>NC_051334.1:130198554-130878617 GCF_015220235.1 Choloepus didactylus
AAGGAAGGTAGAGGCTGTCAGGGTCTCTACCTCCTGCTCTGCTACCTCAAACATAGCTATGTCTATGTCCATATTTATTCCTTTCTCTCCTATCTCTTCTGAAGCTTTTTTCTCTTTGTGGATCTTCAACATCTTAGTTATCATTGCCTCCCTTTCTTCAAAGAATCTGCAGTCTCTTTTATCATTACAAACCTTTTCTTGAACCCTATATCCTCCCTTTCTAGGTAGTGCCCTCTGTCTCTTCTTCCCTTCACAGCCAAGCTTCTTGAAAGAAGAGTCTACTTATCCTGTCTCCATTCCCTCGCCTTCCATTCATTTCCTCTATCCACTGTAATCTGCTTTCTGCTCTTGCTGATCCCCAGAAGAGCTTTTGCCATAGACACCAGTGACTTCCCAACTGACGAAACTAATGAACAACTCTTAGTCTTTTACCTTATTTGTTTCTATGTCATTAATTGATAACTACCTGCTTTCCTGAAAATTGGTTCTCCCATGGATTCCATGAAACTATACTTTCTAGATTCATCTCCTTCTTCTTTTGACTGCTTCTTGAGCTCTTCTTCCTTTGTCCAGACCTGAAATATGAGTGTTACTGAGACTGTCTCTCTTTTTACTACTTCACATTTTAGGGGACAATTTGATCCACACCTGTGGCTGCAGCTATCAACTACATGTTTGATTCCTGGATCTCTACCCCCAGCATACATCTCTCTTCTGAGCCCTAGATCTGTATATCAAACTGCCTCCATGTAGAAATTCAACAGACACTCAAATTCAACATATTCAGTACTGAACTTGGCATTTTACATACTGACTCCACTAAACCAGAAACCAAGTTTCCTCCTTCAACACCCTCATTGCCCACAATTACCAATCCTCTCCAACTCTATCTCCAAAATATCTCTTTTATCCAGTCACTCCTTTGCATCTTCTCTGCTACTTCTCTTGATTCTCATCTCTCATCTGGACCATTGCAATACTTCTCTAGCTGGATTGCCTACTCTATAGCAACAACCTTCAGTCTTTGAGACCTGAATGCTCTTCTACTATGCACAATGTATTGTTACTTCCTTACTCATATGGCATTAATGATTCCCAGTGCCACATAGCAGAGATTTTCAAATTATACTTCACAGGTCCCTGTGTGTTTGTATTGGGGTTAAGGGGGGAGGCAGTGAGGTGAGTGGACTACACTACACACCAGGGCAAAACCCCTAATTTATCTAAGGCAACTGTGCTTCATATCTGTTTATCAACCTAAGCATCTGAAGAAATTTTCCATTAAAGTGAAAATTCTACAACTGGTCCATTAAAGTGAAAATTCTACATCCTGAAGGAAAGTTTGAATGCCATAGACCTTGACTTTCACAATAAATTCTAACAATCACTGATCGTCAGGAATAGAAGAGTCTCTCTTACATCAAGAGTGTTAAAGCTTCATTGACCTTGTGTCCAGGGACTGTTCCCCACCAAATGTGTGTATTTGGTTGCCAAAGCCCAGACTAAGGACTCTCACAGCTTGATGTGACTTTCTGTGACTGGTTAAGGCCATTTCCTTGTCCTGCGGAGTTCCTGGTACCTGGCACAGACATGACAAATGCAAATACTGCCTGAAGAAGTATAGTAGTTAAGAGCCAAGGCTCTCCTCGATCTTGGGGCTTGCCCTTATGAAGCCTGTTAATACAAAGGAGAGGCTAAGCCTACTTATCACTGTGCCTAAGAATCTCTCCCAGAGAACCTCTTTTGTTGCTCAGATATGGCCTCTCTCTCTAAGCCAACTCTGCAGGTAAGCTCACTGCCCTCCGCACTACATGGGACATGACTCCCAGGGGTGTAAATCTACCTGGCAATGTGGGACGTGACTTCTGGGAATGAGACTTGACCTGGCATCATGGTATTGAGAAAGCTTTTCTGACCAAAAGGGGGAGGAGAAATGAAACAAAATAGTTTCATTGGCTGAGAGATTTCACATGGAGGCTATTCTTATGCATTATATAGATGTCCCTTTTTAGTTTTTAATGTATTAGAATAGCTAGAAGGAAATACCTGAAACTGTTGAACTGCAATCCAGTATCCTTGATTCTTAAACACGATCCTCCTCAAGGTCCATTCACCTATTAAGATACCTCACAACTTCATTTCTTCTTGCCACCACTCAATATTCCATTGAATGTATAGAACACAGTTCACCATTCCATTTATTGGTCAATGTACCCTTATGTCATCTCCATCCATTGCAAATAATGAATAGTGCCACCATAAACACCACTGTGCAAATGTCCATTCATATCCCTGCTCTCAGTTCTTCCAAGTATATACCCAATGACGGGGTTGCAGGACCATATGGCAACCGCCTGGTTAGCTTCCTGTGGAACCACCACACTCTCCAGATGGGCTGCCCCATTCTACTTCCCCACCAACAGTGAATAGGTACATCCCTCTCTCCACATTTTCTCCAGCACTTGTATCCCTCTATTTATTATTTAAAAAGTTTTATTCACATACCGTACAAACCATTCTAAGTAAACAATCAATGATTCCTGGTATAATCACATAATTATTCATTCACTACGGCAATCTAGATAAGGACATTTCCATTTCTTCTGCAAGGAAAGAGGAAAAGGAGAAGAAATAATGAAGAATAAAAATATAAAAGATAGAAGAAAAATAAAAATAAAATAATATACAATGAAAAGGTCAGGCAACAACATCACCAAGAATCCCATATCACTCCCCTATATCCCCCTCTTATAGACATTTAGCTTTGTTATATTGCCTTTATTACACAATTAATCAAAGCATGTTACAATGTTACTGCTAACTGTAGACTCTAGTTTACATTGATTGCATTTTTCCCCTATGCCATCCAATTTTCAACACCTTGCAATGTTGACATTCAATTGTTCTCCCATTTTTAAAAACATTCTTACATTTGTACATTTAATTATTATCATTGACCCCTCTAGGTTTCACTAAGTTATACCATCCCAGTCTTTATCTTCTATCTTTCCTTCTGGTGTCATACATGCCCCTAGCCTTCCACTTTCAACCACACTCACGCTCATCTTTGTTCAAAGTACTTTCAGATTGTGCTACCATCACACAGTATTATGCTATCCAATTCTGGATCTATATAATCAATCCCGTTGAACCTTATGTACTCCTTCAGCATCAAGTGCCCATTTTCTAACTTCTTTCTATCTCCTGAAAACCTGTGTTCTCAACTTTAACTCTCAAATTTTGCTCATCAATGTTAGTTCATATTAATGAGTCCATAGAGGATCCGTCCTTTTGTTTCTGGCTAATTACACTCAATGTAATGTCTATTGTCTACCATTTTGTCTTTTGGATTTTATATGTCATATCTTACTTATATTTTCTCTCTCTCTTTTTATTCTTACTGATACTCTTCATTTCTACTCTCTTCTCCAAACCTCTCTCTCCTGTTTTTTCCTATCTGCTTGTAGTACTCCCTTTAGTATTTCTTATAGAGCTGGTCTCTTGTTCACAAACTCTCTCAGTGTCAGTTTGTCTGAAAATATTTTAAACTCTCCCTCATTTATGAAGGACAGTTTTGCCAGATGTAGAATTCTTGGCTGGCAGTTTTTCTCTTTCAGTATCTTAAATATATCATGCCACTGCCTTCTCGGCTTCATGGTTTCTACTAAGAAATCTGCACATAGTCTTATCGAGCTTCCTCTATATGTGATGGATTGCTTTTCTCTTGCTGCTTTCAGAATTCTCTCTTTGTGTTTGACATTTGATAATCTGGTTATTAGGTGTCTCAGTGTAGGTGTATTTGGATCTATTCTGTTTGGGTTAAGCTGTGCTTCTTGGATCTGTAATTTTATGTCTTTCATAAGAGAAGGGAAATTTCCAGTGATTATTTCCTACATTATTCTTTCTGCCTCTTTTCCCTTCTCATCTCCTTCTGGGACATCCATGACACATATATTCACGCGCTTTATGTTGTCATTCAGTTCCCTGTGACCCTGCTCATAGTTTTCCATTCTTTTTTGGTAGGATTTCAGATGTTTTGTCCTTTAGTTCTTGAGTCTTTTCTTCTGACTCTTCAAATCTGCTGCTGTATGTCTCCATTGTGTTTTTCATCTCTTCTATTATGCCTTCATTCCCATAATTTCTGCCAATTGTTTTTTTCAAACTTTCAAATTCTTCGTTATGTTTGCCCATGTCTTCTTTTTTCCTTTTTATTTTTTTCTCTTATGTCTGGTTTCTTTTTTTTTATTAAGATTTATTCACACACCACACAATCGTCCGAAGTATACAATCAATTGATCACATTACCATCATGTAGTTGTTCATTGATCACCCCGATCTATTTTTTTAACATTTCCCTTGTATCAGAAAAAGTGATAACAAGAATAAAAAAAAAGTAGTGAAAAGAGAACACTCATATCATCCCCCCACTCCCACCCTATTTTTCCTTTAGTTTTTTGCCCCCATTTTTCTACTCATCTATCCATACACTGGATAAAGGGTGTGTGATCCACAAGGTTTTCAAAATCACCCTGTAACTCCTTGTAAGCTACATTGTTATACAATCATCTTCAAGAATCAAGGCCACTGGGTTGGGGTTTGATCATTTCAGGTATTTACTTCCAGCTGTTCCAATACATTAAAACCTAAAATGTGTTATCTATACAGTGCATAAGAATGTCCACCAGAGTGACCTCTCAACTCCATTTGAAATCTCTCAGCCATTGATGCTTTATCTTGTTTCATTTCATGTCCCTCTTTTGGTCAAAAAGATGTTCTCAATCCCATGATGCTGGGTCCAGATTCATCCTCAGGAGTCATATCCTGCATTGCCAGGGAGGGTTACACCCCTGAGAGTTAGGTCCCACATAGGGGGGTGGGCAATGAGGTCAGTTAGAGAGAGAGGGCCACATCTGAGCAACAAAGAGGTATTCAGGGGGAGACTCTTAGGCACAATTATAAGCAGGCCTAGCTTCTCCTTTGCAGTTACAGGCTTCTTAAAGGCAAGTACCGTGATAGAGGGTTTGGCGCATCAACCTGCCAGTCCTCAATATTTGTGACAACATCAGCAACCATCCAGCTGAAGAAGCCCAACACCTTTGCATTTTCCCCCAGCTCCTCAGGGGGCTCTGCATATGTTTTTTTTTTTTTCATTGTTTCTTTCTTTAAATTAACTTTCTCAAGAAATTTAAAAAAAGGCAGACAATAAAAAACCATTTCAAACAAAACCAGAACAAAGGAATAAGAAAAAACAAATATCCTAGAATAACTACATTACTTCCAACATGTTCCTATTCTACCCCAAGAAAACAGACTCTAACTCAGGAAAGAAATAAGAAAAACAGATAACCTAAGATAACTACATTTCTGTGAACTTGTTCCTACCATACCCACCAGAAATTAACAAACCATAGTCATTCCTGAGTGTTCACAGAATGTTAAATTTACCCACGATAACTTATCTTTTCTTATTAGATCATCATTCCCCCTTCACTAATTGCTATCTATCACTAGGTCCCCTACATTCTACATTATAAACCATTTACTTTACATTTTTCAGTGTTCACATTAGTGGTAACATATAGTATTTCTCTTTCTGTGCCTGGCTTACTTTGCTCAGCATTATGTCTTCAAGGTTCATCCATGTTGTTATATGTTACACAACATAGTTCCTTCTTACAGCCATGTAGTATTCCATCATGTGAATATACCACATTTTATTTATCCACTCATCTGTTAAAGGACATTTCAGTTGTTTCCATCTCTTGGCAATTGTGAATATTGCTGCTATGAACATTGGTGTGCAGATACCTGTTCATGTCACTGCTTTCAGATCTTCCAGGTATATACCAAGAAGTGCAATTGCTGGATCGAAGGGTAACTCTATGTCTCATTTTCTAGTTTTCTAAGGAATGGCCAGACTGACTTCCAGAGTGGCTGTACCATTGTATAGTCCCACCAACAATGGATAACAGTTCCAGTTTCTCCACATCCTCTCCAGTATTTGTAGTTTCCTGTTTGTTTAATGGCAGCCATTCTAATTGGTGTGAGATGGTATCTCATTCTGGTCTTAATTTGCATCTCCTTAATAGCTAGTGAAGCTGAACATTTTTTCATGTGTTTTTTGGCCATTTATATTTCCTCTTCAGAGAACTGTATTTTCATATCTTTTGCCCATTTTATAATTGGCTGTCTGTACTATTGTCATTGAGTTGTAGGATTTCTTTATATATGCAAGATATCAGTCATTTGTCAGATACCTGGTTTCCAAATATTTTTTCCCATTGAGTTGGCTGCCTCTTCACCTTTTAGACAAATTCCTTTGAGGTACAAAAGATTTTAAGTTTGAGGAGTTCCCATTCATCTATTTTTTCTTTTGTTGCTTGTGCTTTGAGTGTAAGTTCTAGGAAGTAACCTCCTAATACAAGATCCTGAAGATGTTCCCCTACATTATCTTCTAGGAGTTTTATGGTATTGTCTTTTATGTTGAAGTCTTTAATCCATTTTGAGTTAATTTTTGTGTGGGGTGTGAAGTAGGGATCCTCTTTCATTCTTTTGTATATGGCTATCCAGCTCTCCAAGCACAATTTGTTGAAAAGACTATTATGTCCCAGTTCTTTGGTTTGGGGGCCTTATCAAAGATCAGTCAACTGTAGATCTGGGGGTTTATCTGTGAATTCTCAATTTGATTCCATTGATCAATATGTCTATGTGCCAGTATCATGCTGTTTTGACTACTATGGCTTTATAATAAGCTTCAAAGTCAGGGAGTATAAGTCTTCCCATTTCATTTTTCTTTTTTAGAATGTTTTTAGCAATTCAAGTCCTCACCCCCCTCCAGATAAATTTGATAACTAGCTTTTCCAAGTCTGCAAAGAAAGTTGTTGGAATTCTGATAAGAATTGCATTGAATCTGTAGATGAGTTTAGGTAGAATTGACATCTTAATGACATTCAACCTTCCTATCCATGAACACGGAATATTTTTCCATCTTTTTAGGTCCCTTTCTATTTCTTTTAGTAGAGCTATGTAGTTTTCTTTGTATAGGTCTTTTATATCTTTGGTTAAGTTTATTCCTAGGTACTTTATTTTTTTTTAGTGGCTAAAGAAAATATCTTTTTGTTGAGTGTCTATTCAGTTTGGTCATTTCTAGTGTATAGGAACATTACTGACTTACATGCATTAATCTTGTATCCCACTACTTTGCTAAATATGTTTATTAGCTCAAGTAGTTGTCTTGTCAATTTCTCAGAGTTTTCCAGATATAAGATCATATCATCTGCAAATAATGACAGTTTTACTTCTTCCTTTCCAATTTGGATGCCTTTTACTTCTTTGTCTTGTCACCATGTCTTCTTTATATCCTTCATCTCTTTTGCCATATCTTCCAACTCATTTATTTGGTTTTTGAATTGATTTAGCATATTTGTTTGAATATCTTTAATTAGTTGTTTCAACTCCTGTATCTCATTTGAAATGTAAGTTTGTTCCTTTGACTGGGCCATACCTTTTTTTATCTAGTGTGATTCATAATTTTTTGTTGTCGAGACATCTGATATCCTTGATTACCCCAATCACATTTTCCCAGACCAGATGGACCCAGGTCTCAGGAAGAGGGTGTAATCAGTATCAAGTTTCCCTGAGGATGAGACCCAGCAGGTTGTCAGACTTTCCTGTAAAATCCCTAGACACCATACTTTTCCTATCCTGCCCAGCAGGTGGCTTTTGTCAGCCTGCAGCTTCCCACTGGTATAAAGAGTTGTGTTGCCTTTAATTCTCAGTGAACCCTGTCCCTGCCAGAGGCTGAGAGTGTCAGAAGCCAAGCTTAAGCTGTTTCTGTTTTTTTTTTATGCAGGCCCTAGGGTCTGAGTTCTCTGAGGGAGTGCAGACACTTGAGCTGGGCCCTGCCTCCCCCTTTTCTTAGGGAAGATAAGCCCTTTAGGGATTTGTCTCCTACATTTTTTCTTCTTCTTTTGTCTCTCTATCTTAACTCCACCCTTGCCTGGGTCATTGCTGAGCATTGAAAATGCCTGAGGCTTTCTCTAATGAGCTACTTAGAATGAGAGAAAAAAGGAGAAAAGAAAGAAATCCCCTTTTCAGTGCCAGTCCCCAGCCCCTATGTTTCCAGTCAAGAACCAGAGTTGGTGCTCTGTTCTATGTGCCGCCTTTCTTGGCACACAGCCCTTTTTCAGTATTCTGAGTTTAGCTGACTCCAAAAGCCTCTGTTTTTATTTATTTATGTATTTTCATTTCTATCAGCCCCACTTCCTCTCTGCCGGGAGACACCTCAGGTTCCTTTCCTGTTTGCTCTGGGTTTATCTGTGCTCATAGCTTGTATTCAGTAGTCCTAAAATGTTAACTAAAACCACAGTTGGAACTTAGTTGAGCTGCCTTCCCTTCCTCCTAGTGGACTGCTTCTTTTTCCTATAGGGAAGTGCTTAAGCTCAGCCTGCCATGCTGGTGGGGGAGGGGCACTAGCTTCACAATTTGGAGAGCTTTACTTACAGTTCTTATGCTGTGATCTTAGCCATTCCACCCATTCCAGATTGGTGTATGATGTGTGTCCAGTCACAGATGCACCCCAACAGTTGTTCCAGACTATTTACTAGTTGTTCCTGGCTATATGCTGGTTGTTCCAGAGGACTAAATTCCCCCCTTCCCTATGCCACCATCTTACCCCATGTAACTGATTTTGATCTGCATTTTCCTCTTAACATATCTCTAATACCCTTTCCATGTCATTAAAATGTCTTTTAAAGTCTGCAGAATATTCCATTGAATCAAAGATTCTTACATGTTTGCTTTGTGATATGAAATTCTGATCCCTTTCTCAGAACTGGGAGAAACTTAGGGCAACCTGTCCAGCTCCCACACTATGACCCCCATGGAAACTGACTGCACCTCACTCCATCCCAGTGAGCTCTTAGTTCTCAGTGCAGTTCATGGATGGAGGCCCTTACTTGTTATTCTAATTTGTGCGATTGAGGCCAGTCTTTTTGTATGCATTCAGGAAAGGGGAAAACACACACTGTCACATATAAAAAAGGGAAAATTTGGCAATGAAAAATCTGGCTGTTTCCAGTCCCCTGTTGTGAAACAGTCTTTTTTTTTTTTTTTTTTTTTTTTTTTTTCATTTTATTGAGATATATTCACATACCATGCAGTCATAAAAAGCATACAATCAATTGCTCACAGTACCATTATATAGTTGTGTGTTCATCACCAAAATTAATTTTTGAACATTTTCATTCCCACACACACAAAAATAATAAGAATAAAAATTAAAGTGAAAAAGAACAATTAAAGCAAAAAAGAACACTGGGTGCCTTTTTTTTCTTCCCCCATTTTTCTGCTCATCCATCCATAAACTAGACAAAGGGGAGTGTGGTCCATATGGCTTTCCTGAAATAGTCTTCATTTGTCCAGTTTGCAGAGTATTCATGGATGAGTCAAGCCTGTCGTCACACCCCAGCTTGACCTAAGCTGCTAGTGTCATCTCTCTCTGAGCAAACATTCTTGTCAGAACTTCCATTAAGTAAAAGCAATGAGCTGAGTATCAAGTTCTCATCAGGTTCTGATGCTGATTCTGCCACTCGATTTACTGTGTGACCTTGGGCAAGTCACTGAACAGTCTTTATGTCAGCAAGGAGTATATAGGACTACGTGATCTCTAAGCTCTGATACCCTGAGTCTTTGATGCTAGAAGATAATCAGTGTGAAAATGCTTTGAAAAGTTCAAAGTGCTATATAAATATGGGGTGTTATCATTAATTAAACCTGCTGGGTTAAGTTCCCATAGCAGCAGAAGGAGAAGTAAAGGGGCCTTTCTGATTAATAAACAATCAGGCAAGTCAACATTTGAATCATCTGAAGTCGGCAGTGTAGTACTGTTGCTTCCCAAGAAGAAAAATAATAAGAACTATTATTTATTGAGACATGACCATAAGCCAAGCAATATGCCAGTCACTTTCATATATTTTTGTTATTCATCCTCACAGTAAACCTATCATTGTTATTTTCTTTGCCCTTTTGCAAATGAGGAATCTGAAGCTTGATTGAGGTCACATACCCAGTTAGTGATGGAGCTAAGATTTGAAACATGATTTTTGTGATTCGGAAGCTCAAGCACTTTAAGAATGAGAAAATTTGAAACCCAAGGCCTTGTTTTCTAGCCCAGAAGTTCCCAAACTTTAATGTGCATGTGAATAACCAGGAGAGCTTGCTAACTTCGGATTGCTGATTCAGCAAGTCTGGGGTGGGACCTGAGATTCTGTTTCTAACAAATTCTCAGATACTGCTGATGTACCTGGTCCATGGACCACACTTTGAGTAGCAAGGGACTAGAGGCCTTTATATAGTAACCCACTGGCCTACATAGGCCCCTGGAGCAGGACCGCCCAGGGTATGTCCCACACAACTCCAGAAGGCACTCTTCTTATTATAGTCTGTGGTCAGAGTGCCTCCTGAGTTGTGTAATGTGGTGGCTCTGCCCTGGAGTGAGAACATCATTACTTGTGAGTAATCTCCAGAATGCTTCCTCCACCTGGGCCTAGTCTGAAGAAAGGAAAGTGCTCTTTCCTCCACAAATGAAAAATTGATTAGTGCAATTTGAGAAAAGAAATGTAAAGCCTGCCTGACCACAATGAGGGTGGCCCATTTGGTGTTCAAGGCAAGATAGAGAGGAGGGAGGAGTAGGAAGCTGGCTGGCTGGCTGGCTGCCTGGCTTGGCTGGATCCATTCTTATGCTAACAAAGCCCGGATTCCCAGCTGCAGCTGCTGTCTGGGTGGGGGCTTGGGCCATTCATATCAGCTTGCTTTACAAGTGCCAGACCCCCAGAACAGGTGCGGCCCCACTTGTTATTTTGTACAGCCTTGACCATCCAGACAGGGAGCTGATTATCACTGAGAACTGGAGATTACTGCTGATTTACCAGCTTCTCCCAAACAAAGGGGCCAGCCTTAGGACAGCTGTTTCTTCTGGCCACAGTGAAGCTGAATGCTCTGAAGGCCATGTGGACCTCAGGGAGGCAGGTTTGAAGTGGAAAAGGGACAGAAGAAAATCAGACCCAGGTAGCATTTCTTCTGGGGCAGGTCAAAATGTCCAAGAGTCAGAAAGGCTGGGAGCTTAAGCTTTTAGCTCCCAAGCAGGAGATCAAACCTACTAAGCTATCCCCAAGCCCCCCTTTTCTGGTCAGGAGCTACTTTCCTGAGCCCTCGATCCAAGGTCTGCCTCCGGGGCCAAAAGTAAGAGAAGGCCAGTTGGCAATCATAGTCTACTTCCTCCTCTGCTCAGCCTCAGCACCAGACTTTGGGGGCAAGAAACCTAGCTTCTTGTCACAGAAAGTCAGGAAACCTATAGCACTTGGTTAAAAAAGACCAGCTCCAGAGCAAGGCAGCCTGGATCCATATCTTATCTCAATCACTTACTAGTTGTATGAGTTTAGGCAGGTCATTTAATCTCTCTGAGCCTCAATTCCTTCACATCTAATATAAGGATAACAGTAGTACCTACTTCATGGGTCTACTGTGAGTATTTGCTATTAATAAAATGAAAGCTACACTGAGAGGGTGTCTGTTGTGGGCTGGCCATATTTCTAAGTTCTTTACATGTTTTAATTCACTAAATTCTCAAAATAACTCTATGAGGCAGGTAGTAGTTACTCTTATTGTCCCCATTTTACAGAAGTGGAAACTGAGCATCAGCACTGAGAACATAAGCTGGGCTGCTCCAGAGGCCATCTCTTAAGCACTGTGCTTTACTACACCAACACAAGGTATGTAGAGTGGTGAGCACAGTGCCTGGCACACATCAATTCTCAACAAACGACGGTGGTTATGATTCGCTAATCTTGATTTGGTTTCACTGTTTCAGTGAATACCAAATCTGCTTCCCCTGAAAAAGAAATATATTTTTCTAGTATGAAAAATGGTTTTCCACAGCTGGAGTCTCTGTAATGGGAAGAATGGCCGTCTTTGTTGGCCCCAGGGCTCCAGCTCCATTCACTCACACACAAAGGAGGGAAGGACACTTCATTTTGCCAGTTGATTTAGCAGACCATTTTTGATGCCCAGAGCAGCTTTTCATTTCTGCCCACCAAAACTCCTCATCTTCTTTCTACACTCTCTTCAAGCCCACTACTTCCTCCTAAACCCTTATCCGTATGAATTTGATTCACTTAAGTGTGTCAAAGAAAGAAAGGGAGGGAGGAAAGGAAAGAGGGGTATATAGAGAGACAGACAGACAGAGAAAGACAGACAGACTCCCTATTAAAAGAAAATGAGAAGGAAAAAAAAAACAGTTCAGGCCAACAGTTTCATTAAAATCTAATCTTAAATAGATTGGGATGGATATTTTAGAAGAATGTTTACTGACAAGGAAATATATCAATAATAAATGATTAAATGAGGAAAACAGCCTACAAAATTATGTATAGAATGAGACACCATTTTGGAATGTGGATGTCTGTGTGTATTTAATACAAATACAGAAAAAAAACTGGGAGGTAGTACATCCAAATGTTAAAAGTAATTATCTCTAGGTAGTGAGGTCATGGGAGGTTACTTTTCTCTTTTAAAAATTTTCTGTAATGTTCCCAGAATTCTAAATGAATATGATTGACTTTTGTAATAAAGACAAGTTATAAGGAAAAGTTAGAACGTGATGTGTCTGTACTGTCTGTGTGAGGGGTGGATCCTGCCCCTGAGAATGCCCTGTACTAGAGAGCAATGATTGTGTCCTATGTGTGCTGCCAAATAACATGTTCTTCATGCATGGGAATGCTAGACTACCCAACTGGACCTCAGAAAGCTTTGAGGCATATCCTTAGCTCTCAGTCATCTCTGAGAGTGTCTGATCTTCCTGTCCAGACAGGTAAGTAGTAGTGAAGAGCCCTAATCTGTGCTGTGCCCATTCAAGACACTTCTGTTCCTGATTGTGGTCCAGGAAACCAACAGCAGAGTTAACAGTGATAGCATCCTACAGGCTTACCATATTGGGCAAAACTCAAAGCAGTGCTGAGGGGGCAAAAGCAAACAGATCGGGGGCTAATGAGTGAGGAAGTTCAGAGCTGATAACAGAAAGGTGAGGCCTAGGAATATCTTCCCTGAGTTAGACACAGCTGGTGCTGAGGCTTCTTATGCAGGGTTCCCACTTTCGGCATGGACATGCGTGTGCTGGAAACAGGTAAAAGAATGCAGGCAGGTCCGGGGCTGGAGACAAAGACATAACCAAAGGCAACAAAATCTAATGCCTTTTGGGGCCAGATTGGTAGCATAAATAACTTCAGGGGCCCCGGGTGAGGACTGTGATGAGCTGGAGAGAGCAATTCTCACACAAAAGAGTAGGTAGCCTAGGAATGTGGGCCTAGGGTTTCCAGGACTTACAACTTTTCAAGTGAAGATAGAAATCCAGATATTCATGTAAAATCTCTCAACAACTAATTTTTTTTAAATGTCAAAACATTGCAGGCCAAAACAAACAAACACAAAACCCTGTACCAGTGGGCCACAAGTTTTTAAAACTTTTTATTTGGACATAAATATAGATACATAGGAAGTTGAAAAGATGGTACAGGGGGTCCTCTGTACCTTTCATCCAATATCCACCAATGGTTACACCTCACATAATCATAGTACAATATCAAAACCAGAAAATTGACATTGGTACAGTGCATGTCTATAGTTCTATGTTAATTCATCACATATAAAATATCCCTCATGCTACTCCATTATAGTCACACCCACTCTCCTCTTCTCACCATCCCTAACCTCTAGCGACCACTAATCTATTCTCCATCTCTACAATTTTGTCATTTCAAGAATGTTTTATAAATGGAATCATATACGATGTGAACTTTTGAGATTTTTTTTTTCGCTCAACAAAATGCCCTAGAGATCCATCCAAGTTGTTTGGTAAATTAATAATTCATTCACTTTTATTGCTAAGTAATATTCCATGGTATTGATGTACTGCACTTTGTTTATCCATTCACCCACTGAAGGACATTTTTGTTGTGCCGTTTTTTTGGCTATTATAAATGAAGCTGCTACAAACATCATGTACACGTTTTTCCATGGACATAAGCATTCATCTCTAACATAATGTGTGACTGCTAGGTTGTATGGTAAGGGCATGGTTAGTTTTGTAAGAAACTAAATGGCTGTACCATGTTACATTCCCACAAGCAATGTATGATTAATCAGTTTTTCTGTGTCCTCACCAGCATTTGGTGGTGTCATTATTTCTACTTTAGTCAATTTAATAGGTGTGTAGTGATATCTCACACCTGTAGTTCTAATTGCAGTTTTCTAATGGCTAATGATTTTTTACAGTTTTTTCATGTGCTTATTTGCCATCTAAATATCCTCTTTTTTCAGATATTTTATCCTTACTTAGGAGGTATACTGTTAGGGATATACAGGGGTATTTTCATTTTCCATGTGATTATGTCACCATCTGGATAAACAGGCTTATTTGTTTCATTTTGCTTTTGATTTTTAGGGACTACTTTAAAAAATCATTTTACAATTGTGTGGTATATTTACATGTATGTTTCCAAAGTAAAAGCTATAGAAAAAGGTGTTCTCAAAGAAACCTAGCTTTTATCCCTTCCCCTTTATGCTCTCCCGTCTCTCCCTCATAGGTAACTATTTTTCTATATTTTATGGTTTATCCATGCTTTTTACATATAAACAAATATGTATATATGTACTTATATCTTTTCCCTCCTTCTGTAGGTAGTTGCTTATTATTCCCACTTTATCCCCCTTACTTTTACTTTTTTATTACTCAACAACATATCCTGGAAATCACTCCATAACAGTGTAGAGATAGTCTTCATTCCTTTTCAAAGATGCATAGTACTTTACTTTGCGCATGTACCAAACCTCTATTGATGGAACATTTGGGTTGTTTCCCATCATAGTGTTGTAACAAATAGCCTTGTTCATGCCTCTTAACCATAAATTTTGCATTTTGCTGTTGAGTTTTAAGAGATCTTTATATAGTCTACATATTAATCCTTAGTGCTATTTCAGTTTTCAGCATAAAAATCCTGTACAACTAAATATTTCATTTTTAAGTGATTGTAAATGGTATTGTGTTTTTAATTTGAGTTTTCACATGTCCATTGTTAGTATTTAGAAATGCAACTCATCTTTGTTTGATGATCTGGTATCCTTTGACTTTACTAGATTCAATTATCATTTCAAGTAACATTTTTATAGATTCCTTGATATTTTCTACATAGATGATCATGTCATCTGCAAATAAAGACAATTTATCTTCCATTCTGACCTGTATGCCTTTTATTTCCTTTTCTTTATTTCACTGATTAGAACTTCCAGTACTCCATTGAATAGCAGTGGTGAAAGTAGACATCCTTGCTTTGTTCTCAATCTTAATTGTCTTCAACCATTAATTTTGATGTTAGCCATGGGTTTAATTTTTTATCAGCTTTATTGAGATATAATCCACAAGCCATAAAATTCACCCATTTAAAGTGCACAATTTGATGGTTTTTAGTATATTCACAGAGTTGTGCAATCATCACCACAATCTATTTTAGAATATTTTCATTGTCCCCAAAATAAACCACATACCTGTTAACTGTCACCAACCAATTATCCCATCCTGTCAGTCGTAAGCAACCACTAATCTACTCTCTATCTCTATAGATTTGCCTATTCTAGACATTTCAAGTAAATGGAATCATACAGTAAATGTTATTTTGTAGACCAGCTTCTTTCACTTAACATATTTGCAGGGTTTATCTGTGTTGTAGCATGTATCAGTACTCCCTTTATTTTTATTGTTGAATAATATTTCATTTTGTGAATTATCACATTTTGTTTATCTATTCATCCACTGGTGGACATTTGGTTTTTTCTATTTTGGGGGCTATTATGGTTATTCATCTTTTAATTATTGTGTGGTAATATTCTTTATATATTCTAGATACAAGGACATTATCAAATATATGATTTGCAAATATTTTCTCCCATACTGTGGTGTTATTCACTTACTTGATGGTGTCCATTGAAGCATAAAAGATTTTTTATTTTGATGATGTCCAGTTTAGTTTTTCTTTTGTTGCTGTATTAATGTGGTCTGAGAAACCATGCCTAATCCAATGTTACTAAGATTCATACCTACTTTTTCTTCTAAAAGTTTTATAGTTTTAGCTCTTCCATTTATGTCTTTGATTAATTTTGAGTTAATTTCTGTGTATGGTGTGGGATAGAAGTAGGGGCCCAACTTTATTATTTTACATATGCATATCCAATTGTACCAGTACCATTTGTTGAAAAGACTATTGGCTCCACATTGAATCATCTTGGCACCTTTGTTGAAAAACAATTTACCGTAAATATGAGGGTTTATTCATGGACTCCCAATGCTATTCAGTTGATTCTATGTGTATCATTATGCCTGTACTACACTGTCTCTATTACTGTAGCTTTGTGATAACACTCAGGAAATGTGAGTCCTCCAACAATATTTAATCTTCCAATCCATAAGCATGGGATGTCTTTCCATTCTTTCAGGACATCTTTAATTTGTTTCAACAATGTATTGTATTTTTCAGATTATAAGTTTTGCACTACTTTTGTTAAATTTATTTTTAAGTATTTTATTCTTTTTGGTGGTATTGTAAATGGAATTGATTTCCTAATTTCCTATTTGGTTTTCACATGGATACCATATAGAAATACACTTGAAGCATTGCTGAACTTTTAAGTTCTAATGGTTTTAAAATGGATTCCCTGGGATTTTCTAGATACAGATCATGTCGTCTGTGAAAAGAGATAGTTTTATTTCTTCCTTTCAATCAGAATTCCTTTTATTTCATTTTCTTGCCTAATTTGTTCTGGCTAGAACCTCCAGTACAATGTTGAATAGAAGTGACAAGAGCAGATATCCTTGTTTTGTTCCTGATCTCAGGGGAAACTCAGTCCTTCACCAGTAAGTATGTGCTACCTATGGGTTTTTCATAGATACACCTTATCAGGTAGAGGAGCTTCCCTTGAAATTTTAGTTTGTTGGGTGTTTTTTTTTTTTTTTTTAATTCAGTTTTATTGAAATATATTCACAAACCATACAGTCATCCATGGTATACAATCAACTGTTCACAGTATGATCATATAGTTATGCGTTCATCACCACAATCTATTTCTGAACATTTTCCTTACATCAGAAAGAACCAGAATAAGAATAAAAAATAAAAGTGAAAAGAGAATACCCAAACCATCCCCCCATCCCACCCTATTTGTCATTTAGTTTTTACTCCCATTTTTCTACTGATTTTTTTTCAATTTTTTAACTTTGTTTATCAAAAAATTAAAAACAAACAGGCAAACAACAACCAAAAAAACCCCACAACATTTCAAACAAAGCAATGGATTAAGGAAAACAAATAACCTAAAATAACTACTTTGCTTCCAATATGTTCCTACCATACCCCAAGAAAATTAATAAACCATGTCCAAACAGAGGAGTAAGAAAAACAAATAATCTAAAATAACTACATTGCTTCCAACATGTTCCTACCATACCCCAAGAAAATTAACAACCCCTAAGAAAACAAAGGAATAAGAGAAAAAAAAAACCTAAAATAACTCTATTGCTTCCAACATGATCTTACTATATCCAAGAAAGTTTACAAGCCATAATCATTCCTGAGCATTCCCATAACATTGAGATTACCCTCCATAGTTTATCTGTTCTTATTAGATTATCATTCCCCCTCCACTAATTGGTATCTCTAGGTCCCCTACATTCTACAGTATAAAACATTGTACATTTTTCACAGAGTTCACATTAGTGGTAACATACAATATCTCTCTTTTTGTGCCTGGCTTATTTTGCTCAGCATTATGTCTTTTTTTTTTTTTTTTTTTTTTAATCTTCATTTTATTGAGATATATTCATATACCACGCAGTCATACAAAACAAATCGTACTTTCGATTGTTCACAGTACCATTACATAGTTGTACATTCATCACCCAAATCAATCCCTAACACCTTCATTAGCACACACACAAGAATAACAAGAATAATACTTAGAGTGAAAAAGAGCAACTGAAGTAAAAAAGAACACTGGGTACCTTTGTCTGTTTGTTTCCTTCCCCTATTTTTCTACTCATCCATCCATAAACTAGACAAAGTGGAGTGTGGTCCTTATGGCTTTCCCAATCCCCTTGTCACCCCTCATAAGCTACTTTTTATACAACTGTCTTCGAGATTCATGGGTTCTGGGTTGTAGTTTGATAGTTTCAGGTATCCACCACCAGCTACCCCAATTCTTTAGAACCTAAAAAGGGTTGTCTAAAGTGTGCGTAAGAGTGCCCACCAGAGTGACCTCTCGGCTCCTTTTGGAATCTCTCTGCTACTGAAGCTTATTTCATTTCCTTTCACATCCCCCTTTTGGTCAAGAAGATGTTCTCCGTCCCACGATGCCGGGTCTACATTCCTCCCCGGGAGTCATATTCCACGTTGCCAGGGAGATTCACTCCCCTGGGTGTCTGATCCCACGTAGGGGGGAGGGCAGTGATTTCACCTTTCAAGTTGGCTTAGCTAGAGAGACAGGGCCACATCTGAGCAACAAAGAGGCATTCGGGAGGAGGCTCTTAGGCACAACCATAGGGAGGCCTAGCCTGTCCTTTGCAGCAACCGTCTTCCCAAGGGTAAAACCTGTGGTAGAGGGCTCAACCCATCAAACCACCAGTCCCATATGTCTGTGGTCATGTTAGCAACCATGGAGGTGGGGTAGGCGAATACCCCTGCATTCTCCACAGGCTCCTCAAGGGGGCACTGCATCTTTTTTTTTTCCTTGTTTTTTTTTTTTTTTTTAACTTTCCTTTCTTTTTTAAATCAACTGTATGAAAAAAAAGTTAAAAAGAAAACAAACATACAATAAAAGAACATTTTAAAGAGACCATAACAAGGGAGTAAGAAAAAGACAACTAACCTAAGATAACTGCTTAACTTCCAACATGTTCCTACTTTACCCCAAGAAAGTTACCTAATATAGCAACATTTCTGTGAACTTGCTCCTACTATATCCATCAGAAATTAACAGACCATAGTCATTCCTGGGCATCCCCAGAACGTTAAATAGCTTATCTGTTCTTCTTGGATTATTGTTCCCCCTTCTTTAATTGCTCTCTATTGCTAGTTCCCCTACATTCTACATTATAAACCATTTGTTTTACATATTTCAAAGTTCACATTAGTGGTAGCATATAATATTTCTCTTTTTGTGCCTGGCTTATTTCGCTCAGCATTATGTCTTCAAGGTTCATCCATGTTGTCATATGTTTCACGAGATCGTTCCTTCTTACTGCCGCGTAGTATTCCATCGTGTGTATATACCACATTTTATTTATCCACTCTTCTGTTGAAGGACATTTGGGTTGTTTCCATCTTTTGGCAATTGTGAATAATGCTGCTATGAACATTGGCGTGCAGATATCTGTTCGTGTCACTGCTTTCCGATCTTCCGGGTATATACCGAGAAGTGCAATCGCTGGATCGAATGGTAACTCTATATCTAGTTTTCTAAGGAACTGCCAGACTGACTTCCAGAGTGGCTGAACCATTATACAGTCTCACCAACAGTGAATAAGAGTTCCAATTTCTCCACATCCCCTCCAGCATTTGTAGTTTCCTGTTTGTTTAATGGCAGCCATTCTAACCGGTGTTAGATGGTATCTCATTGTGGTCTTAATTTGCATCTCTCTAATAGCTAGTGAAGCTGAACATTTTTTCATGTGTTTCTTGGCCATTTGTATTTCCTCTTCAGAGAACTGTCTTTTCATATCTTTTGCCCATTTTATAATTGGGCCGACTGTACTATTGTCATTGAGTTGTAGGATTTCTTTATATATGCAAGATATCAGTCTTTTGTCAGATACATGGTTTCCAAAAATTTTTTCCCATTGAGTTGGCTGCCTCTTTACCTTTTTGAGAAATTCCTTTGAGGTGCAGAAACTTCTAAGCTTGAGGAGTTCCCATTTATCTATTTTCTCTTTTGTTGCTTGTGCTTTGGGTGTAAAGTCTAGGAAGTGGCCGCCTAATACAAGGTCTTGAAGATGTTTTCCTACATTATCTTCTAGGAGTTTTATGGTACTTTCTTTTATATTGAGATCTTTGGTCCATTTTGAGTTAATTTTTGTGTAGGGGGTGAGGTAGGGGTCCTCTTTCATTCTTTTGGATATGGATATCCAACTCTCCCAGCCCCATTTGTTGAAAAGACCATTATGACTCAGTTCAGTGACTTTGGGGGCCTTATCAAAGATCAGTTGGCCATAGATCTGAGGGTCTATCTCTGAATTCTCAATTCGATTCCATTGATCTATATGTCTATCTTTGTGCCAGTACCATGCTGTTTTGACAACTGTGGCTTTATAATAAGCTTCAAAGTCAGGGAGTGTAAGTCCTCCCACTTCGTTTTTCTTTTTTAGAGTGTCTTTAGCAATTCGAGGCATCTTCCCTTTCCAAATAAATTTGATAACTAGCTTTTCCAAGTCTGCAAAGTAGGTTGTTGGAATTTTGATTGGGATTGCATTGAATCTGTAGATGAGTTTGGGTAGAATTGACATCTTAATGACATTTAGCCTTCCTATCCATGAACATGGAATATTTTTCCATCTTTAAGGTCCCCTTCTATTTCTTTTAGTAGAGTTATGTAGTTTTCTTTGTATAGGTCTTTTACATCTTTGGTTAAGTTTATTCCTAGGTACTTGATTTTTTTAGTTGCTATTGAAAATGGTATCTTTTTCTTGAGTGTCTTTTCAGTTTGTTCATTTCTAGCATATAGAAACATTACTGACTTATGTGCATTAACCTTGTATCCCGCTACTTTGCTAAATTTGTTTATTAGCTCTAGTGGCTGTATCGTCGATTTCTCAGGGTTTTCTAGGTATAAGATCATATCATCTGCAAACAATGACAGTTTTACTTCTTCTTTTCCAATTTGGATGCCTTTTATTTCTTTGTCTTGCCGGATTGCCCTGGCTAGCACTTCCAGCACAATGTTGAATAACAGTGGTGATAGCGGGCATCCTTGTCTTGTTCCTGATCTTAGAGGGAAGGCTTTCAGTCTCTCACCATTGAGTACTATGCTGGCTGTGGGTTTTTCATATATGCTCTTTATCATGTTGAGGAAGTTTCCTTCAATTCCTACCTTTTGAAGTGTTTTTATCAAAAAGGGATGTTGGATTTTGTCAAATGCTTTTTCAGCATCTATTGAGATGATCAATTGATTTTTCCCTTTTGACTTGTTAATGTGTTGTAATACATTGATTGATTTTCTTATGTTGATCCATCCTTGCATGCCTGGAATAAACCCCACTTGGTCATGGTGTATGATTTTTTTAATGTGTCTTTGGATTCGATTTGCAAGTATTTTGTTGAGGATTTTTGCATCTATATTCATTAGGGAGATTGGCCGGTAGTTTTCCTTTTTTGTAGCATCTTTGCCTGGTTTTGGTATTAGATTGATGTTAGCTTCATAAAATGAGTTAGGTAGTGTTCCATTTTCTTCAATGTTTTGAAAGAGTTTGAGTAAGATTGGTGTCAGTTCTTTCTGGAAAGTTTTGTAGAATTCCCCTGTGAAGCCATCTGGCCCTGGGCATTTATTTGTGGGAAGATTTTTGATGACTGATTGGATCTCTTTGCTTGTGATGGGTTGGTTGAGGTCTTCTATTTCTTCTCTGGTCAGTCTAGGTTGTTCATATGTTTCCAGGAAATTGTCCATTTCCTCTACATTATCCAGTTTGTTGCCATACAGTTGTTCATAGTATCCTCTTATAATTTTTTTAATTTCTTCAGGATCTGCAGTTATGTCACCTTTTTCATTCATTATTTTGTTTATATGGGTCTTCTCTCTTTTTGATTTTGTCAGTCTAGCTAGGGGCTTGTCAATCTTGTTGATCTTCTCAAAGAACCAACTTTTGGTGATATTTATCCTCTCTATTGTTTTTTTGTTCTCTATGTCATTTATTTCTGCTTTAATCCTTGTTATTTCTTTTCTTGTATTTGATTTAGGATTGGTTTGCTGTTCATTTTCTAGCTTCTTCAGTTGATCCATTAGTTCTTTGATTTTGGCTCTTTCTTCCTTTTTAATATATGCGTTTAGTGCTATAAATTTCCCCCTTAGCACTGCTTTTGCTGCATCCCATAGGTTTTGGTATGTTGTGTTCTCATTTTCATTCGTCTCTATATATTTAGCAATTTCTCTTGCTATTTCTTCTTTAACCCACTGATTGTTTAGGAGTGTGTTGTTTAACCTCCAGGTATTTGTGAATTTTCTAAGTCTCTGATGGTTATTGACTTCTAATTGTATTCCATTGTGGTCAGAGAATGTGCTTTGAATAATTTCAATCTTTTAAAATTTATTGAGGCTTGTTTTATGTCCCAGCATATGATCTATTCTGGAGAAAGTTCCATGAGCACTAGAAAAGTATGTGTATCCTGGTGATTTGGGATGTAATGTCCTGTATATGTCTGTTAAATCTAATTCATTTATCAGATTGTTTAGGTTTTCAATTTCCTTATTGGTCTTCTGTCTGGTTGATCTATCTATAGGAGAGAGTGATGTGTTGAAGTCTCCCACAATTATTGTGGAAACATCAATTGCTTCCTTTAGTTTTGCCAGTGTTTCTCTCATGTATTTTGTGGCACCTTGGTTGGGTGCATAGACATTTACGATTGTTATTTCTTCTTGCTGAATTGCCCCTTTTATTAGTACGTAGTGGCCTTCTTTGTCTCTCAAAACATCCCTGCATTTGAAGTCTATTTTATCTGAGATTAATATTGCTACACCTGCTTTCTTTTGGCTGTAGCTTGCATGAAATATTTTTTTCCATCCTTTCACTTTCAGTTTCTTTGTGTCCCTGTGTCTAAGATGAGTCTCTTGTATGCAACATATTGATGGTTCATTCTTTTTGATCTATTCTGCGAATCTATATCTTTTAATTGGGGAGTTTAATCCATTTACATTCAACGTTATAACCGTGAAGGCATTTCTTGAATCAGCCATCTTATCCTTTGGTTTATGTTTGTCATATTTTTCCCTTCTGTCTATTAATATCCTTTATTGTACCCATACCGAATCTCTTTACTACTGAACCTTTCTCCAAGTCTCTCTGTCCTGTCTTTGTTTCTCTGTCTGTAGGGCTCCCTTGAGTATCTCCAGTAGGGCAGGTCTCTTGTTAGCAAATTCTCTCAGCATTTGTTTGTCTGTGAAAAATTTAAGCTCTCCCTCAAATTTGAAGGAGAGCTTTGCTGGATAAAGTATTCTTGGCTGAAAATTTTTCTCACTCAGAATTTTAAATATATCGTGTCACTGCCTTCTCGCCTCCATGGTGGCTGCTGAGTAGTCACTACTTAGTCTTATGCTGTTTCCTTTGTATGTGGTGAATTGCTTTTCTCTTGCTGCTTTCAGAACTTGCTCCTTCTCTTCTGTGTTTGATAGTGTGATCAGTATATGTCTCGGAGTGGGTTTATTTGGATTTATTCTATTTGGAGTTCGCTGAGCATTTATGATTTGTGTATTTATGTTGTTTAGAAGATTTGGGAAGTTTTCCCCAACAATTTCTTTGAATACTCTTCCTAGACCTTTACCCTTTTCTTCCCCTTCTGGGACACCAACGAGTCTTATATTTGGACGTTTCATATTATCTATCATATCCCTGAGGTCCATTTTGATTTTTTCAATTTTTTTCCCCATTCTTTCTTTTATGCTTTCATTTTCCATTCTGTCATCTTCGAGGTCACTGATTCGTTGTTCAACTTCCTCTAGTCTTGTACTATGAGTGTCCAGAATCTTTTTAATTTGGTCAACAGTTTCTTTAATTTCCATAAGATCATCCATTTTTTTATTTAGTCTTGCAATGTCTTCTTTATGCTCTTCTAGGGTCTTCTTGATTTCCTTTATCACCCGTACTATGGTCTCATTGTTCATCTTTAGTTCTTTGAGTAGCTGCTCTAGGTGCTGTGTCTCTTCTGGTCTTTTGATTTGGGTGCTTGGGCTTGGGTTATCCATATCGTCTGGTTTTTTCATATGCTTTATAATTTTCTGTTGTTTTTTGGCCTTGTGGCATTTGCTGAACTTGATAGGGTTCTTTTAGGATTTGTAGACCAATTGAAGTCCTTATCTCTAATTTATCAGATCTACAGCTTCGTGGAGTACACTTTCTCTAACTAACCAGCAGGTGGCGTCCACGAGCCACCTGTTCTCCACAAGCCAGTTCTCCCCTGCTTAGCCTTTTTGGTGAGTGGGGGAGTGAGCCTTGTGGGGTCCAATTGGTGTACCAAGCTTGCGTGTGTAGTTGTTGTTGCCTGCCCTGTATATGGGGCGTGTTTCTGGGCAGTCGGGGGGGGGGGGTGGCTCTAACAATCAAATCTCCCTGGTGATCCTAGAGTTTTAAAGCTGCTGCAATAGTCTAATCCTTCAGTTCAGTCCTGCCACAGTTTGTCTCTGCCACTGACCCACAAGTCCTTGGTATTGGCGTATGGCTCCTGAGACTTGCAAGTGGGCCCCTCTTCCAGGCCGTGCACCCCGGGTCCTCTGTTGAGGGATGACTGTGCTATGTCACAGGTGAGTGCCGTCCCCCCAGGGCAGTTCTGGGCTGCTGGGCTGTGTAGGGAGGCTCCCAGTCTGCTGAAATGATGGCTGAATGGGGCTTTGTTAATTCACACTGCTCTACCTTCCCAACTCTGGGACAATCAGCTGAGGTTGCAGGGAAGGCTAATGTCCACGCCCAGTTTTGTGGTGTGTGCCTGTTATTTGAAGCACTTCCGTCACACTGGGTTGTCTGGGGCAGTTCTGGGCTATGGGGCTGGCGATGGGCAGGAGTGTTTCCTGTCCACCAGGATGATGGCTGTGAGCGGACACCCCCCTTTTCTTGGGAAGTTGTGGTGTTTAGTGAATTTTCTCAGCCACTGGATTATTGCGTTTTGTCTCAGAGCTCTCCTAGTTCTGCTCTTGACTTGACCTGCCCAAATTGCAAGTCTTTGAAGCTTTCTGTATTGGGCTTCTTAGAGTAATTGTTTTAGAAAAAGAAAAAAGGATTAAAAAAAAAAAAACAAAAAAAAACGGGCCCTCCTCAGAGATCTAATGGGTTATTGAAATGCTAAGAGACAAAGCAATTAGGGCCATTAAGGAAAGGTCCACAGGGCAGAGAGATCAGCTTTTCTTCGGGATTTGCATATGAGCCTGAGGGCCTGAGCTCTGCCCTTCCCCTTTCTATGTTCACCAGAACTCCAAAAATCCTCCGCTTTTATTTTGGAGTTTTTCGTGTTGTTTTTTTTCTATGCCTGTCTCCTCTCTGCTGGGCTGGCTGCTCTCAGATTCTCTGGTGTCTGGTCTCAGTCTATCTATGGTTGGAGTTTGAATCAGTAGAATGAGTTTCCGATATAGGCTGCCACTGCAGTTCTCCCTTCTCCTTCCCGGAGCTGGCAGCCCCTCCTCCCCCGGGACTGAGCCTGGCAGGGAGGGGCGCGGGTCCCCTGGCCGCAAAAACTTACAGATTTCGCTGATCTCAGCAGTTCCACGTTTTCATGAGTGTTGTATGAAGTATGCCCAAAGTCAGATTGCTCTGTGGTGTCCAGTCCACGCAGTTCCTGGCTTTCTACCTACTTTCCTGGAGGAGTAACTAAAACATACAGCTCACTAGTCTGCCATCTTGCCCCGCCTCTCCCAGCTGTTGGGTGTTTTTATCATGATGAGTTGAATTTTGTCAAATGCTTTTCCTGTATCTATTGAGATGGTCATGTCATTTTTGTCTTTATTCTATTGATGTGGTGTGTTACATTAATTGTTTTCAGATTGCGAACCAAAGTTCCATTCTTGGGGTAAATGCCAATTGGTCATGGTGTATAATACTTTTCTATATTGATGTATTTGATTTGCTAGCTGTGAGTTTTTTCATAGATTTTATTTTATCAATTTGAGGAAGTTTCCCTCTGTTCCTAGTTTTCTGAGATTTTGGGGGTGGTAATGAGTGGGTCTTGGATCTTGTCATGTGCTTTTTGGTATTAATTGATATGACCATATATTTTTTCTTATTTAGCTGGTTGATACGGTGAATTATATTAATTGATTTTGGAATATTGAATCACTCTTGCACCCATGGTACGAACAGTAATTGGCCATGAAGTATATTCTGTTCATAAATTCCTGAATTCTATTTGCTAATATTCTGTTAAAATTCTTTGAATCTATATTAATTAAGTATATTTCTTCATGGTTTTCTTTTTTCATACTGCATTTGTCTGGATTTGGTATCAGAGTAATACTGGCCTCATATAATGATTTGGGAAGTATTTTTTTCCTCTTCTATTTTCTCGAGGAGATTATACAGAATTGGTGTTATTTCTTCTTTACCTGTTTGGTAGAATCCTACAGTGAAATTATCTCAGCTTGGAGATCATTTTGGGGAGTTTTAAAATTACAAATGCAATTTCCTTAGCAGTTATAGGGCTATTTAAATTACCTGGTTTATATTGGTGATTTGTAGTAATTTATCCTTTTCAGGGAATGGTCCATTTTATCGTAGTTGTCAAACTAATGTTAGAGAATCGTTTGTACTGCTCCATTATTATCATTTTGATGTCTGCAGGGTCTATAGTGTTTCATTTGAATATCAGTAATTTGTATCTTTTCTCTTTTTCCTTGGCAGTCTTTTTTTTTTTTTATAGAGATATATTCACATACCATGCAGTCATACAAAACAAATCAAACTCTCGACTGTTCACAGTACCATTACATAGTTGTACATTCATCACCTAAATCAATCCCTGACACCTTCATTAGCACACACACAAAAATAACAAGAATAATAATTAGAGTGAAAAAGAGCAATTGAAGTAAAAAAGAACACTGGGTACCTTTGTCCGTTTGTTTCCTTCCCCCATTCCTCCACTCATCCATCCATAAACTAGACAAAGTGCAGTGTGGTCCTTATGGCTTTCCCAATCCCATTGTCACCCCTCATAAGCCACATTTTTATACAACTGTCTTCAAGATTCATGGGTTCTGGGTTGTAGTTTGATAGTTTCAGGTATCCACCACCAGCTACCCCAATTCTTTAGAACCTAAAAAGGGTTGTCTAAAGTGTGCGTAAGAGTGCCCACCAGAGTGACCTCTTGGCTCCTTTTGGAATCTCTCTGCTACTGAAGCTTATTTCATTTCCTTTCACATCCCCCTTTTGGTCAAGAAGATGTTCTCCGTCCCACGATGCCAGGTCCACATTCCTCCCCGGGAGTCACACTCCACGCTGCCAGGGAGATTCACTCCCCTGGGTGTCTGATCCCACGTAGGGGGGAGGGCAGTGATTTCACCTTTCAAGTTGGCTTAGCTAGAGAGAGAGGGCCACATCTGAGCAACAAAGAGGCTATCGGGAAGAGGCTCTTAGGCACAATTATAGGGAGGCCTAGCCTCTCCTTTGCAGCAACCGTCTTCCCAAGGGTAAAACCTATGGTAGAGGGCTCAAGCCATCAAACCACCAGTCTCCTATATCTGTGGTCATGTTAGCAACCATTGAGGTGGGGTAGGCAAATACCCCTGCATTCTCCACAGGCTCCTCAAGGGGGCAGTACATCTTTTTTTCCTTGTTTTTCTTTTTTTTTTTTTAACTTTCCTTTCTTTTTTAAATCAACTGTATGAAAAAAAAGTTAAAAAGAAAACAAACATACAATAAAAGAACATTTCAAAGAGACCATAACAAGGGAGTAAGAAAAAGACAACTAACCTAAGATAACTGCTTAACTTCCAACATGTTCCTACTTTACCCCAAGAAAGTTACCTAATATAGCAACATTTCTGTGAACTTGTTCCTACTATATCCATCAGAGATTAACAGACCATAGTCATTCCTGGGCATCCCCAGAACGTTAAATAGCTTATCTGTCCTTCTTGGATTATTGTTCCCCCTTCCTTAATTGCTCTCTATTGCTAGTTCCCCTGCATTCTACATTATAAACCATTTGTTTTACATTTTTCAAAGTTCACATTAGTGGTAGCATATAATATTTCTCTTTTTGTGCCTGGCTTATTTCTCTCAGCATTATGTCTTCAAGGTTCATCCACGTTGTCATATGTTTCGCGAGATAGTTCCTTCTTACTGCCGTGTAGCATTCCATCGTGTGTATATACCACATTTTATTTATCCACTCATCTGTTGAAGGACATTTGGGTTGTTTCCATCTCTTGGCAATTGTGAATAATGCTGCTATGAACATTGGAGTGCAGATATCTGTTCGTGTCACTGCTTTCCGACCTTCCAGGTATATACCGAGAAGTGCAATCGCTGGATCGAATGGTAACTCTATATCTAGTTTTCTAAGGAACTGCCAGACTGACTTCCAGAGTGGCTGAACCATTATACAGTCCCACCAACAATGAATAAGAGTTCCAATTTCTCCACATCCCCTCCAGCATTTGTAGTTTCCTGTTTGTTTAATGGCAGCCATTCTAATCGGTGTTAGATGGTATCTCATTGTGGTCTTAATTTGCATCTTTCTAATAGCTAGTGAAGCTGAACATTTTTTCATGTGTTTCTTGGCCATTTGTATCTCCTCTTCAGAGAACTGTCTTTTCATATCTTTTGTCCATTTTATAATTGGGCTGTCTGTACTATTGTCATTGAGTTGTAGGATTTCTTTATATATGCAAGATATCAGTCTTTTGTCAGATACATGGTTTCCAAAAATTTTTTCCCATTGAGTTGGCTGCCTCTTTACCTTTTTGAGAAATTCCTTTGAGGTGCAGAAACTTCTAAGCTTGAGGAGTTCCCATTTATCTATTTTTTCTTTTGTTGCTTGTGCTTTGGGTGTAAAGTCTAGGGAGTGGCCGCCTAATACAAGGTCTTGAAGATGTTTTCCTACATTATCTTCTAGGGGTTTTATGGTACTTTCTTTTATATTGAGATCTTTGGTCCATTTTGAGTTAATTTTTGTGTAGGGTGTGAGGTAGGGGTCCTCTTTCATTCTTTTGGATATGGATATCCAACTCTCCCAGCCCCATTTGTTGAAAAGACCATTATGACTCAGTTCAGTGACTTTGGGGGCCTTATCAAAGATCAGTCGGCCATAGATCTGAGGGTCTATCTCTGAATTCTCAATTCGATTCCATTGATCTATATGTCTATCTTTGTGCCAGTACCATGCTGTTTTGACAACTGTGGCTTTATAATAAGCTTCAAAGTCAGGGAGTGTAAGTCCTCCCACTTCGTTTTTCTTTTTTAGAGTGTCTTTAGCAATTCGAGGCATCTTCCCTTTCCAAATAAATTTGATAACTAGCTTTTCCAAGTCTGCAAAGTAGGTTGTTGGAATTTTGATTGGGATTGCATTGAATCTGTAGATGAGTTTGGGTAGAATTGACATCTTAATGACATTTAGCCTTCCTATCCATGAACATGGAATATTTTTCCATCTTTTAAGGTCCCCTTCTATTTCTTTTAGTAGAGTTACGTAGTTTTCTTTGTATAGGTCTTTTACATCTTTGGTTAAGTTTATTCCTAGGTACTTGATTTTTTTAGTTGCTATTGAAAATGGTATCTTTTTCTTGAGTGTCTCTTCAGTTTGTTCATTTCTAGCATATAGAAACATTACTGACTTATGTGCATTAATCTTGTATCCTGCTACTTTGCTAAATTTGTTTATTAGCTCTAGTAGCTGTATCGTCGATTTCTCAGGGTTTTCTAGATATAAGATCATATCATCTGCAAAGAATGACAGTTTTACTTCTTCTTTTCCAATTTGGATGCCTTTTATTTCTTTGTCTTGCCAGATTGCCCTGGCTAGCACTTCCAGCACAATGTTGAATAACAGTGGTGACAGCGGGCATCCTTGTCTTGTTCCTGATCTTGGAGGGAAGGCTTTCAGTCTCTCACCATTGAGTACTATGCTGGCTGTGGGTTTTTCATATATGCTCTTTATCATGTTGAGGAAGTTTCCTTCAATTCCTACCTTTTGAAGTGTTTTTATCAAAAAGGGATGTTGGATTTTGTCAAATGCTTTTTCAGCATCTATTGAGATGATCAATTGATTTTTCCCTTTTGACTTGTTAATGTGTTGTAATACATTGATTGATTTTCTTATGTTGAACCATCCTTGCATGCCTGGAATGAACCCCACTTGGTCACGGTGTATGATTTTTTTAATGTGTCTTTGGATTCGATTTGCAAGTATTTTGTTGAGGATTTTTGCATCTATATTCATTAGGGAGATTGGCCGGTAGTTTTCCTTTTTTGTAGCATCTTTGCCTGGTTTTGGTATTAGATTGATGTTAGCTTCATAAAATGAGTTAGGTAGTGTTCCATTTTCTTCAATGTTTTGAAAGAGTTTGAGTAAGATTGGTGTCAGTTCTTTCTGGAAAGTTTTGTAGAATTCCCCTGTGAAGCCATCTGGCCCTGGGCATTTATTTGTGGGAAGATTTTTGATGACTGATTGGATCTCTTTGCTTGTGATGGGTTGGTTGAGGTCTTCTATTTCTTCTCTGGTCAGTCTAGGTTGTTCATATGTTTCCAGGAAATTGTCCATTTCCTCTACATTATCCAGTTTGTTGCCATACAGTTGTTCATAGTATCCTCTTATAATTTTTTTAATTTCTTCAGGATCTGCAGTTATGTCACCTTTTTCATTCATTATTTTGTTTATATGGGTCTTCTCTCTTTTTGATTTTGTCAGTCTAGCTAGGGACTTGTCAATCTTGTTGATCTTCTCAAAGAACCAACTTTTGGTGATATTTATCCTCTCTATTGTTTTTTTGTTCTCTATGTCATTTATTTCTGCTTTAATCCTTGTTATTTCCTTTCTTCTACTTGGTTTAGGAATGGTTTGCTGTTCATTTTCTAGCTTCTTCAGTTAATCTATTAGTTCTTTGATTTTGGCTCTTTCTTCCTTTTTAATATATGCATTTAGTGCTATAAATTTCCCCCTTAGCACTGCTTTTGCTGCATCCCATAGGTTTTGGTATGTTGTGTTCTCATTTTCATTCGTCTCTATATATTTAGCAATTTCTCTTGCTATTTCTTCTTTAACCCACTGATTGTTTAGGAGTGTGTTGTTTAACCTCCAGGTATTTGTGAATTTTCTAAGTCTCTGATGGTTATTGACTTCTAATTGTATTCCACTGTGGTCAGAGAATGTGCTTTGAATAATTTCAATCTTTTTAAATTTATTGAGGCTTGTTTTATGTCCCAGCATATGATCTATTCTGGAGAAAGTTCCGTGAGCACTAGAAAAGTATGTGTATCCTGGTGATTTGGGATGTAATGTCCTGTATATGTCTGTTAAATCTAATTCATTTATCAGATTGTTTAGGTTTTCAATTTCCTTATTGGTCTTCTGTCTGGTTGATCTATCTATAGGAGAGAGTGATGTGTTGAAGTCTCCCACAATTATTGTGGAAACATCAATTGCTTCCTTTAGTTTTGCCAGTGTTTCTCTCATGTATTTTGTGGCACCTTGATTGGGTGCATAGACATTTACGATTGTTATTTCTTCTTGTTGAATTGCCCCTTTTATTAGTATGTAGTGGCCTTCTTTGTCTCTCAAAACATCTCTGCATTTAAAGTCTATTTTATCTGAGATTAATATTGCTACACCTGCTTTCTTTTGGCTGTAGCTTGCATGAAATATTTTTTTCCATCCTTTCACTTTCAGTTTCTTTGTGTCCCTGTGTCTAAGATGAGTCTCTTGTATGCAACATATTGATGGTTCATTTTTTTTGATCCATTCTGTGAATCTATATCTTTTAATTGAGAATTTCAATCCATTTACATTCAACGTTATAACCGTGAAGGCATTTCTTGAATCAGCCATCTTATCCTTTGGTTTATGTTTGTCATATTTTTCCCCTCTCTCTATTAATATCCTTTATTGTACCCATACCGAATCTCTTTAGTACTGAACCTTTCTCCATGTCTCTGTGTCCTTTCTTTGTTTCTCTGTCTGTAGGGCTCCCTTTAGTATCTCCAGTAGGGCAGGTCTCTTGTTAGCAAATTCTCTCAGCATTTGTTTGTCTGTGAAAAATTTAAGCTCTCCCTCAAATTTGAAGGAGAGCTTTGCTGGATAAAGTATTCTTGGCTGCAAATTTTTCTCACTCAGAATTTTAAATATATCGTGTCACTGCCTTCTCGCCTCCATGGTGGCTGCTGAGTAGTCACTACTTAGTCTTATGCTGTTTCCTTTGTATGTGGTGAATTGCTTTTCTCTTGCTGCTTTCAGAACTTGCTCCTTCTCTTCCGTGTTTGACAGTGTGATCAGAATATGTCTCGGAGTGGGTTTATTTGGATTTATTCTATTTGGAGTTCGCTGAGCATTTATGATTTGTGTATTTATGTTGTTTAGAAGATTTGGGAAGTTTTCCCCAACAATTTCTTTGAATACTCTTCCTAGACCTTTACCCTTTTCTTCCCCTTCTGGAACACCAATGAGTCTTATATTCGGACGTTTCATATTATCATATCCCTGAGGTCCATTTCGATTTTTTCAATTTTTTTCCCCATTCTTTCTTTTATGCTTTCATTTTCCATTCTGTCATCTTCCAGGTCACTGATTCGTTTTTCAACTTCCTCTAGTCTTGTACTATGAGTGTCCAGAATCTTTTTAATTTGGTCAACAGTTTCTTTAATTTCCATAAGATTATCCATTTTTTTAGTTAGTCTTGCAATGTCTTCTTTATGCTCTTCTAGGGTCTTCTTGATATCCTTTGTATCCCGTACTGTGGTCTCATTGTTCATTTTTAGTTCTTTGAGTAGCTGCTCTATGTGCTGTGTCTCTTCTGATCTTTTGATTTGGGTGCTTGGGCTTGGGTTATCCATATCGTCTGGTTTTTTCATATGCTTTATAATTTTCTGTTGTTTTTGGCCTCTTGGCATTTGCTGAACTTGATAGGATTCTTTTAGGGTCTGTAGACCAATTGAAGTCCTTATCTCTAATTTATCAGATCTACAGCTTCGTGGAGTACACTTTCTCTAACTAACCAGCAGGTGGCGTCCACGTGCCACCTGTTCTCCACAAGCCAGTTCTCCCCTGCTTAGCCTTTTTGGTGAGTGGGGAGTGAGTCTTGTGGGGTCCAATTGGTGTACCAAGCTTGCGTGTGTAGTTGGTGTTGCCTGCCCTGTATATGGGGTGTGTTTCTGGGCAGTCAGGGAGAGGGGGTGGCTCTAACAATCAAATCTCCCTGGTGATCCTAGAATTTTAAAGCTGCTGCAATAGTCTAATCCTTCAGTTCAGTCCTGCCACAGTTTGTCTCTGCCACTGACCCAGAAGTCCTTGGTATTGGTGTATGGCTCCTGAGACTTGCAAGTGGGCCCCTCTTCCAGGCTGTTCACCCCGGGTCCTCTGTTGAGGGATGACTGTGCTATGTCACAGGTGAGTGCCATCCCCCCAGGGCAGTTCTGGGCTGCTGGGCTGTGTAGGGAGGCTCCCAGTCTGCTGAAATGATGGCTGAATGGGGCTTTGTTAATTCACACTGCTCCACCTTCCCAACTCTGGGACAATCAGCTGAGGTTGCAGGGAAGGCTAATGTCCACACCCAGTTTTGTGGTGTGTGCCTGTTATTTGAAGCCCTTCCGTCACACTGGGTTGTCTGGGGCAGCTCTGGGCTATGGGGCTGGCGACGGGCAGGAGTGTTTCCTGTCCACCAGGATGATGGCTGTGAGCAGACACCCCCCTTTTCTTGGGAAGTTGTGGTGTTTAGTGAATTTTCTCAGCCACTGGATTATTGCCTTTTGTCTCAGAGCTCTCTTAGTTCTGCTCTTGTCTTGACCTGCCCAAATTGCAAGTCTTTGAAGCTTTCTGTATTGGGCTTAGATTTCGCTGATCTCAGCAGTTCCACGTTTTCATGAGTGTTGTATGAAGTATGCCCAAAGTCAGATTGCTCTGTGGTGTCCAGTCCACGCAGTTCCTGGCTTTCTACCTACTTTCCTGGAGGAGTAACTAAACATACAGCTCACCAGTCCGCCATCTTGCCCCGCCTCCTCCTTGGCAGTCTTGTAAGAAGTTTATCAATTTTCTTGATCTTTCCAAAGAATCAGCACTTTGTTTCATTGATTTTCTCTATTGCTTTTCAGTTTCCATCTTCATTAATTTCTGCCCTTGTATTCATTAATTTCTTCCATCTGTTTGCTTTAGGTTTATTTTGCCCTTCTTTTTATAGTTTTCTGAAGTGGGAATTTTATTATTGCTTTGAGACTTTTCCTCTTTTCCAATTATGCATTTAGTGTTATAAATTTCCCTCTCAGCACTGCTTTAGCTCTGTCCTACAAATTTTGATATGTTGTATTTTCATTTTCATTCTTTTCAATGTAATTTTTATTCCCCTTTGATCCATGGATTATTTAGAAGTGAGTTGTTTAGTTTCCAAGTGCTTGGAGATTTTCCTGTTTATCTTTCTGTTATCAATTTCTGGTTTGATTCCATTGTGGTTGGAGAATATACTATATATTATTTCAATTGTTTTAAATTTGTTGAGGTTTGCCTTATGACCCAGGATATAGTCTATCTTTATATATTTTCCATGGGCACTGGAAAATAAGGTATATTCTGCTGTTGTTGGGTAGAGTGTTCTATAATGTCTATTAGATCTCATTAGTTAATGATGTTATTGAGTTGTTCTCTATCCTTCCTTATTTTATGTCTAATTGTTTATCAGTTGTTAAGAGAGCAGTTTTGAAGTCTCCAACTATATTTGGGATTTGTCTACTTCTTTCAAATCTATCAGTTTTTTCCCCACATATTTTGCTTCCCTATTGTCTGATGTGTACACATTTAGGATTGCTATGTCTTCTTGGTGGATTTTATCATTTTAGAATTTTACCATTATATAATATTCCTCTCTTTTTTGGTAACTTTATTTGCTCTAAAATCTACTTCATCTGATATTAATATAATCACTTCTGCTTTCTTTTGATTAATGTTTGCATGACATATATTTTTCTATACTTTTACTTTCTATCTGCCTACATTGTTATATTTGAAGTGTTTATTGACTCATATCATTGAGTCATGCTTTTTTAATCCACTCTGCCAATCTCCATCTTTAAATTGATGTATTTTAGACTATTTACATTTAATGCAATTATTGATACATTAGGGCTTAAGTCTGATATTTTATTTTATTTTTCTGTTTGTTCTTTTTTCTTGTTCCTGCCATCCTGTGGGTTACTTGAACATTTGTTAGAATTCAATTGTGATTTATCTATAGTGGTTTTGAATGGGTTTCTTTGTTTATCTTTTTTAGTGGTTGCTCTAAGTATTACATTTTATATAAAAATAACTTTTCACGGTCTACTGGTATCAATATTTTACCAGTTCAAGTGAAGTATAAAAACTTGACTTCCCTTTATACCCCTTTACATCCCTATTTATAATATAATTGTCTTTAATATTTCCTTTACATACACGAAAACCACGTCATACTGTTATAATTTTTGCTTCAAACTTCAAACATAATTTTGAAAACTCGAGAGGGAAAAGCCCATTGTATTTACCCATATTTTGATAATCATGTTCTTTCTTCCTTCATGATATTCCTAGGTTTCTTCATTTATCATTTCCTTTCTGTCTAGGAACCTTTCTTTAGTGTATGTCTGCTGGTGACAAATTATCTCAGTTTTCCTTCATCTGAGAATGTTTTTGATTTCCCCTATATTCCTGAGGGATATTTTTACTGGATATAGAATTCTGGGTTGACAGTTATTTTCTTTCAGCACTTGAAAGATGTTGTGTCAACTTCCTTCTGGCCTCCATCATTTCTGATGAAAAATCCACTGTTACTGTAATTGTTTTTTCCCAATAGATAAGGTGACATTTTTCTTTGACTGATTTCAAGTTTTTTTCTTTGTCTTTAGTTTTCAAAAGTTTGACTATGATGTTTCTTGGTGTGTATTTATTTGGGTTTACCCTGTTTGGGGTTCACTCAACTCCTTGACTGTAGGTTTATGTCTTTTGCCAAACTTAGAAATTTTTCAGCCCTACCTTCTTTCTCCTTTCCTTCTGGGACACTGATGACACAAATATTAGTTATAATCCCACAGATCTCTGAGGTTCTGTTCATTTTTTAAGGCTATTTTCTCTTTGTTTTTCAGATTGGATAATTACTATTGCTCTACAAGTTCACTAATTTTTCCTTTGTTCTCTCATTCCACTGTTACACATAACCATTGTGTTGTGAAAATTTTAGCTATTGTATTTTTTAATTTTGAAATTTTCATTTGTTCTTTATATCTTCTAATTCTTTGCTGACACTTTGTATTTTTTCATTTGTTTCAAGTGTGTTCAAAATTGCTTATTAAAGCATTTTTATAATGGCTGCTTTACAATTGTTAGATAATTACATTTGCATCATCTCAGTGTTGGCATCTGTTGATTGTCTTGTCGTTGAGGTTGAGATTTTCCTGGTTTCTGGTATGACAATAGATTTTTGATTAAAAACTGAACATTTTTTTATTAGGTTATGAATCTCTGGATATTATTTAAAATTCCTGCTTTAGCAGGCATCTTCTTAAACCTATCCCATGGGTGTAGTGGGACACTACCTTGTTGCTGCCAGTAGTAACAGAGGTCCAGTTTCCACACTTAGACTTCACGGACACAGTTCAGCTTCCCCACTAGATCTCCACCTGCTAACATCACCCTCATCTGGAGGAGCAGGCATACTTTATTACTGCTCCCAATATGGTCTCCACTGATAACATGGTGGGGGGAGGTGTGTGGCCTTGTTATTGCTGGGTCATGATGAAAGTACTGACTCTACTTGGACTCCATTGACACCATCCCAGCAAGTTCCTCACGTGGTTTCCACTGACACTGCCAAGGGTGTGGCCTTGTTAACTGCTGGCAGGGTTGAAAATCTTGGCTTCCCACTAAGTTTCCTCTGGCAACACTCCAGTGAAGGGATTGGGGTAACTCATTACAGTCTCATGAGGGTGAATGTCCAGGCTTCCAACTTGTCCTTTGCTGGTATGGGAATAGGTGGGGCCACAGTTTTTTTTCCTGTGGTGTTTGGCTAAAGTAGAACAGTTATTGTCTAAATGGTTTCTATCTTTTTAGGATGACCTTTTCCTCTTTCTTTGACTAAAAAAGCATGCTTTACTTGGTGTTTTGTTTCTTTTTGCCTGCACCCATTAGCATATCCAGGTTTCTGGCTTCTTCAGCACATTGTTTGGATATATAAGGTGTGGTGGTTTGGAGCTATGTATCCCAGAAAAACATGTCCTTAAACTTAATCCATTCCTGTGGGTGTGAACCCATTGTAAGAAGGAACTTTTAATGAAATTACTTCAGTTAAGCTGTGGCCCAACTCAATCAGGATGGATTTTAATCCTATTACTGGAGTCCTTTATAAGCAGAATGAAATTCAGAAGGAAAGAAAGCCATGGGAAGCAAGAAGCTAAAGATCAATGGAACCTGGAAGAGAAAGGAGAGGCCAGGAAAGGCCACCCTGTGCATTGTCATGTGACAGTGGAACCAAGGACCAAGTATCACTGGCAGCCAGCTCCAGAATTGCAGTCTTTGGGAAGAAAGGATTGCTTTAATTTGGACATGATTTGGACTTTTTCCTAGCCTCAAAACTGTGAGCTAATAAATTCCCATTGTTTAAGTCAACCAACTGCTTGAGAATCCAAGGAAACTAAAACACGAGGCAAAAAGAAAACCATAAGAACTCACTATAATGTCATTCCTCAGTTACTGAGGTCCTTCACTAGTCTGCCATCTTTTTTTCACTTTTCAAAATTTTCTTATGTTTCTTTCATATATAATGTCTAGAGTTTTTAGCTGTATTTAGCAGAAGGAATAGAGAAATATATGTCTACTCTGTTTTTCTTGAATCAATTCATGTGAAACAAAAGTTTTTGTCCTTGGCATAAATGTAAAGTAAAATATTTAAATTAGAGTACATGCCAATGATATGAAGCCCCTCATTAGGAAGTTTAATGATTTGAATACTGATAAGTAAATGATACAGACAATCTGTACTCTAAGAGGAGAGAGAAAACTTGGGGACTGCGTTAACTTGGGGTAGCTTTGTAGAAGAAAGAAACTTGATCTGGCTTCTGCAAGGAGGAGGACTTCAGATATCTTGTAAGGGATGGAGTTATGGGAGCAAACACATAAAAGGGATAGATGAAAGTTGTGTGCTGGAGACAGTAATAAGTTAAGTTTGGCAGGAGCAGAGGGCAATCCCAACCATGACATGCTAGGCAACCCTATACATTCTGGGTCTTAGTTTCCACATCTGTAAAATGAGAAGTGGCCTATGCTGTGGTTTCCCCAAAAAATGCCAGGGATATACACAATTATATGAATTTCTACTCAGGTAAACATTTGATTAATTTTAATAGATATGCATTTCTTTTCATGTGTATTGGAAAATATATAACTAGCACACTAGAACCATGGTTTTACAGATATTGTTGCTTAGGATGAGACTATAATAGGTAATTACATTAGTTTTTTATTGCTGGGAAACAAATTACCACAAACATATCAATTTAAAATAACATCCATTTATTATCTCACAATTCTGTAGGTTAGAAGTCCTGGCAGACTTGATGGGGTTCTTTCTTCAGAATCTCACAAGGCCAAAATCAAGTTGTCAGCTGGGCCAGGCTCCTATCTGGAGATTCTGGGGAAGAATTAACTTCCAAATTCATTCAGTTTGTGTGCAGAATTCAGTCACTTGGTCTAGGTCAGAAGACCCCATTTTTCATGCTGGCTGTCAGCCAGGGGCTGCTCTTTGCTCCTAGAGGCCACCTGCATTCTTTCTTATGTGGCCCTCTCCAGCTTTAAAGCCAGCAACCTGGCAACCTGACATGTCAAATCCTTCTCATATTTACATTCTCTCTGACATCCCCTTCTCCTTACTATTTGAAGAAAATTCTCTGCTTTGAAAGGGTTCATGCTATTAGATTAGGCCTACCTGGATAATCTCTCTTTTGCTATATAATGTAAAATCATCATTTGGGTGATTTTTTTTTATCATGTTCATAGATTCCACCCACATGGGTTTATACAAGAGCAAGGGTTATTTGGGGGTCGTTTTTACAATTCTTCCTACCACAGTAATTAATCTTAAAAAGTAAATGAATTTAAAGAAAAATGTTGGGTAAATGATATGTCCCACATTTTGAAGGACCCACGACAACAGTTTGTGAACCCATGGAGTAATTCATTTCTAAGGTCCCCTCCATATTCTATGATTCTAGAATTGGGGAGTCAGGGAATATTCTGCTCTCCTATCTACTGTAAGGTGAAGTGTAGCAAAAATCTGAGGCAGTGTATTCTTCAAAAATATTAAAATCATGAAAGACAAGAAAGGCTGAGGAACTGTGCCTAATTAAAGGAGACTAACAACAATTGATCCTGGATTGGATCATACACCAGATAATTTTTGTTCTTTTGTTCTAAAGGATATTATTAGGACAATTGGTGAAACTTGAAAGAGGTCTTTGGATTAGATAATAGTGTTGTGGCACTATTAATTTCCTGACTTAGATAACTGTACTATGTCTATGTAAGAGAATGCCTTTTTTTTTTTAAGAAAAAAGGAGATATGCACTGAAATTTTTAGGGATAAAGGGACATAATGTATGCACCTTATTCTCAAATCATTCAGAAAAAAATTGGTGTTTGTTTATAAATATTTACAGAAAGAGGGGGAGAGAAAATGATGATGCAAATGTGGTAAAATATTAAATTTTGGGGAATCTGATTGAAGGGTATATGGGAATTATTTATACTATTTTTAAAATATTTTTTCTTTATTAGGGAAGTTGTGGGTTTACAGAACCATCATGCTTAAATAGAGGATTCCCATATATCACCCCACCACCAAAACCCTGCATTAGTGTTGTACATTTGTTACAACTAATGACAGCACTTTTTTATAATCATACTACTAACTAAAGTCCATGATTTGACTTAGGGTTCACTGTTTGTGTGGTGTAGTTCCATGGATATTTATGCTATTTTTAAAAGTTTTTGGTAAGCTGAAAAGTTTAAAAATTGAGGGGCAGAAAAAGAAGTCACAGAGATACTCTCCTACCACCCAGGATGGAAGCGAACATCCGTGTTGTGAACTGCATGGGGAAGGTGGTGGCACATAGAAAGGAACAGTGGGCACCCTCCAAGAGTAGAGAGTGGTTCCAGGTTGACACCCAGCAAGAAACTTGGGACTTCTGTCCTATATTTTCAAGGAATCTGTTGATGCCAACAACCTGAATAAGTTTAGAAGAGGATCCTGAGCTCCAGGTGGGAATCACAGCCCCAGCTGACGCGTTGATTTCAGCATAGTGAGAATCTGAGTGCAGGATCCAGGCACACCATGCCCAGATTCTGCTTCACAGAAACTGTGAGGTAACAAATATATATTGAATAAAAAGTGTGAGGCTAAAGGTATTTAAGAAAAATTTGAAATGGAAGGAAGATTTAGATTCAAGAGACATTATGGAGAAAAACACCAAGATTTGGTGCCTGTGTAGATGTGGTCAGACAAGAGCTGAGAATCATTTTGAAGTTGGTAGCCTGGGAACTGGGATAATGGTTGCAAAAAGATGCAAATCTGGAGGGGGAGGTGGTCGGGAGAAAAAATGTTTTAGACATGTCTAATTGAATGAGTAGGGGACATGAACAGGAAGAAACCATCTGGTAGAAAGGAGTTAGTTAAGGATTGAAGCTGAATAGAGAGGTCAGGACAGAATCCAGAGGTTTGGGAGACATTATAATGCTTTTGGAGATCTTTGGAACATCTGATGTAAAGGGAAGAATGGGGCTTAAAATAGAGGGATATTTCTGGATCCACCACTGCATACTCAGCTGGTTATGAGTACTTGTTTTGGAGTCCAGCAGTCTGGGTTTGAATCCTGGATTTGCTCATTCCTAACTGTCACCTTGAACAAGTTCCTTAACCCCACTGAGCCTCAGTTGTTTCAACTGTGAAATGCAGATAGTAATCCTGCCTGTGTTGTTGCAAGGATTGAATGAGGTAATTTATATAAAGCACCTTAGCCCATTGCCTGACACACAGTTGGTGCTCAGGAAATTGGAGCTATGATTATTACTGATTGATATTTCCTTTCATGTGCTTGTCTGCATTTGGCAGCCCTCTCCTAAAAGGACTTGCACACTTCAGGTACCTATTTTGCCAGCTGGAATGAGATAAGGTTGCCATGGTTAGGGAGAGTAGGTCCACAGCCTGTAACTGAAAGGGATGGACTCCTTTCTTCTTTTGGTAATACGTGAAGATTAGGAGGAAGGCACAAGGAGTTTTCAGAAGTGAGAGTCTGAGCTGGGATTGATGGAACAAGGGCAGGCCCCAGAGATTGACCTGGCTGGGAGTGAGTCATTCCTTAGAACCCTTCTCTGGGTCATCCTGGGGAACTTGGATCTTTGTAGAAGGGAGAATGGCATGATCTAGTGTGAAGGATGAGTGCTGTTAGCAAGGGGACAATTTAAATTTATGAAAAGCATTTGGTGCCTAGGTCACTTCGTATGTGCCCGGGGAGGCAGTGGGCTCTAAGGGAAGGTGTCTGGCCCAGGAGTGAGGAGATCTGTCTTCTTCAGCTGACATCAATTCCCCATACAGAAGATGCATCTCTGGGTGGGATACTTCTAATTTTTTTCTCTCCTGCTGAGGCACTGATCAATCTGTAGCCTTCTACTACTAGTTGCTAATACAATCAAAGAGATCACAATGACTTTAAAATTTCCTCATTAATTCTTTTTTTTCTCCTAGTCAGCATTACTTTCTTCAATTTCTCAGTGTTTGGCTCATTTTCTCCACTCACTTGGCTCTGCTCAGTGCTCCAAGTACCTCTTTCCTCTACTGAGGGGAGGGTTTGGGTGAAGTGGTAGAGCGCTAGGCTACTTGTCAGCAGCAGACAAGAAAATCTTGTCCTTGATACAGACATACTCCCCTAAAGAGGAAGGTTTTTGACAAAAAAAAAAAACCAATCTCAGAAGGAGATATTTAGAAATGGCACGTGTGTTTTTGGGGTGGGAGGAGGGAAGGAGGGAGAGAGAAACAGGTTCCTATAAATAAAGAAACTTGAGAAATTGGTAGAGAAACTGGTAGGAACAAACTGAAATCATTATTTCATCTCAGGCCAAAGGAGGTATAGAAAGAAACCTATTGAGCAAAGATAAGTATCAGGGATTACCAATTTTCCAGAAGCCCCTTTAATAATGTGCCTTCAGATCCTCAGTGGGAAGGAGCTTAAGATACAGAGGCTGATATCTGCCACTTAGATGGGCAGCTGGAGTTGATAAATACTGCCCAAAGCAGGACTCGTGATTTTTCTCCTACAAATACATTCCTCTTCCAGTCAATCCCATTCAGTAAATGGCACCACCACTCATCTGGTTGCTTAAATCAAACACCTAGTTGATATCCTGCATTCTCATTCCCTCACACATTACATCCTAGTCATCAGCAATCCTGTTGACCTACCTTCAAAATATATCCTGAATTTGACCACTTCTCACCACCTCTTTAGCAATTGTCTTGTGTGGACCTCCATCATCTCTCTCCCGGACCATGGCAACTTGCTTCCACTTTTGCCCCCTTACCAGGGCTGCCATGCATGGATGTTCAAGTTATATGCTACATAATGGCACCAGAGCTATGAGTGTGCCATTTATAGCTTATAGAAGAGTATGCAGATGGGTTCAGATATTCTGGGCTCTTTGACTCCAAATTTGATCGCAGCAGAAGACAGCCTGCTCCTAAATAAACCTGTACCATGACACATGGCCTTGCACATGCTTGGGAGAGCACAAATACTTACACGTAAATGCATATATACAATGGCACACACCAGTGCACCATGTCCCTCCAAAGCCTCAGGCATCCCGAGTCCACTTCTCTCACCCACAGCCCACTGCTTTCAGATGCTGGAGTCCCATGCCTCCCACCCAGTTGCCTGATCTGGGTGGTGGAACAGTGGGGTTTAAAGTGCTGCTGATGGTATGCATATTCCAGTGACCAAGAATGCATATGTGAGAAGAATGTGGGTGTGTGTGTGCACATAGCCAAGGCTGCTGCCTACCGGGGGTCTGGCAAACTCCCTTGGGCAGGACTTACAATTGTTCAGGTTGTACAGTAAAAGAGTAACCTAATTTTTTCTTTTTTAATTTGAGGAAGGGGAGTCTTTTTGTAATTCATACAAATACACTGTATCAGCTAGTGGCAATCCTACACCCAACAATCTTTACTTCACATAGCAGTCAGCAAGAACTTTGACAAACATTTAAATATATTGATTTATTTATTGATTTCTATTTATTGAGTATATTGATTGACTACATTGCTTAAAACCTTCCATTTATTTCCCAGTGTTCTTAGGATAAAGACCAAATTCCTTACCTCAACTACAAGGGTTGAATGTTTTGGTCCCTGCCTTCCTCTGAAACCTCATCTCCTACCACCCTCCCTTACATATACTTCCAACCCCAGCCACACCGACTTTCTGTCCCTTTAGCAAACCAAGCTCATTCCTCTCTCATTCATTTTGTTTATTTTCTATACACACACACCCGATAGAATGTTAACTCTATTAAGTAGGAACTTTATTTTGCTCATTGTTATGTCTTCATCACATAGCATGGTGTCTGGCATGGAATAGGTGGTCAGTAAATATTTACTGAGTGAATAAATAAATGAACAGGAAAAAGGGCAATTTCAACCCATCCAAGTGGCTCTAAGATGAACCTCAGCTCAACCCCATCTCTAGTGTGTTTTCAGATCCTCCAGTGAAATGAGACGGCCAGAAAATGCAGGCTGTTAAGCATCAGAAAGCCGAAAGACCAGTTTAGCCAGGAGGCATAATAACCAGCCTAATCAGCAGATGTTGAGAGATTAGCATGTTCTGGGCATTGCTTTAGGCACTTTATTTATTTAATCACCACAGTAACCTTATGAGGTAGATCCTTATATCCCCATTTGACGATGAGGACACTGAGACCCAGGAGATTCAGTAACTTGGATTCAAATGCAGTTTGACTTGAATCTCTCTGGTGTATTACCAAAGAGTGAAAATACTTCTGGTCTCTTTTTTGAAACACCTTGGGAGCATTTCATCTGTGCAATGTCATTCATCTTGAACCCAGCCCTGGAAAGCAGGTATGAGAGGGGCGTATGCTGTGTTGGCGAGCAGCAGCAAGGTGGATCTAGGTAGCATCCCCACAGGGAGGCACTTCAGCAATTGACAATACAAATTAAAAAGCAGAGATATTTTGTACATTCTTGATATTGAAATCTATAAAACCATCAAATCTTATACCAGCTTCATCAAACCAAAAGGGAGTTACAGTCACAAAGCGAATTTAACACCTATTCAAATTTTTTTACCATAAAATCGAGGGCTTCCACTGACATGAGAATGGCATTAGCTTAAAGCTCTGCAGGTGTGAAACCTCAGCTATTACAGGGCTGGATTACACCTGCCACCATCACATGGAAATAGAAATTGACACACTGGGAAAAGGGAGCTGTATAGGGTGACTTTGCAGCCCTACTATGCCTAAAGTTAATGACAAATGACACAAGATAGGGAAAAGGAAGTGTAATCCTATCATCTTAAAAATTTTACCATGGTCATGGACATGATAAAATATTTTTTCTTTATACTATTTTTTGACCCCCTTTAACAAAAGATGGCTCTTTACAGCACAATTTAAAGTCAGTTTGTGCCTTGACACTCAGAGATGACTCAAAATTCATGGGCTGTACTTAGGACTTTCCCTGAATAATTTTTCAGATCCTAGAACTAGAGAAAGGACCTGACAGACCATCTGGTACAACTATAGCTTCATACATGGGGAGACTGAGGCTAAGAGAAAGAAATGTTATTCTTATTTTCACCAGGTGCATGCATGTATGTGCGTGTGGTCATGTCGTCTGGAAGGTTCATTCGCTTTGGGAGCAGTTAAGTATAGGGGAGAGGAGAAAAGAGCTGAGTTGTGGAGGGGAAGGGGTAAATAAAAATGTTAGATTCAATACAGTCTTTTTAATAAATGGCTACTCATTTGTCAGATAAACATGAACACTGCAAGCAACACCCTTCTCTGTGGAGGAAACAGAGGGAATGTTTTCAACGGAGGTAGGGCTTCAGCCAAGGAGTATAAATGGAGGTAATTCATCCCTCCAGCCCCTTTCTGCTATCACAAAGATTGGTCCAATATACCACCTAGATTTTCTGTGGGGTCTCAATATTTTGTTGGGCAGAGACTTCCAAAGGCTGCCTCCACAGTGGCTGGTAACATTTAACCTCGGTGGAAAGGATCCTTTCATCATGGAATCCATTATTGTTCTTTGAAGCACAGTGGAGAGCGTTCCATAAATTGCACAGCAAAAATAGAAATACTGCCAGTCCTCAGCACAGCCCCGTGGAGATCAGTGAAACCTGTCCTTCAAGCAGCGTTTGTGGAGAATATGTTCATTACCGAACTTGATGGTAAATCCTGTGGGGAAAGAGGCAGAAAGCGAGCCAGCTCTTAAGATAGACTTGAAATGGGGTGGAGCTGGGAGCTCTGGAGAAAGCCAGCCCAAGTGAGGTATTAGACCCTGCCAGAAGGAGTCAGAGGGTTGAAGCTTGGCTGTGAACTTGCTGTGAGACCTTGGGCAAGGCACTTCCCCTCTTTAGGCCTCTGTTTTTTCATCTGGCCCACTTGCCTCAGGGGATAGCTAAAAGATATAAATGTGGATAAAACAGGCATGTATATGCTCTGGAAACAGTAAAATTCAATATAAGTGCAAAGTATTATTGTTGTTATGTCTGCTCTTTGCCTCTGGAGGTTGGCCCATTTTGGTACATGACCCAGAATTTGAATTAATATAGAACACTCCAGGAAAGATCAAAGGTCTCTGGGATGCAGAGGAGACAGGTGAAGGGAGAGCCAAGGGAACAGCACTGGGCTGAGACACCCCTCCATGAATCACAGCCCTGCCACTTCCTCAAATTCTCTGGGTATGCCTTTGGTAACTTATCATATCTCTCTGAGCCTCATTTTCTTCATGTATAAAATGGAGTGGTTGTGAGGATTTAAGTGAGACAACGAATGGAAAGCTCTTATGCTAGCAGCACTGGCATGTGGTAGGCATTTGATAATAATTATTAGTGATGTCATTTGCTTCCATGTCCTGAGGAGAATTGTGATTCCTTAATAACAGCGAAGGTCTGGTTCTTGTTTAAAAAAAAATACAGATTCCTGGGCCTCACCCTGAAGAAATTCTGATTCAGTAGATTTGGAGTAGAGCACAAGAAAATGTATTTAACAAGGACTCCAGGAGGTGCTGATGTGGCACCAGCTATGGCAACCATTGGTCCTGAGCAGTGTTTCTCAAACTGCTGATCATTACCCATTAGTCAGGGAATCAATTTTGTGGGTAATGACCAGCATTAAAAAACCAAAAGGTAATGAAATCGGAAATTAACAGCGTGCATTGCATACAGTAAGGGTAAGTACTGCTTCATGAAATGTTTGTTTACATACATATAAATATACATATATGTGTTTACATGAGTATTTCAGTACTATAAGCTTTATATTATATGCATGTCAAATGTATTCCTTACTGTTGGTCATGGTGGAAAAAGTTTAAAATACATTAGAGGATATTGCCCTTTGTCTGGGGAAACTGACATCCAAAGAAATAATGTGCCAAGTCCCAGACAAGTTAAGAAATGACCAATAAAAGCATGGAGTAGGATCCTTTTCTCCTTTTCTCCATGGCAAAGATGGGTGTCCTTGGTATCCCTCAACTCACCCTCTAGTCTTTCTTCCCAAGACTGTGAAGTCAGAAATCAATTATTAGGCCAGAATACATAACAAAGTCTGTATCGTCACTCTTCTACTACCTGCTCTTTAGCCATCAGCTTTGACCACCAGCTCTTCTATAGGTAGAGGAGAAGGTGAAAGGAAAGAAGGTGAAAGTGGAGCCAGTCAGTTTCCTTCCCTCTTTCCCTTCTTTGTATTTCTCAGATGATAGAACTGATTGGAAAGGTTGTAGCATTTAGTGGCTGAAAATGGGGCTTAGGGCTCCTTATGCATCACCAGCATCCTGACTCTCTCTTGTCCTGTATCTTCATTAGTGTTTCTCAGTGTGTGGTCCTCATTTTACCTGCACAAGAATCATTAACACTACCCCAGATCAACTGAATCTGAATCATTGGGACCAGGATATCTTCATTTTCTTAAATTCTGATGCACCTAAAATGTCTTGGCTGTATGTGACCAAGACCATGTCTACTTTTTTCACCCAGTCTCTAAGGCTGCCTAATGACCTATGATCAGGTACTGAATCAACCCCTGCCAAATTATCTAAAATAGAAACAACTAGAAATCTTTAATAACCTACCTGGTTGCTGTGTACAGCCTGATGTAATGAAACAAGCACTGAGCTAGTTGTCAGCAGATCGAGGGTCTTGTCCTGACTCAGCCACGGACTTGCCAAGAATCCTTGGGTAAGTGAGATGACCTCTCTGAATTGGTTCCCTTATCTGTAAAATGAAAGAAAATAAAAATTCTGCCCCTGTCTCTCAAGGTTGCAATGAGGGCAACATGAGGATGAAGGAAAGTATTTTGAGAAGTATCAAGCACTATATAATTGGAAAAATTTATTCTGCTCATAAAGATGATCCTAACAAGAATCTTGAGTGTCTTCCATGTCCTCATAGAAGGACTCAATTATGATTAGCAGAGCTTTGTCCAATGCATTTTTGAAGACTCTGAAAATTGGGCAAATCAGCTAACCAGAACCTTTAGTTAACAATATGATTGCATCTCCCTATTATGCCGGATACATGGAAATGTATTATAAATGTTAGGAAGGCAGAGAAAAATCTTACACTAAGGGGAGAAATTCACCTTGAGAGCCTTATTTCAAAGGCTAGGCCTCTTTAGATCAATTCTAACCACTTCCTCATTCACTCACATATATTCAATGAGCAGATTTGGTGCTGCCCTCCACCTCACCCTTTCCCACCCGCCGCCCACCCCCACCCCCCCCCCCCCCGCCACCGCCTAAGGTTCTTAAAGATACAAGAATTATTTGCTGCAAAATCCTCCTAGCCCAGCTTTGGTCAAAGCTAACATGTTGGGGAAGCTAGGGCTCACACGAAAGGGCTTGAAAGCAGCTCTTTACCATGGCTAATCTGTTTTTCAAGTGTTTTTTTTTTTAATTCTCTATACCTCTCACCACTGAGAATCATAACAAGTTGTTTGGACAGGTAAGCTTTGTTACTCTTGCACAAAGCCCCTACTAACTGTGAACAAATAAAGACCCCCAAAACTTAGATGCATTTTCTGTCTAATGAGGTCAGAGCAATTAGCCTGATACCTGTAGCAATACCCTAATCTGTCCTTACATCTCAGGCAAGGACTGTTATGTAACCAATTCTGGGATCTAAGCTTGGAATGAGAGATATGGAAAGAGGAGAAATGGATCATACCCCATGTTCTTTTTGGTCATTTCTTACCTGGTCTGGAACTCGACACATTATTTCTCTGGTTGTCAGTTTCCCTAAATGAAGGACAGTATCCTCTAGTGTATTTCAAACATTTTCCACTATGACCAACAGTAAGGAATTCATCTGACATGTATATTATATATAGCATATAGTATTGAAATACATACAGACACATATATGTATATATGTGTGTGTATGTGTATATATATATATGAAATTAAACATTTCATGCAGCAATACTTACCCTTACTGTGGGCAATGCACACTGTTAATTTCCTATTCCATCACCTTTTATTTTTTAATGCTGATAACTACCCACTAAATTGATTTCCTGCCCAGTGGCTAATGATCAGCATGGCCTTGAATTTGGACTTCTAGCCTCCAAAATGGTGAGACAATAAATTCCTGTTGTTCAAGCAACCAATCTATGGCATTTTTCATAGCAGCCCTAGCAAACTAAGACAGATGGCTTATATTATTGTGTGCTGATTGTTGTTTTTGTGCTTTTCAACAGGATAGAATTGAGTTAATAATTATAGTTGGTTTTGGTGTGATGAAAGGGTTCTAGAATTAGATAGTGGTAATGGTTGCATTGCCTTTGTGAATATACTAAAAACCACTGAATTGTACACTTTAAAGGGTGAATAAAAAATAATTATAGCTGTCATATAACGTGTGATTAGCTGTTGGCAGATGCTATGCTAAACTTGTCACATTGCACTATCTTATTTAATCATCCACACAGACCTGTGAGGTAGGTAGGATTAGATCTATTTTACAGATGAAAAACCTAAGAATCAGAGTGTTTGAATGACTTGTCCCAGGTCACACAGCTAGAAAGAGATGGAATGCAGATTCAAACTCCGGTTTGTCTGACTTCAAAGCTAATATTTTCAACCTCTTAAGCATGACCACTATCAGTGAAATTATTTCCCTCCACCCATTGCTGAACAAACTCTAATTCTAACTCATTGTTTATAGAATCCTTCTCCCTTTTAATTTCACTGCTACTACCACCACCCTAATCTTGCTATAGGGATCTATAATATGGTTCACTACCACAGCCTCTTAACTGGTCCCTCCTACCACCACTATCTAACCATTTTTGCCTCTCTATAATCAATTGCCCACACTGCAGCCAGAGGAATCTTTCTAAATGCCATGTGCAATCATGTCCTTTTTCTGCTCAGAGTCTTCCAGTACTCCCCATTGCCTACAGTGTTGTCCACATCTCCTAGCATGTCATTTAAAATCCTCCACTATCTGACAATAACTGGCTTTCTAATTTTATCCTCTACAACTCAACTGGTAGGAGATAAGTTTCAAAATTCCCGTTTAACTTCTGCTCCAGGCACGCCAAGCTGCTTGTTTCCTAGGCATGTTGTACTCTTTATTTCCACAGTATTCTCCTAATGTTCTTTCCTGTTTTGAATGGCCTTCTTGTCTCTATGCGGCAACCCAACTGTCATTTGCTTTTTTGCTCAGAGCTTCTCAAATATACGTACAAATCACCTGGGGATCTTGTTAAAGGGTACACATGAGATTCTGCATTTTGAATAAGTTCCCAGGGAATGCCCGTGCTAGTGATCCACAGACCATGTTTTGAGTAGCAAAGACCTGGGTGATAACAATATGCTTATATCTAACCCAATTTGTTGATTTTTCAACTTTAGACAGTACCTATTGAGACTCTCTGGTATGAGGAGGAAGGAATTAACTCACTTAAATACCCTTCCCCCCCATCCACATACTAACCCCCTTTCCCTCTCTTAGTGTTTGATATTTGCTGTCATTTGAGATTCTTTTGTTGATTTTGTGAATTTAAATAGTAAACTTAAAAATCTGTTTCAATTCATATCAGCCTACATCAGTGTCTTTCCACTCCCCACTTGGTGTGTCAAAGATATTAGCACCCCTAAATTTTCACCCACTCCTCTTCCCCCAAAAGAGAAAGCCACATGCTCCATTTAAAGGGAGCAGCCACTACTGGGCTCCAGTAGACTGTGGTCCTGTGGGAATGTCCTCACCTTGTCAGTGAGGCCTTCTCAGACCACCCTATATAAACTGTATTCCTTGGAGGCTCCCTCCATCCCTACCATTTACAACTCCTTATCCTCCTACTTTATGTTTTTCCCATGGGACACATAGATCACAATCTAACATGCTACACTGTAAATAATATACAGATGAGAAAAATAACCACATGTTTCCAGATCTTTTTTTCTGGAAATGTTGGAAATCAAATTTTATATGAAGTCTTCCAATTTTTAAATGTTTCCAGTTCTTCTGATTTTTCTAAAGAGATTGGATATCAGAATATTTACGTGAAATCTCCTGGTTTTTAAATGTTGGTACCAGTTCACAAAAAAAGTTTAAACACTATTTGGGCCATTGGAAACATGTCTTTGGGCCAGATTTGGCCTGTGGATCACCAATTCGTGACCTCTGGTATAGATATGTAGAATGTTGGGGGTGTGAGAAGCCTTGTAAATTGAGGTCTTCTAGTGAAGAAATGCAGCCTCAGAGAGATTGGGCACCTTCCCTTCTGTCACGTGGCTAACTCTTAGCAGAACTGCAACTTGAACCCAGATTTCTTGCCTCCTAGTGCTTATTCACATTCACCCTGCTGCCTGCTAGGCTGCCCACCCCCCACCCCCACCCACACCTGCTTCTGCTGAGGATTGAGTTGATCTGCCCTGTGCAGAGGACAGTGTACAGCCCCCAGACACCTCCACACAAAGAATATAACAGAGTCTTCACCACCCATCTGATAAGCCCCAGGCACTTCTCACCACAGAGTGTATGAATTTACTTGCCTTCCCAATCTCAACTGTGGATATTGCCTCTTGGCGCTCTTTATTGCTTTTGCTCCGGTGATAGAATCAAGACAAGGTTCTTATAGGAATGTTATTAGCATTGCTCCTGGCCAGTGGTGCCTCCTGGTAGAATCAGTGTGGTCTACTGCAAAGAAGCCGGTGCTCAAAGTCCAGAGGGCTGGGCTCAATTCTTATATATGTGACCTGAGACAACTTACTTAACCTCCCTGGCTTTCACTTTCCATAATTGTAAGATGAGAAAAATAGGATCTTCCTCTCTTATCTCTCAGGACTGTTGTGAGGCTAAAGTGAGATACTATATATGAGAGTGCTTTGAAAAGAGAATATTTTATAACTATGAGGGTGTAATATCATTATTAAGTCAGTAAAATAGCTATTGAGGATTACCTACTATGTGCAAGCTAACGTACCAGTATTCATGGGATGCCATGGGGCACAGAACCTGGCTGCTTCCATAAGCTTATAATCTGAGACGAATGAACATAAGTGAGAGGAAAGAGAAGTGCTGGGCATGGTCTATCTGCAGTGCAGGGCTCATGTGAGACACGTGCCACATTGGCATTCTAGCCTACCTCTTCTGGCTGGAGGGTGATTAATAACCTCATGTAACTTGGGCCAAACAGCAGCTAAACTAAAATCCAAAAAGAAGTCCATGCCCAGGCAGTGACCAGAAACCTTGGCACCTGCCCCATCCCAGTTGCTGCATTGCACAATCCCCACCATGTAAGGTTGGCCCAGGGGGGTTTCCCAAGGTAACTATGACTCAGCTGTTTTTGGAAAGATGGTATGGCACAGCACCAGGCTGGCACATAGGAGATGCTCAGCAACTTTTGAATGAATGAACCCTTAGGGAATCTTGGAAGTGACACATGGGTGAGGAAAGAACACTTCCTTTTCCATGTCTTTCCCATCATCTCACTCTATGCTCAGACACAGCTTTCTGTAGGGACATAACCAGAGGCAAGGACATTTCCTAGGCTTGGAAGAGGGGACAGGGAAACCTCCATAATTAGTTGGCAGCAACCCCAGACAGACCTTTTCTATTACCTCACCTTGTCCCCAGAGACTCCATCATTGTGTCAACTCTTAGTATTCTAAAAAAATGATTTCAACCAGCATTGACCTAACACTTGATCTGGGCTACATCCTGTGCATTTTTTCAAGTGTTACTAAATAAAATACTAGTGCTACTACTACTACTAATAATAATAATAATAATAATTGCAGCTAGCACATAATAATAATAATAATTGCGCTATGGGCCAGGCACTTGACTAAGAACTTTACATACATTGTCTGTGGTACTCCTCACTGTAGCCATAGGAGCTAAGTACTATTTTTGTCTCCATTGAACAGAAGGGATTCAAGGTATGAAGGGATGGAGTTGGGATTATGCTCCATCAGTATGCTCTTAATGTAAATCTGATAGTATCATTCCTCTGCTTAAAAGCCAACAGTAGCTTCTCAACACATGTAGAATAAATCTTTCTTCCTGGGCCATCAAGACCTGGCATAATCTGGCCTTTGCCTACCTCTCCATTCTTCTCTCCCCCTCCCCTGTAAAACCTATGGACTAGACTCCATAGAAGTAGCAGTACTCTGCTTTGGGTACATTTGGTAGACTGATTTGGATGTTTACTGCTATTTACATTAATACTTTCCTAGGAAATGCCTTCCTTATTCCAAACAATCTTCCTAGGAATCCTATTTATGTAAGATTGGAAGTTGCTTATGACTGTCAGTACACCCATTGTTCCAGAGACACTTGTTGGGCTCTCTTAGTACTCTCTCTCACCTGTAAGATCCTAGAAGGTTTCCAGTGACCCAGGTACTATACCGCAGCAAGAAGAATGGGATAGTCAGAGACCAATCTAAATACAAATTCTCATTCTGCAACTGCTGGCATTTGGTGAGAATGTACTCTATGTCTAGGGCAGTACAAAAACAAAGCACTGGATTAGGAGACAAACAATCTGTGTCCTATTCCTAGTTCTCTCACTTATTAGCGAGGAGACCTTAGATAAATCCTTTCACTTCTCTGAGTCTCAATTTCTTCATCAGTCAATAAAGCAATAATCTCTGACCCCAAGGGGTTGCTTTGAATATCTAATGATATGATCTTTCTGATGTTCTGGAAAGTATAGAAATTTGCAATATAACTCCTAAAGAGTGATTAGAATATTTCAGACACTGCGCTAAGCTCCTCACATGTATTATCTAGATAAATCCTCAGAACAACCCTATGAGATATATATTAACAGTATCTCCATTTTACAGATGAGAAGGATGAGGCACAGAGAGGTTGAGTCATTTCTTCAACAATACCAAACTTGTAAGTGGCAGAATCAGAGTATGAATTGAGGCAGTATGGTTTTAGAGCCTTTAGACTGAGCCACTGCACTTATACATGTAAGGTATTGGGTTTTTATTTTTTGGTATTGTTATTTTTTTATTGAGTGAAATTCACAAGACAAAATTAACCATTTTATAGTGAACAACTTAGTGGCATTTAGTGCATTCACAATGTTTGCAACTACCACCTCTATCTAGTTTCAAAACTTTTTCTTCACTCCAAAATCAAACACTGTACCCATTAAGCAGTTACTCCCCAATCTCCCCTCCCGCTAGCCCTTACCAACTGCCAATTTGCTTTCTATTTCTATGTATTTACCTATTCTGGATATTTCATATGAATGGAATCATACAATATGTGACCTTTGTGTCTGGCTTCTTTCATTTAGCACAATATTTTTGAGGTTCACTCATGTTGTAGCATGTATCAATACTTCATTCCTTTTAATGGTTGAATAATATTCCATTGTTTGTATATACCACATTTTGTTTATCCATTCATCCACTGATGAACGTTTGGGTTGTTTCCACATTTTGGCTATTGAGAACAGTGCTATAAAGGATTTGTTTTAGTGCTGGTTTTCAATTATTTGGGGTATATACTTCCCCAGTGGCTAAACCATAGTGGGTTGCTAATACCCACTAGCTATGGACAGATGTTCCAGTTTCTCAATATCATTGCCATCGCTTATTATTTTCCACATTTTTAAAATTATAGGCATCCTTGTGGGTACGAAGTGGTATCTCATTGTGGTTTTGATTTACATTTCCTTAATGACTACTGATATTGAGCATCTTTTCATGTGTTTATTAGCCATTGGTATATTTTCTTTGAAGAAATGTTTATTCAAGCACTTTACCCAGTTTTTTATTGGATTGTTTGTTTATTTGTTGTAAGAATTCTTTATATATTCTGGATACCAGACCCTTATCAGATACATGGTTAGCAAATATTTTCTCCCATTCTGTTTTCTACACCTTGTATCTTCTTTTTCCTCATTTCCCCCAATACTGCCTTTTGTGTTTGATTGCTTTTTATCTAGTATACCCTTTTGATTCCCTTTTCATTTTCTTTTCTATATAAATTTTGGTTATTTTCTTATGGTTACCATGGAGATTGCAATTAATATCCTAGATTTTTATCAGTCTAGTTTGAATTGATACCAAGTTAGCTTCAATAGGTACAAAAACTCTGCTCCTATACAACTTTGTCTTCCCCATTTGCATTGTTTTTGTTACAAATTATATCTTTGTACATTGTATGCTAATTAACATAAATTTATAAGTATTGTTTTATGCATTTGTCTTTTTAAATCATATAAGAAAGATAAAGAGAGTTACAAACACAAAAATACAATAATACAGCAGTTTATATACACCTATGTAGTTACCTTTACCAGAGTTCTTTATTTCTTTATATGGTTTCAAGTTACTGTATAGTGTCCTTTCATTTCAGACTGAAGGACTCCCTTTAAATGCATAATAAACATTTCTTATAAGGAAGGTCTGCTAGTGAAGAATTCCCTCAACTTTCATTTTTCTGGGAATGTCTTAAATTCGTTTTCATTTTTGAAGGATAGTTTTGCTAGATATTGTCTTAATTTTGCTTTCATTTTTTGAGGGATAATTTTGCAAGATATAGAATTCCTGTTTGACAGATTTTTTTTCTTCCAGCACTATAAATATTTCATCCCAATGCCTTCTGGTTTCCATGGTTTCTGGTGAGGAATGGGTTGTTCATCTTATTGAGGATCCCTTGTACATGACAAGTTGTTTATGTCTTGCTGCTTTTGATTTTCTCTTTGTATTTGGCTTTCAACCATTTGATTATAATATGTGTTCTTGTGGATCTCTTTGAGTTTATCCTCCTTCGAGTTTGTTGAGCCTCTTGGATGCATAAATTCATGTCTTTCCTCAATGTTGGGATGTTTGTGGTCATTATTTCTTCAAATATTCTTTCTGACCCTCTCTCTCTCTCTTCTCCTTCTGGGACTTATATAATGTACATGTTGATATGCTTGATACTTTCCCACACATCTCTTAGGCTCTTTTCATTTTTTTCATTAATTATTCTTTCTGCTCTGCAGACTGGATAATTTCAATTGTCTTATCTTCATGGTTACTGATTGGGTTTTCTGACCACTCAAATCTTCTGTTGAACTGTTCTCATTAATTTTTCATTTCAGTTATGTATTTTTCAGTTACAGAATTTCTGTTGGTTTTTTTTTTAGAATTTCTATCTTTTTATGGATATTCTCTATTTGTTCATACATTGTTCTACTGGTTTCCTTTAATTCTTTGTCCACGGTTTCCTTTAACTCCTTGAGCAAATTAAAGAAAGTTTATTTAAAGTCTTTGCCTAGTAAATCCAGTATCTGGGCTTCCTCAAGAACAGTTCCTGTCAGTTAAAGTTAATATTTTTTCCTTATGAATAGGCCATACTTTCCTGTTTCTTTGCATATCTTCTAATTTTTGCTGAAAATTGAGCAATTTGAATATTATAATATGGTAACTCTGAAAATCAGATTTGGCCCCCTTCCTCAAGGTTTCCTTTTGTTGATTGCTGAGAACTTGTAGTTGTCCATTTGTTTAATCACTTTTCCAAACTATTTTTGCAGACTGTATATTACTTGTGTGTGGTCACTGATGTTTCTGTTCTGTTATTTCAGTGTCAGTCAGTGACTTGACAGATATTTTCTTAAATGCCTGGAGGCAAAAAGGAAAAAAAAAATCTCCTAGACTTTGCAGTTGGGCTGTGAGCTGAGACGCTCTCCAACACTAAAACATGCCACCTACAACTTGGTCTTAACCTTCACCTCCTGCTTGTTCAGAGCCCACAGATCTGCCAGAGATGCAAGCCTAGGGTCCTTTGAAGTATTTTCTGAGCATGTGTTCTGTCCTAGGTGTGTGCACTGCACCCCAGCTTTCCTCATATATGCAGTGGCCCTTTCAAGTCCATATTCCCCCAAGAAACTTCCTTCTCAGCCTCCACTTTCCTGGGCTTTTGGATCTGTCTTCTGCTTGCCTTGTCCATCATCCCTTGCTCCAGGCAGGCACAGGTAGTGGATGTCTTTAAATATTTTGACAGATGCAGCTGCCATCTGGAATGCCACTCCAATATGAGGTTCAAGGATGGTGGGGGCACAAAACAAAAGTCAGCCTTTGTGCTAGTCCTTCAGAGAACTTCCAGACAGGTCAACATGTACAACCACAGTATTTTAAGAACAATTTCTGTATTAGCCCCCTGCCACCAGTAACTTAAATTAGGAACATGGACCACTTTCCCTATGGATGCCCCTGCTGAACTGGGGAATGGGAGTGATAGGCACTTGAGCAAAAATACCACAACATTTTCTAACAATTCAGTTCAGCCACCTTTTTCTTCATTAAGCACTCCCTTGGTTGCCATAAATTTTATCTTAGATTCCAGAGTTCAAAAACAGTTGATTCTGTCAGGTTTTTTTTTTTTTTTTTTTTTTTTTTTTTTTTTTTGCCAAGTTATGATTGTTTCACTGAAGGGACCAATTCTTTGAGTGCCCAAGTGTCCTACTCTGTCATTTTCCAGGATGTCAGTCAGTTTTGATAATTTTTTAAATTTGGTACCGATACTTATAATCCCATTAAAGAACTATCATCACCCCTGTCCATTCCCATACCTTTAAGTTCACCCTCATTAATGTGTCTGTATGTATTAAGTTATCCTTCCCCCTTCACTAGCTTCTGTCTATCTCTAGGTTCCCTATATTCTACATTATAATACACTGATTTTACATTGTTCAGGGAGTTCACATTATTGGTAACATACAATATCTGTCATTTTGTGTCTGACTTATTTCAATCAGCATTATGTCTTCAAGGCACATCTGTGTTGTCATATGTCAGTTTTGGTATTTTTTAATGCAATTTTATTGACATATATCCACATACCATGTAATGATCTGCAGTACGATCAGTTCTTCACAGTATCATCACATAGCCATGCATTCATCACCACAATCAATTTTTTGAACATTTTCATTACTCCAAAAAATAACAATAAGAATAAAAATAAAATAAAAGTAAAAATGAACACCCAAAACATCCCATACCCCTTTTCCCCCCTATTATTCACCCACTTTTGTCCCCCTTTTTTCTACTCATTTGTCCATACACTGGATAAAGGGAATGTGAGCCACAGGGAGTTTGGGTATTTTTAAAAGTAAAAAAAATCCTTGCTATCATATTGTCCAAATGTTAGAACTAATTTTCCTCTCATTGGGTAATGCTAGTTGGGGTTCCTTCACCTATTACTGTTTAGCTTTCCAGTAGGTGACCTTGCCTTACCCCAATCATCTTAACTTCCTCTTCCTCAAAGCCAGGAGGTGCCCAACAAAACTGATATCCCACAGAACATAACTGTCTCATCTCCAGAAATGAATGTTGATGCCTAATGTTCTAGTCCCTTTGTGCTTCACAAGTATTGAGCACCTACTATATGGACACTGTTCTAGTGACCTGGGGTTGTGTCAGTGAACAAAGCAATAAAAAAATCCCATCCCTCACAGCATCACTTCTGCAGTGTTCTTGCCAAAAATGCACAACTTCAGTCTAACCAGAAAATACCAAACAGATCCCAATAGAGGGAAATTCTATAAAATAATTGGCCTGGATTTTCACTTCTCCTGCTCCTACTATAAAGTCTTCCTCAACCACACTGTGAGGTTAAAAACAACAATGACCTATTTCATCAGATCTAAAAAAAATACTAACAAATTTATAATTACCAAGAATTTAAAGCTCAAAATTATCAAGAAGATATTCGAAATATGAATTTTTATTCAATAAACCTTATACCAAATGTGTAGTATGCCTTCAATTATTACTGATGGCAGCACATGTGTATGATTTAAAAATAAATATAAATACATCAAAGGAGTCTGCTCAAAAATGTTTACAGAAAATGCATGCAATCAAAAAATGTTTCTAGAGCCCTGCTATAACTGTGTTAATTTTGATTTTTGAGGCAACAAAAATAATTGAAATTCTCAGTTAGGTACATATCTGTGTCAGAGGATAAGTAACTTGAGGGGCAAAGTGAATTTACCAAGATCACATGAATATTAATAAGTGGCAAGGCCTGTATTTTTAATCTTGACTCCCAGCAACTCTTTGTGAGAATGGGCAAGTCCATTCCTCAGCCTAGACTATTCTCACCCATTCAATGAGAGATTCAGGAGAGATGATCTGAAAGAGCTCTTCTGACTCTAACATTTCATAATTTGGAGATTACCAGGAATGTGTACCTAGATGGAAGATATCAGGTCAGAAAAGCTAGTTAAGGAAACTGAGGCCAAATATTTAGATGGAAAACTAAGAAGAGAAACCTGCAGATAAACTTGTTTTACCAGGCTAGAAAGATGGATTTGGAAGCTGCAGAGTTTACAATGTCAGGATTTGACTGCAGAATCCCCTCAGTGGTGGTAATATGGAAAAAAAGTGCCAAGGTCGTGAAAGAGTAAGACTGAGGAACTGTCACAGATTAGAAGAAGCTAAGGAAACATGACAGCTAAATACAATACCAGATCCTGGCTTGGATCCTGGAACAGTAAAGGGACATTTGTGCAGAAAATTTGATAAGATCTGTAGATTAGCTAATAGCATTGTATCTATCTTAATTTCTTGTTTTAATAATTTTCCTATTGTAACATAAGATGTTAACATTAGGGTAGGCTAGGTAAAGAATATATGCAAACTCTATAATATTTTTGTAACTTTTCTATAAATCTAAATAGTTCTTAAAAACACAGCCCATTGTTTACAAATTTCCTGTAAAGTGTGAAATTATTTCAAAGTAAAAAATAAAAAAAAATCCCTGCTCTCTTAGGGCTTACTGTTTAGTAGGAAAAGACAGACAATAGATAGATAGATAATAGATAGATAGATAGATAGATAGATAGATAGATAGATAGATAAAACAGTATATTAGAAGACAAGGAATGCTATGGAAGGGAAAAAAAACAAGGAAGGGAGTCAGGCAGGAGAGGAAGGGCAATTTTAAGTTAGTGTGGTCATGGAAGGCCTCACCGAGAGGATGATATTTGAACAGAAACCTTTTTTAAATGAGGGAGCAAGCCACAAGGAAGAATGTACCAGTCAGAGGGAACCCAAATGCAATGATTCTTGGGACATGGCATGCCTGACATGGTTAAGGAACAGCAGGAAACCCAGTGTGGCTAGAGCTGAATGAGCAAAGTCAATTTGCCTCATTTTGTGGTCTTGAAGATAGTGGAAAAAACTGGATGCAGAAGAAGAAACAGGTGCTTTACCTTATTTCCAGGGGAGGTTAGACAATGGACACCAAATAGATGACCTCCTGTTGTCCTTTAATTCCAGCAGAGCTTCATGTGACAGAAACATAAAAGGAAGGAAAGAACAGAGAAGTGAAATCACTGAAGTCTAGAACCCCTGTTAAGTAGACCATTGCTAAGCACCATACGAAATTCTGAGTCTCCTAAGCTTTATTCCTCTGAGCATTGAACTATAATTAATGCTGAGTATGGCACTGGTTCTACAACCTGAGACATTGTCGTGATTTTGCCTTAATGGCAAATATCATTGGTAGATAGAGGGATGAACCGACTTTTCTTGGACTAATAAGTGAAATTGATGAAAAAAATCCAGAACATCTTTCTGGTTTGGCTTAAGTTTATTGTCAAAAGACCTTGAGAGATTCAATTAGCACGATTCGGATGTCTGGGACCTGGTAATGCATGCAGTAAATAGTATGTAGGCAATGACGGCTCATAAGAAGAATCCCCCCAGCCTGATACATACCTGAAAAAGACAGGTCAGTTACAAGGGGGGTTTCCTGGAGACTTTTCAGCTGACAGCCATGGCCCAGGAAGCTTCTTCTTCTACCATCTGTGCAAAAACAGAAATCCACATGGGGAGAGCCAGCCTATTGCATGTGAGGCTTGTACATACCAATGGTGTTTTGGTAATATCCTGAGCAATCCAGAGGTTCCCACAACAGTGCTTTTCTTGTCCTTATAGTGTTATAAAGGATGACACTTTATAGTTGTCATCCTTTGGATAAGGGGATTTAGTGGATAAATTTTCTTAATTTTTAACAAGAGACCAATTTTAAAAATAGATTCGTATTGCAAAATTTGTCATGGTGATACCCCAATGACTGAAATTTAGGAAACACTGTTCTATGCTACACTGCCTCTATGGCTAACAGCTATTCCAAACCTGATGTTCTAGAGAGTGTAACCCTTCTCTCAAGGAGGTGGTGAGCATTGGACCTGTGCTATATAGCACTTTCTCTCTTCCTTGAGTAGTAATAATAAGGGCTAATATTGGCTCCAGGCACTATTCTGAGTGCTTTACATCTATTAATTCATTAATTCCCTAGAACAATTCTATGAAGTTGGTAATAGCAATATTCTCATTTTATAGAAGGAGAAATTAAAGCTCCAAGAGGTGAAGTAACTTACCTAATGCCACATAGCTAAGTAAGTGGCAGAGCCAGGATTTGCACTAGAGAGACTGACTCTAGGATTCTGTGTTTTTAACCTCTGTGCTAAAGAGTCTCTTAAATAGCACATACAGGACATACATAGCCTGGCATGTCAGATTTGGGTCTCTAAGAAGGAGGGTGCCAACTTTTCTCCTTGGGATCCACACACAGGGATGGTTGTCGAAGGAGAGCTCCAAGCAAGTGCATCAGCTCCAGCTTGGTGTGGGGATGAACAGGAGTGGTCACCTGGACCACTTGGATGCTTTTGGTGCTGTGGCATCCCAACTTGAAAGTCTAGACTGGGGACAATGGCAACAGATCAACTCTGAATTCTAGAAATAGCCATAGGAGTGATCACCAAATGCACACCTCTCCTTGTGCCTGTGAAGAAACTAGAAACCCGGATTAGTGCTTAGACTTGTCCAAGTTTTGCCCAGCTTGCTAGAGCCGGCACTGCAGTAGAACCCCCATCTCCCAGTTCAGTGCTCTCTTCCACCCCACCCCCTTGCCCACAACTGGCCCCCCAGATTCAGTGGGCAGCAGTTAGTCAGAGAGAGGGCATCTCTTTATGAGTGAAGCCATTGTCTAGATTAGTGGTTCTCAGTGTCATTCCAGGACCTGAAGCATCAACAGCACCTGGGAACCTGTTAGAAGTGCAAATTCGTGGGTCTTATCCTAGACCTACTAGGAGTGGAGCCCAGCAATGTGTGCTTTAGTATGTTCTCTAGGTGATTCTGATGCATACTGAAGTTTGGTCTAGACTGAAAGGCTAAGTGCCCTAGTGCTGCAGACATAAATATGTGTGTGATCATCAACTTACATAGCACAATGAAGGATACTCATTGGAAAGGAATGTGAAAAAGGATTGCAGGTGGCTCAGCAGCTCTTGAGCCACACCTACCTAGCAGTGTCACCTCCAAGCATGCATGACAATGACAGAGAGAAGTACAGAGACTGGGAGAAAAGGTGTAACCATTCTACACTCATCAGTTCCCCAGAGCCATGCTAGTTACTCTGCTTGGTGCTAAGAAGGGTGTGGTCCCTGCCTTGAGGAAACTGCCACCCAGGATCATAGCCCTTTGAGTTGGGAATATGCTTAGAGATGACCTACTCCATTCCCACCTCTACCACATTCCTGATTGGCACTCTCTCAGCTTCAGTATTACAGGGCCATAATGATAGTGAGCTTGATTTCTGCAAGACAAGGTAGAGGTAGACTGGAGAAGGAAACATAGGTACAGGAAACTATGTAAAATAAAAGGTAGTGTAAGTGCTAGAGCCAAGACTTTGAGAAGTCTGAGTCCAGAGGAGTGAATGGTAGGAAGTCAAGGGAGGCTTCACGGAAGCAGTACGATTTGAGCTGGGCATGATTTCAGCAGGCAGAGACAGTGGAGGAGGAAAAAGAGTTGTTTCAGATAAAGAGAACATAAACTAAAATATGAAGGCATGAAAATGCAGGGCAAATTCTACAAAAATATTTAGGTAGTCTACATGAAGAGGACAGACTCTGGAGGGGCATTACTTGGCTTCAGATTCTATCTCCACAGCTCGCTGCCTGCATGATATTGGGCATACTTAACATCTCTAGGCCTCTATTTCCCTCCCTGTAAAATGAGGGTAATATAACATACCTCATTGGGTTATGGAAAGGAAAACCGAGATAATTATGTGAAGTGGCTAACACATGTCATGGTAACATGGTAAATGCTCCAAAATATTGTTGGCTGCCCTACTTCATATGTAGTAGCAAATGAGATGGTGTTCCTGGAGCACTGGGTTTAAGACTGAGAGTGAGTAAGGTAGCCTTGGATACTAAAGCATGTAGGACTCTGAATGACAAACTAAGGATTTGGGGATTTTTATTTCTGAAGGCAGTGGGTATGTGTATTTGTGGTATGGATTGGAGCAGGGTGATAGGAGGGAGAGTTAAGGGGCCACTGAATCTTAACTATGGCAGCTTCAAAAGGACTGAAAAAGATGGAACAAGAATCAGGTATAGAGTTACATAGAAACCTGAGTGTGGCTAATAGAGCCTGAATTGTATGCATATGCATATATCAAATAGAGAATGAAAATTAATGGTTGGAAAGAATATTAGTCAATTGTTATAGTTCTAATGTTAAAGATAACCCTTTGTTAGCTTAACTTAAGCTATTTGAAATATCATATGCTATGAAAACATTTCCTGAAGCTGTCCTTTTTGTAAGAAAATTTGAAATATGTGCAATTCACACATACTTGATAAATGTGAGCATATTCTGTCTTACTGACAAGCACCAAAATCCATAATAAGACAAGGAGTCCTGTATTGAAAGAGATAACTAGAGATTGAAATGGCAGTCCACACAGGGTACTAATTAAGGAATTTGCTAACGGTTGACTAGGAATATGAGAGCCCCCCCATTTGGACTTTGGCGGTAACTAGCATATTCATTAATTCTCAATTAGGATGAACACAATTCAAAATGTTCTCGAGTACTGAGAGAGAGGGAATGATCTCATTTGGCACATTATTGTGTTTCTGTGATGAGGAGAGATACTAACCACTCACAAATATTTTGCCATTGACTGCAAAGAAGCATCTGTTAAAGCAATCCATCTGAGTAGGCTAGTTAGCTAGAATATTAAAGAATATCAATACATACTAAAAGCAGGTAGATTTGTCAGGCATTTACAAAGCAACTTTGAAGCCTAGTGATACCTTTTCTACCTTCACCTTTCTTTCAGAATATTCACAAACACTTACAACCTGAACTCAGCTTCCTGTAACAGACCATCTTTAAATAAAGCCAACTTTCTTTGGCTGCAGTGATAACAGGTGTTTGGGTGGGATGTGGGGTGGGGAGTGGGAGGGGGCAGTGGTGCTGCTTTGGAAATGGTTCTGCACCCAGCAGACCAAATATCATGTACTCTTTGTTGGCTCCCTCTGACAACTGCCAGGTTTCCCTTCATCTGCTAATGAAGGGAAACAGAACAGATACACTGAATCGGTTGAACTGACCCTTTAGAGTGAACCATATCTTTCAGGGAATGCAAAAGTCCATTGGTTCCTGGGATTAGCCAGCTGGCTTTCAAATGGCTCCCCATATGTACACTACCTTCTTCTCTAGTGTAACCCCAGCTTGCATACTTCAGCAGCTTGCTTTCCAAGCCAAGATAATTTGAGAACAGTCTAGTTGTGAGAAAGCAATTGTTGAAAGCTAGAGAAACTTTGTTGCAATCCCAAAGAGAAATTTGGCCCCCACCTTAATTGATTTTCTATATCCTCGTGTTTCTTCCTACCATCTGCCCTTTCTTCCTGCTCTTCTGTGATTCTAGGTCATGCAGTCAACTCTAGGTGTAGCTTTGAGGAGAGCACAGAACAAAACATTTCCCATTCAAGACTTCATTTTTCATAAAGAAAGGGGGACCATGCAGAGAAGCTGTAGGGGATATTTCAGGATGGGAAAAAATGAATGGCTTGTTTCCATTAAAGAAATGGCATCAGTGAGCAGTGAGGAAAGTTTCAGGGAACCTCATAGGCAGTTAGTAATGTCAGAACTCAGACTAAAGGAGACATGGCATCAGGACAAATTATATTCAGGATTTACCCTGTTGACTAGAGTTCCTACCCCTAAGATATCAGGGCTCACAAAAAAAAGTCTATATAGCACAGTGGTTCTCAGACGTGGCTGTACATTAGAATCTCTTTTAGAGATTAAAAATGCATATGCACCACCCCCACCCCCAGAGTCTGTCTTAATTGGTGTGGGGTTATGGCCACAGCTTTGGTATGTTTTAAATGCTGTCCAGGTAGGAAACAAAATGGCCATATAGGACATTATTGAGGCAATTGGCCCAACTTGATTATAGACTGTAGAGATAATATTATTGTATTGATGTGACATTTTTTGAAATTGGTAACTACTATGATTATGTAAGAGAATGTCCTTGTTCTTAGGAAATACAGGTGAAAGTGTTTAGGACTAAAGGGGCATGATGTCTGCAACTAACCCAAATCGGTCAGAAAGAAAGAGAAATGTAGAGAGGGAGTGTGCTGGTTTGTATATATTATGTCCCCCAGAAAAACCATATTCTTTGATGCACTCTTGTGGGGGCAGATGTATTAGTGTTGATTAGATTGGAATCTTTGATTAAGTGTTTCCATGGAGATGTGACTCAATCAACTGTGAGTGAAAGGTTTGATTGGATAATTTCCATTGAGCTGTTGCCCCATCCATTGGATCACTGGAGTACTTTAAAAAGAGCCACACAGGCCAGATGCTGGCTGCAGATGAGAGACAGTTTGAAGTCGGCCGTTGAAAGCAGGCTTTTGCTCCAGAGAACCTAAAAGAGGACAAATACCCCAGGAGCAACAGGGAGTGACATTTTGAAGAGCAGCTGCAGCTAAGAGAGGACAAAACACCCCAAGAACAACATTTTGGAGAATGCCATTTTGAAACGCAACCTGGGAGCAAGCAGAGGTCAGCCACATGCCTTCCCAGTTAACAGAGGTTTTCCGGATGCCAATGGCCTTTCTCCAGTGAAGGCACCCTTTGTTGATGCCTTACCTTGGACACTTTATGGCCTTAAGACTGTAACTTTGTAACCAAATAAACCCCCTTTATAAAAGCCAATCCATTTCTGGTGTTTTACAAAAGGGCAGCATTAGCAAACTGGAACAGGGATTAATAAAGCAAATATGGCAAAATGCTAATATTTGGTGAGTCTGGATGAGGTATATATAGGAGTTCTTTGTACCATTCTTAGCATGCTTCTGTTTAAAATTATTTCTAAATAAAAAAATGTTTTATAAAAAGGCTCCCCAGATGAAATAATTTGAAACCAGATTTGAAAACCACTGGATTTAGAAAAACAGAGGGAATAGAGACCTACTGTAAATAGGTGACAGCAAAAGCCTTTTTAAGTTCTGAGTCACTGTCCTACACTGGTGCTTTTCACATTGTAATGCTCATAAAAATCTCTTGAGAATCTTGTTAAAACTTAGTGCTGATTCAGAAAGTCTGCAGTGGGGCCTGGGATTCTGCATTTCTAATAGACTCCCTGGTGATGCCACTGCTGCTGGCCCATGGACCACATTTTGAATAGCAAAGCTCTAGGACTCAATTACCCCACCATAAATCTATCAGTCAGTCAACAAGTTTTTTGAGACTGCCTACTCTGGGCTCAGCACTGTAAAAAGTTCTTGAATTAAAGTAGGGTGGGCATGTAGAGTGCCATGGATTGGCAGCCTGCCATCTTGACCCCTTGACCATGGCAGCTGCCTATGAGCCAGGTAATCTGGTACTACAAGAGTCAATATGATCTCCAGAAGAGGTCCATTGAGAGGTCTGAGAGCACTCAACAAAACAAATATAAACAAAGGCTTGTAGCAAATAGAAGGGGTTATGAAGTGGTCTCTTCAAAAGTAAGCTCATGATACAGGTCATAGGGAAAGTTCAGCCATTCCCCATGGGTGGCATTTGGAGCTGAAAAGAGGCTCTTGTGGATATCAACATAATTCTGCTGAGGTGTCAGGGCACAGGCTGCCTGGGCCTGGCCACCTCCTCTAGTATGGGGACTCATTTATTAGAACCAGCTTCTGAAGGAAGATTCTCATTTCATACTGGTTGTGGCATGCTTCAAGTTTGTTGTTTCTGTTATAAGTGGGGCCAAAATATCTCTCTCCTGGTGGAAGCATATGGAGAACAGTCCCTGCCTCCTTCAGAATTTTCCAGATCTTGTCCCTCCCCTGTCTCTCCATGGTAGCTCCTTTCCCTCTGCCTGCTTGCTGTGGTCATGTTTTCCATGCTTTGAATTAAAGTCTAGACTGTTATTTGTTTCTCCTTTGTTTATGTCTGAATCAAGTTCAACTAACATGGGTGCGTGGAAGGAGGCAGCTGGGCTTTACTGAGCACATAGCCTTGGGGAAGGCATCTAGAAGACAAATGAAAAAGGCCCTGGGGTTGGTCAGACCTGGGTTTGGATCCCAGTTTTGCCATTTAATAGCTGTGTGAACTTGGGTAAGTTACATAACATCCCTGAACTTCAATTCCCTTACCTGTAAAATGGGGCCAATAATAGTACTAATTCATATAACTGTTGAGTATTAAATGAGATAAAACACGTAGCAAGGTGCTTGGCACATAACAGGTGCTCAATAAATGGAAGATCATCATTCAATTGCTGGGCATTTATTGAATTTCTTCTTTGCAGAGACAAAGAGTACTTCAAGCCCAGTCTACCCTTTTTTACCTCTCTGAGCCTCCATTCCCTTAATTTTAAATGATGCTGGTGCTAGTATCTAACACAGAGGGTTGCTGTAAGGAACAAACAAGATCTGGCTTGCAAACCATGTGTAAGGCACATAGAAAAGTGCTCTGCTCAGGAACAAGACAAGGATGCCCGCTGTCACCACTGTTATTCAACATTGTGCTGGAAGTGCTAGCCAGGGCAATCCGGCAAGACAAAGAAATAAAAGGCATCCAAATTGGAAAAGAAGAAGTAAAACTGTCATTGTTTGCAGATGATATGATCTTATATCTAGAAAACCCTGAGAAATCAACGATACACCTACTAGAGCTAATAAACAAATTTAGCAAAGTAGCGGGATACAAGATTAATGCACATAAGTCAGTAATGTTTCTATATGCTAGAAATGAACAAACTGAAGAGACACTCAAGAAAAAGATACCATTTTCAATAGCAACTAAAAAAATCAAGTACCTAGGAATCAACTTAACCAAAGATGTAAAAGACCTATACAAAGAAAACTACATAACTCTACTAAAAGAAATAGAAGGGGACCTTAAAAGATGGAAAAATATTCCATGTTCATGGATAGGAAGGCTAAATGTCATTAAGATGTCAATTCTACCCAAACTCATCTACAGATTCAATGCAATCCCAATCAAAATTCCAACAACCTACTTTGCAGACTTGGAAAAGCTAGTTATCAAATTTATTTGGAAAGGGAAGATGCCTCGAATTGCTAAAGACACTCTAAAAAAGAAAAACGAAGTGGGAGGACTTACACTCCCTGACTTTGAAGCTTATTATAAAGCCACAGTTGCCAAGACAGCATGGTACTGGCACAAAGATAGACATATAGATCAATGGAATCGAATTGAGAATTCAGAGATAGACCCTCAGATCTATGGCCGACTGATCTTTGATAAGGCCCCCAAAGTCACCGAACTGAGCCATAATGGTCTTTTCAACAAATGGGGCTGGGAGAGTTGGATATCCATATCCAAAAGAATGAAAGAGGACCCCTACCTCACCCCCTACACAAAAATTAACTCAAAATGGACCAAAGATCTCAATATAAAAGAAAGTACCATAAAACTCCTAGAAGATAATGTAGGAAAACATCTTCAAGACCTTGTATTAGGAGGCCACTTCCTAGACTTTACACCCAAAGCACAAGCAACAAAAGAGAAAATAGATAAATGGGAACTCCTCAAGCTTAGAAGTTTCTGCACCTCAAAGGAATTTCTCAAAAAGGTAAAGAGGCAGCCAACTCAATGGGAAAAAATTTTTGGAAACCATGTATCTGACAAAAGACTGATATCTTGCATATACAAAGAAATCCTACAACTCAATGACAATAGTACAGACAGCCCAATTATAAAATGGGCAAAAGATATGAAAAGACAGTTCTCTGAAGAGGAAATACAGATGACCAAGAAACACATGAAAAAATGTTCAGCTTCACTAGCTATTAGAGAGATGCAAATTAAGACCACAATGAGATACCATCTAACACCGGTTAGAATGGCTGCCATTAAACAAACAGGAAACTACAAATGCTGGAGGGGATGTGGAGAAATTGGAACTCTTATTCATTGTTGGTGGGACTGTATAATGGTTCAGCCACTCTGGAAGTCAGTCTGGCAGTTCCTTAGAAAACTAGATATAGAGCTACCATTCGATCCAGCGATTGCACTCCTCGGTATATACCCGGAAGATCGGAAAGCAGTGACACGAACAGATATCTGCACGCCAATGTTCATAGCAGCATTATTCACAATTGCCAAGAGATGGAAACAACCCAAATGTCCTTCAACAGATGAGTGGATAAATAAAATGTGGTATATACACACGATGGAATACTACGCGGCAGTAAGAAGGAACGATCTGGTGAAACATATGACAACATGGATGAACCTTGAAGACATAATGCTGAGCGAAATAAGCCAGGCACAAAAAGAGAAATATTATATGCTACCACTAATGTGAACTTTGAAAAATGTAAAACAAATGGTTTATAACGTAGAATGTAGGGGAACTAGCAGTAGAGAGCAATTAAGGAAGGGGGAACAATAATCCAGGAAGAACAGATAAGCTATTTAACGTTCTGGGGATGCCCAGAAATGACTATGGTCTGTTAATTTCTGATGGTTGTAGTAGGAACAAGTTCACTGAAATGTTGCTATATTATGTAACTTTCTTGGGGTAAAGTAGGAACATGTTGGAAGTTAAGCAGTTATCTTAGGTTAGTTGTCTTTTTCTTACTCCCTTGCTATGGTCTCTTTGAAATGCTCTGTTATTGTATGTTTGTTTTCTTTTTAACTTTTTTTTTCATACAGGTGATTTGAAAAAAGAAGGGAAAGTTAAAAAAAAAAAAAAAAAAAAAAAAAAAAAAGAAAAAAGACAAACAAGGGGAAAAAAAAAAAAAAAAAAAGATGTAGTGCCCCCTTGAGGAGCCTGTGGAGAATGCAGGGGTATTCGCCTACCCCACCTCCATGGTTGCTAACATGACCACAGACATAGGGGACTGGTGGTTTGATGGGTTGAGCCCTCTACCATAAGTTTTACCCTTGGGAAGACGGTTGCTGCAAAGGAGAGGCTAGGCCTCCCTGTATTTATGCCTAAGAGTCTCCTCCTGAATGCCTCTTTGTTGCTCAGATGTGGCCCTCTCTCTCTGGCTAAGCCAACTTGAAAGGTGAAATCACTGCCCTCCCCCCTACGTGGGATCAGACACCCAGGGAAGTGAATCTCCCTGGCAACGTGGAATATGACTCCCAGGGAGGAATGTAGACCTGGCACCGTGGGACGGAGAACATCTTCTTGACCAAAAGGGGGATGTGAAAGGAAATGAAATAAGCTTCAGTGGCAGAGAGATTCCAAAAGGAGCCGAGAGGTCACTCTGGTGGGCACTCTTATGCACACTTTAGACAACCCTTTTTAGGTTCTAAAGAATTGGGGTAGCTGGTGGTGGATACCTGAAACTATCAAACTACAACCCAGAACCCATGAATCTCGAAGACAGTTGTATAAAAATGTAGCTTATGAGGGGTGACAATGGGATTGGGAAAGCCATAAGGACCAAACACCACTTTGTCTAGTTTATGGATGGATGTGTAGAAAAGTAGGGGAAGGAAACAAACAGACAAAGGTACCCAGTGTTCTTTTTTACTTCAATTGCTCTTTTTCACTCTAATTATTATTCTTGTTATTTTTGTGTGTGTGCTAATGAAGGTGTCAGGGATTGATTTAGGTGATGAATGTACAACTATGTAATGGTACTGTAAACAATCGAAAGTACAATTTGTTTTGTATGACTGCGTGGTATGTGAATATATCTCAATAAAATGATGATTTAAAAAAAAAAAAAAAAAAAGTGCTCTGCGAATATGAATTACCATAATTGTTGTGGTTATTATTATCAGCTCTTCTCTGAGCAACTTCTCATTATGAGTAGATTTGCTTAGCAGCCAATCAGCCTTTAAAATGAGCCTTTGCAGTCTCCAGTAGTCCCTCCCTGATTGGCATTGTAATTTCCTTGAGGGCAGGAGCCATATGCTTTATACCTTTTCTGTGACTCCATGGCACCTGTCAGAGAGTATGAATTCAGTGGATGACGCAGACAGCAGTGTGCAGCAAGAACAGCGATCAGCTAGTTTCACTGTCTGTGTTCAAGTTTTAACATGTCCACTTTACTTGCTGGGTGACTTTGTAGCAACTCCTGGAAGTTCTCTGAGGCTCCTTTTCCTCATCAGTAATATGGGTGTAATAATAATTCCTACCTCTAGGGATTGCTGTAAGAATTAAACCTTGGCACGTAATAGGAGCTTAATAAAGCCTAGCCGTTATTGTTGTTGCTGTTTGAGAAAGTTCCTGCAGTCAAGAATCACAGGAGCTACTCTGATAAATCACAGGTACACACACACACACACACACACACACACACGGGCAGCATGGAGGGGCAGGTTACAGGAGAAGCACAAACAGGGCACCCATTGCACATGGGCTCTTTGAACCTGAAACCAGGGCCAGTGATAGTATAAAAGTCTCCCCAGGACCATGGCACTTTGAATCTCTGAATTCTTCTTTTTTTAAATTTTTTGAGGTGAAATTCAAATAACTAAAATTAACCATTTTAAAGTGAATAAGTCAGTGGCATTTGGTACATGCACAAAAATGTGCAACCATACCACCTGAGTTTTTTTTTTTAATTAAATTCAGTTTTATTGAAATATATTCACATACCATACAATCATCACCTGAGTTCTTTTTATTTGATTACCCTTTTCAGCTGGTTGTATCCAGAGGAAGACAGGACTCATTCACATCTGTCACTCCTCCTGTCACTGTTCTGTACTTATGATCATCCCCACTTTCTTCTTCCCTCCCTGTTTTTCCAATCACACCATCTTTTTCTAATCTCCTGCTCCTTGCGGCAATAGGAGTTCTGTGACTAAAATGAGTGCTTAACAAGAGTAAGGGTGCTGACCCACTGGAAATATGCCAGGCCCAAAGGGTGACACTGGCAGAGTGCAGATTGGGGTTGGTGAAGCCACTTCTGGCCACAGCAGGCTTGGCTTGGCACACCCAAGAACAGGCACCACACAATGGCCAGCTGCCCATTGCCACTTAGCCTTCTGTTGACCCCAGAAGGCAAGCCTTCTTTGCAGCTCGCCTTTTGCACTTAGTACATCACAGACAGCCTGGCACCTCAGTAGTTATAGATCTGGCTCATTCTTTCAAATGGCTGTATAATATTCCATAATATAAATATACCAGGATTTATATCTATTGATGAGCATTTGGATTGTCCAGAAATTTGTTGCCATTCTCCTGAAAAAGGGTAGCATTCTCATTCATCTGGACATATTTACCAGTTTTGGTGGGAAGACTACTGGGTCAAAGGGTCTAAATTTGCCTAATGCAAGATTTTTTTGGCTGATATTCATGAATAGCAGTCTGATTACCTCCTTTTATCATCAAAATTTTATTGCTCATTTGTAAAACAAATTTTGTTTACCTCCCCCAATCAGTGCATTGCCCTATGATAAATGGTATGAATTGAAAAGGACTTTTATAATGAGTGGACATTCAAGGACATGCTCCAGTAACTCTCGGAGACAAATAGGGCTTTCTGACTTGTTACCTTTATTTTACAATTTGTGTTTAATTTGGGGCTACATAGCAAAAACTCAACTGGGATAGTGGTACCCACTTTCAGCCTAAAGTAAGTGTCAGTTTGGCTTGGGAAGAGTACAGACTGGACCTGGGTTCATCTTCCTCCTGAGAGGGAGATGAGGGGACTATTTGGTTCCAACCCTTTCTTTTTACATACCATCTAATGAGATGGAGGCCTACCATCCATTCTGGGTAAAGGCAGAGCAGGTATAAGAACTAAAGCCATTTCAGTCAAATCAAATCAATAAATATTTATTAAACACCTACTTTGAGCAAAATAAGAAAGTATTGAGAATCAACTCTGTGTAAACATGGCAGAAGTTATGAATGGTTCCTGCCCCTATGGAGCTTATAATCTAGGGAAGGACTTAAGCCTAATACTCCTGAAGCAATATTGAATAATTCCAAGTCAGACTAAAATTCAATTCAACAAACATTTGTAAAGTACCTGCTATGTGCCACACATTGTAAATTCAATGATTAATAAGAGCAAACACATACTAAGTGCTTACTGTCTGCTATAGCCAGGTACTTTACCAGTATTATCTCATTTAATCCTCACAACAACCTGTAAGGAAGGTACTATTAATATCCCCATTTTATAAGTAAGGAAAGTGGGGCTCTCTGTTGGAACCAGGAAGCCCACCATGCTGTCTCTAAAAGACAGTTGCTATCTTCAAGGAGATCACAGTTGATTAAGGAAGAGAAACACATAAGCAACAATAAAAATGTGCAATGTCAAATATGCTGTAAGGAGAATATTATGAAGTGCTATGATAGAAGAGATGGAGAAGTGATTAATTCTGCCTGGGAAAGCTCCAGAGAGGACATTTGAGCTGAAAACTGAGTGGTGGAGATTCTCAAAGCCATAGCATCAGAGAGAGAAAGGATCAACAAGGGCTATAGAAGACAGTAAAGATTTCACAGATGTGGGACTTCAGCCAGACCTTGAAACATGGCTAGGATTTGGATAGGTAAAAGGGAAAGGCATTCCAGACAAGGGCAACCATATGGACTAAGGCATGGAGGCAGACTTGGGGAATTGTCAAAGTTGCCATGAATATGGAGAGTCCCAGAACAGTGGCTACAAAGTGGTCAGTGATGGGGATAACAAAGGAGAAAAGGAGGAGGTAAGACAAAGGAGAAAACTGAAAGATTGTAGCAACAGGATAATGGAGTTTAGCCAAGACTAAATATACTGGGTAGTACACTGAGACTTTGTGATATTTCTGGGAGAAGAAGCCCCTTTTTAATTTTTGTTTTTGGTTTCCATGTAGCCTAAAGAGCGTGGGGTGGACATGTCACAGGGAGCAGACAGTGAAGGTCCTTCCCTGGGGATGAGAGGAAGGCTGCTAGCCGTCCCTCGGCAGTGTATCCTACTTGGCTGCACTTGACTGCATTAACTCAATTCTTCCAGGAATAGCAGGCCTATGCTAATGAGGGACTGAGTCACAGTGCCATTTCTTGCAGCCTCTGCCCTCCCTGCCTGGAATCTCAGCACACTTGGAGAGGGGGTTTGGCTTAATAGGCAACCACTTCCCATCCAGCTCTCAAATGTTTCAGTTAATCTTAATCTCCTGTTGATTATTCTCTGGTATCTTCCCTAAGGAATCTGGAGTAGTGAAACCTCAGGGAGTTGGAGAAGAGGTAAATTTTTAAGGTGATGTTTCCTAAAACCTTCACATAATTCCTCCACATTTACCAAAACACTGCAGCAGAATTTCTACCTTCAAGACTGTTGAGGAGGAAGCCCTGCCCCCCAGGTTCTTACCAGTGTTCACTATGGAGAAACTGTGTAGAAAGATGACAGGATGGATGTGTGAGAATTATTGGGAATCTACAGTGAGGAGGAAGGGCTGTATCAAAAAGATCTAGGAAACTTTTTGAGAGGGGCTGCTTTCTTCAACAATTGTTAAAGATCAGATATCCATAGTCACCACCGGAATTTTCATATCACACTCTGTTTAAGAGAGACTAGATTGATGTAGAGCTTGGTTGACTTTAAGATTCTAAGATTAAACTTTCCTTAATCATGTTGGCTAAATAGATGGGTGGGTGGGTGGGTGTGCAGGTGGGTGGATGAATGTATAGTTAGATTATGATTGGGTGGGTGGGTGCCTCAAGACAGTGTGAAAGACTTCCTGGTCATTTCCTACTCCTTTCGTTGGGATGGTTTTAAATGTGCCTGGCTGTGGTACAAATGCTACATCTTAGCTTAGTTTCAATAAATTTGTATGACATTAATTCTCAACTGTGACAGTTTAAGCTACATCAAAAATCAGTTTGTAATCAGCGGATTTTGGCAACTGGTAAACAACTAACTCCATGGAACCCACCCTCACATTAGTCCCAACCAAATTGCAGAATGAACTAGTGATGTGGTTGAAGCTGACTGTTTGAAATTGCACATCCACTGAAAACAAGACACTTCATTCATTAGCATATACATGCAACACACAAATTGATTGCATTCTGTGAGAGCAAAAAGCATAGATCCTGTCTTCGGGGAGCTCACAGTATAGTGGAAGAAATAAATGTGTGAAACAGGCAACTAGAATACTGTCAGTGAGTACTAGATTGGAAGTATGTAGAGAGGGCTGGTGGGAGTCTAGAACAGAGGGTGATAAACTACGTGAAAGGGTCAGAGAAGGCTCCTTACAAGAGGGAGATAGTGGGTATATCTGGATGCCACTCCCAAGATCAGGTTTCCTCCTGTACAGGAGAGAACAGAGCAGAAAAATATGCTGTAATCCTTTCTAGTTGATGCTGGCTCAAATGATGCTCAGTTGTAGTGGGTTGTAAATATCTATGACTGAGTAAGTTCTGATCTCTAAATATGTAGTGAACCAAATTAGAGAGGGAAGCAGCTTTTTCTTTTGTTTTTGCTGTTCTTGTTTTTGTTTCTTTTTGCCTCCAATACAATCAGTGTTCACCACCTTTCTCAGCCACCTTAGAACCTTAGAAAAATGTAGGAGTTACTATTGCAACCTTGTTTTCACCTTCAGCTCTCTTTTTCCCTCTCATGTACAAGGGTTCTGTGAACTTGGATGAGAAAAAAAATTACATTTGTATTTTTACTAATCTTTAACTGAAATTTACCTTTTTCTTCAATTACGAATGTAGGCAACAAACCACAGTAGTATTAGTAGTAGTTGTGACTTTGTCACCAATAGAAATCACAGATAATTTCCTATAACATTACACCTGTTGCCAATGTCTCAAAATGTCATTTATGTTCATTGGTACTTCCAAATTACTATAGTTATGACACCTACTGCTAGAACTTGGTATTGAATGTGTTAATAAAGAAACACATATACGAATACATCACAAATTTTTAAAAATACAGTCATTTCAATATAGGTGGTTTTCTTTGTAATCTTATATATTTAATTTTATACATTTAAAAACGCTGTTCTAAAAGGAATCCAGAGGTTTTCATCAGACAACCTAGGGATCCATAGCACAAAAATGGTTAAGAACTCCTGCATTGCATTTGCTTGAATTTCTTGTTCTGAGACTAAGGGGCAACACTTTTTTTTTTTGGCTATCATGTCGGCATCTTTCATTCAGAAACTCTCCAGCTTATAAACTTTTAGCTCAATGCTATTGAAGACCATTAAAAACAGGCTGCATTTGTGTAACTACAGGTGAAGAAGAAACATCATGTGAACAACTCTAGTTTTCAGTTAAGCCTGATTCTTTAGGGTGCTGAGAACTCTGGGTGCAAGGTAATTCTTTTATTGCTCTGCTTGTAGCCAATATTCCTGTTATTTGTAGGCACACTAAGAAATTGAGATTTGAGTAGCTAACGGTATTACATTTAACCATTCTTCTTCACTGGATGCTCCTGTGAACAATGTACTTGTGTAGATCAAATGAAGATAATAAAAAAAAACAGACGGAAGACTGCCCCATGCGGAGAATAGACTAGGCAGGCACTCATAGGACACTTGTTAGAAAGAGTGATGGGGGACATGTAAATTTCATCTGATGGGCAATTTTGTTTCATTTTCCTTTCTCCTGATTACTGAAGTGGAGGGGAGAAGGAGTAGGGGTTTGGCTCAAACTGTCAAGGAAATAGAGTAGTTTGGTTTAGCTCCCTGGCAACTCAGGCCTTAATGAAGTAGGTTCTTAATGAGCCAGGTCTTTCTCCTTGGCCTCATCTTAAAGGGCTCTTCATGGGGTTATTGTCAGTTTCTGTCTCCTATGCTCACATATTTGTCTTCTTTCCTCTCATTACTAGCATGCGGGAAGGTACAGTCATGCACATACATGTCAGAACATGACTCACACTGAAAATTTGATATGTGCTACACATACAGAAGGGTCCCATTGTGACATAATTCATTATCACCAGATTTAGATATGCTGGACCTGAAACATCCCAACTCCATAAAGTGAGAGTTTGGTAGAGCTCACATATTCATACCCTCCCTCCACACCCCCAGGAGCCACACACATATATTCTTTGTGCCACAGCCCCCTACACATCCATGCCACATGCAGCTATGAAGAGCCAAATCTTCACACACATCACCCATTTCTGTGAGTGGTGATACTTGTTCAAGCATTCATATCTGTGGGAAGCACATATGTACTATAAGTGTATGATACCCTTCCTCTCCCTCCTTCTCAACCCCACACATACGGACACAAACACACACAGGCACTCATGATACACAAGACTAAGAGTCAGTGGAAGGGTTACACTTATTCTCTAGGCACACACATCTGCAAAGGCCCTACATTGTCACTGCTGTTGGTGAATGTAACTGGCCCTGGCTGGTTTCTAATTTTTGTAGAGACACCTGAGTTGTCAAAGGGAGAAATCAGTGGACTTCTTGATAAGACTTTTCTCAGCATGTGGGAAAGCAACTCCCTTGGCTAAACTAGCCAAGTAAAATAGTTATAAGATATACTGGGGTGTCTGCCACCCATGCCTTTTTAAGATTCCCCAACACCAAATTAGCCACTTGAAAATTGAGCATAAGTGGTTCCCACTTGGCTAATTGCTTTTACTGAGTCTGTCAAAACCTCAGTTACTACAGCCCACACTCAGTTAGAAGTTCCAAAACAGCACTGGGGTTGGGACAGTGGTTGGGGAGCAGCAAAAGTTGCTAGGGTGGAGATGGCTTGGTGTGGTGTCTTGAGCCCTGTTAGCATACCTAAGTGGGCGCTTGACAGGATTCCCAAGCTGACAGTGAGAAGATAAGCTGACCTGATGGCCCCAGCCACTTGGTTTGAACACAAGCTGAGCACTGAGAAATTCTGGACCCAGTGACCAATGGAGTTTGAGAAGCCCTAGAGCTATCTGCACTACTTTAGGCTAGGACTCTTAAGACCTGCAAGGCAGAAGAAACATTGGAGCAAGTGAAGAACTGATCCTATAATTGATTCACAGCTCTTCCCTGGAGTTACAAAGCTCACCTAGCTCTTTTCTCTCAAACCTGTCAAGGGCTGTGCCATGGATTTAATTTGCTATGAATAAGCAGAAGATCAGCAAAGCTAATAGTTATCTATTGTGTAATAAATCACCCCAAAACTTAGTGGCTTAAAACGATAGTAAAACAACTGTGAGGTGCAGCCTTAAGGCTTCTCCCATGCCAGCAGGCAGAGTGGGCGACCAGGACCACCGAGGCCCAGGTTGGGGCTTTGGTTTCGGTGGCACCCAGGCATCTGGCCCAATGCATTGTAGGAGTGCTGTCTACCGAGGAGGAAGAAGAGGAGGAGGTGGAAAGTGAGCTGGTGGATCTGTAAAGAAACCAGCAAACTAGGAGACGGAGGGGTAGGCACTAACTGTGAGGTGTGTGCACCCAAGAACCACTTCAGTACGGGAATCCTTTAACCCAGAAAGTCACAAATTGGACAAGAGCTTCCAGCAGACCAGATTCACTGAGCTGAAGGGCATGGGCTGTAAAGTGCCCCAAGATGTCTTACAGAAATTGCTGGAATCCTTGCAAGAGAACCACTTCCAAAAAGACGAGCAGTTCCTGGGAGCAGTTTTGCCAAGATTCAGCATTGGGATGGGCACGTGCATCATCCTGCTGAGGCACGGTGGCCTCTCTTTGGTGCAGATCATGGACTACATTTACCCTGTCGTAGACAACCTTTACAAGATAGGCAGGATAGCCTGTGCCGATGTCCCCAGCGACCTCTACGCAATAGGGGTCACGGAATGCAACAACATACTTATGCTCCTTGGGATCAGCAATAAAATGACCAAAAGGGAAAGGGATAAAGTGATGCTCCTAATTATACAGTGTTTTAAGGAAGTGGCAGAGGAAGCAGGGATGTCAGTAACAGGTGATCAAACAATATTGAACCCCTGGATTGTTTTAGGGGGAGTTGCTACAACTCTCTGCCAGCCCAATGAGTTCTTCATACCAGATAACATGGTGCCAGGGGATGTGCTTGCTCTGACCATAACCCTGGGCATGCAGGTGGCCACGGCCATGCACAGGTGACTGAACATCCCTGAAAAATGGAGTAAAATTAAAGTAGTGGTCACCCAGGAAGATGTAGAGTTGGCATACCAAGAAACAATGATGAATATGGCAAGGGTCAACAGACAGCTGCAGGGCTCACACACATATTCAATGCCCACATGGCCACTGACATTGCAGGCTTCAGGATCCTGGGCCATGTGCAGAACATGGCCAAGCAGCAGAGGAATGAGATGTCATTCATCATTAACAACCTCCCTGTCCTGGCCAAGATGGCGGCTGTGAGCAAAGCCTGCGAGAACATGTTTGGCCTCACACATGGGACCTGCTCAGAGACTTCAGGAGGCCTTCTGATCTGCTTACCATGTGAGCAGGCTGCGCAGTTCTGTGCCGGGATCAAGTCCCCCAAGTACGGGGAAGGCCACCAAGCATGGATGATTGGGATTGTGGAGAAGGGCGACTTCACAACCAGAATCAGGCAAACCCCATGCCCGGCGCCACCTCCTAATCCAGGCTGTACTAGATCTCTGGAGTAGTTTTTACATAGATCTATTCCTTTACCATTACTTCAAATAAAGGCTATAAACTGCAACAATCTCATTTTGTCTACACATCTGGTGACTCTAGGTTGATTTGTGAGTGGATACTATTAATGAAACAGAGCCCATTGCCTTCTTTTCCTGTTACATTAACTGAAGGTGCACCTAATCTTGAAGCAGCTTCTGAGTTGAGAATTACATTGTTATCCAATATTGTTGATTCATTTTGAATCTTTAGACACTTACCTCTTGCCAACCACCTCTTTCAAAGGTGCTTTCATGTGGCATAGGCATTATACAAAGAGTAGCGTCAACCCGCAGTCAGTATCTCTTTTCATTTTATGTCTATTTATCATTATAAGTCTGATCTGTTTTTCACTGTCTTGAACGGTGTCCTGGAAATACAAAGCCAGTCAGTGACACAGTGGTATCCTGGTAGTAGGAGAGATACACAATTACCACGAGTCTTCAGTCTGTCTAGGATTACCATTCAGGAGTATCTCCCACCCAGGACAATACCCACTAGAACTTGCAGTTACACAGGGCAAGTGCTTCACTCTGCATGGAAAGCACTTGGAAGACAAAAAAGAAATTTTATTTCTTTTTGTTTTGGTAGCCTTCCAGGTATTTGTAGTAATATCAATAGCTATTTTCCTTACAGATAGCAAAAAAGCACACTTTTTGCAATGTAATTCGATGTTCTATAGTGCAACAAGGAATTGCCCTTCTGAAAGAGGGCTCATGTATAATACTCATTTCCAATTCAATATATAATTAACTATGCAAATAATTTTAAATGTAACCAATAATAAAGACTGTCTTTGGAGCGTAGTATTTAATACCTTTTATATTTTGTACAGTGATTTCAGGCCTTTTGTTTTCTTAAAATCAGCAACTATTTAGCTGAATTCTCCACATTATTTTGTCCTTCGTGCCATTGCTTTTTTTGTACACACTTTTTGTGATCTGTGTTGAAATCTGCATTGCCAATTTTGCAGCTTAAATATGTTATTCAAATAAATATTTAATTTTTTATTGATATAATCAGATGCCCCTTTTAGTATTATTTTAGAAGCATTGGGAGGGTTTTGCTGAAAGTACAATTTATTGAGGGAAAACTAGATTTTAGTTTTATAAAACTTGTCTTTCATGGGACCTATATTTTTTCTTGAATTAAATTTTGTAGTTCTAGAAAATGCAGGTGATCTAAAAAAGTGTTTATCTGTGTTAATTAAAAGAGGCTTCCTTATAGTTTGGCCTAATCAACAATTAGGGGGTTCCCGTTATCAAGCACAAGTGCCCTGGATCCTCGAGGTCTGTCTTTGTGAGAGAAAAAGCACAAAGTCTCTGTAAATTTCCAAACGCTTCCTGCTTCCAGGCACTGGAGCTGCCTAAACCAATCGACATCTTGCCAAAGGAAACCTCCGCTGGGAAGATGATGCTCCCTGGAAGCTGTGGCGTCCTGGAACGAATGGGCAGCAGTCTTTACACCAGTGTTCCTGGAGATGAAGTCACAAGCACAGTGTGCAGTATGTGGGGCTGCTATAGAACTGAAATTGACTGGACATTTTGTAGGAATTTATGCAGATGTTGTTCCTCAAAAGCTACAAACCAGTGGTCAGCAAAATAAAATGTGTTGGAAACCTTTGAGTAAGATCACAACAAAACAAAACAGTGAGTTATAGTTTCTGTGGGTCAGGAATCCAGGCACGTCTTAACCGGGTCCTCTGCTTCAGGGTCTCTCACAAAGCTGCAATCAAGGCTTCAATTTCACTCACTAACTGACATCCTCATACAGTATAAAATATAGTCACTCAAGGCTCAACTAATGAAGGATCCACTTTTAAGTTCATTCATGTGTTTGTTGGAAGGATTCAGTTCAATGCAGGTTGTTGGACCAAGGGCCTCAGTTCTTTGCTGGCCATTAGCCAAAGACTTCCCTTGGTTTCTTGCTACATGGCCTCACCAGTGTGGCAATTTGCTTCATCAAAGTGTGCAAGCTGAAAAGGTCACGGAAAGAGAATGGCAGCAAGATGGATGTCACAGTCATTTTGTAACCTTATCATGGAAATGACAGCCCATCCCTTTTGCAGTGTTCTATTTGTTAGAAACAAGTCACTAGGTGCAGTCCACAGTCAAGAGGAGGGTAACATACAAGGGTATGAGGACCAGGAGTTGGGGATAATTGGAAGCCATGTCTGAATCTGCCTGGCACACATATTATAATAGAAAGAGTCATGAACCTTGTCTTCTAAGTCTGACTCTGCCATTAGCTAGCTGTGGAACCCGGAAAAATTTTCCTATCTTTCTGTTTCCTAACTTTTCCTTACTCTACTATGGGGATTAATAATACCTGCTATCCAGATGAAACAAAGTAATAAGTATAAAGGTACTCTGAGGAACTTTTTGTAAATATTATGTATTATTTTTTTTGTCCAGGTCCCTGTGTCTATTCAGGAGAATGGAGTATAGTGTTGATGTCATAGGCTCTGGACCTGGATGTATGGGTTCAAAGCCAGCTCTGACACTTACTTACGTAGTAGTAAGTAGTTACTTAATTAAGTAGTTACTTAATCACTCCAAGCTTCTGTTTTCTCATCTGTAAACTGGGAATGATGATAATACCTACTTCACAGAGTTGTGAAGAATAGATAAAATAATGTTTATACAACATTTAGCAGGGCAATTAGCACACAGTGAGAACTCAATAGATGTTATTTGTTATTTTTGTTTATTATTATTATTTTGTGATCACATGAGGGTCATTATGTCTCAAACCATAGGCCATTCCAGTGTCATCACCCCTGCAGAGCTGGGAACTCTTTCTATTTTTCAATTTCAAGGTCTCATCTCTCCTACTCCACCCCCTCACCCACAATCACACAAGTACATACCCACAATTCTGCTCTAAATATCTCTTTCCATACTTCATTTCTTTCTGTAATTTATACTGTATGAGAATGTCAGTTAGAGGGTGAAATTGAAGGATAACTTGTTTCCTGGGAAATGGTCACAGAAACCTACTCAGAGGGCTAAAATTTTCCCAAGGCGAGAGAAGCTACATATACAAAGAGACTGAAAAGGAGAAAAACCCAGAGGAGATTTTTTCAAATGATTCCGAAAGCAAACGGAGGTCACCTTCCATAAGCAAGTGACTGTGACCGAATGCTTCAATGATCACATTGTCATCACTTCCCCACCTCCTTCACTGACAACATTGTATAAAATCCAGCTTTTATATAAGCTTCTTTGGCTGATTTTTTTAGACAACCTCCTTATTACTCTCAGATGCTACTGGTTCAGTTCTTGGGCAATTTCCCAGGTCAGAACAACAAGATTACAGCGGGGTCAAAGGGTGGATTTACTGTTACCAGTCATCTGTTCTTTTCTTTATGACAATCTTTACATCCTATCTGAGATTCTGTATCCCCTTGAAATTGACCTCATCAGCTGTGCCAGGATGTGCAGTGAGGCAGAAAGAGCCTTAGACAAACAGTGAAGAGACCAAGGTTCTAATTTCACCTCTGCTGCTAACTAACCATGTGACCTTAGGCAAAGCTGCCCTTTTCTGAGCCTCACTTCCTCATCTTTTCCATGGGAATGGTAAGATGTGCCTTGCAGACCTCATAGCCTTGTTGGGAGGCTCAGCTAAGCTGCCAAGAAAGCATCCTGAAATATATACAGTACAGTGCTAATGTAGGTAGTTGTGGTCAACTAGGGTCAAGAATTCTGCCTCTTGTTTCAACTTTGCATGAGCAAGGACCCACCCAACTCTCATCAAATCACTAAGCCTCAGTTTATTCACTATTAAATGGCCGCTGGGATGCCCAGAGGGAGTTGTAAAGCAGTTGGCTGAATTTTTGCAAACCACCTGTTGTTATTTTGCTATAGGTAGCTGATGCCATGCTGGGAGCTGAATGTGCCTGGCATGAAAGCAGGGTAGAAGTGATGTGGTGTGCCAGCAGATGGAGGCTGGGGTCATGCCTGTGAGGCATTATGAACTGAATGTTTTCAAGTATTCCTAGAGAGGGAGAGTAGAAAGAAGTTGCCCTAAAAGAGAATTTTAAATGTTTTACAACTACAATATATTACATTTTAGCCCTACACCCTCACTTATTAGTATTCTTAATCTGTTCTGGGCACAGTGCTAAGTTCTTTACATGTAATATCCTCATTCCATCTTCACTTTAACCCTGCAAGGGAAATATTAAACAGGTGAGAAAAGCGAAGTTCCAAGAGAGGTTAAGTAGCTTGCTAGAGATCAAACTGCTTGTACTTGGTAGAGCTTCATTTCAATGTCAAAGATCATATTGAGAGGTGGGTAATACTTCAGGTCAGAAGACTGAAACAGAAGGGGTAACTAATTTTCACAGTACCACACAGCCAGTCAGTGGGAAGAGCCCAAAACCAAAGCCCATGCTCAGGATCTTTATAATATAAAATTCTAAAGAGTATACATACATTTATATGTATATTATAAAATTGTGCAGCTCCCAGTGTATCACCAAATTCATCAGTCCACCAATAACTAGGCAGCTATTTCTTGAACACGTACTCAGTGCAGAGGACTTGCTGGGGGAGTTGGCATTGGACATAGCCCACAGTCCAATAAAGACAACAAGACTTAGGCTGGGATTGACTGACCAAGGCAGAGTGTGCTGAGTGTCTACTGAGTAGTTTGATGCCTGTCTGCTACCTCACACAGTCCCAAAGCCAACCATTTTAAGTTATAGGGTGTAAATGTGTTGTAAGTGCTGCACACTTATCACCAAATTTCTGTACAGAAATCTTGTACAGTTTTTATTAGCCATGCATGGTAGTGCCCATTTGACACTCCTTGACGCACTAAGTCCTCTAATTAAAAAAAAAACCTCTTGTTTATTTGATGGGCAAAATTGTATCTGAGTTTTATTTTCATTTTTATGTCTTTTATTACTGAGGTTGAATATTTTTCATATGTTTAGTAGTCATTTATAGTTCCTCCTTTAGAAATTGTTTGTATCTTCTGCCCCTTTAGCCATTAGAGTCTTAGTATTTTTCTTAAAAAATGTATAAGCTCTTTATATATGAAGGCTATCAACACTCTGTCATATTTGTGGTGATTATTTTTTGAAGCTTGCTGATTCCATGCAAGTGTTTTCATATTAAGAGAAGATTTCCATTTGAGATTTGTTTGGGTTGGTGTGAATGGCTGTTTTCATCTTCCTACATCCCTTGTTTGATTTTAAAAACTGGTCTTTCCTTGGTATTGCGGTTTTTACCATTCAAGGAAAAGCAAATGTTTCAGTTCTGGGCAGAAGTAGAGGGGATATTGTCTTCCCCTTAATGTGTAGGGACTCAGCATAACCCTGCCAAGAAATTAAATCGAGCCCATTGAACAGTACATGCTTATTGAGTGGAAATACTGAGATGTGGAAGACCCTGGGCCTGGTTTCAGCAAGTTTGCCTAATACTTGAGATTATTACACATAAGGCTATAATTGCTAATATATAATTTTTGTTCTTTTTTTTTGAAGAGGAAAAGGTTTATTTTTTTATGCCCATGGGAAGACAGGGAAAGTTTTCCCAAATCTGCCTCCCCAAAGTGGTTCTTCAATTGGGTTTTATACCCAGGTTCAGAGACAAAGAAAAATGACAGTAATTTGTTCTTGCTTCAATTTTACAACAAAGATTTTCTTGGCACCTTTTATGTGCCACCATACTAGGAATACAGTATAGTTGTGCTGTCCAATACAGTAGCCAGTAAATTAATTAAAATTAATTGCAATTAAAAATACAGAGCTTCAGTTGTACTAGCTGCACTCCAAGTGTTTGATAGCCACATGTGACTCAATAAAACATATTGGACAGTGTAGAGGTACAAAATTTCCATTATCACAGAAAGTTCTATTGAAAGTGCTGAGTAGGCAACAAGACAGGAATAGCCAGTTCTGTGAGCATTAATTACCAACACAAATGGTTCGGAAAACTACTTTCTTTCTTTCTCTCAAACTCTTCTTTTTCAATATTAAAAAAATGTTCTGCTTACATTAGGAAAAGGGTTTATATAGGCATTCATAGCTATTTAACAGTAATAATATCCCTTTCAACAAGAGGCCTACAAGGTGCTCTAGGTTTTGCCTGGGTATTATGGGAGGTCTGCAATGGAGGGATTAAAAGCCCAGGCTCTGTTGACAGAAAAATCTGGGTTCAAATCCAAGTTCTGCAGCTTATAGCTGTTTGGCTGTTGACAACTTATTTGACCTCCCTGTGCCTTAACTTCCATCTCTGTAAAATGAAGATGATAGTATCTACCTACCTTGAAGGGTGGTTTTGAGGGTTAAGTGAGATAATGTATACAAAGCATCAGGCACAGACTAGGGAAGCACTCACTAAATAGTAGCTGCAATTATTATCAGCAATCATAGTGTATGTGTTTGTGGGCAGGAGGCAATGATTGGAGTAATTTCAGGAAGTGTAGCATAAAGGGCATTGAACGTGAAGTCCAAACATTTAAATTCAAGTCCAAACTCTATTATCAACCCATTCTGTGACTTTGGGAGAGTTCCTTTCCTTCTCTGGGACTGGCACTTTGGCAATAAGGTGCTCTGCCATCCTCTGTTCACCTGGACTGTGGTACCAACCCCACCATTGTTATGTTACAGCAATGGCCCCAGCATGCTTAATCTGTCTTGCCCTTAAGCTTGGAAAGGCCTTTCTGAGGTTAAGTATAATGTGGCCCATACAATTCCAGGAAGAGAAAGCACTAGGACCAATAGGATGCAAGTTATCAGTGGGTAGACAGATTTCAGCCCAGTGAAAGAGCTTTTCATAGTATAGTGGTTGAATGCATAGAGTCCAAAGCCACATTGCCGTGGTCCAAGTCCTGACTCTACCACTTACGAGCTGTGTAAACTTGGGCAAGTATTTTAGCATCTCTGACTCTCAGCTTCCTCACTTGTAACATGGGGATAATAGTTGCAACCTCATAGGGTTGTTATGGAGATTAAATCATTTAATATTTGTAATGTGCTTAGATCAGTATCTGACATATGTGAAGCATGATATGTGTTTGTTAAACAACAAAATAGATAAAATTGTGAGCTCATTAAGAATTGAAGGAGATGGTTTGATGGGTAGTTAGTTCCTTGTCACCCCCAGTACCCTAGTAGAGACTGGTGACATTAAATAGAGTCGAGCATCACTTCCTGATCAAAAGTTCTGTGACTTGGCTCCCAAGGTCACCCAGCTAGACAATACCAAGGCAGAACTAGGACAAAACCTAGTAGGTAAAGCCAGAACTTTGTAGAGTTTCCTTTCTCCTATGCCATCATCACCCTCATTTAAGCTTGTGTTTTCTTGGATGACATTTGTGCTGGTGCTGGTTTGAATGTATTATGTCCCCCAGAAAAAGCCATATTCTTTGATGCAAACTTGTGGGGCAGACATATTAGTGGGGATTAAGTTGGAACCTTTGGATTAGTTTGTTTGCATGGAAATGTGCCCCACCCAACTGTAGGTGATAACTCTGATGAGATATTTCCATGGAGGCATGGCCCCACCCATTCAGGGTCGGCCTTGATCAGTGGAGCCATATAAATGAGCCGATGGGCAGAGGGGACTCAGTGCAGCTGTGAATGATGTTTTGAAGAGGAGCTACAGCCAAGGGGGGGACACTTGGAAGAAAGCACAGGAGCTGCAGATGAGAGACAGTTTGAAGACGGCTGTTGAAAGCAGACTCTTGCTCTGGAGAAGTGTCTTAGTTTGCTAATGCTGTGGAATGCAAAACACCAGAGATGGATTGGCTTTTATAAAACAGGGGTTTATTTCACTACACAGTTACAGTCTTAAGGCCACAAAGCATCCAAGGTAGCACACCAGCAATCGGGTACCTTCACCAGAGGATGGCCAATGGCGTCCGGAAAACCTCTGTTAGCCGGGAAGGCAGCTGGCATCCGCTCCAAAGTTCCGGCCCCAAAATGGCTTTCTCCCAGGACGTTCCTCTCTAGCAAGCTTGCTCTTCTTCAAAATGTCACTCACAGCTGCACTCCGTCCAGTCTCTTTGAGTCAGCATGTTTTATATGGCTCCGCTGATCAAGGCCCACCCTGAATGGGTGGGGTCACACCTCCATGGGAGTATCCCACCAAGGTCACCACCCACAGCTGGGTGGGGCACATTCCAAGCAAATCTAATCAGCACCAAAACGTCTGTCCCACAAGACCACAAAGATAATGGCATTTGGGGGACACAATACATTCAAACCGGCACAAGAAGCTAAGAGAGGACAAATACTCCAAGTCCAACTAAGAGGGACATTTTTGAGGAACTGTAGCCTAGAGAGGAACATCCTGGGAGAAATTCATTTTGAAACCAGAACTTTGGAGCAGATGCCAGCCACGTGCCTTCCCAGCTAACAGAGGTTTTCTGGACACCATTGGCCATCCTCCAGTGAAGGTACCTGATTTGAACACTTTATGGCCTTGAGACTGTAAGTATGTAACCAAATAAACCCCTTTTTATAAAAGTCAATCCATTTCTGGTGTTTTGCATTCTGGCAGCATTAGCAAACTAGAACAACATTTAAAAATAAATCCAAGAAATTCAGAGGTATGAAGGGCAGGCTAAACCAGCAGCCTTTCTCACAAAGCAGCTATTAATTTGAAAGTCAGTCTTTCTTTCTTCCTCCTTGTTAGAACCTGGACAACTTTGATGGGCAAGAGGCTTTTGGTTCCTAATGTTGTATGCTTATTTACAATCCCCCCATTTGTGAGGTTCTTGTTGCTATTAAATGAGAGGGATTATCATGTCGTGAAAGTAATGCCATCAGCTTGTCAGTTTTATGTCTAACTTAGCTATATTTGCATCTGCTTCTTGATTTTGGTCTCTTATTTGGGCAGGGAATAGCATCCATTCTTCTACTCTCTACCTCCTGCCACTCCCTAAAGACTAAAAGTGTGCTCCAGGTGAGATTGCTCAGTGACGGGCTGAGAGAAAGACTGCTGGAGTTACTCTAAAATAATCATTTGGCTGATGCTTTAATAGACCACGCAGACAAAAGGCTTTGAGAAAACTAAGGCCAAAGATAATTTCTTACTTGGAGAACCAGGATGGACTGCAACTGACACAGGTGGGGCTGCCTGAATGGTTAGGGATGGAGTGTTAGTATTCCCAGGTCTAAACTGGGCTGAAATCTAAACAAGACGTGCCAGAGAAGGTATGCGCACATAGGTGAATGAGTCTCCTAAGGCACATAGGCCCATGGCATTCCCTATGGCCAGGAAAATTCCTGTGAGGCACATACTTCCTAGGGTCTTGGCTGTAGATCCCTGCCAACCCTGAGAATCCGATGGACATATGCATTCTTAGAGAAGGTCTGGGCCCCTTGGGCTTCTTAACCACTTCAGAAAAAGTGGGTATATAACTTGGCAGGTGAAATCACTGCCCTCCCCCAACGTGGGATCTGACACCCAGGGGAGTGAATCTCCCTGGCAACGTGGAATATCACTCCTGGGGAGGAATCTAGACCCGGCATCGTGGGATGGAGAACATCTTCTTGACCAAAAGGGGGATGTGAAAGGAAATGAAATAAGCTTCAGTGGCAGAGAGATTCCAAAAGGAGCCGAGAGGTCACTCTGGTGGGCACTCTTACACACAATATGGAAACCCTTTTTAGGTTCTAATGAATTGGGGTGGCTGGTGGTGGATACCTGAAACTATCAAACTACAACCCAGAACCCATGAATCTCGAAGACAATTATATAAAAATGTAGCTTATGAGGGGTGACAATGTGATTGGGAAAGCCATATTGACCACACTCCCCTCTGTCCAGTGTATGGATGGATGAGTAGAAAAATGGGGGCCAAAAAAAAAATAGCACCCAGTGTTCTTTTTTACTCTAATTGTTCTTTTTCACTTTAATTTTTATTCTTATTATTTTTGTGTGCATGGTAATGAAAATGTTCAAAAATTAATTTTGGTGATGAACACACAACTATATAATGGTACTGTGAACAATTGAATGTATGCTTTGTATGACTGCATGGTATGTGAATATATCTCAATAAAAATGAAATAAAAAAAAAAGTGGGTATAGCAAGAAATTGTCTCCAAGATGTCTCCAGAGTAGTGGAGGGTGGAGGTTTGCCTACAATAGAAGACTCAATCTAAGTCCAGAGAGAATGTCCCTTAGCAACTGCAAACGGCAGTTTGATTGGAATCATATCCCTGCTTGGCCAAATTCCATTGGGTGAGTTACTTAACCTCTCCAAGCCTCAATTTCTCTTCTCTAAAATAGAAATGATAAGAAAAGCCCCTGATTCATTGGGTTATTGCAAGAATTACTTAAGATGGAATGTAGGCAAAATACTTAGCACCATTCATGGCAAAAACTAAGTGCATATTACATGTCAACTATTATAATCATCATTATGGATCAGTTACTGGAAGCAGATAAATATAACTATTTAAGAAATATGCATTCTTAGATATTTTCATATATTTCTCAATGTGTACTGTATTTCACAATAAAGTCATTCTAAAAAAGAGAAAAAAAGGAAATCGGTGTGAAAGAGTGGTTCAGAATGTACAACAAAGCATGATTCATACCCCCTGCTCTGCTATCTATTTTCTCTGAGTGTTTGAGTAAGTCACTTAGCTTCTTGGGGCTCATAGTACCAAGTTATCATGAGCATTAAATGAGGAAACTCCCATAAAGTGCTTAGTACAGTGCCCTGCTCGTAATGAACTAATATTTATTTCTGGTTGTTATCATTATGGTTGTTTCTTCCTCCGCGACTCTTAGCCCTGTTGAGGTCTTTGTGATTCTACCAGCCTTCACCTCATCATTCCAAGCTGTACCACAGGGAAGTCCAGGGAGTCACTGGTGGTCTCTCTGGTTTGGGGGTCAGGTTTGGAGTTGAGACTATCAGGCACTAGGATATAACCCAGTGGTAGTGCAAAAGGGTAAACCATTCTTAGGAGGCCAACCTATTAGCAAAAGGCACCGTGGCTTTAAAAGGCAACTGTTTTCCAGTGGTCTCCACAGAGCTAGGTCATTTCTCCAGTGGACCCTGTACCATGTTGTAGTTCTTTCCTTCCAGCCCCACCCCACCATTCAGCCCTGTGCATACACTCCTGGCTAAAGCATTTGCTACTTTCTGCAAATATTTGTTAAAAGCTTCCCGGAGCAGGAAGCCTCCTGGCTGCAGAGCACTCTTTGAGAGAGATGAAGCAACAGTTTCTATGGCAACACTTTGGCATTAGTGTTTGAGTAGGCACTGGGGCAAGATCTGGGGTCCAGATAGGCCCTCGCTGGGAAGCAATGAGAAGAGAGGGCTGGGGAGTGCAGAACTTCTCTTTTTGCTCTCCTGGGTGGTAGCCCTCAGGACAGCCCTAGGGTAATATTTGGGGCACAATTTAGATAGAGGAAGTTTGAACACTCCTCTGGTAGCTCCAGAGCCACTTGCCTCACTCAATGCCACCCCCACCATTGCCACCAGGTTCTGCTTCCCAAAACACCCCTTCATTATGCCACTCCTCTGACCAAAATCTGTGTTGTTTTTCCGCACTATCTACAGATCAAGTCTAAATTGTAGCATTTGAGGACTTCCACACCCTCATCTTTTCAGAAGCTCTGGCTACTTACCCCACTCTGCCATGTTACCTCTACTTCAGCAAGACTCTTCAGCATCATCCTACCTCCACCCCTGTCATGCTGGGGGTGCTTCTAATTTCCTTCTCTCTTTCCCATACCATTCTCCTTGCTTGAGGTTCCTGAAATTCTCATCCATGTATCCAGGGCTTACCTTTTCTTTCAAGACCAAGGTTTCTCTTCAAGAAACCTCCTCTGACCACCCCAATTCGAGAGACTCCCATTCTCTGAAGTCCAACTGCATTACTGCTGGGATTTCTCATGCATTTGGCACTTAAACACATACTGCCTTTTCAGTCATTTTGTGACTGCTTATGCATCTCTTCCGAACTATATACCCTCTCCAGAAGGGGCCTTCTTTTAATTTTTCTGTTTTTCCCACAGCACCTAGTACAGTGTACTGTTCATATCATGAATTTAATTAGAAAATATATTCACAGAGCCTAGCTTGGGGCCTGGTACATAGTAATTGCTGGATAGATATGTGGTATTGTTATAGCTCTCAAATAGTTCTTGATGCCCTGGTACCTCAGTCACCACTTCTACTCAACAGATCATGGGTAGCATATAGGACATTAATTTAGCACTAGACTTGTAGACTTCATGTGCCATTAGGTTGGCAAAACTCACTGAGTATCCATTGGCCTGACGGTCACCTTTGGTTACTGTCCACTTACCACTCCAGCCATCAGGACCAGCTACGTAATTTGTAGGGCTCAGTGAAAAATAAAAATGTGAGCCTTCGTGTTTAAAAATTATTGAGAATTTCAAGGTGGTGACAGCAGAGCGTGAGGCTCTTCTGAGCACAGGGCTCTGCAACTGTACAGATCACACACCTATGAAGCTGGCCCTGCTAGCCATTCTCATTCCCTGTGCTGCTCCCCAAGGCCCTGAAGCAAGAGCCAGGGGAGTCCACATGTAGCAAATATATATATATATATCAAATGGCTCTACATTAGTTTACCAAAAGCCAGTTCACCAAAAGTGAATTCATTGAATGTCATATCACCAAATGGCCAAGTGTTCAAACAACCAAGTTGTCATTTATTTGTGGTAGTTTTTATTTTGCCCTTCTTTTGCCCCTGCCCAGGCCTGGGCCAGACCCCTGACTGTGCCCATGCCCATGCTTTTACCTTCTCACTGCCCCCCAGGGATCAGCAAACTGGACTAGAAAGGAAAGACTGCATCTATTCCTTGTTTTTTGTTCCCATGTTCTGATTTCTTTTGAATCAGCTATGGTTTATTTTGGGTCTGAGGTGAACAGCTACTCTTCCACCCCCACTCCACTTGCAGGACAACTAGGCAGTAGAAATCAATGAATGTTCAAGAATTAAACACTTGAAGTAGAGGAAGTTTATGTGCTTACTGCTATTGAGGCTTCCAAATCACAAGAATCTCTTGAATACATAAAACATTGTGAAAATTTCCCAATTACTTCCATGTGCTTTATCCAATGTTATTATCTACCATTTTATTTGGTGCTTTCTACATGTACTTCTGTTTCTTTTTCTCTCCTTTCTTGCTTTCTTTTGGGTCAGTTTTCTTTTTTTATCATTATATTCTCCCCCTCTACTAGTTTGGAAGTTAAACACTGTTTCTGTTCTCTTAGTTGTTACCTAAAAATTAGAGTATGCATATTTAACTTGTCATAGTTTTTAATTATTTTTACTCTGTTCATGGATAATATCAGGACCTTAGAACAGTTTAGCTCCCTTTCCTCTCTCCCAATTATATGCTATTTATTATGTATTTTATTTCTCCAAACATTAAACACCACAAAACCATTTTCCTTCACCTGAAATAATTTCTTTTAGGGTGAGTCTTTAGTGAAGAATTCTCTCAATTTTATTTGTTTGAAATGTCTTTATTTCCACTCACTTTCTTAAGAGAAGTTTTTTTCTGGACACAGAATGCTAGGTTGGCAGTTATTTTCTTTCTGCAATTTGAATACATCATTCTACTGTCTCCTGACTCCCAGTGTTGCTGTTGAGAAGTCAACCAAATCTGTCTTTCCTTTGATTGTAATCTGTATTTTTTTCTCTAACTGATTGTAGGATTTTATCATTTTCTGGTTTTTTTCATGGTTTCTTTAAGATGTGTCCAGCTGTGGATTTTTAAAAAATTTTCTCTTGCTTGGGATTCATTTGGGTCCTTGAATCTTTGGATTGGTATCTTTCATGATCCTTTAAAAACTCTCAGCCATTATCTCTTCAAAGAATTCCTCTGCCTCATTCTCTCTTCTCTCCCTCTGGGACTCCAATTGTACACATTCCAGGCTTCTTCACTATAGCCTCTATGTATATTAGTCTTGCTTCAATACTGCTCATCTTTTTTACTGTCCATGATGCATTGAATAATTTAATTTATCCTATCTTCCATTTATCTAAGGGTGTCTAATCTTCTGATAAACCTGCCTACTGAGGCTTTTTTTTATTTTTCATTTCTAGATGTTCTACTCTTTCTTCTTCAAATCTGTTGTCATATTTTGTAGTTTCTTATTCTCTTAAAATACTTGCAAACTTATCTTTTATTTCTTTAAACATGATAAGCATAATTTTATAGTCTGTATCTGATACATCCAATATATGAAGTCTTCATGAGTCTGTTTCTGTTGTTTATTTTTCTGCAGGCTCCTGGACATGGTGTCTTATTTCTTTGAGTGCCTGGTTATCTTTGGATGCTAGTCATTATGCCTGAAAAATTATTCATAGGAATGTTTGAGGCCAAGGAAAAAGTTATCTGTCTTCAGAGAAAGAATTGGTGTTTGCTTTGGCCAGGATCCTGGAGCACTACTAGTCTGGGTGCATCTTAATTTAAGTTTAAAGCTTGAGTTTTCCTGGACAATATAAACCCATGTTGCAAGCCCATGGCTTATGTGTGGTTCATTCGCCCTTATCCTGCAGACAGTCATTTGGAGCCTTAGCTTTCTATGGAGGAAATTTCCTTCAAAACTTTTAACCTTCTGTTGGCTCTGGGATTTGATTTCTGTCCCACTTGACCCACAAGGCTGAAAGTTCAAATTTGCTGGTTTTGGCAGAATGCCCTTAAGGGAAAATCAGCTTCCTCACCTCTCTAGTTTCCCATTATCACTTCACTTTTGGCCTAGTAATACTTACTATCTTGTTAGGTCTTTATTGGTTTTAAGAAGATTTTTAAAATATATATTTATTTTGAGATTTTTTGAAGGGTTCAATCATCATAAGAAACCAAAGTATACCACATGGGATTCTTTCATCATGCCTTGAAGTAGGCAGGTGGACTGGAAGGCTAAAACTATATATATATATTTTGTGGGTGAGGGGTCTTCTTAAAATCACTCTACCACAGCCACACAGTGAATTAGTGACAGAGCTTCAAGGAGACCCAGGCTTTCTGAACTTAAACTCTTACATGGCACATCACATTTCCAAATAGTAGAGGAAAGACTTTTCCCAATGTACTATTCTCCACCCTTGCCAAATGCTGAGAGGATGGCCCTTGGTTGCTCCTGCTTTTCCTTCCACCTTCTCTCCATGGCTACAGATAGCAACATCCCCCAAGGGCAAGACCTGCTTTCATAAAATGTTCTTTAACCATCCGGCTTTGCATACCTTTGTGCTTTGACTCCAAAATAGTGATAAAAATGTTCCTGGCCTTTTTCCTTTCCTTTCTGCCAAAGTGCCCTGGTCAACCACCGGACCTTGCCTTAGAAATAAGGAAATAGGTGTGCTAGTGAGGCCTGATCAATGGCAAGCAAACTGGTGTATTCTTGGCTACTGTGCTGGCTTGCCGATATTGATGAACAAGGTCTCCTCTGTCATCTACCATTGCCTCCCACCCAAAAGTAGCAGTCCCTCAGGTGCAACTTTGGAGAACCCATATACCAGAGTTATGGAGTACTTTTGCACAAGTTTTAATTTCTCTATCTTTGCCACCATCTGTGCCAGAAGGTGATCTTGGGATGTGTTTAAGCAAGTTTGTGGAATAGAAACTCCTAGGAAACCTGCCATTTTGACATTGCCCACCTAAGCTGGCTCATGGAGATTGTGAAAATGAGTCTTTTTATAGAGCCAGCATAGGAAACTGGGAAATGGCTGGAAGCTGGAGAATTCAGGCCATGACATCTGATGTGGAAGTTTGTAGTGGTCTACAGAGCCTCTATTGAAGCCCGTGAAGAGACACCCCAGCCATAGACCTCCTCAGACCTCTCCTTTCCTCTCTTCTGCTCCCCTAACTGCCATCTTAGAGTTTAAGTACTCTTAGCTTTTCTTTCCCAGGATCTTCAGCAGATGCTACAGGTATATTTAGGCACAGGTGTCTAGAAAGAGGCCAACAAGGGCAATCAATGGGAAGTGCCCAAAATTTATATGAAATTACCTTTGGTGTCAATTTGAAAACATTAAGGTAGTTTGACACTAGTGAAAAGCAGAATCACACTGCTAACACTTTCCAGCATGTTATGGGCAGATAATGTCAGATTGCCAGGGTTATGCTATATTTTTATTTTCAATAGTTATATTTTCTGACATTTTGAGCACAGTATTTCTATTGATATTTGAAAAGAATTGTGTGTAATTTAATGTATTGTTATGGGTTTCTTTTTCATTTAAATATGAGATTTCACTAAGCTTGCTATCCCCCTAAGTATGATATGATTTCACTCAGTGTCTTATAATTTGTTTTCCAAGGATAATGGGCAAGGAAGATAATTGGAAAGTTGAGAAAGGAAGATAATTGGAAAGTTGGTTCACTAAACAGAAGTAGGATCTATTCTGTTAAGTAGGGACCATCTGTCTTGCCAGCAATCATGCCTAGTCCCAGTTATAGAGGCTCTATTTTAATGAGCAACATTTATTGTCCTCTAGGAAGTGATGGTCTCAGGATTCTAAACAACTGATTTCATGGCTGATTTCACTCCATCCAACTTGCTGGTTTTATGTGTCAGGGCTGAGCTAGGTTGTGGGGCAGTGAGCAACTCTTAGTTGCATTGTTGGTGCTACTCTTGGGCTCCAGGGAGCAGAAACTTTTCAACACTGGTCTCCCTCTATTTGACCCTGCTTCTGAGTTTTTGTTTCTGCCAATGCCATGCCACTAAGCCCAGGTAGCTTAGCCTCCTCACTTACTGATCTAAGTTTCATTCTGTAACTCCATCTCTTATTGTTAACAAGGGCTACCCTAGCTGATCTGCTCAGCTGGGGACCAGAAAGAGACCCTTGACTAATGTTAGGCAGAGAGAGCTGTTTGGGAGCAAAGGCAAGGAAAGGCAAGAAGGGAATTACCATTTACTGAGTACCTACTATTTTCTGGGTACTGGGCTGGGTGTTTTCCATACATTAGCTGCACCCATTTGCCATCAGTAAAAGAAAGGGTAGAAATGGTTCAGCCCTAAAGACTGGGAGGCAGACATGGTTTCCTGCAATAGATGAGGGTACCGTATAGGGGAGGGAGTAGTCTATGAGGAGTAAGGACCCTGTGGTCAAATAAGCATATGACTTTGAGCAAGTCATTTCCCTTCACTGGGCCTCAATTTACTCCTCTGTAAAATGTTTACATATCTTTGCTCATCCTGCTTCACATAGTTGTTGTGAGGATTCAAGGAAGTAATATAGGTTAGAGTCTTTGGAAAAGTATAAAATATTATATAGTATCTTGTGAGATGTTGCAGATTAGTGGTTAAGAGCCAGAGTACAGGTGGGATGGGAGATTCCAAATCTTAGCCAAGCCACTTGTTACCTGTGTGACATTGGGCAAGTTACCTAACCTTTATGTGCCTTAGTCTCCACATCTATAAAATGATGATATGGATAGTACCTGTCCATAGGGTTGTTGTAAGGAAAAATGAGATAATAGATGAAAAGCATTCAGAAAATTACTGGCATATAGTAAGTTCTATGTAAGCATTATTTATTATTATATTAGTTACTGTGAGCATTTGATTCCCTGTCTCTCCCATACATATCCTTTCAGTATTTATAACCCTTAGTACAGTAGAACTTGGCTAATGTTGCAATCCCATATATATTGTAGATAGCGCTCTGTACTCTAGGGCATAACACATAACCCCATCCTAGAATGCACCTATGCCACAGCACCTGGCCATATAAGGGGGTGGAATCTCAATACTCCCCAGTGGAGGAGAGGTACACGTATTAAACAATCCACCTCTGAGGCAGATGCCATAAAGGATTTGATTTGCATAAATTCAGGATGTTTTTAACTTTTCAGAAACATGTTTATTGCCTTAAGTGAGGTACAACTGTATATAGGGGGAAATGAAGATTCATGGATTCATTTACTGAGCACCTACTTTGTGTAATGTGTGAGACATAAAGATGACTGAAGCATAGTCCCTGATTTCAGTGAGTTGATCATTTAGTGGAGGAGATAAGACACATACTTGAAATCAGCATGTTATTAAGACAGCAATAATTATGAAGCTACATGAGAATATATACATATCCCTTATATACTGAGAAGACTGCATAAAAGCTAATGATTGTACAACTAAAAAACAACCAGGAATAACTAGTAAATAATCCAGAATAACTGTGGGAGGACAAACATGACTGTCCACTCATCATACACCAACCTGAATTGGGAGGAATGCCCGAGATCACAGCATAAAATCTGTAAGTAAAAACTGCACATCCAAGCTGGGAGCCCCCTCCCCCCATGGCCTGAGCTGCAATGCCTCATGGTGCTAGAGAGCAGCTCCCTCCGAGCAAATGAATACAGCTCAGCTGAGCTCCAACTGGGGTTTTAATCAACAAATGTGGACTGCTCGATACAAGTTACAAATCCCCAACAAGCACACAGAGGCTTTGGGTGACAACTGAACTTGGAGAGCCGGAGGGTGACCACAGACTGGCCCCAAAGGGAGCTTTCTGTCCCTGTTTTGGCTCAGTGGAGAAAGCCTCAGCCATTTTCAGTTCCCAGTGCTCTGACCCAGATAAGGGTGGAGATAGCACAGGCAGAGAGAGACCACCGAAATGCTAATGATCTCTCCCCAGGGGGGTCTATCTTCTCTAAGAGGAAAGGGGTGGGGTCCAGCTCTACTACACACCCTCCATTCTGAACCAGACCCCAGAGCCTTGGGACAAACAGCCATGGTCCACACCTCCTTATACCAGTCTGGAGTTACAGGCTGACAGGCACCACCTGCTGGGCAGAAAAGCACAGTGACTTGAGGCCTCACAGGGTGTATCAATCTTCTAAGACATCCTAAGGGAAACTGGATACTATGTCCCCCCTTCCAAGACCTGAGCTCCTCCTGGTCTGGAAAAATCTGAAGGGGGTAACCAAGGAAACCATGCCTAGACAACAGAAAAGTACAACCTACACTAAGAAAAATGAAGTTATGGCCCAGTCAAAGGAACAAACTTATACTTCAACTGAGATACAGGAATTTAAACAACTAATACTAAATTAATTCAAAAGGTTTAGGGAAGATATGGCAAAAGAGATGAACCATATAATGAAAACACTGGGTGTACATAAGGTAGAAATTGAAAGTTTGAAAAACCAACTGGCAAAATCTTTGGAAATGAAAGGCACAACACAAGAGATGAAAGACACAATGGAAACATACAACAGCAGATCTCAAGGCAGAAGAAAACACTCAGGAACTGGAGAACAAAGCACCTGAGAAGCCTACACACAGAAGAACAGATAGAGAAAAGAAAGGAAAAATATGAGCAATGTCTGTGGGAACTTAAGGACAAAACAAAAAGCAGGAAAGTATGTGTCATTGGTATCCCAGAAGGAGAAGAGAAGGGGAAAGGGGCAGAAACAATAATAGAGGAAATAATCAATGAAAATTTCCCATCTCTTATGAAAGACATAAAATTACGGATCTAAGAAGTGCAGCATACCACAAACAGAATAGATCTGAATAGGCCTACACCAAGACACTTAATAATCAGATTATCAAACGTCAAAGATAAAGAGAGAATCCTGAAAGCAGCAAGAGAAAAGCGATCCATCACATACAAAGGAAGCTTGATAAATCTATGTGCGGATTTTTCAATAGAAACCATGGAGGCAAGAAGGAAGGGGGGGGATATATTTAAGATACTGAAAGAGAAAAACCACCAACCAAGAATCCTATATCTGACAAAACTGTCCTTCAAATATGAGGGAGAGCTTAAAATATTCTCTGATTCTCTGACAAACAGACAATGACAGAGTTTGTGAACAAAGATACCTGCTCTACAGGAAACACTAAAGGAAGCACTACAGACAGAAAGGAAAAGACAGGAGTGAGAGGTTTGGAAAACAATTTTGGGAGATAGATAATAGCACAGCAATGTAAGTACACTGAACAAAGATGACTGTGAGTATGGTTGAAAGAGGAAGGTTAGGACTATGTGGGACACCAGAAGGAAAGAGGAAAGATAAAGACTGGGACTGTATAACTCAGGGAAACCTAGGGTACTCAACAATTGTAATAAAAGGCACAAATATGTTTTTACATGAGGTAGAACAAATGAATGTCAACATTGCAAGGTGTTAAAAATAGGGTGGGATTGGGGGGAAAATACAATCAATGCAAACTAGAGACTATAATTAACAGAAACATTGTATTATGCTTCCTGTACTATAACAAAGGCAATATACCAAAGCTAAATGCATATGGGGGGGATGGGGAAGATATGGGACTCCTGGCATTGGTGATGTTGTCTGACTCTTTATTCTACTTTGGGTTAATGCTATCTTTCCTTTTGTTGCTTTCTAGCTGTCATGTTTCTCTCTCTCTCTCTCTCTCTCTCTCTCTCTCTCTCTCTCTCTCTCTCTCTCTCTCTCTCTGTCTCTCTCTCTCTCTTTCTCCTTTTTCTTTTGTCTCTCTGCCTTCTTTGACTCTTCCTCCTTCTTTATGGAAGAAGTGGAGATGTTCTTATATAGACAGTGGCGATGGTGCTGAATACATAAATACCTGACTATACAGGGAACCAATGATTGTTTACTTAGGATGGAATGTATGGTGTGTGAACAAAATTGTCTTAAAAAATGGGTTGATGAAGAAACCTTGAGGGCACCATATTGAGTGAAATAAGACAGACACATAAAGACAAATATTGCAGGGTTTCACTGATATGAACTAATTATAATATGTAAACTCATAGACATGAAATATAAGTTACTAGGTTATAGAATGAGGCTAAAGAATGGGGAGAGTTGCTTATTATGAGCAGAATGTTCAACTAGGGTGAACTTAAACATTTGGAAATGGACAGAGGTAGCATGTTGTGAGAATAACTAATAGTTCTGAAAGGTGTGTGAAGGTGGTTGAAAGGGTAAGCTCAGAGTCACGTATGTCACCAGAAGGAAAGTTGGAGGTTAAAAGATGGGAATGTATGAAACAGTGAATCTACTGTTGGACAATGTCCATGATTAACTGTACAAATATTAGAAATCTCTGTCCCAAACTAGAATAAATGTATGACACTATAACTGGAAGTTAATAATAAAGAGGCATATAGGAAAATATATATATACCTATTGCAAACTATATACTACAGTTAGCAGTATTTTAACATTCTTTCATCAACAGTAACAAATGTACTATACCAAAACTATGAATCAATAATGGAGGGGGGTGGTTAGGGGTATGGGAGGATTGGAGTTACCTTTTTTTGTCTTTATTTCTTTTCTGGAATAGTGAAAATATTCTAAAAATTGGAAAAAAATTAATTGTGGTGATGAATGAACAGCTGTATGATGGTACCATGGGCAATTGGTTGTACACTTGGGATCTTTGGATAGTTGCATGGTATGTGAACAATCTCAATAAAATATATGTATATATATATATATATATATTTAAAAAAAGCTAATGGTTGTAATTTTTGTACAGGTGTTTCAGTTTGCTAAGGCTGCTGGAATGCAATATACCAGAAATGGGTTAGCTTTTAACAATGGGGATTTATTAAGTTACAAGTTACAATTCTAAGGCCATGAAAATGTTCAAATTAAGGCATCAACAAGAGGATACTTTCTCGGAGGAAAGGCTGCTGGCAGCCAGGGTCCTTTGTCACATGGGAAGGCACATGGTGATATCTGCTCGTCCTTCTCTCCCCAGCTCTGGTTTCAAAATGGCTCTCTCTGTCCAAATGTCTCTGGGCTTTTGTCTCTTAGCTTCTCTGAGCTCTCTTCAAAATGTCTCTGCTTTTTATTTTCTCATAGAGGAATCCAGCAAGGGGATTAAGACCCACCTTGAATTGGGTGGGTCACATCTACATGGAATCAACCTAATCAAAAGGTCCCACCCACAGTAGGTCTGCACCCACAAGAATGGATTAAAAGAACATATTGTTTTCTGGGGTATATAACAGTTCCTAACCAGCACAACAGGTGTTAAGAATTGCACAATGCTGTAGGAGGTAGAGAAGGGAGAGATCATTTCTTCCTGTGGGTATCAGGAAAGGCATTGAAGCATGCGTAGGCATTCAACATGCAGAACTGAGGGTAAAGGGCAACAGCAAAATCCTGGAGACGAGAACACATGTGGGCTATGAATGGACCAGTGAGTAGCTTCCATTGGCTTCCTTGTAGCATGTATCTGGGGACTTACTGAGGGATAATAAGGTTGGAAAGTTTGGTTGGTGCTGGTCTTAAATGTCAGCTTATTTGGTAAGCAGTGGAGAGACACTTGGAATTTCAGAGCAGACGAATTGCATCATAAAAACTGCAGTTTTAGAAAGCACTCTGACAGGAGGGTGCAGGAAATGCCATCTCTTCTGGCTGCCTCAAGTACTTTTCTTTTGCAATATCTTTGTCTCCTGCATCATCAATGTCTCCTTCTTCAAAGATGTGCAGTGGTAGCCTACATCTTTTAAAAAACAAACAAAAATCTGCTTTGACGCCACTCTCTCTTCAACTTCCTCCTGATTATTGTACTGCTCTAATAGCAAACCTTCTAGAAAAATGTCATCTATTCTCATTAACTCCCATTTCATCACTTTTCATTCTCTTCTCTACTTGCTCTAGACAGGCTTCCATCCTCAGTATATTATTGTCACTACTCTTGTCAAAGTCACCAATGACTTCCTTGGAATCACAACCAATAGTCATTTCTTTATCCTCCTTTAACATTCTCTTCTATTGATTTTCATGACTCCACATTCTCCTGTTTTTGCTCACATTTCTCTAAGCTATTCCTCCTCTGTCTACTTTGCTGACTTTTTTCTTCTCTATCTAATCTCTAAATGTTGCAGCACTCCATGGCTCAGTGCTAGTTCCTCTACCCCTTCTGTCAGTACTCTCTCTTAAGATGAGTTTAGCCCATCTCACAGTTTTAAATATTGTGTATGTGTTGATGATGCTTATGTTTATATCTCCAGCTCTCATCTCTCCACTGATCTTCAGACTCATATATACTACTATCTTCTTAACATCTTCACTTAGAGGTCTAATAGCATCTCAAACCCTTAGCATAGCCAAAACAAAATTGATCCATACCCCTCCCCACACACCTGCCAAACTATTCCAATAGAACTGTTTGTCAAGTCAAAAACCTTAAGCTTCATCCTTGATCCAGTTTTCTCTCACTTAAAACATCCTGTTCATTGACAAGTTCTATTGGCTCCATCTACAAAACATATAAAAAATCCATCCACATCTTTCTATCTCTACTGCTCACACCCCAGTCCAAACTATCGTCGTTTCTTGCCTAGTCTGCAATAGTCTCCTAACTGATTCTTTCCTCTTCTACTTTTGCTCCGCTATATTATTATGATAATTATATGATGATGATTATTAAAGTCTCTAATTAATTTTCCTCAAAGCATCCAGAATGAGTTCTTAAAGATGTAGATTAGATCATATCACCCATCTGCTTGAAACCATACAATGGTTTCTAATTGCACTTACAATAAAATCCAGACCCCTTACCATGTCTTAAAGGGCCCTAAAGGATCTGGTCTCTGTAAGACATTTTAGCCTCATCTTATACCAACCTCCCTCTTGCTCACTATACTTCGGTCACACTGTCTTTTCTATTCCATGAACAGGTCAATCAGGGCCTCTGCACTAGCTCTTCTCTCCTCTTAGAATATTTTTCCCCTAGATCTTTACATGTGGCAGACTTCTTGTCATTTAGGTCACAGAAAGGTCTTTCTTGAACACCTAAATAGCCTTCTTTACCTGCTATCACTTTCTTACACATTAGCCTGATTTATTTTCTTCACAGTATTTATCTCTATCAAATTATCTTGTTCTCTAAGTGTTTATTATCCCTGACAACTAGAAAGTAAGCTCCAGGAGAGCAGGAACCTTTTCTGCACTATTTACCATGTTATCTCTAATACCTAAAACAATGCCTGGTGTATAGCAAATACTCAATAAATAAGTATTGAATAAATGTTGAATAAATCAATTAGCATCAGAGTGGTTACTGTAGTAATACAGACAATAGGCAATAAAGACTTTGATTAAATTGGTGACAGTGGGAATCTCAGGGAAGGGAGAAAAAGTCAATATTGGATCAATTCTATCCAGATCTCATCTAAGGGTATTTAATACTGGAAACACCATAACACTCTTCTTTTCTTAGGTCACTATTTCTATTACATAGTATCAAAACTGGGACCACAAATAATTAAGCCATAAGTAATTATTCATTCATTAATCAAAACAAGAAATGAAGGAATAGATCAGGAGAACTCACCATCTGATTGGAAGTTGTAGGAGTGGGAGGAAGAGATAAATCATGATTAAATAATTTCATGACATTAAAACAAAGCAGGGAGTTTGGAAGAAGAATTGCCTGTGGGTGGGAAGGAAGGATACCAGGTTTAGTTTAGAACATACTGAATTTTACTGAGACTGTAGGGTGTCTAGCAGACGGTTTCAATATGGGTCTAGGATTCTGCAGTAAGGACTGAAGAGGAGACAGATATTGTTATATGTGAACATAGAGATGAGGTTTAAAGTAATGTGAGCAACTTAGTTTTGAGGTTATACTAGCTTCATTAAAAATACTGAGTAGTTTTCAATCTTCTGGAATAATTTGTAAAGCATTGAAATTTGCTGTTCCCTGGAAGCTGGAAATAATTCACTAATAAGATCATCTAATCCCAGAATTTGGGGGAAATAAATCTTTAATGGAATTTAAAAATTTATGTTTTATTACAAGTCTATTCAAGTTTCCCAGTTTGTCCAAGTAATAAAAATTTTTCTATTTAATAGTAAATAAAATAAAATAAAGCAATGTGAGCAGGATTTCTTGAGGAATACAAAACAACAGAAGGGTGTAGGAAATCCTTATTCCAAGAGATCTGTTTATCATGTCACTAAGCTCCCATGGTGTATGACTAGAAAGTGGTGATTATAACAATCTCCAATGTCCCCAGCCTCTCCCAAACTGCTCATCCTCTCCTTTGAACAACTCTGTGGATTGTTTTATTGTTTTCCAAGCATGGGCTGTGAGGAGACATTGTGATCCTCCCCAACATTAGCCTATAACATATGTCTCTCACTACTCACAGAGATGGATATCATGATAAGTGATGGAGAATGCCCTTGAACAATTTTGTGGTCATTTGTAGGGAAAACTTTTGCTATAAAGTTATCACTATTATTTTGCTTTCCCAATACAAATATACCTTCTGATGCCTTAATCACCAAAAACGATACAGTCAGCAGCAATAACATCAAAAACAATTTCACCCAGACATGTAAAGCTTTTGGTGAATCTGGCCTGCTCCCTGATGTTGTCAGTTGAAGCACTGTTATCTTACTGCTTACTAACTGCCACAGGTGCTCAGCAAGATGAAGAAGCTCATCTGAGTTAGCAGCAGAGCTAGAATGAGGCCCTCAGACCTCTATGTCCTGCCCCTCAGCTCAGAAAGAACTGTTGGCAACAGTTTCAGACTCTTATACGGCCCTCCCCCTTTGCCAGTAAGCAGGGCCTTATCCTCCATGCTGGGCTTCCTCCTGAACCACTGGTGGGAGCCAAGAGCCTATCAGAGACTGATTGTTCTACTCCTCTTGGCAGATTGGCACCAGCCAGTGTCAGGGATTGTGTGTAGAGTATATAACAGGGTCCCTAATGAGGGCTAGACAATGACTGTTTTGTTTCCATTGAAGGGTTTATTTGTCCTGTATCTGTGTCTAGACCCCACAAGACAAACCTGGTGGTGTGGGACTGGGGGGTGGGGGGAAGAGAAGGCTGTAAAATAGAGACTCAGAGAAAAAGGTGGTAAGTGACCGAAGGTTCTCAGCTGCTGTAGGAAATAAAACCTAGAGAAAGAGAAAGAGGAGTGGATTTAGGTGTTCAGAGTGGGCTATACTTTCTGAAAAGACAAGACCATCTGAATTTTGAATTCTGGAAAAAGGATTCCACTCCCATTTTAAAAAGTATGCTCCATTGAAGCAATGACTTCTGGCTTGTTCACTTCTGTTATCTCCAGGTCCTACAAGAATTCCTGGTATATAGTAGAGGAACAAAAATATTTGTTGAATATGAGAGTGAATGAAAAAAGATTTGAATATAAATCCCATATCTTAGAGACTTTACTGATAAACTCAGCTTGTCTAGTGGAAACCCTTCCCTGGAAGGATTTAACGTGTGCTACATTCCAGGCAATAAGATAAAAATCCACAAAGATTACTTTTTAAAAATGATCTTGTGCCCATTTCCTCCTTTTATGTTTTGCACTAGATCTAGTCTTCCATAGTGGACATTTTGAAATCTTTACCTCCTGAGCTAATAATCATTATAAGCTCCTTTTCTTTCTCCCCCTGGCACTGGATTGTTGGCATAATCTGAGCCCCTGATAACTTGGATTTCCATTTTTGTGCCAGTCTCTGCTTTAGTGTGGCATAAATGAGCATAGTACTTATAGAAAATGTGTGTGTGTGTGTATGTGTGTGTAAGCTATTTTAATAGCTTGGAAGAAGGAAAAGAACTAAAGAGGGCCATGGTAGTTGACCATTCACTTGTAAACAAAATGATTAGGCACTTCTCAGCCTAAGTGGATAGAACTTTTGTTACTAAAGCCATCATAAGCACTAGACAGGAGACACCTTCATTAGGGACAAAATCTCAAATTAGCCCTAAGATGGAATGCTCCAGCTCAAGGCAGTGGTTGGTCTTCCAGAAACCCAAAGTGGGTGAAATTGGTGAACCCACTAACTCTTAGCAGCTCCAAGGTCACTGTAAAATAAGAAACTGGGAATCTTGGAAAATAAACAGGCTTGTAGCTGTAAGAAATGCTTCCACCTACCTTTGAGGTGGATTTAGGGAGCAGCAGGTACCATCTACACCACTCCTCTGGTCCTCACTGAGCTCCTTATGCTGCTTAGTTCAGAAATCAAAGTCACATACTCCTAGTCCCTCTCCCAGCTTCTTCACCTACCATCTCCAGAAATTGCTGAAGATGGGAAATTAATATTAATTTAGAGCTTGTATTGGTAAATGGGCAGGAATTGAAAGAGCAGGTAAATGTCAGATGAGCATTCCATAGGTCAGCAACACAGGAGAATAAGTCATTTAAGACAACAAAACACTGGAATGTGAACCAGAGGGTCCCCAGAAAATGTTTTATTTATGTAGCTGTGTAGCTTAAAAAGAATTGATTTTTCTTTATCTTATAAAGAACACAAAATAAAAGTCAAGAATTTTTTTGTCATTTTGCCTTGTAGTGTTAATAATGACAGCTAACATCATTGAGTGCTCACTATGTGACAGACACTGTCTTAAGCATCTTATGCACATTATCTCACAATTTCATTTAATCCTCACAATTACTATTATCCCTAATTTATAGGTAATGAAGCTGAGGCTCAGTGTATTGAATAAGTTTCCCTGGGTCACACAGCTTCTGAGTGACAAGCAGGATTTGAAGCAAGGCTCTCTAACTTCAGAGTGTAATCTATTAATTCACATGCTTCAAAATGTGTGTTCCTTTCTTTGACAATTTTATAAAATCTTAAGCTAATGCAGTGACAGTGGAAGTGGACAATTTTGAAAATGTTTTGGCTTCTTTCATGGAAGAAGGTACCTAATAATTACTGCTACACCCCTTTGTATATGTCAGAAAAGTGCAAAAGATAAGCCATATTATATATGTTATTAAGCTAGGAATAGACAGCAGTGGCTTTTACCACTGAAAATTTTGACGCATGTATCTCATATGCAAGATTGTATTAGATTTGCATATGTTACTCTGAAGTACATGACATACTCAGGAATGTTCTCCTGTGTAACTGAGATGAAGGATATCTGAGGCAGGGCTTTATATATTTTCTTCCAGGAGAGAACTGAGAGTAAAGTATAGAGAGGTGTAGGCTATAGGTATAATTGATGGAGTGTGCTGTGCCTTGTTCAGGAATGAGAATTTCTACCACTGGCTTAGGAGTGAGTGAGAAAGTTGGGGCTACAACTGTTTTTTTTTTTTTTTTTTTTTTTTCAGTTTAATTTGTATTTCTTGTTTATTTTATGCACATTATTTCAAAAATCATTAAGAAGATTTATGAGAATACAAAAAATTAAGAGAGACATTATGTACATTTAAGATAAGGAAAAGGAGGCAAAGGGAAACAAATTTGGAAAAACAGATGGAGACAGGAATGAGGTCAGTACACAAAATGCATCCCATCAAGTCTTATATATTTGCACAACTGATTTTAAAGCTTGAGGTTCCCAGTGCTTTTTATCAGTTAGCTGCCAGTGTCTGCCAATACAGATCGGGGGGATTGAAGACTCCATGTCTTCCAAAATACAAGGTTATATAAGTTTGTGATGCCAGAAATGGATCCAGAATAACTATCAAGTTGTTTCTATTTCTTTATCAGTACAGATATTGAATGATAGAAGATACAGATCAATGAGTAGTCAACAATAGGTAACCCTTCTAGAGTATTAGTTCCCTGTGTGCTGTTATTGCCCATTCCAGGCCCTGGCACTTTCAACACACCACATGCTATTAGGCATAATCCTGCCAAAACTAAGACTCTCAGACCAGACTACACACTGTGGAGTAGCTCTCACCCCCACCTATGACCCTTATGACTAAGCCATACCAGACTGGGCTGCTCCCTTCTAGCCCAGAACCCTTTCCTCTCTCCTTGTCACAGTCCTTCAGGGCCCTTATCCACTGATCACGATTACCTCAGATAGCACCTTCTCAGGCCAAGCTCACAACACCACTGTGTATACCCAAAGGCAGCCTTCCTGGTACCCATGTTCCAGACACCATCGAGAAGCCCCTGTTCACACAAAAAGCCATACCCTAACTTTGTATGGAGTAAAAGCTTTCTTTTGGAGGCCACACCTCAGCTGTGATTAAACACTGAGTCTGCTATCCTCCAGAGTGTACCCTACAATTATGCACCCTTGACACTGGCTTCCATGGCCTACCCAACGACTCTTTACTCTGTGAGACAGCCCTTGCTCAGATTGGAGTTCTCAGTGAACTTTCCAATGCAGTGAAGTAGGCCCTACTCAGTCTTTTATCATGTTGCCACTCTGCACATTGTGATGTCAATCCTGACAATGTAGCCATTTCTCACAAGACAGCTAGACTAGAGACTCCCCCAATACTGGGCCCACTGTGAAGCTGGCCTCACCAGCTCTTACCTTCACTAGGGCTTATACAGCTACTTTGCTCACAGTAAAGCAAATTTCTCCCTGACCAGAGTCCATATCTCACCGTACACTCAGTGTTGGATTATGCAGATGGCCAGATAAGCATGTGCATAGGACATAACACTGCAGAGTTTGAAATTCAATATCAAAAAGATGAAGTAGTTATAATAAAAAAAATCAGAACTTGGTTGGATTTTCCTACAGTCGTTTTCTGGTTTACAGTTTTTCGCATTTGAATTATAGAGACGAGGGTGGACATAAAAATCTTTTCAGTGATTAGGGCCTCCAAAGGCCCTATTTGGGCCCTGCCCTCTCTGTTTCTGCACACACCATAAGGCACCCATCCTACCACTATCCAAAATTCCTCACACCATTGCCAACTCTTGTCTAGAATAATAACCCTACAACTAGCACTAATATTCCTCCAGAATACACTGATAAGGCCATGCCAGGTATTAAACTACTGAAATTCTTGTGGGTAAATAGCCACTTCCCTGAGTACCCCACTAACATCCCACTGCTACCCCACCTGCCCTAGACCATCCCCAAGGATCCCTGGACCTCCTCATAATCCACCAACTAAAGGCACAATGCCTGCCCCAGTGTCTGTTCCAGTGTTTGTACTGATTGGCCAGTGCCCATGCAGAATCTATTGTTAAATATTTTGAATATCATCTTGTGCTATAACCACACCAAACATCTAACAGATCTCTAGGGCTCACTATCTAGCTTCACATGCCAGTAGGCAGTTCTCTTCCAAACCAAGAAGGACCTCAGCACTTGATTCACACTGTGAGTCAACCACTGGCTCATACCACCACTCTCTACACTTATATATACCCTTTCCCTTGAGGCAATCCCTGAACAAACCGCCTTAACTGAGTTCTTCATGAGACAGCCCTCCAGATACTTGCAAATCTCTGCACACCATGTGGCAGATTTTGACTATGCTTCCTCTTCACTTACAGACTTGTCCTGCACTCACTACTGCCCCTATACACTGACAACCCATGATCTGGCCAATGCATACTGCATAAGGAACAGCCTGGCAAGAGCAGATACACGTATCTAGTACCAGTCCTCAAGAATTCAGGCAATCTCTAACCAGTACAGGGTCCACTTGGGATATAATGGGTCAGCCCTTTAAATGGGTCCTCCACTACATCTTCACAGATAATTAGACAAAATTTGATGAAACCGAGGTCCATACCACCATTTCCAACAATTTGAGGGACCTTCTAAACAGAATTAGGGCTACAGCCCCTCTCCCCCAACTAAAACTCTCTAATCCTAACAGGCTAGTGAAACCACTCAGGGCACTGACATAATCAGGGCTACACCTACTCTCCACACTGCACAAGGCCACCCCTGACCAGACCAGGACCCACATCAACATTGACCAGACAATCAGATACACAGCCACACCTCATATCCTGAAACAAGCCCTAACAAGGCCAGAGAACAAACAGTCCTCACAACTTGAGGCAAATTGCAGAAGCTGATAAGATGATCAAAACACACAGAAACACCCTCCACTTCATCAACCTGTGAACAGGCCACACATATGGTCTCATTCCTCACACTCAGCCCTTCCCTTCCCTTGCCTTCCCTTCCCTTCCCTTCCCTTCCTTTCCCTTCCCTTCCCTTCCCACATTCTTTCCCTTTCTTCTTTCCCTCTGCCTCCTTTGCTCCCATTCTCTGTCCCCCTGCTCCCTTTCTCAGTCAATTCGCTGCTATATTATTTAATTGCTGGAATAGATTTAATGTGTCTTCAGTCACATTTAGACTACTTGTATATCATCTAACACAGTACTGGTTCTCCAGGCAGGGCTGCTGTAGGAAACTAGGCCACATGTATGAGAACAAACTCCACAGATTTTTTGCTCCTGGAATCAGATGGTTATGGGACAAAAACTCCTTTCTCTAGTAGGCAGGACCCTCAAACCAGCTGCTGGTGATCTAAGACTGATCTCATATGAAAGACTGGTATCAGCCAGATTGGAAGGACCGGCATAGAGCTGTGGAAAAAATAAATCAAGTAGGTTAAGTCTCCTATGCCACCAATCACCACTATCTAATTCCAGAATATTTTCATCAGCCCCCAAAGAAACCCTCTACCTGTTAGCAATCATTCCCCATTCCCCACTATCCATAATTCCTGGCAACTACTACTCTATATTCATTCTCTATGAATTTGCCTATTCTGGACATGTCATATAAATGGAATCATACAATATGTAGCCTTTTGTGTCTGGCTTATTTCACTTAGCATATTTCAAGGTTCATCCATGTCATAGCATGTGTCAGTACAGCTGAATAATAATCCATTGTATGTGTATACCACATTTTGTTTGTACATTTATCCTTTGATTGACATTTGAGTTGTTTCCACCTTATGGCCATTGTGGATAATGCTGCAATGAACATTCATGGACAAAGATTTGTTTGAGTTTTCGGTTCTTTTGAGTATATTCCTAGGAGTGGAATTGCTAGGTCATGTGGCATTCTGTGTTTAAACTTTTATGGAACCACCAAACATTTCCCCAGCAGCCACACAATTTTACATTCCCACCAGCAATGTATGAGGGTTCCATTATCTTCACATCCTCACCAACCCTTACTTTCCATTTTTTTTTTAATTACCATCAATGTAGTGGATGTGAAGTGGTATCTCTTTGTGGTATTGTTTTGCATTTTCTTAATGGCTAATGATATTGATTTTCTTTTCATCTGCATTTTTGGCCATTTGTGTATCTACTTGGGAAAAATGTCTATTCAAGTACTTTGCTAATTTTGAAATTGGGTTGCTTGTCTTTTTATTGTTGAGTTCTAAGGGTTCTTTATAAATTGTGGATTCTAGTTGTTTATCAGATACATGATTTGTAAATATTTTCCCCCAATCTGTGGTGCCCTTTTCACTTTCTTAATGGTATCCTTTTAAGCATAAAAGTTTTTAGTTTTGATGAAGACCAATTTATCTATTTTTTGCTTTGATTTGATGAAGACCAATTTATCTATTTTTTGCTTTGATTGTGCCCTTGGTATCATATTTAAGAAACCATCAAGTAGTCCAATGACATGAAGATTAGCCCCTTTGTTTTATTCTAAGAGTTTTAAAGTTTTTGCTCTTAATTCTTTGTCTTTGATTCATTTTGAGTTAATTTTGTGTATTGTGTGGGGTAGGTGTTCTCTTTTATTCTACTTTTTGGAAGAATTTGTGAAGCATGAGTGTTAATTCTTCTCTTAATTTAGGTAGAATTCATTTGTGAAGCCAACTGGACCTGGGCTTCATTTTGTAGTTTTTGTGAGTACTAACTCAATCTCTTTGCTTGTTATAGGTCTATTCAGATATTTTATTTCTTCTTTAAATTTGATATTTTGTATAGTTCATTGCATTTTGTTATGTTTCTTTAGGCTGTTTTACTCTAGAACAGTACTATCACCTTTTCCCCCCGTGACATTGACTTTTAAGGACACTAGGCCAGTTTTCTTCTACAATATCCCATATTCTGGATCCGTTGGATTGTTTCACTGATTTTTTAAAAATAATGTTTATTCTAGTAACCTAAAATTTTCCCTTTTATCCACATTCAAATATATAATTCAGTGATATTAATTACATTAACAGTGTTATTCTACCATCACCACCATCCATTAACAAAACTTTCTCATTATCCCAAATAGAAATTCTGTACATTTAAATCATTATCTCTATTACCTGTCATGACCCCATCCCCTGGTAACCTATGTTATAGTTTGTGACTCTATGAGTTTGCTTATTTTAATCATTTCATATCAGTGAAGTCAGACAATATTTGTCCTTTTGTGTCTGGCTTATTTCACTCAACGTGAGATCTTCAAGGTTCATCAATGTTGATGCATGTGTCAGAACTTCATTCCTATTTACAGCTGAGTAATATTCCATTGTGTACATAACACATTTTGTTTATCCATTCATTAATTGATGGACACTTGGGTTGCTTCCATCTTTGGGCAATTCTGAATAACGCTATTATGAACATCGGTTTGCAAATATCTGTTCAAGTTCCTGATTTCAATTATTTTGGGTATATACCTAGAAGTGGGATTGCTGGGTCATATGGTAGCTCTATATTTAGCATTCTGAGGAACTGCCAAACTGTCTTCCACAGTGGCTGCACCCTTTTATTTTCATTGCTCCCAACAATGATGAGTGTGCCTATTTCTCCATGTCTTCTTCTACATTTGTAATTTTCTGTTTTATCAGTAGTACCCATTCTAATAGGTGTGAAATAGTATCTAACCATGATTTTGACTTGCATTTCCCTGATGGCTAATGATGTTGAGCATCTTTTCACGTGCTTTTTGGCCATTTGTACATTTTCTTTGAAGAAATGTCTATGCAAGTCTTTTGCCCATTTTTCTAATGCTATTTTATTGAGATATATTCACATGGCATACAATCCATCCAAAGAATACAAATAATGGCTCACAGTATCATCATATAGTTGTGCACTCATCACCACAATCAATTTTAGAACATTTTCATTACTCCAAAAAAAGAAAAAAGAGAAAAAACCCAAAGCATCCCATACCACTTATAACCCCTGTATTAGTTAGGGTTCTCTAGGGAAACAGAATCAATGAGAGGTGTCTCTGATTATCAAATTGTAAAAGTGATTCATGCAACTGTGGGTATGCATGAGTCCAAATTCTGTAGAGCCGTCAACAAATTGTCAACTCCAAGGAAGATGTCCGATGAACTCCTTAGGAAACAAACCGGCAACTTCGACGAACTCCTCAGGAAATGAACTGGGATCTTCGACGAACGTGTTCGATGAACTCCTCAGGAAACGAACGGCAACTTCGACGAACTCCTCAGGAAATGCTTCACTGGGCAGCCGAAGAAGAAGTGAAGGTCCTCTATCTGTCTTGCTTATAAGTCTTCAGCTGATTAATTGGATTAAATCCAGCCAATTGCATTCTCTCATTGTGGAAGGCATGCCCTTTGGTGAGTCATCAGTCACAGCTGCAGTCAATTGACTGATGATTTAATAAACCAGCCTGTTGGTTTATTAACCAGCCTCAAACATCCTCACAGCAATTGTTAGGCCAGTGTTTGCTTGACCAGACAGCTGGGTCACCTGGCCAAGTTGGCACATGAACCTAACCATCACACCCCCCTATCATTGATCTCTAACATTGGTGTGGTTCATTTATTACTGTTAATGAAAGAATATTAAAATATTACTGTTAACTATAGTCCATAGTTTACAACAGGTGCATTTTTCCCATATACCACTCTATTATTAACTCCTTATAATCCAACACTTTATTTTTAAATATTTTTTAAAATTTTTGACTATTTGAAGGGTGAAAATAGGATCTTGTTAATTTATTAATAAGATTTGATATTTTTTTAAGTTTATTAGAAATATGGACTTCCTGTTCTTTGAGCTGTTGACTTTTATTTTTTGTCCATTTTTCTATTCTGTTGATATCCTTGTCTTCTTGATTTGTAAGAGTTCATTATATATTTTGTAGAAGAAAATATCGATCTTTGGATCTAAGTAATTACTATACCTGGAATTTATTTTTGTGAATGGTGTGTTTTAGGCTATTTCCAAATGTATAACTGATTGCCCAGATGAAATCTAATGAATACTCAGACTTTGACATTTATTTGAGATGCCACTTTTATTATATACTAAATTCCCATATATACAAAAATCAGTTTCTGGAGTTTTCAAAAAGGTCTATTGCTATATTTGTCTAGTCCTATGCAAATACATTTTTAATTACTCAGATGTAAAATATGCTTGGATTTCTTTTATGGAAAGTATCTTTATTTTTCAAACTTATCTTGGCTACTTGCACATTCACTTTTTTTAAAATTCAGTTTTACTGAGACATATTCACATATCATATAATTATCCATGGTGTACAATCAACTGTTCATAGTACCAACATATAATTGTGCATTCAACACTCCAATCTATTTTTGAACATTTTCCTTACACCAGAAAGAATAAAAATAAGAATAAAAAATAAAAGTGAAAAAGAACACCCAAATCATTCCCCCATCACATCCTATTTTTCATTTAGTGTTTGTCCCAATTTTTCTACTCATCTGTCCATACAGTGGATAAAGGGAGTGTGTTCCACAAGGTTTTCACAATCACATGGTCACCCCTTGTAAGCTACATAGTTATACAATCATCTTCAAGAGTCAAGGCTACTGGGTTGGAGTTTGATAATTTCAAGTATTTACTTCTAGCTATTCCAATACACTAAAACATAAAAAGGGATATCTATATAGTGCATAAAGATGCCCACCAGAGTGACTGCTCAGCTCCATTTGAAATCTCTCAGCCACTGAAACTTTATTTTGTTTCATTCTGCTTCCCCCTTTTGGTGAAGAAGATGTTCTCCATCCCATGATGCCAGGTCCAGATTCATCCCCAGGAGTCATATCCCACGTTGCCAGGGAGATTTACACCCCTGGGAGTCAGATCCCACATAGGGGAGAGGGCAGTGAGTTCACCTGCCGAGTTGGCTTAGCTAGAGAGAGAGAGGGCCACTTCTGAGCAACAAAGAGGTACTCAGTGGGAGACCCTTAGGCACATTTATAAGCAGGATTAGTCTCTCCTTTGCAGTAACAAGCTTCATAAGGACAAGCCCCAAGACAGAGGGCTCAGCATTCCAAGCCATCAGTCCTCAATATTTGTGAAAACATCAGTAACAATCCAGGTGAGGAAGTCCAACCCTTCACATTTTCCCCCAGCTGCTCAGGGGGGCCCTGCATATATATTTTTATTCTCTGCCCAAGTTACTTTGGGATGTGGACATCCACTTTTATTTCGAATTTTGGAATGAGCTTGTCAAATCTAATGAAATATCATTTTGGGATTTAGACTGTGATTGTGTTGATCTTATAAAATTATTTTGTGAGAATTGATATCAACATATTGAGTCTTCCATCAAAAACAGGTCTTCCTTTTTGTTATTCAGTGAATTCCTATAATTGTCTTAATAAAGATTTTGGCCTTTCTTTAGATAGGTTAATTCCAACATATTTCAGAGCTTGTTTTGGTATTATAAATTTTATTTCTTCCATTACATATTCCAATTGATTATTGCTGATGAAAACTATCAGTGTGGATATATGAAAGTTGTACTCAGTAATTAAAAAAAAACTATGGAGAGGCAGGGCAAGGTGGCAGCATAGGGAGGTGTGGAATTTAGTTAGTCCTCTGGAACAACTAGCACATAGCCAGGAACAACTAGTAAATAGTCTGGAACAACTGTTGGGGGACATCTATGACCAGACACACATCGTAACCAGTCTGGAATGGGTGGAATGGCTGAGATTGCAGCATAAAAACTGTAAGTAAAGCACCCCAAACTGTGAAGCTGGTGCACCACCCCCATCAGCATGGCAGGCTGAGCTGAAACATTCCCTGTGGGAAAAAGAAGGTCTACTAGGAGGAAGGGTAGGTAGTTCAACCAAGCTCCAACTGTGGTATTAATGAATTTGGACTACTGAATACAAGCTATGAGCACAGATAAACCCAGAACAAGCAGAAAAGTAACCTGAGGTTTCTCCCAGCAGAGAGGAGGTGGGGTTGACAAAAAACATAAAAATAAAAAGAGAGGCTTTTGGAATTGGCTGAGCACAGAATACTGAAAAAAGGGTTGTGTGCCAAGAAAAGGGGCATATAGAACCAGGCACCAACTCTGGTTCTTGACTGGTAACTGGCAGACTGGGGATTGGATCTGAAAAGGGGATTTCTTTCTGTTTTTTCCGTTTCTTTCCTCTCATTCTAAGTAGCTCGTTAGAGAAAGCCTCAGGCATTTTCAATTGTCAGCACTGACCCAGGCAAGGGTGAAGTTAAGATAATTAGAGAGACAAAAGAAGAAGTCAAATGTAAGAGATAAATCCCTAAAGGGCTTATCTTCCCTAAGAAATGGGGGAGGCGGGGCCCAGCTCCAGTGGCTGCACTCCCTCAGGGAACTCAGACCCTAGGGCCTGTGGGTAAAAAAAAAAACAGAAACAGCTTAAGCTTGGCTTCTGACACTCTCAGCCCCTGGGAGGGACAGGGTATACAGAGAATTAAAGGCAACACACTTCTTTACACCAGTGGGGAGCTGCGGGCTGACAAGCACTGCCTGCTGGACAGGATAGGAAAAGCACGGAGTCTAGAGGCATCACAGGAAAGTCTGACAATCAGCAGGGTCTCATCCTCAGGGAAACCTGATACAGATGCACCTCCTGGGACCTGGGCCTGCCCACCTGGTCTGGAAAAACTCTAATTGGGGTAATCAAGGAGACCAGATACCTAGACAACAGAAAATTACAAATCACACTATAAAAAATGAAGATATGACCCAGTCAAAGGAACAAACCTACACTTCAAATGAAATACAGGAGTTGAAACAACTAATTAAAGATCTTCAAACAAATATGCTAAATCAATTCAAAAATACAATTAACGAGTTGAGGGAAGATATGGCAAAAGAGATGAAGGATATAAAGAAGCCATTGGGCAAACATAAGGAAGAATTTGAAAGTTTGAAAAAACAATGGCAGAACTTAAGAGAATGAAAGGCATAGTAGAAGAGATGAAAAACACAATGGAGACATACAACAACAGATTTGAAGAGGCAGAAGAAAGGATTCAGAAACTAGAAGACAGGACATCTGAAATCCTACCCAAAAAAAGAGCAGACAGGGAAAAGAATGGAAAAATATGAGCAGGGTCTTAGGGAATTGAATGACAACATGGTGTGCATGTATATTTGTGTCATGGGTGTCCCACAAGGAGAAGATAAAGGAAAAGGGGCAGAAACAATAATGGAAGTAATCACTGAAAATTTCCCATCTCTTATGAAAGACATAAAATGCAGATCCAGGAAGCACAGCACACCCCAGACAGAAGAGATCTGAATAGACCTACTCCAAGACACTTAATAATCAGATTAACAAATGTCAAAGACAAAGAGAATTCTGAAAGCAACAAGAGAAAAGTGATCCATCACATACAAGGGAAGTTCGATAAGACTGTGCAGATTTCTCAGTAGAAACCATGGAGGCGAGAAGGCAGTGGTATGATATATTTAAGATACTGAAAGAGAAAAACTGCCAACCAAGAATTCTATATCCAGTGAAACTGTCCTTCAAAAATGAGGTAAAAGGGGTGTAAATCTCCCTGGCAATGCAGGATATGACTCCCGGGGATGAATCTGGACTTGCCATTGTGGGATTGAGAACATCTTCTTGACCAAAAGGGGGATGCAAAATGAAACAAAATAAAGCTTCAGTGGCTGAGAGATTTCAAATGGAGTCAAGAGGTCACTCTGGTGAATATTCTTATGCACTATATAGATAACACTTTTTAGGTTTTAATATATTGGAATAGCTAGAAGTAAATACCTGAAACTACCAAACTCCACCCCAGTAGCCTTGACTCTTGAAGACAATTGTATAACAATGTAGCTTACAAGGGGTGACTGTGATTGTGAAAACCCTGTGGATTGCACTCCCTTTCTCCAGTGTATGGATGGATGAGTAGAAAAATGGGGTTAAAACCTAACTGAAAAATAGGGTGGGATGGGGGGGTGATTTGGGTGTTCTTTTTTTATTTTTATTTTTTATTCTGATTCTGATTCTTTCTGGTGTAAGGAAAATGTTCAAAAATAGACTGGGGTGATGAATGCACAACTATAGTTGTACCATAGTACCATAGTACCATAGTACCATAGTACTGTGAACAGTACTGTGAACAGTTGTGAACAGTTGATTGTACAGTTGATTGGCAGCATTTGAATGCATGGAACTAAAATTGTGGGGTTTCTGTGCTCTCACTTTGCCAGCCAAAATCTGGTTCAATGTGGGGCTGTGTCTCCTATTTTACTTGCAGCAGAGGACTTCCCTAGCTGTCCCACTCTACAGCCATCCCTAAGGCAAGGATCAGGCCTCCACTTGCTGTTTTCCTCAAGGGTGGGGGATGGGCACCAGGACCCAGGGCTGGAAACACAGCCTCTGTCCATGTTTTCTCAGACTCCTAGTCCCTCACTGACCTGAACCTTGATGTATCCTCCCCTGTCTCCCAGTTCCCCAACAGTTGATTTGGGTAGTTTCTGACTGGCTACTTCCTGCTTTAAGGGATGATTTTGAGGTTCCCTCCCTGATCCTCAATTGGAAATTCCTCATTGCTGCCCTTTTGTAGTCCACCTTCCCCTGCAGCATGTCCTGCCATAGGTCCCTGTGGGCTTGGGTCTCTGTACCTGGATATAGGTTCAGCTCTGTCTCACTGCTGTGAAGATTTTATAGACTGTTTCCCCAGTGGGAGGTGGGAAGTTTCCAGGCTGCTGCTTCTGCACACTTCCCAAGCTGTGTGGAACTGAGTAAAGAGGAGAGGAGAGGATCAGCCAGTCTGGGATGGAAATTTCCTACCTGATATTTTTCTCTTTCTTTCATTCAGCATTTGTGGGACCCTTCTCCAGTCTATACCTTCCTCCAAAGTTCTGAACAAGTGGGGATTATCTTTCTATTCACTGACCTCTGGGGAGAGGCTTTCAGTAGCCATTTATATCACCATGTTGGTGACATCCTCTCTTGATTGTTTTTTATTCTCTATTTAATCTATCTCCACTCTAATCTTTGTTATATCCTTCTTACTGTTCATTTTGGATTTAATTTGCTCTTCTATTCCAAAATCCTCTAGTGAGGATAGATCTCTTGATTTGAGTTCTTTCTTTTTTTTAATATAGAGCTATAAATTTCTCTCTCAGCACTACCTATGCCATATTTTAGTTTTCCCTCTGTTATTGATTTCTAGCATCATTCCACTGTAGCTAAAAAAGACACTGAATGATTTTATTATTTTTAAATTTCTTGAGATTTCCTTAATGACCTTATATATGATCTAACCTGGAAAATGACCCATGTGCACTAGAAAGGAAGGTGTATTCTGATGTCATTGGGTGAAATATTATATATAAGTCTGTTAGATTTAGTTGGTTTAGAGTGTCAATCAAATCTTCTATTTCCTCACTAATCTGTCTAGGTTTCCTAGCCATCATTGAACATGTTGTATTGAAGTCTCATACTATTAATGTAGAACCATTTATTTCTCTTTTCAAATCGATCAATATTTGCTTCATACATTTTGTGGCTCTGCCATTAGATACATGTATATTTATAATTGTTATGTCTGTATCTCCTTGTTGAATTACCCCTTGTATTAGTTAAGGTTCTCTAGGGAAACAGAATCAATGAGAGGTATCTATGACTATAAAATTTATAAAAGTGACTCACGCAACTGTGGGTGTGTATGAGTCCAAGTTCTGTAGGGCAGTCAGCAAACTGTCAACTCCAAGGAAGATGTCCAATGAACTCCTCAGGAAACGAACTGGCAACTTCAATGAACTCCTCAGGAAATGCTTCACTGGGCAGCTGAAGAAGAAGTGAAGGTCCTCTATCTGTCTCGCTTATAAGTTTTCAACTGATTAATTGGATTAAATCCAGCCAATTGCATTCTCTCATTGTGGAAAACATGCCCTTCAGTGAGTCATCAGTCACAGCTGCAGCCAATTGACTGATAATTTAATAAACCAGCCTGTTGGTTTATTAACCAGCCACAAACATCCTCACAGCAATTGTTAGGCCAGTGTTTGCTTGACCAGACAGCTGAGTACTATCACCTGGCCAAGTTGACTCGTGAACCTAACCATCACAGTCCACCCCTTGTCAACTTGGCAGTTATACATGTCACCTAAAACCATACTTTATCTCTAAGTAGATAACAATAACAGACATATATTTTGCTGAACAATACTCCACTGTGCAGCATACTACTGGAAATGCACTTAATCTCTCCAGAATAGGGTGCAAGTCCTTGGGTGACATTAGCTCTTAAAATTGATTTCCTTTAGCTTAAATACAGCAAAATGAACAGTACAGCTTATGCCATATGATAAAGGGATAAGACAGAGAAGAAAGCAAAGATATTTGCTTTACAGACAAATACAAACATACTCATAACAAAACAAGGAGGAAATATTCATGCCATCATAGTCCTCATTTCTGTAACTGGTCACGTGGCCATAGTTCATATTTATCATGACCTTCTTCCACTATCCATTCCATGTTCCCTTTACCCTCAGCAAGCACTTCAGCTGGCTGTGGTTCTTTGACTGGTGGGGTGACCCAAAACTTCATTCCTGAAGTTTCTTGGCCATTGGTAGTCCTGCCTGGATTGGGTTGTTGTAGTTTTCCATTGACTCTAATCACAGGGCATGGTAGTACTAAGAAGCATCCTAGGGGATCTCCTGTATTCCAGGAAAACTCTTCTTTACTTCCATTGTGTAGTTGCAGTGCTATTTCCCCTTGAGAGTCAGGATCAATCACCCCATCCATTACACTAATCCCTTTCCTTGCCTGTTGATTCAGAGGCATAAGAAGCCCAAAGTGCCCAGGTGGCAGTCTTAACTTCCAGTTCAATGGGATTATTTTGTTTCCTGGTGGAAGCCCTCCTCCTTTTGGTACAAAGACTTGTAGACAAGCAGAGCTTAAGCTTGCAGGGACAGGAAGCAAAAATTTACTTAATGGATCACTAGGAGTGATAGTGGACTACTGTTTCCACCCCTTGATTCCTGGACCCATGAATCCTGGCTATGGGAGAAACAGCACCATAGAGCGGGTGCTGATTCAGAGCATACACAGCCCCCTGGAGAACACTGCCCCAGCCCTGCAAGGTACTGCCACCTAGTTGGCACCATAATTGAGTCTTCAACAGGCCATTCCACCGTTCTATCAACCCAGCTGCCTCTGGATGATGGGTAACATGGTAAGACCACAGAATCCCATGAGCATGTGCCCATTCCCTCACTTCATTTGCTGTGAAGTTGGTTCCTTGGTCCGAAGCAATGCTGTGTGGAATACCATGATGGTGGGTAAGGCATTCTGTAAGTCCATGATGGTAGTTTTAGCAGAAGCATTTCATGCAGGGAAGGCAAACCCATATCCAGAGTATGTGTCTATTCCAGTAAGAACAAATTGCTGCCCCTTCCATGATGGAAGTGGTCCGATGTAATCAACCTGCCACCAGGAAGCAGGCTGATCACCTTGAGGAATGGTACCATATCGGGGACTGAGTGTGGGTCTCTGCTGCTGGCAGATTGGACACTCAGCAGTGGCTGTGGCCAGGTCAGCCTTGGTGAGTGGAAGTCCATGTTGCTAAGCCCATGCATAATGTCCATCCCTACCACCATGACCACTTTGTTCATGAGCCCATTGGGCAATGACAGGAGTTGCTGGGGAAAGAGGCTGATTGGTATCCACCAAATGGGTCATTTTATCCACTTGGTTATTAAAATCTTCCTCTGCTGAAGTCGCCCTCTGGTGAGCATTCACATGGGATACAAATATCTTCATGTTTTTTGTTCACTCAGAAAGGTCTATCCACGTACCCCTTCCCCAGACTTCTTTGTCACCAATCTTCCAATCATGTTCCTTACGAGTCCCTGACCATCCAGCCAAAACATTAGCAACAGCCTATGAATCAGTATACAAATGCACCTCTGGCCAGTTCTCCTTACAAGCAAAGTGAACAACCAGGTGCACTGCTCAAAGTTCTGCCCATTGGGAGGATTTCCCCTCACCACTGTCCTTCAGGGACATCCCAGAATGGGGCTGCAGTGCTGCAGCTGTCCACTTTTGGGTGGTGCCTGCATATCGTGCAGAACCATCTGTAAACCAGGCCCAGGTTTTCTCTTCCTCAGTCAACTGATTGTAAGGAACTTCCCAACATGCCATAGCTGTGGGATGGGAAAGAGAATGTAAGGTGAAAGGAGTGGGGGCTGTGAGCATTTGGGCCACTTCCTCATGTAACTTGTACCTTCAGGATCTGCTCGAGCTCTATCTTGTATATACCATTTCCATTTTATGATGGAGTGCTGCTGTGCACGCCCAACTTTATGACTTTGTGGGTCAGACAACACCCAGCTCATGATAGGTAACTCAGGTCTCATGGTAACTTGGTGGCCCATGGTTGAGCATTCTGTCTCTACTAAGGCCCAGTAGCAGGCCAACAGCTGTTTCTCAAATGGAGAGTAGTTATCTGCAGAGGATGGTAAAACTTTACTCCAAAATCCTAAGGGCCTACATTGTGATTCTCCTATAGGAGCCTGCCAAAGGCTCCAAACAGCATCTCTATTTGCCACTGAAACTTCCTGCACCATTGGGTCAGCTGGATCATATGGTCCAAGTGGCACAGCAGCTTGCACAGCAGCCTGGACCTGTCACAGAGCCTCATCATGTTCCGGTCCCCACTCAAAACTAGAAGCTTTTCTGGTCACTCAGTAAATGGGCCAGAGTAGCACACCTAAATGAGGAATATGTTTTCTCCAAAATCCAGAGGCCAACTAAGCGTTGTGCTTCTTTTTTGGTCATTGGAGGGGCCAGATGCCACAGCTTATCCTTCACCTTATCCCCACACCACTGGACACCTAGAAATTTTACTGAGGTGGAAAGCCCCTGTATTTTTGTTGGATTTATTGCCCATTCTCTACCATGCAAATACCTTACCAACAAATCTAGAGGAGTTGCTACTTCTTGCTCACTAGGTCCAATCAACATGATATCATCAATATACTGGATCAGTGTGATGTCTTGTGGGAGGGAGAAATGATCAAGATCCCTGCAGACAATATTATGACATAGGGCTGGAGAGTTGATATAACCCTGAGGTAGCACAGTGAATGTAGACTGCTGGCCTTGCCAGCTGAATGCAAACTGCTTCTGGTGGTCCTTACTGATAGCAATTGAGAAAAAAGCATTTACCAGATCAATAGCTGCATACCAGGTACCAGGGGATGTGTTGATTTGCTCAAGTAATGATACCACATCTGGAACAACAGCTGCAATTAGAGTCACCGCCTGGTTAAGCTTATGATAATCCACTGTCATCCTCCAAGACCCATCTGTTTTCTGCACAGGCCATATAGAGTTGAATGGGGGTGTGGTGGGAATCACCACCCCTGCATCCTTCAAGTCCTTAAGAGTGGCATTAACCTCTACAATCCCTCCAGGAATCTGGTATTGCTTCTGGTTTACTATTTTGCTAGGCAGGGGCAGTTCTAGTGGCTTCCACTTGGCCTTTCCCACCATAATAGCCCTCACTCCACAAGCCAGGGAACCAATGTGAGGATTCTGCCAGTTGCTGAGTATGTCTATTCCAATTATGCATTCTGGCACTGGGGAAATAACCACAGAATTGGTCTGGGGACCCATTGGACCACTGTGAGATGGACCTGAGCTAAAACTCCATTAATCATCTGACCTCCATAAGCCCCAACTCTGGTGGACCAGAGTGACATTTTTGGTCTCGTGGAATTAATATCACTTCTGAACCAGTGTCTAATAATCCACAAAATATCTGATCATTTCCTTTTCCCCAATGCACAGTCACCCTGGTAAAACGCCGTAGGTCCCCCTGGGGAAGGCTGGGAGGAAGATTAACAGTATAAATTTTTGGCAGTGTAACAGGGTCCTTCCCCAAGGGTACCCAGCCTTCCCGTCATTCAAGGGGCTCTGGATCTGTAAACTGTCTCAAGTCTGGGAATTGATTAAGGGGCCGTGACTCTCTGTTTTTGTAATTCAAGGGAGACTTTTGTTCACGTGACCTAGAATTCTTCTGCCTATGTAGTTCAAACAAGAATTTAGTCGATTGCCCATCTATTTTACTACTTGGTACTCCATGATCCACTAGCCAACGCCATAAGTCTCTGCGAGTCATATTATTTTGATTGCTGCTTTGAGCCTGTTTTCCATTATGGTAGCCCTGTCCACCTTGTCTGTGGTGATTAACTGCAGCCACTTGGCTTCTACTGACTCAGGACCCGATTATCCCCATTGTGTTTAAGGATTCCAGTTCAGTGACAGCAGTTCCTACAGTAATATTTGACCTACAGAGAAGGGCGACCACAGAGCTCTTCAGGGATGAAGGGGCTAGTCTCACAAATTTATTCCTTACAGTCCTGGTAAAAGGTGTGTCCTCTGGACATTCCAGGGGTGTGTGAGCAGGTCTTCTATGATAAATCCACTCTAACATTCCAATCTCTCTAAGCCTTTGAATCCCCTCCTCCACATTGTACCAGGGCAGTTCTGGCATTTCAACCTCCGGTAATGCCGGCCACCTTTTGATCCATGTTTCAGCCAACCACCCAAACAAACTGCTAACCCCCTTTCTAACCCCTCGAGCTACAACATTGAATGCAGAATCTCTGCTTAGTGGGCCCATATCAGTAAATTCAGCCTGATCCAACCTTATATTCCTTCCACCATTATCCCACACTCTTAATATCCATTCTCACACATATTCCCCTGGTTTCTGTCTGTATAAGTTGGAAAACTCACACAGTTCCTTTGGAGTATAGCGTACTTCTTCATGGGTCACACTTTGTACCTCACTCTTTAGGGCCTGTTGGGACTTTAGTCTAGTTATAGGTCTTGAAGCAAAAACTGGTGCTGGGGGTGGGTCATGAAAAAAGTTAGAATTTTCCCTCAAGCCATTTACCTCAGGAGATTCTGTTGCATTTTCATCTCTTAAAACAGGATTAATCTCTCCAGAGGAGTGAGGGCTGCTTCCTCAGGGGAGGTGATTACAGGATTAGCAGGTACTGAAGGGTTAATCTCCTTAGGTGGGGGTTGGATGGCAGGCTCCTGAGGGCAGACTGTAGGTGGGGAAGCTGTTTCCTCAGGACAGCCCTCTACAGGTAAATCTAACAATGACTCAGCAGAATCCAGGATTCCAGTGTCTTCACTGCCATTATTATCAATCCATATGTCCCCATCCCAAGTTTTGGGATCCCATTCTTTTCCAATCAATCCCTTTACTTTAACAGCAGACACCGTGAGAGGCTGAGAATTTAGTTTGCATTGTAAATCTGCTACTTGCACAATGAAAGTCTGCACCTGGTTTTCAGAAACCTGAAGTCTGCAGGCACAGGAAATAAGATTTTCTTTCAGGGCACACATAGAAACCTTTACATCTGTCATACGGCATTTAAGTTTTGAATTTGAAGCCTTTAACTCATCTCTTTCTCTTACAACTTTATCCAGCATATCTAAGAGCAGCCAGCCAACATCATTATACCTCTTAATTCTGCAAAACTCTGTGAAGGTGTTGAAAACCCTGTCACCCAGAGCCTTGCTTCATACTAGAATATGATTAGGAGAATCAAAGGGTGCTATTTTGCGTATCTCCTTTGCCAACTCATGCCATGGACTGTCAGTGCCCTCTTGATTATTGGAAATAGAGTCATTAGTGCCTTTGAATCTAATCAGAGTAGAAAACAAATTGTAAAAGCCCATTTTAAGATTCTGTTTCTCAAGAACCACTCCCGGTACCAAGTTGTATTAGTTAGGGTTCTCTAGGGAAACAGAATCAATGAGAGGTATCTATGACTATAAAATTTATAAAAGTGACTCACACAACTGTGGGTATGCACGAGTCCAAATTCTGTAGGGCAGTCAGCAAACTGTCAACTCCAAGGAAGATGTCTGATGAACTCCTCAGGAAATGAACCGGCAACTTCAATGAACTCCTCAGGAAATGCTTCACTGGGAAGCTGAAGAAGAAGTGAAGGTCCTCTATCTGTCTCGCTTATAAGTCTTCAACTGATTAATTGGATTAAATCCAGCCAATTGCATTCTTTCATTGTGGAAAACACGCCCTTTGGTGAGTTATGAGTCACAGCTGCAGCCAATTGACTGATAAGTTAATAAACCAGCCTGTTGGTTTATTAACCAGCCACAAACATCCTCACAGCAATTGTTAGGCCAGTGTTTGCTTGACCAGACAGCTGGGTACCATCACCTGGCCAAGTTGACACATGAACCTAACCATCACACCCCTTTAGCAGTATACAGTGACCTTCTTTGCCCCTTGTAACAGTTTTTGTCTTAAAGTTTATTTTATCCGATATTAGGATAGCTACTCTCGTCTCTTTTGGTTACTATTTGAATGGAATATTTTTTCCTTCTTTTCATGTTCAATGTATTTGTGTCTGATTTTAAGGTAAGTCTCTTGTAAACAGCATATAGTTGGCTATTGCTCATGCTTTTTTTTTTTTATCTGATCTGCCAATCTCTGCTTTTTGACCAAAGAGTTTAATCTCTACATTTAAAATCTCTTCTGACTCCTCACATTTATAGCCAACTGATTTTTGACAAGTGGCAAAGGCCACTCAATTGAGAAAAAATAGTCGCTTCAACAAATTCTGCTAGGAAAACTGGATCTCCATTTACAAAAAAAAAAAGGAACAAAGGTAAAATAGATAAATGGGACCTCATCAATTAAAAACTTTTGTTCCTCAATGGACTTTATCATTAATGTAAAATGCCAACCTACACAATGGGAAAAAATATTTGGAAACCACTTATCGAATAAATGATTACTATCCAGAATATTTAAAAAAATTCTTCAACTAACAACAAAGACAAACAGCACATTTAAAAAGGGCAAAAGACTTAAATAGACATCTCTCCAATAAGATATACAAATGGCCAGAAAGCACATGAAAAGATGCTTAATATCATTAGCCATCAGGGAAATGCAAATCAAAACCACAATGTGATACCATTTCACACACATTAGAATTAAAAAATGAAAAATAACAAGCACTGGAGAGGATTCAGATAAATAGTAACACTCATTCCTTGCTGATGGCAATGTAAAATGGTGCAGCCACTGTGGAAGACAGTTTGGCAGTTATTCAGAAAGCTAAGTAAAGAACTACTAAATGACCCATCCATCCCACTATTAGGTAAATACCCAACAGAATTAAAAGCAGAGACTCAAACAGGTATTTTCACACCAATATTCACAGTGGCATTCTTCACAATTGCCAAAAGATGGGAATAACCCAAGTGCCCATCAACCAATGAATAAATAAATAAAATGTGGTATATATATACAATGGGAAATTATTCAGCCATAAAAAGGAATGAAGCCCTGATATGTGTGACAGTATGGATAAACCTAGAAGACATCATGTTAAGTGAAATAAGCCAGACACAAAAGGACAGCTATTGTATGATCTCACTGATTTGAAACAATTAGAATAACCAACTACTAGAGTCAGAATCTAAAATATAGGTTACCAGGAGATGGAGTGGGGATAGGGAATGGGTGGTTCAGGCTTAAAATATACTGGGGTCCTATTTGAAATGATGGAAAAGTTTTGAAAATGGATGGTGGTGATGGTAGCATGACATTGTAAACACAATTAACAGCACTGAAATATATATTTGAATACAGAATAAATTTTTTTAAAAATCCACAAAACTACATTACACAGTCAACCCTAAGTTAAACCATGGACTTTATAATAGTACAATTATAAAAATGTGGTGTCGTCAATTCTAACAAATGTTCTAAACAAATACAAGTTGTTGGTGGTAAGGTGGTATATGGAAATCCTGTATTTTCTATTTTATGCATGATTGTTTTGTAAAACTAAAACTTCTCTAATAAAGAAAAAAATTTCTACTGATAATGCAGGACTTTCTTCTGCATTTTGCTGTTTGTTCTTTGTAAGTCTTTTACCTTTCTTGTTCCTCAAATTTTCTGTAAATGCCTACTTTCATATTTATTTGGGTTTTTTATTGAACTATTTTCATCCCTTCTCACTTCTTTCTGTATATATTTTCTCATATTTTCTTTGTGGTTACCATTGAGCTTAAAGTTAACATCCTAAATCTATAGCAATCATGTTTGATTCAATACCAACTTAACTTCAATAGCATACACAAACACTGCTCCTATACCCCTCTTTCTCTTCACATTTTTGTTGTACTTGTTATGAATTACATCTTTATACATTGAATGTCCAAATCCATAGATATATCATTACTTTTCATGCATTTGCATTTTAGGACCTACAAGAAGTGAAAAGTGGAGTTATATTCCAAAAAGAATAGAATACAGTAGCACTGGCATTTATAATTACACATATGGTTACTTTATCACAGGTCTTATTTCTTTATGCCACTTAATCTACTATTTAGTGACCTTTACTCTCAGTCTGAAGAACTCCCTTTAGCATTGCTTATAGGACAGGGCTAATGGTGATGAACTCCCTCAGCTTTTGTTTATCTGGGAAATGTCTTCATCTCTCCCTCATTTTAAAAAGATAATCTCACCAGATATAAAATCCTTGGTTGGCAATTGTTTTCTTCCATCCCTTTTTATATTTCATCCCACTTCCTTTTTGCCTCCATGGTTTCTGATGAGAAATTGGAACTTAACTTTATTGGGACTCTTGTAAATAACACAGTGTTTTTCTCTTGCAGCTTTCAGAATGCTCTTCTTGTCCTTGGCATTCAACAGTTTAATTGCTATGTGTTTAGGTATGATTCCCTTGACTTTAACGTGTTTGGTGTTTGCTGGGCTTCTTGAAGCTGTATATGCATGTCTTTCATTAAATTTGGGAAGTTTTCTGCCATTATTTCTTTCAATATTCCTTTTGTCCCTTTTTCTCTTTCTTCCCCTTCTGGCTCTCCCATAATGTGTATATTGGTGTGCTTGATGGTGTCCCACAGGTCTCTTAGGTTCTGTTCATTTTTTTCCATTCATTTTTCTTTCTGCTCCTCAGCCTGAATATTTGAATTGTCTTGTCTCTGAGTTCACTGATTCTTTCTTCTGTCAGTTCCAATTTGCTGTTGAAACCCACCAGGGAATTTTTCATTTCAGTTATTGTGGTCTTCAACTCCAGTATTTCTGTCAGGTTTCTTCTTAAAATTTCTTTTTATTGAGTTTTCATATTGTTCTTTCATCACTTTCCTGATCCTTTAGTCCTTTCTCTGTGTTGTTCTTTAACTCACTGAGCTTAATAAAGATTTTTTTAAGTATTTGCCCAATATGTCCATCATCTGGTGTGCTTCATTGATGGTTACTGAATTTTGGTCTTGCTCCTTTGGATGGGCCATCATTTCCTCTTTTTTATCTTGTAATCCTTTCTGCATGCTGGACATTTTAATATGTTAATATGTTAACACTGAGATTTAGTTCCTGAGCTGTCTGTTCCTTCCATTTGTATCCAAGTAATGATATGACAAAGATTTCCTTGAGTACCTGTTCTAGTTTGCTAATGCTGCGGAATGCAAAACACCAGAGATGGACTGGCTTTTATAAAAAGGGGGTTTATTTGGCTATACAGTTACAGTCTTAAGGCCATAAAGTGTCTAAGGTTACACATCAGTAATCAGGTACCTTCACTGGAGGATGGCAAATGGCGTCCGGAAAACCTCTGTTAGCTGGGAAGGCACGTGGCTGGCGTCTGCTCCAAAGTTCTGGTTTCAAAATGGCTTTCTCCCAGGACATTCCTCTCTAGCAAGCTTGCTCTTCTTCAAAACGTCACTCACAGCTGCACTCCGTTCAGTCTCTTTGAGTCAGCATGTTTTATATGGCTCCACTGATCAAGGCCCACCCTGAATGGGTGGGGTCACACCTCCATGGGAGTATCCCACCAGAGTCACCACCCACAGCTGGGTGGGGCACATTCCAAGCAAATCTAACCAGCACCAAAACGTCTGTCCCACAAGACCACAAAGATAATGGCATTTGGGGGACACAATACATTCAAACTGGCACAGTACCAGAAGCTATAAAAATAAGCAAAGCAATGCAAAAAACACCTTTCACAGTGCAAAGTGGCTCTTTGTTTGCCGGTGCTCTCCTTCAGAATTTAGCCCTCCTATCAAGCAGATCAGCCTGAGGCAAAAGTGAAATGCAGTGTCCTCTCTGTCTTTTCTGTGCCTGAGTCTTTTCCTGTGTTTGTACTCACTAGTGGTCTTGTGACTTTCTCTGTTTACAGGAATCTGAATGTCCTCTCTACTCCCTATGAAATAGATTCACTCACCTCCTGGGTGCTTTATTGCATGTCTTAAAGCCAGTAATCCTTTGCCCAAGGCCACTTTGATTTAATTGTTTCTTATACCACTTTAGCTGTCAGCAAGCTGTTCTGCCTGGAGGGCAGGATTTTTTGTTTTTTTTTTTTTTTAGTTCAGTTTTATTGAAATATATTCACATACCATACAATCATCCATGGTATATAATCAACTGTTCACAGTATGATCACATAGTTATGCATTCATCACCACAATCTATTTCTGAACATTTTCCCTACATCAGAAAGAATCAGAATAAAAATAAAAAATAAAAGTAAAAAAAGAACACCCAAACCATCCCCCCATCTCACCCTATTTGTCATTTAGTTTTTGTCCCCATTTTTCTACTCATCCATCGATACACTAGATAAAGGGAGTGTGATCCACAAGGTTTTCACAATCACACTGTCACCCCTTGTAATCTACATTATTATACGATCATCTTCAGGAGTCCAGACTACTGGGTTGGAGTTTGGTATTTTCAGGTATTTACTTCTAGCTTTTCAAATACATTAAAACCTAAAAACAGTTATCTATATGGTGCACAAGAATGTCCACCAGACTGACATCTCGACTCCATTTGAAATCTCTCAGCCAGTGAAACTTTATTTCATTTTGCATCCCCCTTGTGGTCAAGAAAATGTTCTCATTCCCACAACGCCAGGTCCAGATTCATCCCTGGGAGTCATATCCTGCATTGCCAGGGAGATTCACTCCCCTGGGTGTCAGATCCCATATAGGGGGGAGTGTGGGGAGTTCACCTGCCAAGTTGGCTTAGCTAGAAAGAGAGGGTTATATCTGAGTAACAAAGAGGTACTCAGGGGAGACTCTTAGGCACAATTATGAGCAGGTTTAGCCTCTCCTTTGCAGTAATGAGCTTTGTAAGGGCAAGTCCTGTGATAGAGGGCTCAGCACATCAAATCTCCATTCTTCAATGTTTGTGGGAACATCAGCAACAATCCAGGTGAGGAAGTCCAACACCTCTGCATCCTCCTGCAGCTCCTCATGGGGGTCCCAAATATATATATTTTTATTCTCCACCCAAATTACTTTGGGATGTGTTGCTATTTCACTCTAACCTATACAGATCTACCATATCTCACTTCCTATTCAAAGTTCCACGTAATTGTGGTGTTTGAACAAACCGACTGTAGAGTTATACTGTTTAGAAAATATAGATCCTGGAGGGCAGGTTTTGAGAGGGCAAGTCAGAGATGGGTTTTCTGGTCAGTCTTTCATGCTGTCACATGATAGACTGGTACCAATATACAAGGCACCCCAATATGTGCACAGAGATTACTCTACTCCTTCCAGAACCCAGCCAGGGTCCCACAATGGGAGCACAGGCTAGCTGTATACCACACAGGGGAGGGGGTAAGGGAGAGGCCAGAAGGGCTCCATGAGCTTCTACTATTGTTTTTAAAGCTGCATTTTCATGATTTGGTACTTGCCCAGTTACTGCTACCCTTTAAGTGTTTTCAAGAGTTTTGAGGAAGATGCCTCTGCCAATTTACACTAGTTGTTCAAAGATTCTATGGGGGAACTGCATCCTGGATGTTCTTAGGCTGCCATCTTGGTCGACCAGATGTGTGTCATTTCATTTTTAAACCTAATTTGTTCTGCCTTATTATATTGGCTGGGACATTCATTGCCATATGAAATTGTGGTTAATATTCATCTTTTTCTTGTTTTTAATTTTAATTAAAATGTTTCTAAATTTTCACCATCAAAGGGTGCTTGCTGTAGGTTTATAGTATATACTTTTTTATTTTATCAAGGTAAGGAAGTACCTATTTTAACAAAAGGTTTTTTTTTCTTAAATCATAAATGTATTGTGAACACAGTGTAGTTCCAAGCTTGAGACCAAGTACCATACTCAATATAGAAGAATGCATAAGCAGCATGGCTTCTGGGAAGAACAGCTTTTTTTCAGTAGAGCTAAATTCTGAGCAAATGGACCCTACAAACTGAAATCACACATGTGTGGAATCTCCTAGATATGAAAAAAAAAATTGAAGAGGGAAGGTTGTGTGCATACTATATAAGCTCAGCCTCACAAGGGAACAGGATCATGCTCGGGGAAGAGAGGTAGGAAAGGGTGGTCTGGAGGGGTCCAGGTCCAGCTGATCAGAGCCCCACAAGGGACCCTTTTGTCTTCCTGCCTTAGGGAATCAAGCCAACAAGAGCATGAAGAACTGTGGTTTGTTCTACCTCCCAACTCTCCACCAAACTGCAGGTCTCTTGGGTCAGGAAACTACCTTGGTTATTTCCACTGCCTCAGGAGAGAAAGATCACTCCCTTGGAGACAATCATCATGGCAGCTGCTGCCTAGGGATGACTGGCTCTAACCTTTTCATTCTGTGCTCTCTATAGTGCTGGTTAATAGCCTTAGCTCCTGCTATCTGAAAAACATGCTTGTTTCATACCCAAGCTTGGAAAAAAAGGTGGTTGAAGCCAAATGCCTAACAGGTGCCTTTTCTTGAAGAACTTATCTTCCCCAACACTTTTGGGGAATAACTGGAATGGAGAATAGAACAAATTATTCCTCAGTCATGTCATAGTCAAGAGGAAGAATCTGGGTATCCACAGACCTGTATTCTAATATCAGCACCTTTCCTGACTTACTATGTTATCTGGGACAAATCTTGTGATCTCTCTGTGCCTCAATTTCCTATCTGTCAAATTAGGCACCTAACAGTATATATACCTCAAAAGATCATTGTTTTAATTAAAGGAGATAATATGTTTAAGGGGTTTAGAAAGAGCCTAGCAAATAAAAAGTGCTCATAAAATATTAACTGTTAGAATGAAATACTGAATGTAATCGTTGCAAGAAGCCTCAGAGAGTGATAGGGCAGAGACATCTATAGTCTCTATCCTTCTATCTCCCATAAGTAGACACTCATTAAATTATTTGAACCTAACTGAACAGAACCAAGATTCCCCAAAGAGGCCTTTAGTAGCCCTTGCTTCTAAACCAGCCATTACTTCTTATAGGAAAGGGTGGGCAGGTGAAACTGGGCATTCATTACAAGAGCAGTGACCCCTTAAACACAAAAAGGAGTCCTAGACCCCTCAACACTGAGGCAGCCAGAGAGTGACACATGGGTGCTCTCACTGTTCAAAATTAACTGGACTCTGGAGCTGACTTGATTCAATCCCTAAATAACTCCAGGATTGCCCTAGTCTCCCAGGGATTATTTTGGCAATGGGAAGAGCACAATTTTAGGATTGCTCTAGATTACATACCCCTACCATGTCCTGAGTTATGCTAGTCTATTTACTCCTCTGAACATGGAATTGGCTTGATTTGTTAAAGGGGATGCCAGGTGTCTAATTTGGGCTCAGCTATGCTCCTACATTGGCCAAAATATTCTCTACCCTGTCTGAACAATTTCTTTTTTCCAGAAAGAGGATGACACCTTCAGTCATACCTCTTTCATAAGGACTTTGCAAGGAAGGAAATTTGACAATTTTAAATAACAATTATTAATGCTACCTTCAATGAGCACATAGTCTGTGTCAGAAACAACATTGCTAAGTACTCCATGTGATTTTTCTCATTCTATCTTCACAAACACCCTATGAGTTAAGTACTGTTTATTTATTTGACAGATGAGAAAATTAAGGCACAGAGAAGGTAAGTAACTTGCTCACAGTCTTATAACCTAGTACTATGTAGTTTATGTTGCTACTGTAAATGGGATCTTTTTCCCTATAATGTATCCTAATAAGTTATTGCTGACGAAATGGAAAGTTACTGATTTTTTTAAGTTGATACTTTATTCAGCCACCTTGCTCGATTATCATATTGGTTCTAATATTTTATCAGTTGATTCTCTTAGATTTTCGAGATAGCCATATTGTTTATAAAAAATGGCAATATTGTCTTTTTTTCCTAATCCTTATTCTCTTATTTTTTTTTTACCTTCTTTCATTGGTTAGGCATGACAATGTTGAATAATAAGTGGTAATAGTGGCCATCCTTATCTTGTTTCTCATTTTAATATTTCAACAATAGGTATTGCTGATAACAACTATTTATTGACTACTCAGTATTGCCAGATATTCTTTTAAGTGCCTTTACACATTTTATCTCCCTTAGTTATCACAACTATACTATTATGAAGATACTATTATTTTTCTTATTTTTACAAATGAGGAAAGTGAAGTTCTGAGAGATTAAATAACTTGACAACATCACACAGTCTGTATAGGATGAAACCAAGATCCAAACCTAGGCAATCTGATTCCAGAGCTTGTGCATATAGATTACTGCCTAGTAATTTTCTGAAAGTTGATGAGGTAGATATGTTCTATTCCTAGCTTGATATGAGTTTTTATCATGAATTGGCATTACATTTCCTCAAATGTTTTTGTCTGCATCTGTCGAGGTGATTATATGATTTGTCTCTTCACTCTCTCAATGTAGTGAATAACATTAATAAATTTACTATTGTTGAATAATCCCCACATTCCTGGGATAAACCCTACTTTGGTATAACATATCATTTTAATAAGCTGTTAGACTGTTTACTTTAGGATTTTTATATTTATATTCATAAGTGAGATTAATTTATAATTTTCTTTTCACTTCTTGTCCTGTCTTTTCAATTTGGGGGAGCATCTACCTTTTTCTATCTGAACCATTTCTATAAAATGGGAGTTGTCTGTGATTTGAAGGTTTGGGACTACTCACCAATAAAACAATTTATCCTTTCAGTTTGCTCTATGATTTTTCTCTGATTTTCTACTTCTTGTTGGATAGTTTTTGGTAATTTGTGTTTTCCTAGAAATTTCCCCATTGAAATGTATTAGTTTAAAATTTTATGTAGTATTATCTTATTCTAAAAATCACCTTGGAACCTGTATAAATGACCCTTTTTGGTGCTCCCATGTTATTTGTACCTTTTTTTCTATTTTCTTAATAGTACCTACTGAAGGTTTGACTTTTAAAAAGAGTTTTAGCTTTATAGATTAACATTACTTTGTTTTCTATTTCACTAATTTCTGCTTTTCTATTTGTCAATTCCTTCCTTCTACTTTCCATGGGTTTATTTTACCATGCTTTTTCTAACTTCTGGAGTTGATAGCTATGGTGGTTTGAAGCTGTATGTACCCTAGAAAAACATGTTCTTAAATTTAATCCATTCCTGTGTGTGTGAACCCATTGTAAGTAGGACCTTTTGATGAGATTACTTCAGTTAAGGCAGGGCCCATGATGGGTTTTAATGTAATATTTGGAGTCCCTTATAAGAGAAAGAAATGCAGACACACAGAGAGAAGGCTACAGGAATCAAGAAGCTACATCAATGGAACCTAAAAGAGAAGGGAAAGACCAGGAGATGCTGCCATTGCCTTGCCCTGTGACAGGGGAGCCAAGGATCACTGGAGGCCAACCCCAGAATGCCAGTCTCTAAGAAGAAAGCATAGCCGTGATGGTGCCTTAATTTAGACATTTTCCAGGCCTCAAAACCATGAGTGAATAAATTTTCATTGTTTAAACCAAATCATTTCATGGTATTTGCTTAAGTAGCCTAGGAAACTAAAGCAGATTTTGGTACCATGAGTGGGGTGCTTCTATTGCAAATAGCAAAAATGTGGAAATGACTTTGGAATTGGATAATGGATAGAGGCTGGAAGAATTGTGAGGTGCCTGAAAGAAAAGGTTTAGATTGCTTTCAAGAGACTGTTGGCAGAAATATGGATGCTAAAGTTGCTTCTGTTGAGGCCTTTGGAGAAAATGATGGAATGTGTTATTGGAAATTGGAGAAAAGGTGATCTTTGTTTTAAAGTGGCAGTGAACTTGGAAAAATTGAGTTCTGATGCTGGATTGAAGGCAGAATTTGAAAGTGATGAACTTGGATGTTTAGCTGAGGAGATTTCCAAGCTAAGTGTGGAAAGTGTAGCCTGGTTTCACCTTGCAGCTTATAGTAAAATGCAAGATGAAAAGGATAAGTTGATAAATGAATTCCTGGGCAAAAAGAAACCAGAAATTGATGGTTTGGAAAATTCTAAGCTTCTGGAATGTGAGACCCCAGAGAATAATGCGCCATTTGAGGTTTAACTGAACATGGATCCAGTCAGTCATTTCAGTGCAAGTCAGGCTTGGATTTGTAGTTATACAGTTAGGATCTGTGGAAAGTCCTACTCTCTGATGATTTGGACCCCTGTGTGCTATATGCAAAATCAACAAGTTTCTTGCACAATTTATGTGAACAGAACTACTGCCAACCTGGACTAAAAGGGACAGAAAAGGGACAAATTGAAGGAAAAATCACATCAAGGGCAGAACCATGGAAGTTGAGGCCTTGACTGAGACATCTTCTTGGGCCAAGAGAGTGGGCCCACCCAGGTGTGTGGAAAGGGTGTCTGACCTGAGTCTTGGAGAGAGCAGGCCTTCCAGGAAGAGTGCTGCCACCCCAGTGTTCTGAGATGGCGGAGCCTGCGACCCGGGGATTGTGAAGAGCTGGGCCACCATCCCAATGCTTGAGAGGGTGGATCCTTCACCCCAGTGTTCAAAGGAGAGCATGGCTGCTGGGCAAGCACTTGAAAGGGGTGGGGCTGCAACTTCATCAGGCCTAAAAGACAAAATATTGTTCCATAGATGACTCTCATACCTTGAAATCTAATGGAGTATGCCCTGCTGGGTTTTGGAATTGTTTGGGACCCATAACCTCTGTTTTCTTTCAAATTTCTCCCTATGGGATTGGGAATGTTTATCCCATGCCTGTCCCTCCACTGTATATCAGAAGCAGATAACTTGTTCTCTAGGTTTCACAGGTTCACGAACAGAGTAGAATTATACCCCAGGACAGACCACAACCATAACCAACTTCAATGATGCTTTGTACTAAGCATTGTTTCTGAAATGACTTAAGGCTTTTGGGATATTGTGATAGAATGAATGTATTTTTAATATAAAAAGAACATGTCTTTTTGGAGTTCAGAGGGTGGAGCATGGTGGTTTGAAGCTGCCGTGTATCCCAGAGAAATGTGTTCTTAAACTTAATCCACTCCTGTGCATGTGAACCCATTGTAAGTAGGATCATTTGATGAGGTTTACTTCAGTTAAGGAATAGCCCAGGATCAGTCTTAATCTAATTATTGGAGTTCTTTATAAGAGAAAGAAATGCAGACACACAGAGAGAAAGCTACAGTAAGCAAGAAGCTACACCAGTGGAACTCTGGGAGAGACCAGGAGATGCCATGTGTCTTGCCATGTGACAGAGGGGTCAAGGTTCACTGGCAGCCAGCCCCAGAATGCCTGTTTCTAGGAAGAAAGCACTACCTTGATGATTCCTTGATTTGGACATTTTCCCGGCCTCAAAACTATGAGTGAATAAATTCCCATTGTTTAAGTGAACCCATCTCATGGTATTTGCTTAAGCAGCCTAGGAAACTAAAACAATAGCTTAATTCATTTATTTTCTATTTGTTTTTATTTTCTGAAATGTGAATTTAAAGGATATATGCTTTTCTCTGAATATTGCTTTGCCTGCATCCAACACACTTCAATATGTACTGACCTCATCATCATTCAGTTCTAAAACATTTGTAGTATCAATTTAAATTCCTCTTTAACTCAAGAGTTATTTCAAAGTGTGTTTGTATTTTTAATTTACAGATGTATATGGTATTGGGTTTGTGTGATGGGGCTGGGGTAGTTGGCTAAGTTTTTAATGCTGATTTATAATTGCATTTGAGTGCTGCGTGGTTGATTTCTGATACTATCTTCTTAATAGTGTGTCCCAGTATGTGATTCTGACTGTTTCTCCATCTGGAAACAGTGTGATAGTTGCTTTTTTAACTCAGCACCACCTAGGAATGTGCATTTGGTAATATGAGGAGTGAGACTACGAATGTCAGCTCCAAAAAGATGATCCACTTAGAGAAGGGCAGCCCCTTCCCTACAGACCTGTCTTTGAGGTTGAGGAGAAGACCTATGAGTCCTCTTTGCCAGGAACACTCACTTAAGCTGTTGACTCATCTAATCCTAGTAGTTTGTAGCTACCTGCAGAGCCCTGGCTAGTTTGTAAAGGGCACATCTCATAGGTCATGTGGGACTGAGGAGGTAGAAACTTGGCAATCCTGTCCTGGAGAACAAAATAATCCATCTGTCCATGAAGGCTAGATGTTCTGGTTAATTTTTCTTCTAGTTGACACCACCGCCTTTCTGCTCTTTAAACCCACAGAATCCATAGCAAAGGGGAAGAATTTATATATTACCTTGTGAACTATCATTTTTCTTTGCTTATGTTTTAAATCTTGTTTGGTTATCTTGTCTTGTCTCCCCTCCTATAGTTTTTGCTTCTCGAAGACAGGAACTGCATCTTACCTAGCTCCAATATCCCCTAACATACTTTGCACAGAGCTGAACAAAGCAAGTACATTAGTAAATGATTGTTGAAGGAATAAATGGGATGGATGGATGGATATACACCATATATTTAGTTATTCATAGAAAAATAAAATAAAAACACAACACATCTTTTCCTTGATTGGCAGTCTGGTATGGAGATTCCTTTCCCTTTGTACCTCATTTATGTGAACATAGTCTTATTGCCTACTGACACAGTTCTGTTTATCACATCTTAGAACAGAAAATCTTTGGGCTGTTTTTGTAAACTCTCTGTCCTCCCACTGCTACTGCCAATCCCCCCACCCCCTCATACATATCTTCCGAGAATGGTGGGTTCTAATTTGTTTTCCAGATGAATAGGGCCTCTTCCCCTAACTGGTCCCCAGCATAGTGTTTCCTTTCATGTCTACATCCATTGTTTTTATTGTCCTTGCTTCCTTGATGACCCTTAGTGGGACTTCTTCTGCAGACTGAATCTGATTGCCTTTTTCTTCCTCTCTTCTGAACTGTTAATGACAGCACAAAATAAAGGAGGACCTAACCTTGCGTTCTGCTCACCTCCCTGCCAGATACCCCTATGCAGCGCAATGGATTATTTATTAGCTGTTTCTTTTATTATGGTCAATTTTCGAACCATTCTAGCCATTGCAAAACAATTTTGCATTATATGGGCACAAGGTAATCCTGCCACAAAGGAACAGGCTGAAATCCAAGGGGCTGGGGTGCATTAACCTCGAGCTGGTATGAGGCCCCCTCTTTATATTGCTGAATTTGATCATGTATTATGGCCAAAGCAGCTTAGTCTCAAACTGTTTGTGCTCCCTGTGAGATTACCAGTACTCTGTGACTTCAGAATGGTTGTGGTCAGGTGTCTAGGCTGGGGCATGCCCCAAATGGAGACATCCTGCCTTTCTGAGTTTGAACCACAATCGCTGCAGGGAAATCTTTGCAATTCAGTATGAAGTGGGGGCAGGAGCGAGGAGTGGGAGGCTTTTTGGAGCACAACAATGTTTTAATCGAATGTTAGGGCTTTTGCATACTTGTAGTCATCACTATTCCTCACAGATGGCTCTTTCAAATGAATCATAGATCTCAAAACTGGAGAGGATCCAGAGGCCACCTAACATATCTCCCCTCCTTCAGCCGGGATTCTATTTGCATCCCATTTTACTGGTGAGGCAACTGAGCCCACAGAAAACCACTGCCATTCTGTAGTCCGAAGATCATCCTTAGACATTACAATTGACTCGGCCATTGTTTGCACTTTACCCACATTTTGATACTCTGTCTTGGTTGTGGCTTTGATCTGATGTCACTCTCCAAAGAGCCTGATCATGTTGTTACATGCTGTGCTCCTGGTAGGGAGAATTTTCACCCCCAATTCTCACGTAAGGGCAGATCTGACTCACTCCTGTTTGCCTGGAGAGAATTGTTGTATCCTTTAATGAAATGATGCTTTTCCTGAGTCTCTGGAGCTGCATGTGGTTCTTTCCTGTGCAACCTGCCATTTTCCCAACCCTTTGATGTCTGTATTAAAATATTCTCTCCCACGATACTCCACAGGGTGCATGGAGTCATCAGGAGGCTCTCCTAGTTAGTGGTGACTGCCTATGGGACTCCAGAATCCATGTAAGTGGTCCAACTACTGGGCCAGTCTATTGCACATTTTTACCATAAAACTGGATGTTAAAAATGTTTCAGGGAATTCAAACATAAATTACTGAAGCCATATGGGCTTTGGAAACAGATCGATCTAGATTCAAAGCCTTGCTCTGCTATGAAATAATACTGATCACTTAACTAGCTGTGTGGCAATGAACACACTTTAAGCTCTCTGTAACTCAGTTTCCTCATCCTTAATGGGATAATAATAGTACCTGACTAAGATCATTCACATAAAGCATGTAATCCACACAATGCCTATCACAATGTAAGGACTTAATACAATTAATTAATTAACTAATTTTGCAAGGCAAAATTTCTAGATGTGCTCTAGTTGCTTGGTCCAGCCATTCTTTGATTTCAGCCTCTACCTACACACATTAATTCTTACATAAATATACAGCCAGACTTGTATACCAGAAGTGGCAAGGGGTTACGAGTCAGAGAGACCTTGATTCTCCTTCAGGCTCTACTGCTTGCTAGCTCTGTGATCTTAGCTAAGTCTTTGAATGTCTCTGAATGTCAGTTTCCTTTTTTATAAAACTGGGATAGAAATACATTTCCCCAATCCCTTAACTAAAAGCCTTGGGGCCAGATAAATTTCATAAATCAGTATTCTTTTGGATTTTAAAAATACTGCATGTTACATAACATGCAGCACGATTTGGGACAGAACCTTGTAATCAATTACAACAATATTTCTTCAATGAAACATACGAATATTTAAACTGAGAGTGTCTCATGTCAGTTCATGACAGGTTTTGTCTCCATGTTTTGGCATGAAACTTATGAAAAACTGGTTTTCAGAGCTTTCAGAGCTTTCTGGAATATGGAGTTATTGGTAATGTACTGAAAACTTGTAGCTGACCACATGAGATTGTTCCAAGGGAACATCCTGTGTAGAAGGGGTCCTGTTGAACCTAAATTGAGATTCAGACACATCTGGGTTTGTGAAGACCCCCAGATGTCTGTTTGCTTGTGATGATCGGCATAAGGGAAAAGGCTTCCTGAGAGGAGGATTGTGTCAGAAACCTGAGGCTGTGGGTAGAGGAGCAATCTGGTAAGACAAGATGGTGTCCGTTCTCCAGGCACAAGAACCAAGTCTTAAAGTCTGAGCCAGGCAGTGGGAGAAGGGGGTGGAGGTTGTCATTGCAGGCAAAAGCTGAAGCTGCTCTCCTTACATGGAATTTTCTGGGACACAGGGTAAAAGCAATGTTGTTTTAGTACCCAAGTGACAGAGTGTGGCACAGAATGTGGAGGGGGCATTCCCTCACCCCCACTTCTGGATAGACCCATTGATGGCTTCAGCCAAAGCTGCCTAAAGGGAAGGCAGCACCATTTAGGCCCCTTTCTGACTTGCAGCTGTGAGCACCCCAGAATCCATGCCCCACTCCAGCAGGAGCCTCTGTGCTCCCACAGCCGGAGGCATTGAGCAGCAGCTGGGGAAGGGAGGAGGGGCTGCCATGGATGTCTTTCACTAGAAATGTAAGGTCTCTAAGAAGAGGGCCTCTTAACTTTCTGGATCCTGCTGGATATCCAGCAACCAAGCAAGTGCCTTGCATATAGCATGAAATACTAATAAATATCCATTGAATGAATTTGTGGATAGCTGACATTCATGAAGGGAGTGGAAGTGGAAGGACAGCATGAAAGAACTCTTCGTGAGGACTCTCAGAAATAACTGGGGAAGACCTTAGGGGGTGTTGAGGTCTTCTTTTGCACAGGTGGAGGCACAAGTCAGTGACGTGAGTTATTATAGTGCATGTGGTAGCATTTGTACCAAGGTCAGGTATGGATAGGGGAAACTTGAGTTCTAACATTTTATAATTGTTCAAAATGCCTTCTGGAGAGTTCTAGGTGTTAGATAGCTAAGCTTCAGAGACATCAAGTGACTCTTGGAAATTTTCTAATTATATGGAGGACCTTTGGCATAGGGTAAGGGTAGAGGAATGGGGACAAATTCTGGTAGGCTATACTTGGGCTTTAGTTGCTCCATTTGGCCCTAGTGATGTTAGTTGGGAAGAAGGGAGAGGCAATAGTAATTGAATGGGAAAAGAGGAAGAAACGAGTTTTACTTGAGTTGTTACTATCAAGATGAACTCATTTGCAATAATGTGCTGAGAAATGTGAGTTATATGAGTTATATATGTCAACTACACAGCATCATTCCTGACATATTGTAGACATTCAGTAATATTTTTGAAATGGATGAATATTCCCTTCTATATTCCTCTCTTCAATCCCTGATCCCTGTCTAGGAGATTCTTGAGGGCAGGGAATGTGAATACAGTTCAGTCTTTGTTTCTTTGATGCCTAGCATGCTTCCTGACACATAATATGATGTTCCAAAAAATGTTGTTCCTTGAATGAATGAGGCAGGTTGATGATTGGAGATGGGTTACTATATATGAATTAATGCCATGGAAATAATTAAAAGAAATTCTCTTTTTGCAAACTGTTTAAATCCTATCTGATATGAGCATGGATAATTTGGTTAGCAAATAGTTCTTTGGTAGAGAATGCAAAGGGTAACTTTATTCCACCCAAGGACTGGAATTATTGCAAAGTCTGAACTGGCGGGATCCAAATGAATGAGGCTTTCCTCTTTGTTTTTCTTGTTGTGGCTTTTGACCTTTTTTCCCAAAAATCAGAATACAGCACAGTAAGTATAACCATTTGGTGTATCATAGCTGCTGGCTTCAGTTGGCTCACATTCTCCAAGTATTCCCTTACCTCCTTCTGGTTGATAGCTAGTTTTATGGGGCCTTCATAACTTGCTGCTTGCCTAAATTAGTTTATCCATTTGTCTGCAAGCTGACTTTTTAAAAGGCTCCACTCTTGTAGGATTGAATCATTATTCATTCTATATCCTCTCTCACTTGTTAGAAAGCAAGTTTTTGGTATCTTTTTCTTTTCCCTGATTTATTCACGAGCCATTTCTTGTTCTCTCTAACCTCTTCTTTTAAGTGGTGCCTTTCTTCCTATCTTTTGCCACCCTGAACACACTCTAAACTTTTGAACTGATGAATTATTTTCTTGTGTGTGTCCTTCCTCCTTGCTCTATTTTATCACAGCTGATTCTTTCCTGTGCAAATGAACAGCTGCTGCAAATGAGACATAGTCTCTGAAGTTTTCAGTCTGGAAAGTACAATGGTTTGCTTTTGACAGTGAACAAGGGAGTGCCAACAATTGCCATGTGCTTTCCCCACTGTATGCACCAAATTTTCTTTGTACAGCATGTCCTTCACTTTTTCGTAAATACTGCACACATCTAGATGCAGTATTACTAGGCACTGGATAGATAGCAGTGAACGTGGCACTGCCATCAACAATTCATCTTATTTATTTCTTTTATGGATACTCAATTCTTTTACCCATGACATGGATAAAGACAACTTTAAAATCATTTTTATCTTTTTGATCACAAGTGTACCTATGTTAATTAATCCCGTGCTAAAATATCAACTTGCATTTCTCGAGATATAATATTTGACAACGCCATAGTGTGCTGGAGAGCTGACTGGCTGGTCCATTAAATGTGTCCATGGAAAGTCCACAGGGGTCATGTAATACCACATGATGTTTGTCCAATGTTTCTCAAGCTCACATTTCCATTGCTTCCTGGGTTATCTGTTTTTGTAAGCATGCAGAGGGCCGGACCTGGCTTGTTTGGCTTGATTTATAGAGAAACTAGCTAAAAGTCACTTCACTCCATTGCATGTAAAATAAGGGTTCAAGTTGCTACTGATTCACTGGATTTAATGAATTGTCTTTTCTTTGTGCTTTCTAAGGAGAGCAGGGACTGTTACAAAATAAGATAAAATTAAAATAAAATAACTAATCACAGGCTATAAATGTTTAGCCTCAACTGTGAGGCAGCTTTAAATATGGATTGTTTATCCTCATTGTCTTCTGTCCTTATTAATTGTCATATTCCACCCTCATCTCAAGCTGAGTCATATATCTTTGTCTCCTCTAAATTGCTTCCTTTGGCATGCCTCTCTTGCTGTGATGTGGATGGTTGGCACCCATTCGTTTTCTAGCAGAGCAGAGTAACGGATAAGCTCTGATTCTGCGTTTGTGAATGGCTCACATTGGGGGTAGTTTCAAACTACCTTGTCTGGTAGCTGTATCCTTAAACCTCTAAGCTTAACAGCCTCCTTTCTGTAATTTGTTTGTCTTTCTGATTCAGAAACTTTGAAAGTATCCCTTCACCAACTGAGAGGAATGGGTTTTATTTATTTTATTTTTATTTTTTGCCACTTTTTATGTGTGTGTATTTAGGCATAGTGAATTCTTTGAAAAATACTACCCTTTTCTCTAGGAGATTTTGCAAATGATCTACTGGGCAAATGGCCAAGTCTATGTCTCTGGACCAGTATAGAAACAGTTTGGGGCCTACAGTTCATCCCAAATTTACCAGAGAACCTCTTTAGAGGAAAATGTATTTGGTTATTTTTTTTCTCAGTTCAAGCAGGTCTGCAGACAGCATCCAACTTATCTTCAAGTGCTCAATTATTTTTAAGTGTCATTTTACAAACAAGACAATTTGATTGTTCAGAAATGGCAATGTTATCTAAAAATAAAGTGATATTTTATAGCCAATCAAAATGCCCTGGCCAGAAAAGGGTTTTCCGAATTAGCCAGTCTGTTTTAATTCCAGGGCTCCGTTAAAGTAACCATGAGATTTTTCCCCAACCCTACTGCCTGACACTCCCAGCCTTCTATATTGGCAAGCATAAAAATGCATGACAGCAGAGAAAGATGCTCTGAGGCAGGGACTGGCTTCCACTCCTAATATGGTCAGCTTGTAATTAGCCAGATTGTTCAGGGTCACCAGCTCTGTGAGATATTTTAAATTTCTGTTTAATCAAAAGCCCTATTTTTTATTTAAGCTTTTTGGAGTTGACAAAAAAAAGTCTTTCTTACATGTATGAAGTCTGCCTTTGAAAATATGGGGTTTTCGATGGATTATTGTTTGATGACTGAGAATCCTGGTGGTTGTCCATATCAGAACCAATCTGGTGTGTTGGGGAGGGCTCTTTAGTAGTGCTATTTGCAATGTCTCTCCACCAAAACTATTCCTCTTTCATTCCCTCACCCAAATGTGAGGTAAAATGTGGGGTCTACATTTTTGCCTCTGCAATTCATTTGTTTGATTCAAGCAGTGCCCACACCAGAAGGGCACCTCTAAAATACACAGATACTGAAAAGAAGGAATAAATGAATCCGCTAAGACTGTACGACTAAGAAGTCAATCAGATTGCTTCCTTCCCAGACCCAAGACAGAAAGAGGCAGGAGCATTTGCTCTTTGTGCCCCTGTATGGCTGGGAGAAGACACTGAAAGGATGGATAGAATACAGGAAGGAAAAGAACACATTAAAACTAGCTCATCATTCTGTTTAGGACATGCCTGTTGTGTCCACAGATCATTGTTTTAAACTGTGAAGAGAGAAGACTCTGGTGTGTGTGAGTGTGTGTGTTGCGGAGAGAGAGAGGGAGAGAAAGACTATTTTCTTAATTAAAGTAGAATATTGTAAAAAAATTAATTTATTATTTGAAGCTGCTGTTCATTGGATTCTAGATTATTTAGATCTTACTAAAAAACTGAGAAAACAACGTAAGGGATTTGAAGGCTGTATAGTGAATAGAACAAGAAACTTTCACTGCCATCCCTCTCTACCAGGCAAATCCTAAATAGAGCCTGGGTGGGGGAGGAGTGATAAATCCCCAACCCAAACCTCTCCCCAGTCTAGATCTGATAAATGTCTCTGAATTTCAATTTGGTTGTAAAGAGAATGGTGCTGTCCTTAACATCTCTCTCACTAGAATTAGGGGATGTTTGCTTTAAATTGCAAAAAGCTGGGGTTGAGAGATCTTTCTGGCCTTACATGGGTGGTGAAAATTAAAAAGGGTCAAAGATGATCCTGAGATTAGTGAGAAAGTACACTCCCTGCCATCTCAAATCCTGCTTACAAAGCTCCTGGTCTCTTTCATAAGAGAACCACGGAAATTATCATGGAAATCTGCCCCAACAGGCTGTACTCAAGTAGGAATTGCCGCCTTTGTTATGGGTTTTATGGAAGACGGCACCATAGTGAACACAGTTAAGCCTCGATAATTCCCTGAATGGGGAAAAGGCCAATCTTGATTTGTAAGAAGCTTGGATTTGAAAATATGTTTAAAGAGATACCATGTTATTATTTCCAAAAACCTGCAGTCAAACTTCTGGTTCTGTTAGTGCTCTGAGCTGTGGAGACTCTCAAGGCCTTGAACAGACAGATAAGAACTGCAATTAGCATATTGGTCATTTGAATGCAAAGTGCAGTTAGAGTGGCGCTTAAAAACCCGCATGTTCGCATACTTCACCAGCAGGCTGTCACTTTCCTACGTTTATAGTATTAATTTGCCTAGCAACCTCCCCCTTTTCCTTTGTGGCTGGAAACTTTGGCCTAGCATGTAAAAATTCGTTAAATTTCCCATATTAGCAGTGGGAATGAATAAGGAGCGTGTGTGGGAAGGGTAGAGAACTGCTTTTAAAAATCAACATGAACATATTTTAACCTTCTATTTAACTGACCTTTAAAATTCATCTAATACATATTTATTATTTACTGAGTAAAAAAGAGGGGAAACAAGCAGTTTCGACTGCCCTCTCCCCCACAAGTGACCTTATCAAGTGAACACCACAGAGCATTGAATTACTGAGTTCCTGGATTATAACGAAATAAGGATTGATTATGAGGTGCAACAGGTGTTTAACTTAATGGAACAACAGCAGATCAAGAGCTGCATCTATTAAACACGTGTGCAATGGTCAGCCAATCTCGCATGCACTATTAACTTTGTTTTCCAATTCACACTTGAAACCACTTAGTTTGAAGTGTGACTGAGTTATGATCGGAAGGGAAAATAAAGGAGAGAGCGAGAGAGGAATACAACTGCTATTTTACCCAAATATTCAATGTCTTCATCATTTTGCTATTTACATGAAAGAAAAAGACTATGCTAATTTCCAAGTAGAACAAACCATCTAAAAGATAGGGTGGAGATTGCAGCAAAAAGCTGGGTGAAGCCTCAGAAAGGACCAAATTTAAATGCGTGCCTCTTGAGAAAATGGCTCAATTATACTTACCTGGCCCTGTGAGATTCATTCTGAAAAGATGGCAAGAGGTTTTCATAAACCTATGGAGGAGACTATTCCCTTAGTTAACTAAATCCCTTATGTAGTGGCTCCCAAATTTTGCTGCATATTAGAATAACCTGAGGATATTTTAAAACATCTGATGCCCAGAACCACACTATACAATTAAGTAAGAATATCTGGGGGTTGGAGCCAGGCATGAGTAGTTTATAAAGATCACCAGGTGATTCCAATGTGCAGCAAAATTGGGAAACACGACCTTAACGCTTTCCTGGTTCATGCATTTAATTTAGTTGATACTAAATCCTACCAGTTACCCTAAGAAGGAGATGCTATTAGATCCCCATTTCTCAGAGGAGGAAACTTAAGTTCAGAGAGGCTAAATGAGTTGCCCAAGATCTCAGAGCTGTTAAATAGTAAAGCTGGGATTTGAATACCAGCAGCTTATTTACGGAGTCTGCATGCTGAACAGACATTCTATGCAATACTGTCCCTCTGGGCTTTTCCCCATTTATACCATGCCAGCAAATCTGATATACAACAATCCTATGTAAATTCAGTGAGGAATCACAGTTTTAGATACACTGTGTGCCTTGAGATGGACTCAAAGAATTATGCCTAACTCCTGATAATTCAGAGGGGCATTCCTTGTAGCCACATCTTGGTCATCTCATTATTTATAACGTTAAAGTTTTAATCAGCCAAAGACCAGGAACAAGCTTGTAGTCCAACAAAATTGGATTTATTGACTCAATGCATTTAGAGAAGGGCACTCCAGGGGAACCATGCATTGTTCTTTGATTGGAAGGAGGAAGAAAGCATCTTTTGTAAGGTTTGGTGTCTCACTGAAAGATTCTGAGGAGGGTCTAGGGAAGTGGGATTAGTTCTAGATTGGTTGCAGTTTCTGAAGAGGGATCAGGAGAAAGGGGGATTGACGAGGGTTTGAGTACTGTCATAGGTAAGGGAGACTGAACAATTGGGCATCTCCAGTAATAAATGAAAATAGCAGAGCAAGTCTGGGATTGCATTAGTAAGAAAGCAGTAGCCACTCAAAGGAGGTGGGGTGGGAGTGTCGTTATGGCATTTTACAACTGCTGCATGACTTTGGGAAAAAAAGTGTTTTCTGATAACTTTGCAGCAGGCTTTATCTGTGTCTGTCCTCCCAGGCCTGATTAATGGTAGGGTTGCTTTTTCTCAGTCCAAGCTGATTTTCACTCTTTCACTCTCAGACATGTTTGACTTTGAGGTTTTGGCCTTTTTCAGAAGGGGATGGATCTGAGAAGAAAGTTGAACACTCAAATCAACTATTATTCATTTTCATATTTTTCAGCTGAGTTGGTAAAATATTTAATGGACAAGTGCATCTTAAAAACCTGTAAATCCTGAATAATGTCTGTTTTTGAGTTACAGTATTATACAAATCTCAATTTCTAGGGTTTTGACAATGTACTATGGTTGTGGTAAGACATTATCATTGGGGGAAACTAGACGAAGGATACACAGAACTCTACTATTTTTGCAATTTCTTGCATCTTAAACTATTTAAATTTTAAAAGTTATTTAAAAACCATTTAGTGGGATAAGAGGTTTATGCCAATAATCTAAACAGGACTTTTAAAAACTGGTCTGACTTTACTTGTGCCTTGCCATAATAAATAGGTAGAGCAATCCAAAATTGGTTGTAACAATGTTCTCTTATTTGTCCCTGGTTTGAATCTTAGGTGGAGTAGGGATATCAGTGGATTACCACTACCAGGTACATAACCCTGTCGGGGTATAAATGTGGGACTGTTTGTTCATCAACAATATACCATTTGAGAAGAGTCTGGAAATATGCCTTAAGATATCACCAGGTAGGATAAGAAGGGAGAAAGTTATTCTAGGCAAAGGGAGGATCAGGAAGAAATGCACAGAGATATGAAAGTCAAGGCATATTAGGCAAATAAAATAGTTTAGTTGCTGAAGCTTGGGGTGTAAGAGAAGAGTGGTGGGAGAGAAACCTGGAAAGATTGGTTGGAACTGGAGTGTGACAGTCTGGATGTGATTCTCCTCTCCTCTGAAACTAAGGACTTTGGACTTTCCTTGCAGTTATTACTACATCTGTCTTGTGTTACCATTACTGAATAATGTATCTTCTCTCCCCAATTCCCAGTTCCTTAAGGAGATGGTCCAAATTTAGTTTGTCTCTGTAGCCTCTGTAATACCTAGATCTAGGTCTTGTACTTAGTAGGAACTCACTAAATTTGACATAGGAATGAATAATCTATTACAATGATGCAGTTGATATTCCCTCTTAAGGACATCTGGAGCCCTAAGATAATGTAGAGTCAGGTGTCTACTCCCAAGGAAACAAAAATAGCAGGCAGAAAAGCACCCAGCCCATCTCCTTCAAGCTCTCTTTGTGTCTGGCTTTGGTGACTGGACTGTGCCATGCCCTGCCGTCTTTGACACATGCCCATCATTGCCCCTGGACTATTCCCATAACCATGCCCTTTGAAGAGAGGTAGTGTGGTTTTCCGTATTCTATTTGACATTCCACTCACACCTCCCTCTGTATAGCTTTGCTGTAAGGCTGATGAATTATAGTGACTACATGGGTCAGGCAAGACTTGGAAGTGGAATGTAACTCCTCAGGAAGGAGATTTTCTCCAGGATTTGGCTGACATACATAATTTACAGTGATCTCCACCATTTGCCTGTTGGTGATTTTCCTCCATTCTCCTCCAGAGGGAAATGTTCCTTTGCTCAACACTTCAGATAGTCGGGTGCCGGGATGAGGGCACTTCTGTTCCTGACAACCTCATTATGTGATTATCAGGAGCAGACACTGCCCAGGTTGTCACGACAACCAGCAATGATTCAGAGCTTCCCTGAAAGGTCTGTATCTCTGGCAAATAATCAGCCTTTTGCACTTAGCAGATGCTGAACACAGCAGCCAATCACAGGTAAGCAGGGAAAACATCATAGTCCAGCCTGTCCACACGCACACACACACACACACACACACAAAAGATTTGTTTTCCTATTTCTCTTCTTGGATCTTTCCCCCCTAGATTTTGTTTTCCAATTGCTCCTTCTCTTTCTTTTTTCCCTAGTAAAATGGGGAGAGCAATGAAACCAACTTCCCAAATTCAATTTACTCTGCAGTATTACTTAGATTCAATCAGTGATTGGGAATATGTGGGAACAGAATGCATAATGTGATCTATTTGGGGAAAAATCAAATGGAACATCTGCTCAATCAAATAATGTAGTTTGATATATGGGACCATGGTGAAAGTAGGGCTAATCAAAACCAAATCAGAGTAGAGGAACTTCGTGATTCTCATATTAATTCATCCAGAGCCACCTCCATTTAATTGTCTTCTGTATTTTCTTTCTGTGCTGGAAGGGAGGAGGGCAGAGGCTGTGGGCTTCTGAAAGCTCTTAGGTTCTGCAGGGCAGGTCGCTAACAGGAGCCAATTATAGTGAAGGAAGGGAAAGAGAGATGAGCCCCACTACCCTCAAGTTCCCACCACTCAAGGAGCATATGCAAATGAAGCCTCCTCAGGTCTATAAAGGAGGTGTATAGCTCTGAAATCTGTTAAACAACTCTTGTTCCATTTGCATCCATGCAACAGTCCGGGGCTATAGGCAGAACCGGCTTTATAGAGGAGAAAACTATAGCCTAGGGAAATTCGAGTCTTGCTCAAGGTTTCCTAGCCAAGATTGTAATAGAATCTGGGTCTCCTGATTCCCAGGCCAGAATTCTGAGAATCAAGAGGATGGTGATTTCCTAGTCATGGGCTTCCCTCTTTCCCCAGCCTCTGGTTTATAAAGGACCAAGGATGAGACCTACTGGCATCTCTGAGGCTCCTTGCTCTTTGCCAAACAGGCTACCCACAGTCCTGCCACAGTACTACCCACATTGATGGGAATGGGAGGCAAGAAGGAAGGGGCCAGCAGGGGCTGGCTGCTTTGATGGTAAACAGGTTGCAGTGAGCAAGTGCCAAGTGATGGAGGGAGTGAGCACCGTGCTCACAGCCAAAGCCTTGTACACCAGCTGCTGAGCCAGGTTCTTCTGTATTCAGAGCAGGAGGGGAGCTGGGAGGACTGGGAATCACAGATACCTGAGTCTACCATGGGAACAATTTCCTGCTGTGGAACTAAAGGGGGGTGGGGTGGGAAAGGAGCCAAGAAGTCCCTCCTGCTTTTGCCCAGTGGGACATTACTGCCCTGCATTCAGGGCCTGCCCAGGTATGGCTCAGCTTAACCTAGCCTTTGTTGCCATATTGGAACCATTGGCCTGGCATTCAGACCCCTTTCAGGATAGCAGGTGTAGTTTTTTTTTTTTCTTCACCCAACAAAGGCTATATTTTCCCTTTTTATGGTATTTCTTATAAGCAAAAATATGCTTATTGTATAAAAAGCACACACAATACAGAAGTATATAAAGAAAAGATTTAATAATGTTTACCACCACCATGATACACACATATCCACAAATCTCTTCCCCTTTTCATTCCCAGAGTTTGATGTGTGTGCTTCCAGCTTAAACACACACATACACCCTTTTTTAACAAAAAGAAAATCATAGTATACATGCATACATGTGTTCTGCAATTTTTTTCATTCAACAATGTATCATGGTGTTTCCATTTATTTATATAGGGATCTTCTTCTTTCTTTTTAGTTGATGTATAATACTCCAAACTATGTGTATGCCATTAGTTAATTAATTATTCCATTATTGAGAGACATTTGGGTTATCTCCAGCTTTTTCATTCTTACATAACATTTAACAACGAAATTACTTGAAAATATCAGCATATCCAAGGGCAAATTCCTTGAGTTGGAATTGCTGGGTCAAGTGGCATATGCTTTAAAAATTTTTATAAGTATTACCAACTTGCCCTCCAAAAAGATTGTGTCATCAATGGTACATGCACATGAGCAGTGTTTTCTTTATCTGAAGATTTCACTGGAACAGCTTGAAGATACTTGTTTTATTTTACTTCTCTTGCTACAAGCCCCATCCTAGAGCCCCTCTCCTCTCACATGAATCCAGAATCCAGGGGCCGGTTGGGTTGGTGGGAGCCAAGGAAGAACAGCAACTCATTTGCCATATAGAGTAGGAGAGAGAACACAGAACTGAGAGTGTGAGACCTGGTTCCTAGGACTCTTTCTGTGAGACATTGAACAGGTTACTTCAAACCCCTGGGCTTCCCTTCTCTCATCTATGAAATGTAGATTATAATAGTTGCCATGGTAAAGTGTTGTGGTGATTGTGAGGATCAGACGAGGAGATACAAAAATGGTTTGTAACCTGAGAAGTATGATACACATGTCAAATCGTTATTATGGTAGTGTTGCTATTAAAACCTTAAATCAATGAGTTTGGGAAAGGCAGCAGGGGACAGCTGAAGTTGAGTGGGAAAAAAGTATGTAATGAAATCTTTAAAACATTTCAACTTAGAATCTCTTTCCTGAAAGTTCCCATGCGGTTGGTTGTCCCACACTTTTGAAGAACAAACCACATTGGCAGTAATGACTACTTTCTGGTAAGAACAGTCCTATTTCTATTATACCACTATACTTTAATTTGTTGAGCACCTAATACGATTTTGGCCCCATGCTGGTTTCTGTAATCAATGAGGAGGGAAGAAACACACACATGAAACATTTAAATAACTATGTGTGGTGACTGCATAAATAGCTCTGAGTTATAGCTGAGGTATATGTGAGGATTAGAGTGAAATCAAATACCTTTTAATTACAATTTAAATCAATAGCCTGGAAGACCCAAGTTAAATCATTAGGAAAATTCAGTTATATCTTTTTATTTCTTAAAAAAGCATTCTTGTTGTTTAAAATAACCCAAATAAATACACAGTACAAATCAGATATGTAATATTTAGTCAGTTATATTCACTTAAATCAGTGATTTTTTTTAAGATTACTTTTACCATGGTGTAAAAAAATCAATGTGATGCAGTTACTTTTTTTTTAACCCCAATGTTAATTTAAAAAGATATTTGTAAAATTATTGGGAGTATAGCCATCCTATTTCAACCTATTAATCAGAGAATTTAGGGAGAGGGTTTTGGGTGTTTTTACTTTAGCATGTGAGTAACCACTACACACAAAAAAAACACCATTTAAAAATGCTTGATTTCATGAAAACATCAATCTTGTATAGTCTGAGTTTTGAAGCAAACATGTATTTTAACAAAACCAATAATATTATGTTTAACTCTTAATAAGAGTATAATGTATCATATTAGAAAAAGAATGGGCTTTGGACTCAGACAGATCTAGATACAAATCCCACCTTTGCTAACTTTCTACAATGTTCATGTAATACTCTTGCATGTATAAATATATATTTTTAGCTAAGGAAAATAAAAATGCAAAATAATCCTAAAAATAAATACAGTTTGGATTATACATAGTTGATTAAGTCTTTACCTCCCTCTTCCTTTTTTTATCATAGATTGGAAGGGTTATTATTGTTCTTTTTAAATTCCCAGTATCATCACAAGTGAGGCATTCTCTTCTCCAACTGCCTAAGAAATTATCTCTGATGAATCTAGAGGCCTGTTGTGTAACTTTGCCTAAAAGAACTTTGGCAGATGTATTAGTTCAAGATATAGCAGTCTTGAAATTTATTTTGTTGGTATTATGGAGGAGTGATTGCTGGATGTTATGCAGTGTTGAGGAAATTGGATAAAAGTGCACTGGGGATGGTCATGACCCATTTTGACAATTTAAGTATGTAAGGATGTATTTATCTTTATAAAAATAAGTTTGAAAGTAGAGAGGAAAAAATCTTAGTATGTTAACCCAACTAATAATTTTTTATGTTCTCTTCTGATCTTTTTCTGTGGGCATTTTGCATCATTATAATTTGAATGCACTTATTATTTTGTATTCTGTTTTCATTTTTTTCTGGCAGCTTACTGTCTCCTTAGTTGGATTTACCATAATTTACATAATCTAACCAAATCCTGGGGTATGGTTTTTTGGGTAGCAAGAGATGATTTTTGGAGTTAGGTTTTAGAAGGCTTAGGATGCCTACAAAAATTTGAACTTTTTCCTAAAGACAAGAGAAGCCATTGAAGTTTTTAGGGAGAGGAGGGACAGGAGGAGCCACATTTTAGTGAAATTAAAAATATATATACTCAATTTTGCCTCCACTAATGGGCAGTATGCCAAGGCTGGATGTCTGTAGGAGGGGGATATGGGTAGGGGTATGGGATTCTTGGCAGTGATGGTGCCATCTGAACTTTTTAATGTATTTTATTTTTATTTTTATTTTATCTTATTATTCATCATGTTTTTCTTTTGTCTTTTTTCTCATCTTCCTCTCTTTTTTTTTGCAGAAGAGATAGAAATATCCACATATAGATTGTGGTTGTGAATGCATAACTTTGTGATTATACCAGGAACCACTGATTGTTTACTTAGGACTGAATGTTTGGAGAATAAAGGGAGGGATGCAGGTGCTGGAAAACATGTGGAGAGAGGGATGTGCCCGGTCACTGCTGGTGGGGAAGTGGAGTGGTGTGGCCCGCCTGGAGGGCAGTGTGGTGGTTCCACAGGAGGCTAGGTATGGGGTTACCATATGGTTCTGCAAACCCGTTGTTAGATATATGCTTGGAGGGGCTGGGAGCGGGGACAAGAATGGACATTTGCACGCTGGTGTTTATGGTGGCAGTGTTCACAATTCGTGGTGGATGGGGGTAGCCTGAGGGTATGTTGACTGGTGAATGGAGTGGTGAACTGTGGTGCATACATACCTTGGAATATTGAGTGGCTGCAAGAGGAAATGAGGTTGTGAGGTGTGCGGCTGGGTGGATGGACTATGAGACAGTGTGTTACATGAAGTAGGCCAGAAATAAATGGTTGAATATTATGACACCTCATGGTGTGGACTGGCTAGGGTGTGCAGGCTCTGGGAGTTGAGTCTGGGAGCATGGGTTATTAGGGGAAGGCTTACTGTAATGGTTCCTGGATTGTGGTTCTTGCAGCAGTTATATCTAGTCCTGAGTTGTAGGGGTTGTTTCTGGATTCTGAGATGCTGAGCTCTTGTGTGTGGTCTGGTCGGTCCCTGGAACTTCAGGTATCTCTGATACCTGAGGTTCAGAGCTAGAGTTTGGTAGCTATGAGTGTCAACAATGCCCCATGCAGCAACTGCTAAAGAAGCTGAAAAAGAGATAAGACTTCAATTAGAGATATGAATGAAATGGTCTTGGTTAGGACTGGGATAGATCAAACTGGGGGGTAGAGGATGATATTGACTGTGTTTTGAAACTTCGACTTCTGTGTGAGACCAAAAGAAGAGCTGTTTATTTGGTGGAAGGTCTTTATCTTCTGTAGCATGCTATATAATTTAACTTGTTCGGTAGGTTTGTTCAAACAGCATGCTTGCATGGAGCCTTGAGTAGGGAGTGAGATCTGGTTTGTTTGTGCAGGTTGGTGTAGGGCCCCAATGCATCCCAGAGTAATTTGGGAAGAGAATAAAAATATATTTGAAGGGCCCCCTTGGAAGACTAGGAAAAAATGTGAAAATATTAAATTTACCCACCTGGGGAATTTCTTATATTCTCACAAACATTGGAGATTACCAATTTAGTAGGCAAAGCCCTCCATCTTGGGGTTTGCCCTTATGAAGCCTGTTACTGCAAAGGAGAGGCTAAGCCTACTTATAATTGTGCCTAAGATTTTCCCCCTGAGTAACTCTTTGTTGCTCAGATGTGGTCCTCTCTCTCTAACTAAGCCAACTCAGCAGGTGAACTCACTGCCCTCCCCCCTAGGTGGGACCTGACTCTCAGGGGTGTAAATCTCCCTGGCAACATGGGACATGACTCCTGGGGATGGGTCTGGACCTGGCATCATGAGATTGGGGTGACCTTATTGACCAGGATGGGAGGAGAGATGGGGCAGGGTAGGGTTTCAAAGGCTGAGGGATTTCATGTGGAGTGGGAAAGTAATTCTGGAGGTTGTTCTTGTGCATTGTATAGATGTTCCTTTTTGGTTTTCGGTGTCTTAGAGTGGCTAGGGGGAGGTGCCTGGAGCTGTTGAGCTGTGGCCCGGTGGCCTTGATTCTTGAGGATGAGTGTGTTACTGTGTACCTTGTGCGGTGTGACCATGTGATTATAGAGGGCTTTTTGGCTCACTTTCCCTTTGTCTGCTGTGTGGATAAACGAATGGAGGAGTGGGGACAGAAAGGTTGGTGAATAATAAGGGGGGATGGATTGCTTTGAGTGTTCTTTTTTTACTTTTATTTTTGTTCCTGTTTTTGCTTTTATTTTTATTGGTTTTTTTTTTTTTTTTTTTTTTGGATTTGTGAAGGTGTCCAGGGGTTTACTGTGGTAATGAATGCACAGCTGTTTTTTTTTTTTTTTTTAATCATCATTTTATTGAGATATATTCACATACTACGCAGTCATACAAAACAAATTGTACTTTCGATTGTTTACAGTACCATTACATAGTTGTACATTCATCACCTAAATCAATCCCTGACACCTTCATTAGCACACACATAAAAATAACAAGAATAATAATTAGAGTGAAAAAGAGCAATTGAAGTAAAAAAGAACACTAGGTACCTTTGTCTGTTTGTTTGCTTCCCCTACTTTTCTACACATCCATCCATAAACTAGACAAAGTGGAGTTTGGTCCTTATGGCATTCCCAATCCCACTGTCACCCCTCATAAGCTACATTTTTATACAACTGTCTTCGAGATTCATGGGTTCTGGGTTGTAGTTTAATAGTTTCAGGTATCCACCACCAGCTACCTCAATTCTTTAGAACCTAAAAAAGGTTGTCTAAAGTGTGCGTAAGAGTGCCCACCAGAGTGATCTCTCGGCTCGTTTTGGAATCTCTCTGCCACTGAAGCTTATTTCATTTCCTTTCACATCCCCCTTTTGGTCAAGAAGATGTTCTCCATCCTACGATGCCGGGTCTACATTCCTCCCCGGGAGTCATATTCCACGTTGCCAGGGAGATTCACTTCCCTGGGTGTCTGATCCCACGTAGGGGGGAGGGCAGTGATTTCACCTTTCAAGTTGGCTTAGCCAGAGAGAGAGGGCCACATCTGAGCAACAAAGAGGCATTCAGGAGGAGACTCTTAGGCACAGATACAGGGAGGCCTAGCCTCTCCTTTGCAGCAACCGTCTTCCCAAGGGTAAAACTTATGGTAGAGGGCTCAACCCATCAAACCACCAGTCCCCTATGTCTGTGGTCATGTTAGCAACCATGGAGGTGGGGTAGGCGAATACCCCTGCATTCTCCACAGGCTCCTCAAGGGGGCACTACATCTTTTTTTTTTTTTTTCCTTGTTTGTCTTTTTTCTTTTCTTTTTTTTTTTTTTTAACTTTCCCTTCTTTTTTCAAATCAACTGTATGAAAAAAAAAGTTAAAAAGAAAACAAACATACAATAAAAGAACATTTCAAAGAGACCATAGCAAGGGAGTAAGAAAAAGACAACTAACCTAAGATAACTGCTTAACTTCCAACATGTTCCTACTTTACCCCAAGAAAGTTACATAATATAGCAACATTTCAGTGAACTTGTTCCTACTACATCCATCAGAAATTAACAGACCATAGTCATTTCTGGGCATCCCCAGAACGTTAAATAGCTTATCTGTTCTTCTTGGATTATTGTTCCCCCTTCCTTAATTGCTCTCTACTGCTAGTTCCCCTACATTCTACATTATAAACCCTTTGTTTTACATTTTTCAAAGTTCACATTAGTGGTAGCATATAATATTTCTCTTTTTGTGCCTGGCTTATTTCGCTCAGCATTATGTCTTCAAGGTTCATCCATGTTGTCATATGTTTCACCAGATCGTTCCTTCTTACTGCCGCGTAGTATTCCATCGTGTGTATATACCACATTTTATTTATCCACTCATCTGTTGAAGGACATTTGGGTTGTTTCTGCACAGCTGTTTGATGGTGCTGTGGACAGCTGATTGTGCACTTTGCATGATTGTATGGTATGTGACTATGTCTATAAAATTGCAAGGAAAAAATATAAATATATACTCAATTTGAAGCAGATTAATTTTTCTTTTTTTGCATAATGCTCTGTTTTGCAATGTGTGTTTCATATGCAGAAAGGTAGTTTTCCTTTCTATAGTGCCACCTCTTTGAATCATACAGCCATATCTGTCTCTCTGAGTTTTCTGTGTACTCCAGAGGCTGATCAGTGTAACCTGCTTGCCTTACAGGTGGTGTCCCAAATCAAAAATATTTTCCCCAATAAAGAGTGGCCTGTAACTGGACAGATTTCCTCCCCTGAAAATTCATGTGAAATCCCAGTCTTCCTGAGGGGTCAGTTAAAGAAGATTCATTAAATCCCCGTCCCCTCCCTGTGTCAGGTGCTCCTTTTTCTTAATGACCCCACCTCCGTCTAGACAACCCTGGCAATGTGGAAGTTTCCATCCCCTTTTCCTTTCCCCTCCCCTTCAGTTTTTTTTTTCCTCTCTCCCCAGCGCTTCCTGCCTGGAAACAAAAGATTGGTCCTCAGTAGCCCACTCTGGGCGATTTTAGTTTTATGCTCATCATCTGATTGGTCTATGTAAGGTGCAGAGCCCGGGTAACGTCATACCGGAGAAAGGCTGGGGAGCGGTTGCCGAGCAGGAGCGCTACCACTGGCGGGCAGCTGTCAGGAGCGAACCGTCTGGGATCTCGCGCAGCAGGCTGCAGCTCTTTCGGGCCTGGAGCTAGTGTGTGGGGGCGGGAGAAGAGGAGAAGAGCCCGGGGCGGGGAGCGGGCTGGGCCCCGGGCTGCGGCTGCGGCTCCCCAGCCCCGCCAGCTGGAGTGCTCGGAGGTAAAGGCAAGGTCTTTTCAGGGTGGCTGGACCCGTGGCAGGTAAATTCCGCGACATATGGCACCCGGGCTAGCTCGGGGGCTGGGAGTTGCTTTTAGGTTGGGGGGCAGATTTTTTGCCTTCACGACCCTCCCCCTTCCGCCGCGCCCAACTTGAGTCTTGAGCCCTGAAAATGAGCGCGCAGTTTGCATGATCCTCGTAAGCGAGCGCGGACAAGTGGGTGTGTCTGGGCCGTTCCCTGAGGGCCTGGAACCCTTCGCACCGTCAGGAAGCCCTGGCCTGGCATATTGGGGCCTAGGCAAAATCCGCCCCGAAAAGCTATGTCAACCTGTAAGTGGTATTACCGCCCCCCACCCTCTGCAGCTGCAGCACCGGCAGACCCCCGGAGAGGGGAGAGGGTGTGGCCGCGGGTCTGGGTAAGTCAGGGAAGATCCCGACCCAAGCAAACAGAAAAAGTGATGATTTTCTTAACCGGCGCCCCCCTCCTTTATTTTTATTTATCCCACCCCCTTTTTTGGTGGGGGACAGGTAATGGAAGGAGGACTATTTTCTTCCCTGTGGGGATGGAATGATGCCATAACGCCCCTAGAAAGCCTGGGGCCCCTCAGTTGGCCTTTTTCTTTGTCTGGGGAGCCAGTCCATTAGGACCACTGCCTCCCCCTTTCTTGAACCCCTCGGCTTCCAGGAGCCTCCATAGGCCAGCCTGTGAACTGGCTCTGGCAAGATTCCTGTCGCACTTTTGGGCGGATTGAATATTTTAGATTATTGCCCTCCCATTTTTTTCCCTTCCTTAGGTGATGGTCGGGGTGGGGTAATGGGGGATGGGGGTCGGAGGGCATTCCACAGGATAGGAGTCAGAGGCCCCTCTTGTTTTTATAGTCTCACCTTCCAGAATCCAGTGCCAGACTCTGGACTTGAGGGTTCTGGGCTGTGGTCTGTAGAAGCCAAGGAGAGAAGGATGAATGGCTTGGCTTTGGGAAGCCTGATGGGGGTGGTTGCAGTGCCATTTTTTTTTAAATGGCTTTCATGGGGAAGCCCTTGGCCATGTTAGTCTTGCTCCCCCATGGTTTTGCAGACTCATATCCAGGTCAACTGTGTCTGAGGTGTTGGAACAGAAGGAGGTCCATTCCTGTTGGTGACAGCACTGTGGCCCTGTTCTGGGATGATCGAGGTATAAAGGTCAGTGCAGTTTTCACTGGGCCATTTGCAAAATTATAATCGGGCAGGATCTGTGATTTTTGTACCAAAGGGGCTTAATATGATAATAGACAATTAATTGCCCCTGGCTTAGAGAGAGGGCCACTGTAAATCTCTTATTTCTAGACACAAATAGCATAACCCTCTCCCCCATGAAAGAGGTAAAATGAGAAGAGATTGAGAAGTATGCAGGGTAAAAGCCTACAGCAGAGAATCCTGAGGCCAGAGGAACCTTGGAATGTCAGGGAACAGACTCTCCAAGCCTCCAAACAGGCAAGTAGGCCCTGTAGGAGAAACCTAAGAGAAAAAGGAGGTTCATGTGTGATAGTGGTGCAGGCAGCAAGAGTGGAGACAGGTTGTCTCCACTTGAGGGGCCACGGCACTGTAGGGATACTCTGACTAGCTGAGCAATCCCAGAGGCTGCAGATTTTCTGGTTGAAAGTGGAAGCGGTTTAGTGCAAATAAGCTTGCTGATGTTTGGGAGGGGCAGTGAACGTGACAGGTAAGGGAAATGAATAATTGCTGGCGTGGGGAGTTGCTGTCGTCAGAGTTTATGCTATTATGAGGTCAGAGACTAAGTTACTATGAAGTTAAAGCCAAAAAAATCAGATCTAGAAATCAAATAAGAGCCAAAGAGAGAGTTGAAGAGACAGAAGAAGGAAAAAACATCATTTTACCAGGAGCCCAAAGGCCCTGATTGCCCTGTTGAGATGGGGAAATTCAGTGGCTGAGGCTGTTGTGGCTTAGCCAGAAATTAGAGGGAATGTTTCTCGATATTCAGGAAATCATTAGCATTCCCACCCATGAGCCACCTCCAGGAACCTGTAGCTTTGGCCAAGGGAAGGAGAAGAAACCATGTCAGCCTCAACAACTGGTTCTTCCCTCCTGGGTAAGAAGAGCGGACTGGAGGAAGGGAGCTCCAAAGGGAAGTGGGGTGGGGGGCTTCGAATCTGGCCAAGACTGAGTGGGCTAGGGCTAGGTCTGGGGTCCCTACTCCAGGCAGAGGGGTGCCTGCCTCTGCTCAAGATACAACAATAAAAACCTCTTCCTAGGGCCCCGTGGGGAGGGGGCCCCATGTGGGCGGGGCGGAAACCCAAAACCTGGAAGGTAAGTGCAGATGGCATCTGGGGTGCAGCTTAAGCTTTAGCTGCCCTGTTGTTTCTAAACGTCTCCACCTGCCAGGGGCTAGGCGGTTCCCTCTGCGAGACCTGGGGTGGACCCGCCTGCCAACTCGGCACTGCCTAGCTTTTCCAGCAGGGGGCGGGAGAGGGCGTGCAGCGGCGCGCAGGGCCGGAGTCCTCCATTTCAGGTGTGAAGCCCGAGACTCCGGAGTGATTCCAGTAAGAGCCATACATTTAAAATCTGATTTAGAGGTACCAGAGAACCAAATGAAACCCTGGGTCTGGCAGACTGTTTCCATTTTACCCCAGAAATGCAGCGCTTCCAACTGCTGTCTGCGGCTTTGGAAAGCATTTGTATTTACATAAGCGTTGATTACGGGAGTCACTAATACACAGCGAGTAACCGGAGTTTAATTGGAAATGTTAATCAGTGCAATGGATCTGCGTCTGATTTGCACATTCGGTCAATTATCTGCAGGTTTGGGCAATCTGTGCTGCACCCAGGGGATGCAATGGGGGGCAAAACGGCACAGCTACAGCTAGGTCTAGGGGCGGGAAGCAAAATGGAGGAGGTGGACCTTGAAGATTGGAAAGAGATTAACAGTTTACTGGTGGGAAAGGAAATCATTCCAAAGGTGTAATCACAGGGAGTCCTGGGCGACTAATCGCTGGGATGGAACAGGTCTGCCACACAATAGAGGAAGAGGCCAGTGTTTTCCCGTGAGGTGGGAGGGGGCTGGATTTGGAGAATGGGTTTTTTTTGTTTTTTTGTTTTTTTTTTTAGGGGCAGGAGGACTAGGAGCTGGGATGGAATGAACCCTAGGAGTCAGATGTGTGTGCTGATTTGAGTTTGTTTGCCCCTTTCTGGGCCTCAGTTTTCTTGTCTTTCAAATGATGGGATTAGACTAGGTGGTCTCTGAGATGGTCCTCACATTTTAAGAAGTGAGTCAATTTATTCTTGGTAGTGAAGACAGGTCCACTAAAGGACAGCGCCACCACCACCACCACAAAAAAAATTACCCCTTGAAAATCACATTCCCTTTTGTATGTCCTCCAGTTTAGGGGAAAACTATACAAAACAGCACCTCTACTACCACACACATCTCACCTCTTTCAGCAGTGTAAGTTTACTTTTATTTCTTGTGAATGGGGAACAGGAGACAAAAGAGAGGCCCAAGTTGAGAATCTGCTAGCCACCCTATAACGAAGCCTCACGAAAGGCTCTGTATAGAGGTCTTACAGACCTCAGGAGGTGAGGGGCAGGTGTTCACTAGCGGCCCTGACTGCCTAACTCAGTCTCAAAACAGAAGGGCTTAGAGTGGGCGTGAAGGAAGGACTTTAATTGGGATATGCATCCTTTTCCTTCCTGTCCTTCTCCCGTCTCCCTCTGAGCCCAGTGTTCTTTTTGGAATTCTGCACCCTCAAGAGACACTACCCCTAACAATCAGCCCCACAGCGCCCTCTAGTGCTCACAATGAGAACACCTTTGGCCGAGCTCCCTATTGAAGGCGCTCCTGACCCACCCGAGGTGCCAATGCTAAACACTTGTGCAGCTGTTACTCCCAAGGGAGAAGGTCTCCAGTCCTTCCAACAGACTTGACAGAGGCAGGATAGATACCCACAACATGGTCAGACACATACACATGTTTTAGACACGACACAATACATGGCACTCATACATGGTATAAATGCAATATATACGCAACATGGTACAAAAAGCGCACACACAACAAGGTACAGACATGATACACATACACAACATGATATAAACATGACAGTACACACAACATAAGACAGACAACACAGTATAAATAAGACACAGCACATACACATAACAGTGTACATGTACACATGGCACAGAAATACTTGGTAGATGGAGCCTCACAGATATACACAATCTAGCATGTGCAGGTGCTCACACATGGGATTCCCGGAATCAACATTATACACCCAAAGGCAGGTGAGAGGAATGTGGCCACCAGGTGGAGTGTTGCGCACTGGGCAGAGCTATACAACTGGTGTTTTGAAAGCAGGCTGCCACAGTTTGTAACCTTGATACAAAGTTAAAAAGCAGTGTTAAGAATAGGGTGACTAGGGGAGGTAGGGTAGTTAGGTCTGAGGAAGCCTCTTAAACTTGCTCAGAAACCTGGAGAGGCTTGGCTAATAAAGGCTGGCGCCTCTCCCCACCCCAGAAACCCAGCTTGTCTAAAGCTGTTTCCCACTCCCCTGGGTACAAGCTACCTCCCCAGCCAGGCTTCACTCCTGGGGATGGTGGGGGGATGGGTAGATTTTGAGGCCATTTTTCTCCTGCCCTAGGCTAGCACCACCTCTCTCTGAAGCTATAGTGGCCCTTACTCCTACCCAACACCATGCAAGATGAGCTCATGCAGGCGGGGGGAGGGGGGATAGTGGGCGGGGTTTGGGAAGGCTGCTTGGACTGTGTGTGGAGGAAGCACACACAGAATGCCAGGGATGCTGAGAGAGAGACGTGCTCTGGAGTCTTGCCCAAGAGCAAGTGGCTGACCCAGGGTATAGCTTTTTCTTTCTTCCTTTTTTTTTTTTTTTCAATTCGAGAAGGAGGAATTAGGTATCTTGGGGCTTTTCTTGGCTCCCTAAGTCTTCAATTTTGCTATCTCCACCTTTAGACATGCATCCATCTCTTTGGATTAGGGCTCTGTGTGTTCTGGTACCTTCTAATAAAATGTGTGCTAGCCTGGAGCAGGACTTTATTGGGAATTAGCATATAGCTGCTGCTTTTCTTTGAGGGCAAACACCACGAAGGAAGGGGAGTAGGGGGAGCAGAGCTTGGGGCCCTACCAAGGGAAAACCTGCCTCCCCCTTGGAAGGCTCAGGTAATAGTGGGGAAAGGAAGAAAATGGAGATGTTAAAGAAACCCTGTCTTCTTCATGTTTGGACATGGAAACCTCTGTAGGGGGATGGGTAAATTCTCACCAATAAAGCAGTATATATTCATCCTAAGAAATGTGGGGAAGACTAGGGAGGACATCCCTGTGGTAGAGAAAGGGGGAGAATATTTCCATTTAGGGTCAGAGGCTGAGGCCTTCAGCAGCTATGAGATAACAGTTTAGGGGACCACAGAGTAATAGAGTAATATTGCCTCAGACAGTTATTCTTTCATTCATTCATTCATTCATTCATTTTTTTAGTGAAGGCAGTTGGTGGGAAAGGGAGTCAAAATGGAGGTGAAGACCTGGAGTTGGGGGATGAAATAAACTGAAAAGTAGTGCCAGGTAGGAAGTTCAGATATGCTCAGAGCCAATTTGCATTTGCCATCGTCTTAGTTTCCTAGTGTACACTAGACTACACTACCTCCCATAAGTATATAAATATTTCACATCTGCTGTACTTGATTTAGTCCTCCCAACGCTTGTCCAAGGTGACTAAGGCAAGTCTTTTCCACTTAATAGTAAGCAGGCCTAGTGTGGTGAAGTGACTAACAACATTTCTCAGATTGAAACTCACATCTAACGCTTGGTTCAGTGCCCTTTCTGGAATCCTAACAGTGGATGTTTTTTTGTTTGTTTGTTTGTTTATTTTTTACACTTCTTGCCTCTGATTCTCTAGCCTTCTCAAGGGTGTTCTGCAATTCACTGTAGGATGTGTCATGTTTGGGGGTTGGAAGAGGGAGTGGAAGCAGTTGGGGAAAGAGGTTCCCTCCCCCCCACAATGCTTCTCTTGGCAGGTTTTTCCCAAGAAAGAGCAGCTGAGTCCTTGCATCTTGTGGCAGCTGGTGTGCCCAGCACTGAGTCCGTGGGAGCTGAAGCCAGCCTGGCCTCTTCTCATGGGCAGCACCCACCTGTGCTGAGGTCCTGTGGCGGTGGTGGTGTGAGGTGAGTAATGGATTCCAGTGCAGGGAGTTAGGGATCCAGGTAAATGCCACCTTTCCACCAGAACTCCTGATATCAAAGACCCTGTCCTTCCTGGGCCTCACCAGCCAGGCCTTTGGGCATGGCCCCTACTTTCTTAGAGATTTTACTGAGTACAGCTGGCCTAGGTCTCTTGGTTCCCTCATCTTTAATATGGAAATTGCAGACAACCTTGACCTACATCCCAGGGGGTGAGTAGGAGAAACAACATAATCTTTGCCAAGTCCTTTGCAAATTTCAAGCACCATCTAAGAGCTTCAGTGTAACACAGACATGCTTCCCATCAATCTGTCATTTGTTTCCCTCCTGCTTTCCTGAAGTGTAAGTGGCATTTCAGCCATAGGCTGCAAACTCAGTAATTTCTACTGCCCCATAACCTTAACTTTACCTTTTTATTCAAAGTGTATCCCCACCCTATCCATCCCTGTTTCTGAGCCTGGCAAGCTTAGCTTAACTTCCTGAACTTTCCTTCTGCATTCAACTTGGGAGCACTTCCTCCCCCAACTCTCCAACACTTGAGTCTGTAGTGTTCAGTGTAGCACTTGCCTCCCTACTGCCTTAAATAATTCTTGCATGTTTTCTGGAATATTCATCTTGGCAAGTAAACTAGTCTCTGAGCTCCTCGCGGGCAGGAATTAGATTTTACTAGTCTCCTTCACAAGTGCCTAACAACTCCATGGCAGCGTTGCAATTTGGGCCTCTCTTCCTCTTCCGTTCTTTCAGGTTTCTCGGCCTGCCTCTCTGGTCATCTACTTGTCTCTTTGTCTGCCTTTCAGGCAGCCATTATAGCTTCTTCTGTCAGCTTCTCCATCTGGCCTTCTGTTGCTATACCCTGCAGTCTAGCTACCTGTTTGTATCTTGCTGTCCCTCTGCCTCTCTGTCTTGTCCTCTGTCTTTGTCACTTAAGACATCTCCTTTATTGCCCAAGTGAAAAAAACCAAACAGCCAACCAAAATAAAATACACCCAATGAGAAAAACAAACACCACACAGAAAACAAACAAAGGATATGCATTGCGATTCCCTTTCACGCTGAGCATGCACTGGGCCAGCAGGACAAGGTAAAGCACCTCACTGGCAGGTGTTTCTGTGATGCTTTCTCATGAAAGGGAAGCTCCAGAGTTTCAGCCTTGGAATTGGAATTGAAGGTATGACATTACAGCCTTGCTGATACTGATGCATTCAACTTTCTAGAGATGCTCTGGTAGGGGATCTTCGATAGACCTTGACTAACAGAAGGTAACTAGAAGAGAATAAAAGAAGAAGCTAGTCTCTGGTCTTTCCAGGGTGTTCTATGACAGCCACAATAACTTCTATTTATTGAGTTTTTATTGAGGCCAGTGCTGTGCTGGTCTCTTAATTTATATGATGCCATTTGATACTACAGTTATCCTGAAAGGTAGGTATTTTTTCTAATAATTGTTATTGTTTTGGATTATAAAAGTACAACTGCTTCATGGTAGGTATTATCATCCCCGTTTTACGGATGAGGAAATAGAGGTTGAGAGAAGTTAAACAACTTTTCTGAAATTGGAGACATGCTGCGACTTTGGAAGGAAAGATACCTCCTGGACTGAGTTTTCTAGCATCCCAAATTATTTTGATCATCTGTACCCTTCAGTGCTCACACTCACATACACACACACTCACAAGCATGCTCAAATAATCCTCATGCATTCACACACGATCATGTTTACCCCCTTGAGTCACACTCACTTTTCACACTGAACACATTCAGAGTGACAATCACTCTTACCCCCTTGCATTCACAATCATATTTACAATTACATACATACAAGGACATTCATAATGCCACACACTGTCACATGGATTTATACACTTACATTTTCATGCTGACCCACTCAACACTTACCATATACACACCCACCTTCATATTCTCACTCGCTCACACCTTTCTACATTCTCACACAGCCCTAGTCCCACACTTTCACAATCATACACATTTCATACAGATGTATTCAATCACCTTTACCCCACACATTTCTTCACAGTTGTGCACACTCCACATATTGACTTCACCCTATCCACACTCAAGCTTTATTACATAAGTCATATACCCAAAATTTCCTACAGTCCAACACATTTGCACTGATATAATCACTATTGACTCCTTATAGTCATTCACACAACTCATTTCAGGGACATATACACACACACACTCATAACTTCACATTTATATATACTAATACCATAAATACACTTATCCACTTGCACTCTTACACTCAGAATTACATGTTCTCACACTTACATGCTCAGCACTGACACAATCTCCCTACCTCTGTCACATCCATACATAATCACTCCTACACTTAGAAATATTCTTTTGACAAACATTCACACTCATGTACTCATACTTCACACTGTGGCGTAATCACACTCTACACCAAACTCACAGGCACATGCCATCAAACATGACAAGTTTCATAAACACAGCCATATTCACTGACACACAATCACCCTTACCCTTTCATACTCACACACAACCACAAACATAGGCACATTCTCATTGATACACACTGACACATACATATGTTTAACTAACCTTCTGTACTTGCACAAATTCACATGAATACACAGTCACACTTACTGAACACCCATACTCACATATTTACACTCACATCTTAAACACACATTCCAAATTATATACATCTACACACTCCCACAGACACATACACTTCATCACACTCATGAATTCACATTTACACTCTGACTCTCCAACTCCAACTCATACATCACATACATTCACACTGGCACAATCACACAACACACACACTCATGCTCTCATACACTCTTACTGACACACCCTCACTCATCAATGCATACATTCACAGATACACATGTAGTGACCGATATAGTCACCAACTCACACTTACACTGGCACACACAACATTGACACAGTTCACACTGTCACAGTCAATTAACATGATACATATATGTTCTCATACGCAGTGACTAACCCCACATATGGCCACATAAACACACATTCACCCAGCCACATCCTCATTTACATTGCCACACTTGCTCACACTGACCCACATGCACATGAGATATCACTGATGCATAAATACACTGACCCTCACTCAACACACTCCCCTGTAAACTGCCATGTACTCTTACCCAGACTCTCACATAAACATATTGACAGTGACACATACATTGATGCTGACCTACGCTGCCCCACACTGAGAAAATCACCTTGGGTCACACCTACTCACACTGATTCACACCTACTCATACCCCACACTACTCTCATGCACATACTCACACATACTTTTCCAAACTCTCATTTGCCGCCCCACTCATGTTGCCACATTTATACACTTTCATACTGACGCACTCTAACACCCAATTTCAGGCAGTAGTTCCTAATCGCAGTTGCCTGTCCTTTTTTCTTATTTACCACTAGTGCCCTCCTCATCCCTTCTGAAAGGTATTCTGGCAATCAGTGACCAAAGGGAGAGTGTTGGTCTCTGCCAGGGTTCCAGTGGGACCAAATCCTTCCAGAGCAGAAAGGAGCAGAATTTCTTTTTAGAATTAAAAGAAAAAAGGCCTAAACGCATAAATCAAAGTTTTATATCCTTTCCACATAGTTTCCTTTTACAGAGATCGTCTCTAATCATCTTTGCCAGTTCTGTCCAACAGAGGTTGGGGTTTTGGTGGTGTGTTTATGTTTCAGAAATTTATAGCTTAACTTGCCACCTCATTTCTCTCCCAAGAGGAGGGAAAGGAAGGGAAAGGTGAATAATGTGTTTCTTTATGTGCTCTTAATGGCATTCTATGCAAAAAATTCATGTCTCTGAGTTTATGCTTATGCATTGAAATTGCCTGCTGATTAGACACTTGGAAAGGGCAGGCTTGCTTCCAGCATGCACCTCTAATCTAGCCAAGCCTTCTTAATACCCTATTAACCCTGGAACTTGGTGTTCAAGAAAGGAAAAGAAAAGGTTAATGAGCTAGCTGGATGATAAAATAAATTTCTACAGTGAGTGTGCATGTGAATACATAGACCTTACTGAAATTTAAACAGCTGTTCTTAACAAATTATCAGAGGAGATTTCTCAGTAGGCATGGGTAAACTAAAGAAAGTTCCCTGTACTCCAGACAGACTGAAAATTGCCCTGCAAGAGGGTAAAAAGAAACACAAAACCCAGGAGTGAGCCAGTGGATCAGGAGCCTGGTGCCAGAGCTGTCTGCCACCCAAGCCCCCCAGCAGTGATTTAGAAACATCAAAACACCTTGTAGGAGACTCCCTAGTCCATGAATTTCCTGCTGCAGCTTTGCTACAGCCAAAATCAGTGCAAAATATGTCCAAGCTACCATTCCATATGGGTTCTGGCATAGCACAGGGGAAAGACCATACTCCAACACCACCAAAACCCCATCCTCTTGCCATTAGATTGGGAAATTCTTTGACAGCATGAACCATTTCTTACTCATTTTGGATTCCTAATGCCAGGTCCACAGTAAAAAAAAATTGTGGAAAAAATGTGAAATTCAATTAAGAGACAAAATGGGTGGGTGGGCAGCAACATTTTGTGAAGACAGATTGTGTCTCTCTTCTTGTCCCCCACCCATCCCAGAATTCCAATGGCATTACCAGCTCAGATTGAGGATCTTCTATGGGCCCCATGTAAATGCTAGCCCAGAGGATGATTCAAATAGGTGAAAAAGACATATACTTCCCTTGAAGTCCTTTTATTTGAGTGGTAAAGGTGAAGTCACCATTAAGCAGTAGCATAAGGCAACAGTCTTAAAGCTTGGGTTGGAGGGATCTTTATCCTATAATCCAATGGTCTTTGGGCTCCACAGGCCTTGATGGCCCAATAGGGGTTGGGAACAGCAGTGAGGATTTAGGGAAACCACTTCCCAAGCCAAACCTCCTTTAGACCTCTTGCTCAGCACAACGGCTCTGCCATCTTTCCAGAAGATTGTGTGTAACAAGCCTCTTTCTCACTGGGTCTCAAATAGAGGAAGAAAAGAAAAAATAGACCTCAATGGGAATAATACACTTAATTAAGATGTGGCCACTACATCCTCTGGGAGATGGCTTTAGAAAAATTGCCTGGCAACTTTACATCTGATGTTCCTTGCTGATTTGCCAAGGCTCACCAAAGGCAATTTATACAATTGCCTGAACTGGCTGAAATTTAGAAAGGGAAAAGTGTGCCTGTGTGAATTCATTTGAATTTCCTAAGTGCTAAGTGAGAAGACCCACCCTCAGGTATTTATATGATATTTTGTACTTTTCAAAATATTTAATAACCCATTCATTCATGATGATAGAGGCTTTAGGAGCATCAACTCTGGAGTCAGCCAGACTAGCATGAATACTAATTTGCCCTCTTACTAGCTGTGTGATCTTGTTTGAGTTAATTACTTAACCTCCTTAAGACTCAGTTTCATCACCTATAAAATGGGAGTGACACCAATCTCATTTACCTCATGGAGTTGTTATGAGGATGAAATAATATACATAAAGCACTTAGCACACTGTTGGGCCTAAAATAAATGCTCAACAAATGACAGATCTTACTGTTATCCTTACCACAACCCTTTGAGGTAGATGCTTTTAAAGGGACAGAAATTTGGGATAACAGGAAAAACAGTATGGTTCTTTGCAGTCAAAGAAAGGCCTGATTTTCACAGGGCTTGTTGCTTATTTTCCTTTCAGTCTTTATTTCTGCTTAGCCATAAGCTCATTCCCACTTGAGATGAATGAAAAATAGGAATAAACCATGTAGAGTTTCCTCAATGCCTGTGTTATTTTAGGACATGTTTATCTTGCCACTGGAGCAATGTTTCTTGTTCATTTAAATATCCCCTCTCTTCCTACAACTTTCCCCTTGAAATCACTGAAGCCCTCAGTGATGTCACCTTCATTTGCTAGTACAGAAACTTAGGAGAGGGGAGATGGAAGAAACTCCTGATGCTGATGGAGCCAGCAGTCTGCTTTCCAACCACAGTCACCACTCTGCCCTTGATTCTAGTGCTGAAATGTCTGCTTTGTGGGTAGAGGATCCGCTCATTTCCAGGCTTTGGTCCCAAGCATCACAATGGAGGCACAGTTCACTTACTCTGAAGCCCTAAGAACATTTGTGTCCATGCAAAAGCTGTGAGTAACTGAGAACACATCATATCATATTAAACTGTTGTGTGGTTGAGGAAGCATAATAAATATAGGTGTGGGCTTTGGAGTCACACAGACATGGGATTGTATAGTCTTACTCTTTCACTTACCAGCTTTGTGATGTTGGGCAATTGACTTAGTGTCTCTGAGCATCAGTTTCTTCTTGGTCTGTAAAACGGAAATGCTAAGTGAGAAGATCCACCCTCAGGTATGCCTTATATGGTTATGCAGGTTATGTGAACTTATACACGATAAATTTTTAGCAGAGCACCTGGGACATAATAAGATCCCAATGAATGATGACTATTTTATATATGGCTTGTGAAATCTGTGGCAGTAATTGTAAACATCTTCTTTTTGTAAAGTGTCTTAAATTATTTCAAAGCATTTCCCACATGTGGTCTCGTTGGAGCCTCACAACTTCCTTGTGAGGTAGTCACCTTTTCCAGTTGACGAAATAGATTCAGAGTAGCCAAGTGATATGCCCAAGGTCATGCAGCCCATTAGCAGCAGTGCTGGGCTGAGAATGCACCAATTCAGACTGAATATTTGCATCTTTGTCTTTTGGGGTACAGTTGGCAAATAAGAGCTGTTTGCACTGACCATAATCCTTCTTGTGGAAAAAACATCCATGCTAGCTAATCCACATTGTGTTCCTCTCTGTATCCTGTGCAATGCCCAGCAATAGTGTGACAAATGTGACGTTATGACACTACTTTTCAGGACAGGACCGAGTGATACATGGCCATAGTAGTATCATTCACCACCAATGGGAAAATCTTTCTTAAGGCAAGCTGTGTGGTCACACTCATGCTGCTCAGGTAACACCCAACGTCCCGAGTTTGGGAATTCTTAAAACATCCTGAAATACATCAACAGACTTCTGGTGCCACTTAGCCATTTCTCTTCTGACATGAAAATTAGTAAACTCTAGGGAAAGTATGGGAGGACAAAAAGGGAGGAGCACTTTTGATCTTTCAGTGACTTTTGCCTCATAGCCATACTTGTCTTGGAACACTCTTCTCTTGGTTTCCATGATGTCATATGTCCAGTTCCTCCACCTCCTTGACCATCTTTCTGCTTCCTCTTCCAGCGCCTAAATATTGGTGCTCCCCAGAGGTCTCCTCTTCTCCCTTATTCTGTACTCTCTCTGGCAATTGCAAGCATTGCCATGCTGATGGCCCCGAAAGTAGTATCTTCAGCCCACGTGTCCAGCTCTCTGTTGTAACATTTCATAATGCCAAATGAACATATTAGAACTGCTGCTGCAATTGTATTTATTGCCTTAGTTTTGCTGTTTGAGAAGAATGGACGTAAATAGAGATATATTTTTCCACTGTATGTGAAGTGAAGTGAAGTTTCCTCCAGCTTTTTATTACTTGCTATGTGGTTCATCCCTGTCAAAAGAAAGATGCTTAGATATTTGTTTTGCCTCCCACTAGAATTTTTACTGAGATATCCAATATGTCAATGTTTTTTCCTGTCATCTTTTGTATATTGACTAATATAGAAGTTACATATTTGAGGTATTTAATCTTTGGAGAATTATTATGTTTACTGGTAGAATCTGTATCTTTGTTTTTTTAAATTTTAGGTGAATTTTTTATAAGACTCATTATGAATGCTGTCCCGTTGGCCAAAATCATTGGAATAATCTGTTATTATTCTCTTGGGAATACAATTATTACTGGTAGTCCAGTGGCTGCTAATACCAGGAGCCTCCAACATAATCTTATTTATCAGCACAACAGCTATGTTAGTTATTTTTAATCACCAATCTGAGCTAGGTGGTTACTCCCATTTCACAAATACAGAAACTGAAGGACAGTTCTGTTTGGAATCCCAAGTAAATATTAAAGGCTACAAAAACCATTATATCCCCCATACTTGTTTGGGTCTCCTGGAATAGAAATCTATTTCTACCCAGAATTCCATTTTTGGGTCCTGAGGCCTAGCATCCTGCGATTTTTGGCCAATGTCCAAAATAGAGGCCCATCACGAAATCTTTCTTCTCTTGTCTTCCTGCTCCCATACTGCCTGTGCATCCCCTGGAACATTTTCTCAGTGTTGCATTTTTTTCAAAATAATTTCCATGTTGCTACTTAGAGCATCCCACTCCATGGGAAAAAAATCCCCTAAGTCTTCAACCTTAAATCTCTGCTACATTGTCCCCCAAGTAATAGGTCTGAAATCAAAGCTATTCATGCCATCCCACTGTTTGAAACCTCGTCATCTAAACTGGAAGAGTCCAGACCCCATAGAAAAGCATACAAGTCTCTTCCTAATTTGGTCCCTACTGATCTTATTTTTTTTCCTATACTCTTCTTTTTGCTGTTGTCACACCAAGTTACCTCTAGTTCCTCTAATATGCTACATTGTCTCCCGTTTCCTCTGAGCCTTAACACATCATGTTCCTCCTTGTGCCTGAAACATACCTTCTCCATGATTTGGTTACTTGTTCTTCCAAATTCAGCTCAAGTGTACTTCCTCTGGGAAGCACCTTCTCTATCATTTCACTAGCAACCTGTTTTCAGCTTCACACTGAGCTCTCATGGCCACCACCCATTAAAATTTTAAGTCTTCTCAAGGGCAGGGACTATACCTTGTTCATTACTTGCCCTGGAACCTGGTGAACTCCTACTCATCCTTTGATACCCTGCTCACGTCTGTATCCTTTGGCCCACCCTGGGAAGCATTAGCTACCCTTCCTCCTCTGTCCTTCTAAGGCATCCTCTGTCTACCTGGGCACATGATAGACATTTTGTAAATGCTTAATGAATGAATAAATTTATGAATTTATTTAAGAATTTATGATTACTTCAAGATCACAGAATAATCAGGAAGTGGATCTGGAATTAGTTATTTCTCCTTAAAGACATTTCTTTGGGGTTTATAAAAGACCTACTGACTAAAAATCAACACCCAAAATTAAAGCTAGTCCAAGGCTAAGAGACCTATTCTACCAAGCTTGGGGTATTCTTAGGTTGAAATATACTACTGAATAATAATAATAATAACAATCATAATATTTTATACTGACCTAGTATTTTCTACTTTTCAAATCCTGGTGAACTGCTTCTCATCCTTCAATACCCTATTCAAGTACTCAAGTACTATTTCCTCTGACCCCTCTGGGAACTTTAGTTACCCTTCCTGTTCTGTCCCTCCAAAGCATCCAGTTTCTACCTGGGTTGTATCACATTGTATTCTTATTGTATGTGTACATATCATCTGCCTTCCTCACTAGACTGGGAGCTCTCTGAAGATGGGCACTGGTCCTTATTCATCTCTCTGTGTGTAACCTCCTGTAGTTGGCACAATACCTGTACATATGAATGTTGGTGGCATGGGGATGAAAGGGAAGGCAATAATGTTCTTTGAAACAGTATCAGGCACTTCCCTTATGAATGGTGGCATGATTATTGACACTGATTTCCCATGCATTAGGATAGCAGTCAACTGAAGAGAGTCTTGCCCTCTTCTGAATGGATGTAGTCCCTCCTTTTTCATCACCCTTCATTTGGCAATGCATACAACCTTACTTGTTTTGTAGTTTTATTTTTGTCTATATTTTATATATATTTTGTATATAATGTGTGGCCAGGGATGAACCCACTACTCAAGGCTATAATCTCACTCAGGGCTGGGTGCTTATTTATCTCTTTACTCCCAGCACCCAGCATGGAGCTTGCACATAGGCATCAATAAATATGTGTTGTTTGAGTAAATGAATGTGTGCACAGGTGGGTAGTTTAAAGGGCCTTAATGATAGATCTTATTCCTGGAGTTACTTTCTGCCCCCTCAAATGGTAGTAGGTCTGTGTTTTAGTCTCAGAATTCTTTGAAATGATAAACAATCTGAAATCAACAGGGAAAAAGCATGTAATTGACTTGTTAATTTCCTGTAAAAAGCAATGGTAGGCTGACATAAACTTTTCTTTCCCCTCTTTATGCAGCTATGTAACCTATACACCCTCATTGTTAAGCTGTGCAGAAGAGTACAGGGCATATCTATATGACCTACTGGCAGCTGGCATGACACTCAAGGGAGAAAGTGCACCCTGAAATGAGATGAACATTGTTTAATACAGAATTATATATTTTTATTATAAACACCCAGCTTTCATCTCCCTATTCTCCCCCAATTTTTTGTCAGCATGTGTTCTAGGCCACAGTCCAGGACTCCACAGGAATAATTTTGGGATTGCTGACTGATTCACACTCAGGCTTGCTGACTCCAGCTCCTTGCCCCAAACTCTGCTTTGTCTGCAGTTTTCCTCTCAAGCTACCATATCTTCCTTCCTTCAAGGTGAGGGCGAGGTCCTGTGATCTCAGTGTGGGAGCCCCTCAGGGTCACAGAAAGACATAGGCACATAGCAGACTCTCTGTGCTGGACTACAAATCTGCTGTAGCATGAGCCAATGATGAAGCATATCTTATATGAGCAGACAGCAGAGGCTACAACCTGGTCATAGAGTAATTGGGCAGCAAGGGAACCAAACTACTTGGTGGATCCACCGACTTGCAAATGACATCAGCTGGGGAAGAGGAGCTGTGTAAGCTAGGCACAAGAAAGCCATGGGGGGTGAGCAACACACTCAATTGTGATGTCATCCTTTAGATCAGGCTTTCAGCTTATAGAGGAATTGCTTTGGGTGGATTATAACATTAGACCAATGGCCACCTTTCTTTAAGGCAAAACATTTGACTTTGGTGGAGTAGTAGAAAGTAGGGAATTCCTACAACCAAGGCTCTCTCTGGTCAGCTGAATGCTTGTCCCCTACAATTTGTGAAATGGGATAGCTGGCAAATCAGTCTTGTCGTGTCCCATTCTTCCTTCAGTATTTGAGGGAAGCCCATTTTGTAAATGATATTTCCCCTACCTTAACCATAGCCCCCAAATAAACTGCTGAGGTCGTAGCTCTTTTAAAATGTGGGCATGTAAACGTAGGTCAAGGGGTAAGGGCTTGAGGAAGAGTGGCTGCATTTTATGCCAGCTCAAATTTTTGACCTCCATTTCTGGCAAGATGTCACACTTTTGGTGAAATGTGAGCTTTGATAAATTGATATGTTTGTTATTTGGAAATGTTACCAGCTATAAGTTGCCCACATGTAGCTCTTCTCTTCAGTCATGCAATGAGTACCTTCACTTTAGAAGGCTTACTTGGGTACAGAGAAACTGGGAGTAGAGGAAGAGCCTAGGATGATGAGCTACCACATACAGACTGAAAACCAACCACAGGCGTCTATTATATGATTTGGAGAAAGCTCTAGCAAATTCAAAAATTGAATTTCTGTGCTTGACTTTGAGAAAATATGTGAATATTTCACTCAAGTGGATCAAGGAAGGGTATAATTATCATCCATGCCTAGTAACAGATAGCAGCTAGAACTCTAAGACTCGAGACATTAGTTTGCCATATCCTACTCACTTGGGCTGGTTCTCTGTATCTAATTTGTTCCATGTGAATGCTTACAAGGATACTGAATTTTCTGCTTTGAGAATTAGGAGAGATTTTATTATCAGATTTTGCTTTCCATTTCTTTTCCCCACCTATTTCTTTGAAACATCTTTTAAGGTAATTGTTTCTATATAACTTTTTTTTGCTTAAAAATATTTCTACCTCTGTTCTTTATATATTGTATTTTATCTTCTTAAAGGTGTCAACATAGGAAATAAAAAGCTGAAACCTGTAATAATGCATCTGTTTGTAAATATAGACACGTCAGATTATCTTTAACATTTTCTTGACAGCATTAGCTCATGCAGCATGCACAATGAATAATAAAGTATGGTGCCACATGCATTTAGAAGCTTAAGAAGTCATTCGTAAAAGAACTATATTTGTCACACATAATATAAGCACTATGTGAGGTCTGGATGCTGGGATACACCTATGAATTTCCTCATTTGCAACCTGACTTTGAAATTTGCCACTATAATATGCTGGCTTTTCAGACTCAATGCATGTAAAAGTTCCTGCTGAAAACAATGGAAGTTACTCATAAAGATGTTGGCAAAGAACAGGGCTGCAGCAGAACCGACCTCATTTGCTGTGCATATGAGAGAGAATATGAATGTCCTGTGTTTAAGTTTGCTTGTATGTATACCAGTAGTGTGCTATCTTTTGCAGGATCTAAGACTGAAATTAGGTGGCTGTAAAAAGAGCTAGTGCCTCCCTTGTCCTGCTGCTTTTGCAAATCTCCTGCCTAACAAGTAGCTCCTCTTGATCAAATGATCTTAGAAATGGCTTCCCTCCATTACGTGCTGTAATGGTATCTCCCGGGCAAGGCTCTCTGAAACAGCACACCCCTGTCTCTGATAGCAGAGTTCCCTTGGTGAGTGCCCTAGAACAGGCAAGCTCCAAAACAGGGCCGTCTAAGAATGGTACAACCAACCAAAGAAACCTGTTGGAGTTCTATCAGTAAGTCATCTAGCCTCGGGTCTTTGGATGGGGAAAGCGGTTGAAATTAGTAAGTACCAACCTGAAGTGGGCTGACAAAAATAGCTGGAACTGTTGTATGAATATCTGGGGAGAAAAAAAGTTTGTGTATGAAGAGAGTGTGTATTTGTGGGTTTACTTAGGTACCCATTGTTTTAGTGTAGTAGAAAGGGAATTGAGAAGTTTAAGAATTTAAGGGATTCTAGCCTGTTCTTTCATTCATTTTTGTGACTCTGGGGTAAGTCAGTTAGCCTCTAAGTTTTTTTTAAATCTAAGTTTCTCGTGTGAAAAATGAGGATGACACTCCTTTCTGTACAATATTGGTGTCAAGTTCAAATAACAGCAAGACGTGAAAGATCTTTGGATACTACAAAACTGTAAAAAGTAAGGTGTTGATTAGTTCGTAGCTGGCTTCTATGTGGTGTCCAATGTCTACGTGGTTTGGCAGTTAGGCCAGTGTTCATATTTTCAACCATGCTTTCTTGGCTAAAGCCTGCTATGAGTAGGCGGGTAGCTTATGATACATTATGAAATTACTCATAACTCCAACAAATGCATAGAACATATAGAGTTCCATTTCATTACCTCACACATATTTAATGGCTACTGGGAATGAGGCATTGTAATAGGCAGTATGAAGGCAAATAGTTATGACTGAGCAGCCCTTACATCAAGAAGCTTATGATCCAGTGATGAGAGTGACACATATAATGACTATTTGCAATGTGAGACAAAATGACAGAAAAGCTATGTTGGGCCCATCTTACTGACCTTAATTAGTGGTTAGACTGCCTCTTCCACTCAGTCTAGGAAGGGCAATGTGAGTTCAGACTCCAGGAAGACCTAGACCTGGCTTGTTCTCCTCCTTGTAAAAGGAGATGAATGTTCTTTCTCTTTTCTTCATCATCTTAGCACATTATGGAAGTTATTGTCTGAAATCCACTAAAAATCTTCAGATGCATATCATCATAGCAAAGCAATGTATATTCTGTTCAAACCATAATACTTTATCCCCTTTGTGGAAGATTGATCTTTCTCTTTTGCTTGCTTGCTTGCTTGCTTTTTCTTTCTCTTTCTCTTTCTTTTTCTTTCTTTCTTTCTTTCTTTCTTTTCTTTCTTTTTCTTTATTTCTTTCTCTTTCGTTCTCTTTTCTTTGCAGATAAATACAGTATACTATATCTTCATACATTGTCAGGCTGAGTGTCTGAGCCAGTTGGTCCAGTTGCTAATAATGAAACCAAGATTAAGTTGGGTTAGTGTTAGTATAAGCCGGTTAGCAAAGCGTAGTTTGTTTTCTCATGGAAGCTCAGCTAAACATCTTTAAAATGTTTGTTTTGAGTTACAAGGGAGTCCAGGTAAGAGCCAGCATGTAACTTCTTGGATCACTTTTCCCACCACCAAAGTACAATTCAGTGTACACATCATTCTGATAGTAAAATCAGCAATCTCATTCTCATATGCAAAGAATGCCCCAGTGTTGATGTCATTGTCTATGGAGATATTGGTTGACTTTGCCTGTTTTCTTACTACCTTGAAGTCATTAAAAGTTCAATTCTTCTTGAACTATAGAGCTAATTCTTGTTTGTAAAGATTTCCAAAGTTCTAGAAATTCCAGATACTCTTACGTTATGAGCATGTTTATGTGTTTTAACATAATGGGAATTATTTTACTTGTTTACCACGTTTTTGAGATCCTAAATTCTATCTTCTTTCTTATGTGCTTAAATCAGTTTGATATTGTAGGGCTGTGATCCCATCATCTCAAGGCTTCTTGCAACTCTGTTATTTGTATAGTTGTCTCAGAAACATGAGGAACCTCAGCCTGGAAACCTCCGGAGGCCACATTTCAGCCCTACATTAGATCCTCTAGTTTGATATGAAAATATATTAAGAAATATTGGTGTATTCAGTGATTTGTGGGAATAGCAGCTTTATATCTGGGATTATTAGAACATGGATTTGCATCTCCTGACCTGGGCTTTTTTGAAAGTAGGGCATGTTTTTCACTGGGAAAAATATGTGAATAAGTAGTTTCTTAAATTTCAAAAGCAAACATATGTGAATAAATAGTTTTTTAAATTTTGAAAGCAAACATATGGGTTGTTTCTGTGTGTATATGGTGGCATCAGATCTGATGAAAATGTGTGTTTATTTCAATTACTTGTGAACTAATGGATAGCCTCACAAGTTGCAGGACCAGTATTTATAGATTTCCACCCTTTACACACTGGGTAGACTGCCTTTGGCAAATGGGCACACTTGGCATTTTTTTAGTGCATCCAATTGAACACATATGCCATAGTAGAATTTTGATCATATTAGCCAAGAATATAGTTGATGCATGCAAGTTAGTGGCTTTCTTTTTCATCAGACTGAGCATTCCTAGAGTGTCTAGTTGGACACTGCATGGATTGAGAGTCTGCATTTTGGGGGAATGAGAGAATAAAGATAATTGCTTATAGTGCTTTATCAGTTTATCTAAGATTGCCATGCATCTTGGTAACAGTTTTCCTCTAAAATGCTTTGCAGTAAAGCTTTGTGTCAAAAGGCAAGTCAGTAAAGGGCTGTATGCATGTGTTTGTGTATGCATGTGTGTGAGTGCCCTCACTTTTGTGGTGTGTGTGTAAGGGGGGGGGAGAAGAAGAGAAAGAGCGAAGGAAGGAAGGAAAGAGGAGGTAATCCTAGTAATCTGGAAAAGGTGTGTTCAGGCTTCTTGGTTATAAGAAACAAGAGGTTTATTTCTCATTGCTGATGAATTTCAATTGTAATTACAGAGCATTGGTAAGCTGACATAAGTCCCAAGGACTGGAGCAAAAATACATACTATCATTAGAAGCCATGTGAATTCTTTCTGAAAACCTAGTAGCCAGGTGTGAAACCAATTTGTGAACAGATATTCACTCTTTCTGGTTGTCCATTAAAGTTAGCTGTTTCTCTACAATGCTAAGGGCCAAGCTCTAAAAATGACATGAATGGCCTGTGGCTAGATCCATCCAATGTGCCACTCACTTGCAAGTTTCATTCTGTTGCACAAGTGAAGGACAACAGTTAAACTGTAAAGATAAATGCTTTTTTTTGATTGGGTTCCTAGAGAATAATGGTGCTATTGTACAATTGTTGAAATAGAGTCTACAGCCGCCCCAAACAAAATAGTCCCTTTGAAGGTCTTGGAAATAATGACGTCACAGGCAGATTGAACCAGAGATCCATTAATAATATCTTTTGTAGAAAGCTGACTCAGAGGAGGAACAATCTTAGTAAATTGGCATTGTTTACAAACATAATAGAATCCCCTTTTTTTTCTTTATTTGTGGAATAGTAGGGGATATCTAATAATAGAATCCACTTTTTCTTTTTATTTATTTTTGGTATAGGAGGTACTTTCCACTTGGGAAACAAACATATTAACAGCAAGGCTTCCTTACAGATCCCTGCCCTTTCTTCGTTGGTCTTCTAAAAGTGACTTAATTTTCCTTGGAACATGCCAAGGTTTTTGCTTTGCTTTGAAGGTGGGTTAAAGATAAAAAGAACCTCCTGCACTATTCTCTTGTCACCAGATGAGAATTATCTGGAATCATTAGAAGAAAATGAAGACTGGTTGTGCCTTGTAAATGGTAGTAAAGAACTGAAGTAATAATATAATGATTCAAGAAAAAGTAAATCTGAAATTTCTAAGTAAATGGAATGGTGATTTGGCTCATGCCAAAAATCCCAAATAATCACTTTCTCTGCCTTATGTTCTTCCTGGGGAACTGAACATAGGTTCTCCAGTTTCATTTCCATCTCTGCAAAAGTTTTATTCGAATTCCTCTTCTAATCCCCTGATGAGCTGAATGTAATTGAAACAATTCAAGTTTATTGGGCAGTAGAAAATTGTGCCGTACAAGCTCTGTCCTTTGCAGAGTGCCAGTGAGTGAAACTGACCACAGAAATTATGTGTTGTTGAAGTTTTGGCCAAGGGTTTCTTGTACAATGTAGGAAAAAGATGGTTTATATCCTAAGTAGCACTTTCTTCCCAACCCTAAAATACACCTGGTCAAATAAGGTTAAGCTAATTAGCCTGAAAAGAAGCAGGGGCATCTGCTTTCTGAGCCTCTGGTCAGAGGGAGTAATTAGGACTGAAAAAGGCCACTCCATTGTTAGTCACACCTGTTTATCAAGAACAAAAGGGCATTGTGTTTTAAATTATGTAAGTGCATAGAACCCAGAATGGACCAGACATTTACTTGCCTTATTATGCAAGATCGGCTTTGTACATCATTGTAAAGAGGTCATGCTTGTTTCTCTGACTTTTGTCATCTGAAGTAATATGTCATCAGAAAATATAAATCACCCAGATAATCATGGCGCTCTCCCATGGGAGACATATTTTTCAGAAACCTGTCTTCTAGATATTTCTATTTAAACATGCATTTCTTTCACAATGACTTATAATTATTTTTACAAAGATTTTGTATATCTGATATTTATATAATGATCATCTTATATGCAGGCATTATTTTTGAACCGAGAAGAATAAAGCAAAAAACAAAACAAACTAATGTCTTGTTTCTCATGGCAGATTCTTCTCAGTGACTAAACACTAAATAATGCCATTGGTGAATTCAGTCTTTTAAACTCACTTCTCTTCCAGAGAAACAGTAATCTTAGAAGGATCAACAATCAAAATGCAAAAGAGAATGTAGAATTAATAGCACTGGTTTCATATTCTAGTTAAAATATTTACTAGTGGTCATAGTATCTATGAATATACTTTATCCTTGACATCACCATTACTTTTTCATTTTATCTTGTGCTGTAGTTTCACCTATACAGGAAAATGTGAGACTTATTAAATTGTTGTCATTGGTGACAAAATATTTATTTCTAAGTATTTTCTCTATCACATTTACTGAAACAATACAAACAATGCAATAATTCATTAAGATATTGCAAAGCATTACACAGGCAAAGGGAAAGAAAAGAGATTTCTTTTCCAAATCAAGATCAAGCCAATCATTGTTAGTTGACAGTCATATGAGCAGATGGAGAACATATTAATTAAATAGTAACCTATTCTCAAGTATTTTCAGGATGTATGTATTTGAAAGAATTTAGAACATGGTAATTAAAACTTCTCTCAACATAATATGTAACTTAGAGTTCACTATTGAAAGGAATAAACACAATGCAACCACTAAAGGACTAAAAAGAATTGCAAGATTTTTTTTTTCTCGTTACAACAGTGGAGGAGACCCCTATTTTCGTTGTTGTTGTAAGGTTTGCTATATAGTAAATGTTGAAATAGTGTGATATGCTTTGTGCGTTGGGAGAGTTCTTATGCTCCTAAATTAATGCTAGGTAATGCTTGATAAATTTACAGAGATTTTGTTGCAATGGGATTTGACTTTCCTTGTATTCAAACTAGGGATTCACTTGGAAGGTACTCTCAGCACCTGACTTGTGCTGGCATGTGTCAGGGCATTTTTGGAAGGGCTTGAATTAAAGTAGGAAAACACCTTGAAACAGGAATGTTTCCATGGGGAGTCCATGCTTTTTCAATTCACATTCCTGTGGGATTAAACCTGAATGCACTCAGCTTCTAGGCACAAGACGCTAAAGAATAATGAAATATAGAGCAAATAATTTGCTAAAATTCAAGCAGGATCTTAAAACCCTGTTACCTCTGTAAAAACTCCCTTGTTGTTCCCTGTTCCAGGACATAAAATTTGACAGGGAATAAAGTTATGGTGTATCCTCAGGAAGTGTCTTCTTCTCTGGAAGTTCTCTTTGCTCATGATGCCATTTGGCCCACCTTTATTTAATACCTCCTTGGGAGAAGATGGGGCATTTTTTCTTCTAAGAATATGCCCGTACTCTGCTGAAACTGTCAGGTCTACTGGATTGTTTCTTAGTTCATTCCACATTTTGTAAATCAGGCACACACACCTAAGAAACAGGGACACCAAAAGCATTCCAATGTTAAAATAACTAGCAAATCATTGTTGTGGGCTATTAAAAATCAGAAGCCAAGCTTGTGTTAATTTCAAACTCTGAGGATGTTGATGTACTTGACAATGATGATCGTCAGAATGGAATTTTTTAAAGAAAAAACGTTGTAAATTGTTCATGAAAAGACTAAGTGGACAGCAGAGAATAGAGAGTTTCATTGTGAGAAAAGCAAGGAACTTTATGTGTTTGTGTATACATATGAAAAAGCCATTAATTATCGCCTTCACTTTCCCCTTTTGGAAATTGCATTGTTGTTCTTTTGGGAGGCAACTCCTTTCCTTCCAGAGAAGAAGCCCCATAAAATTATCAACACAAAGCCTGAAATGTGAGACCAATTCTTTTGTTTCTAAGATGATAGAATCTGCATGTTTACTAGATTTTTTTTAGATCTCTTCTTCCTTAACTCCTGTTTTCTCCTCCTTTCTTTAGGAGCTGTGAAATCTGTTGTAACAAAATGTCTGACAGTCTGGATAATGAAGAGAAACCCCCAGCTCCCCCACTGAGGATGAATAGTAACAACCGGGATTCTTCAGCACTCAACCACAGCTCCAAACCACTTCCCATGGCCCCTGAAGAGAAGAATAAGAAAGCCAGGCTTCGCTCTATCTTCCCAGGAGGAGGGGATAAAAGTAAAGTATCAGTGGCCGGGCATTGAAAAGGGGCTAGTTTATTCTTTCATTGTCACTTTTCTTTCATGGGTAGTCATTTCTTGAGCATTGGCTATTCAGGACCTTTACATCTACATCTTCGGAGGTTGCATTTTGTCAGAGGATAATGTTTGATTGACTTACTGTGGGCTTACAAAAAAATACACTTAATGCCGTGTTTGCCTTTTACATAAAATTGAATTTATAATGTTAAGCTGAGAAAAATCTTAGAAACGATACTGTCTCGAATATATAAATGGTGACTTACTTTCTGATAGCTTAGAATAGAATTTACAATAATCCCTTCCTAACTGCAAGTTGTCCTTTTTGGAAATTTGAGTATAGTTGGATATACTTCTGTGTAACATTTCAGTAACTGTGAATATTTTCAATTGAGTATTCAGGAGTCAGTCCAGGTTACCACAATATTGCCTCTCTATTTCACAGGTAGAAGGAAATTTCTGAGTCATTTGTTTCCTCCCTCATTCTTCTAACATTTGTCCCCTATACAATCAACCAAATTTGCAGAGTATCATGAGAATATGTTATCATTTATCCTTGTGTTGTTCATAATGCCATTTGTTACTTAATTATATGCTGACACTGAATGAAACTTGGGGATATAAACTTTAATTGTTGGGTCACATGGGTTCTATAGATGTATCTGCTGAGGTCGATGAGAGTCAGCCTAGTACAAGTGCACCAGCACCACAGAAAGTTGCCAAAAGGGCATGAAGGGTGATGTCTTTGGGAGAGAAAAGGAACATTCTTGATCTGCTTCTTCAAGGTAAAACAAAAACCTTTGTAGGATGCTTATATGGTGTTAATGAATCCACAATTCATACACTAAAGAAAGCTGAAACTCTCATCAGGGCCAGTATTGCTTCTTGTACACCTACACCACTTAAAAGATGCTTTATTCCTCATAACCCAAGGATAGAGAAGATGGAAATGATGTTAAACCTCTGGACTGAAGATAAGCAAAGGAATAATACACCACTTTCCATGGAAGGAATCTGTGACCATGCAAGAGAAATTTTCAGTGACATGCTTTCAGTCCCTGAAGAGAATGTAGAAAAAAATTTGCTAGGATAAAGGGATGGTTTGAGAAATTCAAGAAGCACCATGACTGGGAGACTAAGTCATATATGGACAGTAGTGCTAAAGATTGAACCACTAGATCCTGCAATTCCTGGGTTGTATCTTCCACAACAGAAAGTGATTGATTGAAGAAGGGGATTATGTGCCTGCACAAATCTTTGGTACTATTGAGGCTGCAATGCTTTGAAGCCCTTGAATAATCCTGCTTGCCATTTTGACAAGCAGGAGCCAACTGATGCTGACATGAGAGCAGTCAAAACAGAGAGGCTGACGTTTCTATTCTGTGCCAATACTTCAGGTGACCTCATAGTGAAACTATTGCTGTTTTATAGAAAATTTTGCCCAGATTTTCTTAGGGGAAAAAACCGAACCAAGTTTCCAGTAGACTGGCATGCAAACAGGAAAGCCTGGATGACTCCTTTTCTCCTTAAGGAATTGTTTGAACAATGCTTTCTTGTGGAAGTTCAAGACTACTTGAAAGAAAAAAATCTTGAATTCAAGGTGCTGTTTATTCTTCACAGTCCATTTGGTGCCTCTGATGCATTTGTCAATGTGCATCCTAATGTTAAGATTATCTTTATAACTAAACACATGACTCAGCTCCTTCAGCCCTTAGATTAGTGTGTGATCTGGCCATTCAGGAGGCTTACACTAAACTAATATATAACTTTGTTGTACAAAATCTTGAAAAGTTTCCTCTGTCTGAAGATTCTAGTGCATGGGATTTCTATACCATCACTAACGCTGTATTCTTAATAAAAGAGGCACTAGATGGTTTAACAGAGCCCAACATCAATGCAGCCTGGGATACAATTTGGCTAGAGATGGTGAAATAGCTTTCAGTAATCTCTCCTGAAGGCAATGAATCTTTGGATCAAGGAGAACCTATGGATGAGGATGAATATTTGGCACAGGAACAGTCATTAGCTGAAGTTGAATCTGAACCTACTGACACTAATTCAAGTGACGTGATACTGCTGGAGGATGATCCTCAGGAATTTTCTAACACCCCAGAGGTGATTATCCTAAAGATGATGAAGATGATTAGAAGGCTATGGGACTGGAGACAAATAAGAAACAGGATCAAGATTTTAGAACAAGTTTAAAACATGCCCAAGAAAGTAATAAAAATTGATGTCTTTACATGTCAAATCTTACCTGTTCAAAGCTTGAATTATTTAGTAGAGCTTTATAAAGAGGTGTTAGGATGCCTTAAAAAAAAAAGCGCATTGGACAGAAACCATTTTCAACAGAACTTCAATCGTTAAGTAGTGCCATTTAATACCACTGCTAGTCATCTGGTAAGCTGCCTTCAGATAAACCCTGAATGATTTCATTGAACTCTTTAAGGAGGTGCTAAGTGTCTTTTTAAAAGACCGTATTGGGAAGAAAGCAACTTCAGAAGAACTTAAATCATCAAGTAGTGACATTTTAAATACCCTTGCTGGATGGCTGATAAACTGCTTTCAGACAAAGCTTGAATGATTTCATTAAACTCTGTAAAGAAGTGCTAAGGTGTTTTAAGAAAAGATGTTAAGAGACAGCATCTTCAGAGAGTCAAAGTCATTAAATAGTACCAGTTAAATTCATTTGCTTGACAGAGCTAAAGCTGCAAGCAAATTGTTACAATTGCATGATTGGATTTAGATGAATCTGAGAGCTTGAGGAAGCATGATTTAAATTGAGTCCATCCCCCTTCCTTGCTTCTCTGTTACCCCATTCTCCACTACCATAATGAGCAATACATCTTCATCACCTCTGGAAATCGTCTCAAGATTTCAATAGAAACTATGTAGAACATACTATTTTTTACTTATTCAAATTATATAAACTCTCTTTAACATTCTTTTTATGTAATGTACTGTTGTTATTGTTTTATTTTACTAAGCATAAAATATTTGTGAGGGCTTTCAGAAGTTTGCTTGAGATCTCATCCTGCCCACATTTTTTTTTCCTCCTAAAATAAGTTCCTCAGCAGAATTCTACTTGAGGGTTGGTAAGGAACCTGACCCTTATGGGTGAGGAGGGATTACTGTTTCTGTGTTTCTGTCTCACAGTGACTGCTTGGGATATGCCACAATCAGTCTTGAACTACTGGAACACTGGAGTTGTGTTTTAAAGACCCGGATTTAAGTCCAAGCTCTGCCACTGATCATTGTAACTTTGGACCAGTCACTTAGCTTCTCTGAGCCTCAATTTCCTTACCTGTTAAATGAGGATAGTATATCTGGCCTACCTCACAAGATAATGGTGATAAATGAGTGTAATTCTAAACGTCAGAGTGATACTAAAAATAAAATTAAAAAGTGCTAAATAAATGTGAGATATTATTACATTTGTATCATTCTGGACCTTACAAACAACCAAAAAACCATAAAGTGGAGAGGAAATATTTTGGAATTCTTGCTTCCTTTTTAAAGTAACTTTCTCTCTAACTAGAATATATATGTCAATTTTAGAAAATTAAAATTGCCCCTTTGATCCACAACAAAGGTAATTGGGTTGGTATATTTCTTCCCAGTCCTTTTTCCCCCTCATCATATAGAAATTGTTCATCAATGTTAAAATTTTGGAAAATAAAGAAAAGCATGTAGAAAAAAATTAAATCACCCATAATCTCAAATCCCAGAAACAGTGTTAACATTTTGGTGGATTGCTTTCCACACATGTTCTATGGTTATATATGAACATATACTTTTTTCCATAGTTAAGATCATACTATATACAGTTGTATATCTTGATTTTTCACTTTACATTTTTATCATGAATATTTTCCTACATTTCTTAAAAATCTTCATAAACGTCATATTTGATGATGTATAATATTTCATTATATAGTTGCACCATGATTTATTTAACCATTTCTTTTTGTTCCATGTTTAGGGTCTTTTCCTAATTTATGTCATTATAAATAATGTCACAATGTATTATTTCATTCCTTAAATGAAAATACTTGCTTTGGTGACAGCAGAGGTTTTTTTATTTTTTTTAAGAAGTCCCCTTAATAGCTGCATTTCATTGACCAAATGGAACTTCAAGTGACAGGTAGAAGAAAAATAAGAAGTAGTAGATGTCATTTCAAGACTGATGCTCTGTCTTTGTCGGAGATTGTTCCAGGAACTGAATCTTGGTGTTAGAGCAAATTAGGAGGGATAATTCGCCACCATTTTATGATTCTTCACTATAGAACAGTTTTCAGGATTTAGACTAGGAAAAGGACATCCTGAACAGGTGGTATGATTTTATTTTATGGGCCTTGCGAAGTGTGGGACTGATCAGGTTTCTTTTTTGTTGGCTACTAGAAAGCTTGGAGCCAAATGTGTGGCCTGTACATAGAACTTGTAATGGAATTCTATGGTATGTATGCACCTTTGTATTAGCCTTCTCCCAGTCTCCATTTTATGTTCCTACCTTTTTTTCCCCGTTTATTTTCTTATCTACTTTGAATTTATGCTATCATGTTGTATTTTGTATATCCTTGTAAGCCACCTGACATCCATTTTGGAACAAGGTGGGGAATAAATACGAGAATGAATAAATAAATACATGAATAAATAAATGAATTAATAAACCTATAAGGAAAAGGCAATGAGGCAATTGAATGCAGCCAGGACTCTGAAAATGGCATAGAGCCTCTAAAAATAATCGATGTTAAGGACTTGAAGCTTGGAAGAACATGTGGGACAGAAGCAGGTGAGGCTGCATTTGGAGGTGACATGTTCTATGTGACGTCTATGTCTTCTGAAGCGTGCTTACGTCTTGTGTCTTGTGCTGCACTTGAGCATTAGATGTGTTTCAGAGGACATGCAATGCTGTGTGAAGGGCTGTTTCTGTAGAGAGCACAGTTCACGTGCATTTTGTTTGTGGGGAATCCAGAGAGATTTGGGAGCTAGCGAGTCTGGGAGAGATGTGAAGGCCCTCTACCTAGCAGAGTAGGAAGGGATCGTTGGCTATAACACAAATCAAGACAAATGGAAAGTATATGGTTTCTGGATGCCAAGATATGTGCCAGGCACTTTACATGTATTGAGTCATTTATTCCTCATAGCCACTCTATTATCCCCTTTATACAGATGAGGTGATTTCAGCTCGAAGTGTTTGAGTAGACAACCTAGGGTCACATAGCAAATGCTGGAAGCCAGAAGTCTCCCAGGTCTCTCTGACTCCAAACCCTATGCTTGTTCTACTGTCTCACACTGCCTTGCAATGTGACAAAAGGAATATGTGGTAAACTATGTTCCCAGCATCCAAAAGCCAGCAGTGGCTTTAAAGTTTCCTTAAGAAGATAGCAGTGTACTTTGAAACATGTCTGATTTTCAGAAAGGGGACTCTTTTTTTCCCAGTCACAACTTAGAAAGAAAAGAAAGAAAGCATTTTCATGTTTTTTAAATGAAATGGTGGCGAGAAAATATTCTTGACACTAGAGACGAGCTAACATTTGCTTTGGGTATTTTGTGGGTTAGATAATCATTTGGTGTGTGTACTTTACAGGCTTACATGTTGCTTATTTTAGAAAGCTGAGGCACTAAATGAGTGTGTTCATGTGTCAAAAAGTTCTTAAAGTGCTATATAGTTTTGTTATTGTACTGCATATATATTGTTGTTCTAATTTCTAGAGTATGTTATCTTCTATATCCCCTATACAGCAGGAAAGGAAGCGTTGCTGTGAAACAATTATATTAAAGAAAACTCTCAGTTATCCTTTATGGTCTTGTTAATCAAATGTTTTGGTCAATGCACGTTACTAATTTTCAACTAATTAATGCACAATAAAATATGCTTAGTATGCTAACTAGACGGAACAGTATGCAGTCTTTCTTTGGTGGTGCTGAAGACCCTTCGGGATCTTGTAGTAGCTCAAGGTTATTATCACTGCACCAACAATGAGTGGGCATGTCAATTAATTGAGGATTCTGGTTATCAGATAGCCAGATGTCAGAGACTCTGCTCTGCTGCATCCTGAGTGGTTTTTATATTCCTCTGGTTCTCCAAGTGTAGCCCATACAGCTCAGCAAAGAGTGCTCTTCAGAGATCACTGCCCTGCCCTTTGGGATTCCTGGAGGCCAGCATCTTGCTTGTCCTCCAAGGTCAGTGCTGTTCCCCTGGAGAAGAGCCTCCTCTACTACTCCTTTACTGATAAAAGTCCTCTGTGGTTAAAATGGGAAGAAGGATGGATGTCTACTAGAACCTGTGCTTCCATTTCAAAACCAATAAACGGAAATTGAGCACAAATATGGGGGCCCACTAAAGCCACCAGACAAATTCAAGAGAAATGTGGAATGTATGAATGGGAGAGGTATACATTAAAGGAAAGAAGCATCAGGGTGAAATAAACTAAGAAAGGAAGCAGTGTTTGAGAGGGAGATTAGGAGGTGGAGAAGATACATGGAATGGATGAAAATAGAGGAAAAGACAGAAGAGAGTGGGAGAAAACATTAAAATGAGGTGTTGCAAAGAGGAAAATTGACACTTGCTAAGGGATATGAAGCTGCTTTCCTCCTTAAAGCAAATAAGGCCTATTTTTCTCTCAAACTTGTACCCTATGTAGGTTATTCACATGATCAGAAGAGTCTAGTTAGGACTTGCCTCATCTTTGATATTTGTTTTCAAACATTTTCCATTGAAATTGTTGCATGTGTGAATTGGGTGCAAATGAAAGTGGAGCAAGTGTGTGTTGACTGTAAGGAGATGGGTAAGAGGCAACTTCCTAAAGATTTGTCAGAATTATCTCTGTTGTTGAATGCTTTTGAAGATGATACCACTGAGGGTGATGGCTGTCTGCATGTGTGAATGTGGGTGCTTAGTAGGGCTCACATGAGACCATCATTTCCTTTTCCCCATCATCTTCATGGAATACCCAGCCTATGAATTGGGCTTGTGGCTACACTTGCAGAGTCAGGTACCACTTTGAGTTTATATCCATACACAAAAGACTGCTAATTTATGAAGGACATATATTGTGGTTTTCCATAGCAACTGAAAACCCAGAAGGAGGAAATGGGCTTAATATTCTGCCAGAGGGAATCGACTAGACATAAAGAAATTCCAGACGGTCTCATTAGATACTATGACTTACCAAGGGTGAAATTTTCTAGGTTCTCCATTGGGTCTGGCATGGCTTTAGTAGGTTCTAACTGAAGGCAGGAGAATGGTTTAAACACTCCACCATGGGCCTTCCCAACTATATGATTTTGGGATTTGCTAATATAATAAAAGCTACTATAAGAACTATGAGTGTTTAAAACAGCCCAGTTTAATCTTATTTCTTGGTGATTTTATTTCCAAGAACATCTCTCAGGGTGGAAGTGCTAGGTCTAAAAAGTGGCAGATTGTTTAGTTCTCCAGCAAACATAGTCACCCTGTTACTTAGTTTATCATTAATGTGGTGATGTATTTTGGACAGCAGTATGGGCGCATTATAATTAGTGTTTCAAAGTGTTTTCACAGCAGTTATCTCCTTCACTCCTCCTATAATGGAGGTAAGGCACAGGGATTATCCTCATTTGATGGAGAAAGGCAGAAGCTAGGAGAGGTTGTGACTCCTGCAAAGTTGCCCCACTACCTAATAACAAAACTAAGCAGATCTAAAATTTAGGTCCTCTCATACTTGGTCCACTGGTTGTTGAATAATATACTGCTTATCCTAAAATGGGAGTTACCTAACTTGTTTGGAAAATGGATTTTAGCCAGTGGCGTATGCAAAAAATGGAATTTTAACAGTAGCAAGTAAAACCTAGGGGTATCCAACCTATTTTCTCAATCAGTGATTACAGTAGTGCTCATACATTTGTCTTTACAAGTTAGTGTTCATCCCAAGGGTGTAACTTACTAGTAGGAAGTAATTTAGCCTTTGTAAAAAAGGAAATCATTATTTTTTTGTGATTCCTGTGTTACTTTTTGACCTTAACTTTTTCCTATTACAAAAATAGTACCTGCTGCTTAAAAAGTGAAACATTAATGAACTATATTAAAATAGAATATTAGAGTCACCTATCATCTCTTCCCTTAGATTCATTCATAATCTGGTATTTAAAGGATATTTGGGCCCTCCTCTTCAATAAATACCTACTTCCTTTTCTGCTCAGAATCAGTATATATTTTGCTCAAGATGCTGGGTTTAAGCCAGAAATATATCTATTAAGTGGAACCCTTTTTAATTCTTTTACTCACCTTATACTGTCAATTTCTCTAAGGACTTAGAACCAACAATAGCATCCATTTTTCTATGCCTAACTTTCCATTGAAGCTAACATTTAGTACTTTCAAATATTTTCAATGGGAAAAATAAATGTGAAGGCCCATACAAGTGAACATTCTTTTACCCCCAAAATTAGATGTCAAGTAGAGAATTACTCTTTCCCATGGGTAAGGGAATATGTAAGAGATTCCAGGAGGTAAGAAATTTCTGTCATTCCTCTGGCATAATATGCCCACAAACAGGATATTTGATTGTTTATAGAACAGAGGTGCCAGGGATTAGAATCTTCTTTGCAGCAATCAGTCCCTCAGGGATAATTGCTCTCACAAGGAGTGCCTGCTTCTGTGACACCACCTGCAGGACTGCTGTTGCCATAGGAAGAGCTGTTCTGGGATACTTCAGTATTCTTACTAAGTATGAGGATTTAGAAGGCTTCCTTCTGGAGGCTTATGGCACAGAGTGCCTTGTGGCCCATATACCAGAGGATGGCACAGACTGGCATTTTGAAAAAAAAGTTTAAAGACAACAATTCCAGTACTTAATTCACTTTCCTGATAGTTAAGTAGACAAGAACACATTTTACCTCTTAAGGACCATAAGACAATATTGTGTAAACATCTTTTGGAAAGGGGAGTATTGACTAGCAGCCTCCTAGTGACTTGTAGAAATCAATGAGCTGCTGCAAGCACCTATCACTCAGCTAAAAAGTGACCTGGTTTTTAAGGAGCTTATGTTAGGAAAAGTGAGCATTGTCACCCATAGGGGTAGATGGCCCTTTAAAAATACTTATATCTTTCCAACAAGACTTTCTTAGAGCAAAGTTTAGGAATATTCAGAGGAAAAGCAGGCAGGCCTTTTGGTATGACAGGTCTCAAATCCAGCCATTTCCATTGCCTCTGCCAGAAATGGCCCCTATGGCTCCACAAATAGTTTGGCTTCGGGAAGACAGAACGTTGAACAGAATGCGTGGGCTGAGGGCAGGGAAGGGGTCGTGGGAAAGAAAGGGAGGGAGAGGGAGGAGGGCTTCTTGTGTCAAGCTAGGTATTGTGGGATAAAGGCACCTCCCAGGAGGGCTTCAACCCCAGCAAGTCCAATACAGTTATCCTAACAAAATGTTCTATTAGACTTCCTTTATCTCAAAGATCTTCATGGATTACCACTGGATAGGGATATATGTGCAACCAGCCAATGCATAAATATGTGCTGCATGCTGATTTTGAGCACAGATATAATTTATTAGGTATCTAATTTTTTAAATCAGAATTGGCTGTTAATATAGACTTATCTGGGAGCATGTTGTTAACTGCTTATATACTTCACTCAGAAAATATTTATGCTTGCTTTTTATGTGCCTAGCTCTGTGCTGAATGTTGAGGGAATACTACATATAAGAAAGACAAAGTTCCTTGCCCTCAGGTAATCTATAGCCTAGTTGCAGAAATAACATACATACACGCACACACACAGTATACTAATTCCCAGTAACTGGACTTGGAGGCAACAGATACAGTGGCAGGTAGGCCACCCCATTCTTCCCACCATGCATTCTCCTCTTCAGCCCGAGTGAAACAGCAACCATCTCAAATCCTTCCCCACCATGCCATGTGTACCTAGCAACACATAGGTACTAGGCTTGTCTTCCAGAAAATAACTTTTCTATTATATTATTCATCTGCTTAAAATTTTTCCTGGAACATTCTTTATTACTGTCTCTGATTCCATCTTTCTTTCCTTCCTGAGTTCCCTGGCTATACCCTATTTATCCCTGTCTTCTCACTTCTTCATCAATATGTTATATCCATTCCTACTTCTACTGTCCTTCCTGAGATGCCTTACCCTTCCTTCCTATCCATTATTTAAGGTATATCTCTCAGGTTCTACCTCCTCCAGTAAGCTCTCAATGTCCACCACAGATTTCTTTGATCTTCCTTTCTTTTGACATGCTACAGCATTTATACACTATTCTTTCCAATTTAGCACCGTATTTTCTCTGATCTGGTAGCTATTTCTTGTTTGTTGAGCTCATTTCTTCAATTAGATTGCAAGTTTAGAATATTAAACTCCTAATGAGTCACCCAGCATAAGCTGACACTACACTGATCAACAATTCAATGTATAATATGTGTTAACCGACTCACTGACTGATTCAAAGGAAAGGATGCTGCGACAGTTACAGGAGGGAGTTATTCCTTAGAGCTAAGGTTGTGAAATGCTTGCCTCTTAGAACTAGCCAGCCTATGTGTTTTCTTCTTCTTTTGGAAAAATTATTTCTGCACTTACAAGATATGCTTTGTATGATATTTGCTTTTAGCTTTCTGTAATAATGTGGCTTTAATTATTGCTTTCTTTATTATGCTGCATACCACAACATTGTGCTTGCTTTCCATTGCTTTTCTTTTTTTTTAAATGACAATTGTTCTGTGCTTGTAGGCTGCATCTATCCAGGAAAGCATTTCTCTATGTCTGTCTTCTGTCATTCTTTTTCTTTTCCTGCATGCTCTGTATTCAAGGAGCTAGAAAGTGTTCTAAAAATAGTGCTGCACGTGACCATTTGATATCCAATGAGAAGGCCCAACAGAACTTCAGGAATTTTAGGGAAAGAAGACAAGTGGAACTCCTACAAGAAGACTCAGGTGACACTTCTCTAAAATGCTTTCAGAAGGCAAGCATAGCACCATCCAGGGATTTCACTGGGAGAGAATTGGTCGCTTTGCCCTCTCTCTGGCTACAGGCTGCACCTTGAACCCTTTCCAGCTGTGCTGCCAATATATGCCTTTGGCCCCAAAGTGGCACCTGGCAAGAAGTATGCCTGAATGAATACAGAGTCATCCCCACCATTGGGGAAAAACAGCACTAGTACCACCACCAACTTCAACTACAACAAGGACAAAATATGCCCCCCTACCCCCAGTCTTCTTGGTGGACCGGGATCATTGTCTTCTCATCCATGAACACAAAATAGGAAATAGGCATGATCTGCCTTCATATATTGGGTCACATTTCATATAATGAAAGGTCATTCATTCATCCATTCATTTGTTCATTCATTCACTTATTCATTAACTTCATATCGAGTGTCAGGTACTGTGCAAGATAGATGCTGGAGTACAGAGATGAATAAGTCCCCTTGACTTTAAGGAACTGATGGCCTAGTGGGTGACACAGACAAGTTAGTCAATGATTAGAGTTTAGTGTGGTAAGTACAATATAAAAGTGAAGACTAGGAGGGGCATCTAATCAAGACTGGGGGGTGGGGTTAGGGAAGGCTTCCTGGAGGAAGTGACCCCTGAAATGAGGTTAGTCTTCAGAGGAGAAATAGGACTATCCTGGTAAGGGGTGGGTGCTATTTTAGGCAGAAGAAATAACATTATGAAGGCAATAGGCAGGATAAATATTAGTTGAAGTTCTATGAATGCAACTACAAGTAGTTCAGAATAACTAGTGCATAGATTGGGAGTGGGAGATGAAATCATAGAAATGATTGGGGACCAAATCCTGGAGGACTATATATGCCATGCTAAGGGCTCTGAATTTAATTCTGAAGGCAGTAGGGGAACATTGAAGTAGGGGAGTGGCAACAGATTTGTATTTCAAAATATCACTTTGGCCATAGGGAGAAGAATAGATTAGAGGGGAGACAGGGAAGGGGATGGAGGTAGGAGACAAGTCAGGCTGTTGGAGCCATCAAAGTGAGAAATGGTAGTGGCCTGGCCTAAGGGCCAGTATCAGTAGAGATAGAAGGAGGGGCAGTGCAGAACAAGTATTTAGGAGGGAGAATTAATACAACTAGTCATCTAAGCAGATAGGAGGAGGAAGAGGGTATCAAGGATGGAGTCCAGGAATCAGCTTGGGTGACCAGCTGGAGAACAGTAAGGTAGGGGACATAGGAAGAATGGAGGTTTCATGTTATTTTAGGTGGGGATCAGCAATGGACAATGAGTTTACTTTTTAAAATATTTGTGGTAAGGGGCCTGTGGGTCATCCATATAGAGGTGTTCAGTAGGCAGTTGGCTAAATGGGGTGGGTTTGCAACAGAGAAGTCAGGGCTGCAGGTAAGTATAGGGAGTTGCTAGTGTAGATAGTAACTAAAAACATGTAAGTAGATTAAATGACCCAAGGGAGAGGTGTTGATAAGAAATGAGAACTTAGGACAACTTCTAGTGAATATTATTTAAAGAGCTGATGGAAAAAGAGGCCTCTGCAAATGAGACTGAGAAGGAAAACCCAGAAATGTAGGAATGGAATCTAAGAAAGTGTTGTGAATGAAGGGAAGCAAAGAAGTTAATTTCAAGGATTACATGGTCAGGAATGTCACTTTTCACTGAAAGGTCAATGGCTGTAAGGACAGAAGAGTGGCCATTGGAACTGTCAAGTAGGAGGCTAATTTGTACCCTCAGGGAGTCAGTGTAGTGGTTTAGGGAGTGAGAGCTAAGGAAATCTAGATTCGAGAAGTTTAGCTTAAAAAGAAAGGTTTGAGAGACTATAGCAGCTAGAGGAGAATGTGAGTTGTCAGAAGTGTTTTAATTTTAAAAGATAATGTAGATTTCAGCAGCTTTTAAGCCAAAAGAAAAGTGCCAGTAGAGAGGGAGAGATTGAAGGTACAAGAGGAAAGAGAAGACGATTGATGGGTGAGTTCCTGGAGAAGTGAGAGGGACTGGGATATAGAGAACCTGTAGAGAAGTAAACCTTAGGCAGAAGGAAAGTCACTGCTTCCAGGGAGAAAGGGAGAAGTTGCTACTGATGGAGATAAATACATAGGGGTGGGAGATGAATGCCTCTATTTTTCCCAGTGAAGAAGAAGGAAAGTAAGCAAGGAATACGTGGAGCAAAACTTTAAGCAAAGAAGTGAAATTTTGGAATATCCATTGGGGGAATGGAAAGAAAGTTGGCAAAGGGCAAGAAGAAGATTGTCGAGCACCACTGATTGGGTGAAACCTTTAGAAGTAAACATCCGATCAGCACTGCTGTGTGATTTCCTCCCCCAGCAACTCTTACAGCCTCAGTATAGAAGTGGAGAGTTTGAATGTTTGGATTCTGTCAGGTTAGGTTTTTGCAGAATGAATGCAAGAGGAGATCAAAGGATGAGAGTTTCCCATGCAATGGCTAGAGAGCAATTTAAGTGATGGGCTAGCGAGTCTGGACTAGATAAGAAGGAAGCAGAATCAGGAGGGAGCTGAGAGACTGCCCAGAAATGGAAGAATCCAGGTACTGAAGGTCTTGTTGAGAACAAAGAACAAGTTAAATGGGAGTAAGTGCTTGAAAGAGTTAGAATCCTAGCAGGATAGGATGCGGGGCTCAGAGAATGAGATAACAGATGAGTATTTCAAAGAAAGTCACTCTGGGTAATGAAAAGGCCTGGGGTAGGTGTGGTTCTCCACTCTGGCTGCACATTGGAATAATCTTTTGAGCCCCCGAAAATCATTTACCCAGGTCTCACCTCCAGAAATTCTGATACAGTAGATGATGAGAAGGCATAGACATTGGTATTTTATAAAAGGCCACAGGTTATTCTGATGTGCATCCCTGGTTGAGAACCATGGATTTAATAAAGGGTGACCATGGGACTGGATTGTAGAAGTGGAACGGAGGTGAAGTTCATTAGAGTTGAGGGAATTCAAGGATCTATAAGAAAAGAGTGTGAAGGAGGTGTCTGTTTATATATTTATGATTCGCAGCATCATGGCAGCATTGAGTATAGGAAGGAAGACTGGGAGCCAAAGTCCTCAATAGATAAGGGGACATGGCCAGGAGAATTAAATGGCACTAACTTCAAAGGAGGAGATGTTATAGGCTTGTACAGAAGTACTGATTTCAAATCAACAATTTAGAATAAAAAGGGGGAGACTCTTCCCCATTCCCCCCGACCTCAAGTCTTGGGATGTGGAAGAATGAGCAGCTTCCATCAGAAGTATCTGGGGAAGTGGTACCCTCATTGAATTGCAGGGCTTAAAGTTGTTGTTCTCAACCCTGGCTACCTAAAAGAATTACTTGAGGAACTTTAAAAACAAAGATGCCTGGGCCACCGTAGACTAACTAAATCAAATCTCTGGAAAAGGGACTTTGCCATGTCTCTCTTTTTTGAAGTGTCCTAGGTGAGAGCGATGCACAGTAATGCTTGAGAACCAAAGGCAAGAAGTGTCGAGAGTATTTAATGAAGTTGATGGTGTAGGGGAATTTGTTTTAATGACCCGAGCTCTAGCCACTAGAGGAAGTACAGAATACTGGGGGAGGGGTGTATAGGAAATGATAGATGACAAGAGGAGCTTCTCTTTTTTTTAAAGGTAGTGGAATCATGAAAAATATTCAGCAGGGATGAAAGACTCCAGAGAGACCAGCTGGTCTCTGAAGTTACATCTGGAACTCATGCACCCTCAGAGGAACCCAAGGCCAGATGCTTTTTGCAGTTTATGGTCCAATCAGCAATTCTGGCCTTTGTTCCAAGTTCCAGTAGAATGTGGGTGATACAGTTAGAAAGTGGTACTCAGGCTTCTGTTCTCTGCTGAATAGTACAAGTCTTACTGACCTAAGACTCAGGTTAGACTGAGTCTAATGAAGAGGACCAATGCTCACAGAATTTTCTGGGGAGATACAGACATTTTAGTGTTCTTAAGAAAAAACAAAGAGAACAGTTCTCATCTAGGTTCCATTCAATCACTAAACATTTACCAAATGCTAGGGCTCAAGTCTGTTTAGATTTTTTAATGCCACTGAGTAACAAATAGCATAGTTGTTAAGAGCACAGGCTCTGAGACACAGTTGGAACCTGAATTCAAATCCTGGCTCTGACACCTGCCAGCTGTCCCTCAGCATGTTGCTTAACTAACTCTCTGAATCTTACTTTTCTGATCTATAGGACAATAATAGTACAATAATAATAAAGCCCACCTCATTAGATTGTTACGCAGATTAAATGAGACAACCCTAGAAGTGCTTTGCACATAGTGAATGCTCCATAAAGAATAGTTACTGTGTGTGCTGACCCAAGACAAGTGCAGGGTAACATGAGAATGAATAAGATACGATCTCTGTTCTAGTGTCTCAAATTATACCTGGAGAGATATGTATGTAAACAAGAAATAACAATCCAGTGTTGATAATTGCTAAGCAGAGAACATACCCTGGGTAATCCTATGGGACTACAAAGGGAGGAGCATTTAACTTTGTCTGCAGAGAGAAGACAGGAAAAGCCTTGCCAAAGTAGAGGAATTCCAGCGAGTCTTCAAGAATAAGGACTAATGGGAGTTCTCCACACAAAGGGGCGGGGGCGGTAGGGAAGTAAGGCTTCCCAGGTTTAGGTCTAGCATGTGCAAAAGCTTAGAGGTAAGACACAACCTGGCAGTTCAGGGAACATGGAATGGGTATGGGACAGTGCCATGGCAAGAATAGAGGATAGAGGACAACTGGAGGCAGATCACACAGACCCTTGGATATCATGCTAAGGAGCATGAACTTTTAACATATGGGTAATGGGGAGCCATTTAAGCATTTTAAACATGGGCAGGAATGTGCTCAGATTTGTGCTTTTCAAAAGATCACTCTGGCTACAGAATAGAGAAAAGAATCAAAAGGGGCAAACTTGGAGGCAGTGAGACCAGGTGAGAAATGCTGGTGCCTCAGACTGTGATAATTGTTTATGGGAACGAAAAGAAAAAGGTGAACTCAAGACAAGTTTAGACGATACAATAGAGAAAACTTGGTGACCAATTAATGTAGAAATAAAGTAGGAGTCAAAGATGACTCCCAGGATTCTGGTTTGGGCAGCTGGATCAATGCTGGATCTACCCAATAGACAGAGTCAGCATGTACTTAAGACATCCAGCAAAACAGGGGCATCCAAATATGGAAACATTTGGATTTTGGATATAAAGCTTTAAAAGGGCTCAAATTAATCATCATAAGGACATCAGAAATTTTTGGACTTCTTTTTTTTTTTTTTTTTTGCTTTAGTACTGCTTTTATTTGAATTAGATACTGGGGGGGGGGGTTATTAATCTTTTTATTGCATAGAGCCTCTGAAAGGCCTTAATCCTTCTCTGAACTGGATGGCTGCTGGTGGTATTTCACTGAGATAGGGAATGCTGGAGGAGAAAGTTTGGGCTTCCTGCCTCTGTTACCCTTAGTCTTGAGTGAAGGGAATGGCATGTTTAGGCTGGTAAGGGATGGGCAATCAGATGGCCTTCTAGGGTGGAAACATTCAGCCAATCATCTGCATATCTCGGTATGCTACAAACATGCAGCCAGTGCTAATAGAGAGGCTACGAGTTTATTTGCTGGCAAGACAGGACATGAATGCAAGTCATGATATAAGGATTGGAGACATAGTTAAAGTAGGGGTTCTTAACGTGGAGTCTAGGGGATTTATGAACCTCTGAAATTATATACAAAATTGAGTATATGTGTATAGTGCATTTTTTTGTGCAGAAATTCCATAGCTTTATTCAGATTTTCTAAGTGATCACTGACCCCAAAGAGGTTACCAGCTATCAGGAGTGGATTTACTATGAAGGAAATGAAACTTTCTCTTCAGAGTCCCTCACTTGCATGGGACTCTTCAGAGGCCCTAGGGAGGGGCTCTAGCAGTTTTGAATTTATAATTTTGTGTTGTTTTTACTTAAAAAGAGCATGCATCTAAAATTATATAAAGTATTTGGCCCTACAAAATCCAGATTCACCCCTGCCAACCACTGATTAGGGAATTATCTAGCATGAGTTAGTGTCTGAGGTGGCTGCAATTCAAGAAGAATGAGTGTAGAGAAAGGATTGCTGAAGACCGAAGACAGCCAGCAAAGACAGAAGAGGAAGAAGCAGTGTCAGTTTGAGAAAGAATGGTCACTGAGAGAAGAGGAGAATCAGATCACGTTGTCAAGGATGTTGAAAGAGAGGTGGTTAGCTATGTCCAGCATTGATGGGAGATCAGGAAAGATGAAAAATAAGAAAAAGATTACAGGAGTGGCTAGGACGCCTTCAGTGGAGTGGTGAGAACAGAAGGCAAACTCGAGACTGATTGTTCCATTTGCCTTTATGAACAAGTAAAAATCATTGTTGAACAAGTATAAATGGTAGATATAGTCCACAAACATGCAGGGGAAGCAGGCGTACTAATGGAAAACTCTAAACTTCACTGTTCAGTTAGGATAATATTCATTAATAAAATAGGCTTACTGTAAAAATGGAATCTGTGCTAAGGTTAAGTTAGAAGGCATATACATCCTTATCTGTTTTGTCAAAATGAGTCCTAAAATGTGTTTGTGGTCAAGCAAGGCTTTGAATGACTCTCATTCCCTTCCACCCACCTTTACTTACTAATCTTGTAAAATCCCTCTGATTACTTGAATCCTTGCATTTCCGCTCTATATCTCTGTCCTCTGGCTGGAGAGAGGGAGCAGTGAGAGAGGGTAGAAAGAAAAAAGAAGCCATAAGGATGGCATTTGAACATGAAAGGTTTTGAATTTAAAATTTATCATGGGTAACCCACAAAACCAGTAATCCTTGTATGGTTAATTGAGTGTTGTCTGTAATTCAGGCCAAGGAAATAATCTATTTGAACCAGAGTGTTTAAATTGGCCACCCTTGCAATGCTGAAATTGATTGGTTTCAACTGGGTGAACCTAGTTCAAGCTGACTTGCCCCAGTATAGGGAGAGTGAGTATTATTTTTTGCATACAAAATGCAGCCTTATCAGAGATACCTGCTATGTATATGTCATTTTTGAATGTTCCCACAGTAACTTCCTCTTTGGATCTATTTACAGATAGACTAATTTTATTATAGTTACCAACTTAATTTCATCAGTGATGATACCTTTAAAGGCTTTTTATTTATTCAGTGTTGATACTTTTATTCATAACTGTGTTTCTATGAAAAATCTGTTACTTGAGAAGGACAATGATTTTGAATGGCCAATATGACAGAATATAATAGGGACATGGGAAAATAGCTACAAACTAGAAAGACCAAACCAAGGAACTGGTTGAACTGGTTTCAGGTTTCTTAAAACTAAATAAAATTAATTCAGGAAAAAGCAGCAATTTTTAGCTAGTTACAAATCTGTTCTAGGTAGAAAATTATTAAGAATATTTTTAATGTTAAGGAAAGATTTGTAAAGTTATTTATTTGCAAGAGTATCCTTGTCGAAAAGAGCAAGAATCTATTAAGATATGCTTCATAATGTAAGCAAGTAAATTAACCAAGTTCTAGCTAATTTATGTTTAGCTATATTAAAAATGAAATCAGTTCATAATATTTTTGAAGATAGCTTAAGCTCTTTTCTATTCTTTCTTTTTAATAGTAAGCCATAGATTGACTTGAGTATGATGAATTTTTTTTTGGTAAGCAGCATTTGATCCAACAAAGCCATTTAAGCATAATATACCCAGATACCAGTTGGTTACTGGTATAGACTGGTAAAGGATATAAATCAGTTTCACCGAAGGTTTTGTTTGAATTGGATTTTGTAAATTTTTTTAATAATTTGGACATAGCATAATTTTCAGATTATCACCCACTTATTCAAAGGCAATTAGAATTTCTGGAGTTAAGTATTGTTAAAATTGTGTCAAAATTGTCATTCAACTTTTTAATTTTTTGATGCACCTAATTGTGCAATTTATGGATGACAAAACTATACCCCAAATAAATACATATTAACATTTTGCCCTTAGCCAATAAGAAGAAAGAGAAAGAGCGCCCAGAGATCTCTCTTCCTTCAGACTTTGAGCACACGATTCATGTGGGTTTTGACGCAGTCACCGGGGAGTTCACTGTAAGTAAGCTTCTTATTTTGCTTTTGTAAGCCATGAAAAAAAAATTCCTTGGTGAAAATAGGTTGTAAGCAACAATTGTCATGTCCCAAAACTTTAGATTTGATGTTTTGATGATTTCAAGTAAGATGAACTTTGCCTAGACAATTACAGATGGAAATAGAAGTTGGCAACAACATTGGCAAAATTATTTTGTCCATCTTAACGAGAATGTCTGGTTGCTATATAACCAGTCTTCAAAGTGGTTGAAAATACTGAGTTATCACTGCACAGGAAATGTAGTCCTGGTAGAGAATGCCTGTCTAAGCCTGTTCTTTATCATTTGAAATGAATTAGAGAATCATCTACTCAACGTGGCCAGTGAGAACAATCAATCTGAATAATTCAGGCTTTACAATGAAACCTGGTTACCCAGATCAGCAATTAACTAAAAATTTCTGCAAAATTTACCTGTTCTTTCCTTTTATTTCAAGAATATATAACTTAGTTTTAGGATTATTAGCAAGTATATTTTGTAGACATTCAAAACAACAATCCCTATATTTTGGGAAGAAATACTGATAGTTACATTGTGTATGCTTTAGTGGATATGTATATATATCTCCACAATAAATACTAATATGAATTCTCTGGACAGACCTAAGCTATAGACCCAAGCTTTGTTTGGATATTTATAGCATTCAAATAGCACAAGATCTCAGATCTATAACATTATACTTTTATTTTTATAAGATCTTGCACCTTTTTTTAGATGGGTAAAGGAAAAGACGTGGCTAGAAACATGTCCCCAGGAAGACCAACTACCTTTTCTCATACTAGTAAGGAACTCAATCAAAATGTGTGTTTCTGAAATAATAAGTAATTCTGTGTGCATTCAGAAAGAAAAAAAAATCCTTGATAGAATCATTACCATCAATACTTGGGTTGTTAAACAAGAGAGAAATGTAGATATTAAATAGTTGAATTTCCTATTTCATTATTGATCGTTAATGAATTGACTGTGTCATATGATTGTGTTAAAAAAGAAACAAATTAATTTGATTTGCAGAAGTAAACCATATCACCAAATTGACAAATTACCATTTTTTCCCAATTTCGGAAATAAGCAATATGAGAATGAAATGGAAACTGAGTAAATATCTTGGCTTTGTAAAGCAGTATGAGTTGATTCTTTCTGTGTTCTCAGTAGAAAACAGACTGATATTGATAAAGTTGAGATTCTGGTAGAATTTAACCAGTTTCATCCTTGGAGTCAGAGACATTGTTCAAAGGGCCTTGAGTTTGAGCCCAGCCTCTTTTCTCTACTATATTTTGAGAATCTGCTCTTAGCTATACTTAGAAATTATAGCCCCACCTCTACTACCACAATCATCACCACCAGAAAAAAAAATAACTTTTGTAATCAAAACAATTTTAGATTTTTTTAAAATCATAAATGAAGAAATTATAACTGTCTTTCCTGGCTTTTGAAACAGTTAAAGCACTTAGAGTTTAGAAAAGCTTGTCTAATAACTCTTCCTTTTTTTATTTTAAGAACTTTATCTTTCCAGTTTTGACCTTTTTATTTTTTCTGTGCTTCCCTTCTATTTAAACTTCTTTTATGTCTTCTTGTTGTCAATTCCATATTTTCCTCCTTTTATCTTCCTTTTTGTTTGCAGGCATGAAAGTTTTCTCCTCTACTGTTCTCATGTGACCTTCTGGTTCCTTATCCATTTTTTATTCTTTCCACTATTTCCAACTTACTAGATGTCTTAAGATACAATCTATCTTTTGCTCTTTCTTTGTTCTTTTCTGAGTTCTGAATGGAAATGAAGGAAAATGCCACCATCTTGCTGATTGAAGCACCAGCCATTTTCACTGTGCTGTCAATTAGAACCCAAAGAACTAATCAGAGGGGTGTGGGGTGGGATGTGTGTTGGGACAGCCTTTCCAGTTTCATGAAAACAGTCTAATACGACTAAACCAAACCAAACCAAAAAAAAAAAAGCCTTCTTCCCTACAAAACTGATCTGAAATAAAACAGATGTTTGGATGCAGTCTGTTGCTAGAAAGCCATTGAATACATGGGAAGATAGAGTCTAAATTTGGAAATAAAAGTACTCTATTGTCATTCTGAAGATCTTTTGTTATGAGGTCAAATTCTGCCTTTTTTACTTTTTTAACCTCTGACTTATATTTACCATATTATTATGATTATTAACTTTTAAAATACCAAATGATAATAAGACTTTAAAAATCATTTTATAGGTGGGATTGAGAGCTGGATCCTAATTGTCGTAGTACCGCTAATTCAGTGTGTGTGTGAACGGGATGGTTCATGTTACTAATTTTTATTATTATAGTTGTTGAGGTTTAATTTTGAGCAATTTGTTGAACTGTCTCATCCAGTTGTCTTACAAGGTCCTGTTATTTGGAATATTTTGGTCACTGTTTTGGTGTGTTATTCGTTGATTATCCTATAGCTGTTTGGCCCATATAACCTGGTACATATGATCATACATTTGGGCCCTGAAGCTAAATTAGGTTGGGAGGCGAGATTTTTGTTATTAAATTATTACAAGTCCTTATCCTTTATATTACCATTTTTGTCCCAAATACTTCAGAACTCCCCTTTCCAGACCTCTAGACCTGTGACGGTCGCTTCAAGTCAATCAGAGGGAAAAATGGTATGAGTGATATAAATTATCATTTCTTATGATAAGATAAATGCTTGGCCTGTTATATCTTGCTGCCATTCTCCTGGGCTACACTGGACAATCCCCAGCTTAATGTATAGCTAGTTGTTATTGTATTTATGGTCAGGCATTGATATGTGCTCCTGCTTCTGATGCTCAAAATCCTAGATCTCCTTTAGCTATCTAACTTTTGGGATTTGTCTACCTCAGTTTGAAGTAACAAGATGGCTTTCTGATTATGTGCCTTTCTGGCAAATATCCAAATTTAAGTGTCAGGTTTCATTGATTAAATGGTTTGTTTCAACTTAAAAATGATAAAAGAAATTATGTCAGTAATGTAGTCATGTGGTAAGTATAGTTGTCTGGAAGGACTTTCTGCAATTGACAGCATTTTTTCCTGCTGTCTGGTGATCACACTAGTATTTATTTATCACAAAAGTTTAGAAGAGCCATGGGAACGTATAACTGCAAATATCCTAATAATTATGGTAGTGATCATGCCAATGACGTCTGCTCTAGTGGTTATGTGCAATGCATACCTGATTTTGTAACATTTAATAACCCCTTTGGCCATGACAGTATTAACCAAATGCTATTAATTGCACTTAGAATCAGAACTGGGATCATGCATGGGCTCCTGAGTTCAAATTTTTGGCTTAAGGCTTTAGCATCAAACTGCTTAATGAATGCATGTAAAAATGTCGTTTCACTGTGCTTGGAGTAACCCCAAATGTCAGGAATCAAGACCTATCTCCCAAATCAAACCAGTTGGGTCAAAGCATGTTTCTGTAGCACTGGAGATATATCTTTAGACAAAGCTGTTACCTTATATCTTATATTATGGGAAGTGGGACTTGGAAATGGCAGCATTAAAATGGAAATTATTCACGTATGGTTTGAAATGAAATGGTTTCCCTTTTCCCTGTCTAAATGCCTAAGAAACCCAAACATGGAGTCTGGCTGTGTAGGAACATCCTTAATCTAGTTTTCTCTAAGCCAGCCATGACTTTAGATACAAAGTACAGAAGAATCATATCAATCAGAAACAATGTTAAATACAGCATTGCCATATAGCCATCCTTTGAATTTTAGCCACACAGACATTTTAAATGAGAAACTGGATTTGGTTAACCAGAATTGGGAACTGAAATTTGTAAGTTCATCACATGGCCATTGGCTACCTGTGATCACTTAGTTATAAAAACAACTTACAAATTATTGTTGAAGCTTTTCATGATGCCATCCTTCTTCCCTCCAAATTCATGTTTCTGCCTTTTAGTAATTTCTCCAGTCTTTTAATAGTCATTACTATTATTGTATATTTATGGAAGAAGCATCTGGCCAAACGTGGAATTATACATCCAAACTTTGGAACATTGTTGTTTTCTGTTTTCTTAATTCTCTTGTGCTGTAGCCTGTCCTGCCCCTGATTTAGTTTAATACCTCCCTATTTCATAACCGCCCAACTTTAGAAGGGATTCCCCACCCCCATTCAGTCCCATTGGTTTCATCTCCTTCCCACCTTCTAAGTTGTCCCACATTCTGTTTTAACTTTCTTTTCTTTCTTTATTTACGTCCATTACAGCCAGATCTCTATGGCTCACAGATGTGCCCAGGGAAGCTCCCAGAGGTGCGTCACAGGCCCAAAAGAAGCTTGCATCAAAGTGCTTCTTTGAGATGTCATAGCACTGCAGCAGCAGGTTCATGTGTGTGCAGTAGAGTTGTTGCTTGGCTTATCTCACTTTTTTGTTGTCATTCCCAAACTCTGGAGGCCCACGTCACACATTGTTTTGCCGAGACTTCATAGGACAAAGCCACATAAATTATGTCTAGATGCACTTCAGGCATAGTGTGTCTGTTTCTGTCTCCAAGTTGCTCTTGGAGGTTGGATAAATATGAGATGGGACATCTGTAGGCTGAATGTGTAGGAAAGAATGCTCAATGCTCAATGCAAAACTAACCTCTCTGTGTAATTTTTGTAACTCTCCTCCTTGGTTAGATTTCCAAATATTCCCTCCTCTCTGCTCTAAATGCTTTAGATTACTGCAAATTCTCACAAGGCTCTGGCATGGTTTTCACAATCCCCAGGTTCTATATGGCCAATGAACAAAGTGGGGAGGAGGGAAGGGAGAGAGGAGGAGATGAGAAGGAGGGCATGACCTGGAGAAAGCTGCAGGGAAAATGCCCAAAGCAGCATTAATGTGTTATTTAGCATCTCAGTGGTTAATGCTCTTCCACACTTCTATTTTTGTCTCCTCCCAATCCCCCTTTATATTAAAGCTCCATATCCCCCAAAATTACATTTTGTAATCACAAAATATAAACTGACCAAGGGTGAGGCTTTTCTCTTATTCCAAAAGATATTCTGATTATAACATGCCCAGAAACAGCTTCTGTTATTCTAGTCATATAAAATCCATTGATCTGCACTATACTATACTGTGCATAAATTTAGAGAAGTCTTGCTATGTCTGCCCTGAGTCACCAGAAAAAATAAGCTAAGCCGTAAACATCATTTCATGGATGAGCAGAGTCAATATGGAGGTGATTTTCATGCGCTTTTTTTTTCTATCACAGTCATACTCCCACCCACCCTTTTTAAGTTGGATCCTAGTTTTACCTATGTGTTTTAATTAGAGAAGAGAATGATTGCATTATTAAGTTACTAACTTTAAATCTAGAGTGTAACTTCGGTTTCCCAAGTATAATCCTACAGGTAGCATGGGCTTCTTGGTGAAGAACTATACTGGAATATGAAAATGCCACTGCTAAATGTTCTGAGCTGCCATTCTTTCCCTTTGGTTGTCCACAGGGAATTCCTGAGCAATGGGCACGATTACTCCAAACTTCTAACATAACAAAACTGGAACAGAAGAAGAACCCCCAAGCTGTTCTTGATGTTCTCAAATTCTATGATTCCAAAGAAACAGTCAACAACCAGAAATACATGAGTTTTACATCGGGAGGTAAGAAGTTGTTTAGGATATTAAAAGGTAAAGAAGTAATTCCAATCTCAGAGCTTCATTATTAAAACACAACTCCTATAGGGCATTTGGAGTCAGTTCCAATTCCTTCTCCAAACAGCTAAAAGATGAGTTGGAAGTTGAGGTTGATGTTAAGAGATTTATATTACTCAGGAGATTTGTAGAACCAAAAAAAGAAAATGGTTCAGCAAAGCAGTAGTTGTCAGTTTGAATCAAAAATCACATTTGTTGTTTTGTTTCTTTGCTGGCATGTAGACATTCAGTCACTTAGGATCAAGCTTTGTGATGTGTTCCTGAAATAGGAGTTGTATGGAGCAAACCATGGATCTCTTGAGATTTATTTTACCCTTAAGTTCACTGATTTGCACCATGATGACACGGCACAAATCTTGTGGTTGTCAGGTTATTTTAATCAAACCCCCAAAATCACAATCACTAAAGAAACCTGTCTTGCTATCTATAGAGATCAAATTAACCACGTAACTGCCAAATCTCAACTTCATTTGCTGGCATATAGACCAACCTTTATTTAGAGCTTTGATGTTCAAATTTGCACTGTGAGCAACTGAAAAATTTATGCCAAACAATACTTTTGCATTTTGAGAAGAATGATCTGGTTTGCTTCTCTAGAACAATTTTTTATTTACCATCTAAAGGAAAAAGGGAATACTGTCTTAGTGCCCTAGCTATAAATGTGTATCTATGCCCTGGCATTGGATTTAGTATAGAACAGGCTTGAAGAGTCTAAGAAGGTTGTAAGCATATACATTGAAGGCAAAGGGTGAAGGAATGTCTTATTTGGTCATATCAAATATCAAAGCCCAAACTTGAGGGCATATGGCAGTTCACATGCTAAATGAGACTTTTTTAAATGAGAAGATTGCTATCCAACATTGAAATCTAAAACAAAAAGCCATCAGGACAGCTTTGATTTTGATATTTAGTCTTCTACGTGGTATAAAATGCCTAAGAGAACTCGGTGGCACGTCAAACAATGCTTAAGACAGAGGATCAAGAGCTGCGTTCTAAGTTCATTGTAGAATCAGGCAATCAGAACTGAAAAGATTTCAAGAGATCATTTCAGGCCCCTCCCCTCGGCGCGTCGGCCTTGCCGAGCCGGCCAGCCGGCCTGGCTCCCCTCCCCGGCCCCGACGGGCTGGCGGGCTGCCCTGAGGAGGCGGGGAGGGGAGGACTGGGCCGGCCGGCGGGTGGGCGACAATGCCGAACTTCTGCGCTGCCCCCAACTGCACGCGGAAGAGCACGCAGTCCGACCTGGCCTTCTTCAGGTTTCCGCGGGACCCGGCCAGATGCCAGAAGTGGGTGGAGAATTGTAGGAGAGCAGACTTAGAAGATAAAACACCTGATCAGCTAAATAAACATTATCGGTTATGTGCCAAACACTTTGAGACCTCTATGATCTGTAGAACTAGTCCTTATAGGACAGTTCTTCGAGATAATGCTATACCAACAATATTTGATCTTACCAGTCATTTGAACAATCCACATAGTAGACACAGAAAACGAATAAAAGAATTGAGTGAAGATGAAATCAGGACACTGAAACAGAAAAAAATTGATGAAACTTCTGAACAGGAACAAAAACATAAAGAAACAAACAACAGCAGTGCTCAGAACCCAAATATAGAAGAAGGGGGTGAAGAACAGGATGAAGATATTTTACCTTTAACCCTTGAAGAAAAGGAAAACAAAGAATACCTAAAATCTTTATTTGAAATTTTGATTCTTATGGGAAAACAAAACATACCTTTGGATGGGCATGAGGCTGGTGAACTCCCAGAAGGTCTCTTTACACCTGATAACTTTCAAGCATTGCTGGAGTGCCGAATAAATTCTGGTGAAGAGGTTCTGAGAAAGCGCTTTGAGACAACAGCAGTTAACACGTTGTTCTGTTCGAAAACACAGCAGAAACAGATGCTAGAGATATGTGAGAGCTGCATTCGGGAGGAAACTCTCAGGGAAGTGAGAGACTCACACTTCTTTTCCATTATCACTGATGATGTGGTGGACATAGCAGGGGAAGAGCACCTGCCAGTGTTGGTGAGGTTTGTGGATGAATCACATAACCTGAGAGAGGAATTTGTGGGCTTCCTGCCTTATGAAGCTGATGCAGAAATTTTGGCTGTGAAATTTCACACTACAATAACTGAGAAGTGGGGGCTAAACATGGAGTACTGTCGTGGACAGGCTTACATTGTGTCCAGTGGATTTTCTTCCAAGATGAAAGTTGTTGCTTCGAGACTTCTAGAGAAATATCCCCAAGCTATCTATACACTCTGCTCTTCCTGTGCCTTAAATATGTGGTTAGCAAAATCGGTGCCTGTTACGGGAGTATCTGTTGCATTGGGAACGATTGAGGAAGTTTCTTCTTTTTTCCATCGATCACCACAACTACTTTTAGAACTTGACCGTGTAATTTCAGTCCTTTTTCAGAGTAATGAAGAAAGGGGTAATGAACTGAAGGAAATTTGCCATTCTCAATGGACAGGAAGGCATGATGCTTTTGAAATTTTAGTGGAGCTCCTGCAAGCACTTGTTTTATGTTTAGATGGTATAAATAGTGACACAAATATTAGATGGAATAACTGCATAGCTGGCCGAGCATTTGTACTCTGTAGTGCAGTAACAGATTTTGATTTCATTGTTACCATTGTTGTTCTTAAGAATGTCCTATCTTTTACAAGAGCCTTTGGGAAAAATCTCCAGGGGCAAACCTCTGATGTCTTCTTTGCAGCCAGCAGCTTGACTGCAGTGCTACATTCACTAAATGAAGTGATGGAAAACATTGAAGTTTATCATGAATTTTGGTTTGAGGAAGCCACAAATTTGGCAACCAAACTTGATATTCACATGAAACTCCCTGGCAAATTCCGCAGAGCTCAGCAAGGTAACCTGGAGTCTCAGTTAACCTCTGAGAGTTACTATAAAGAAACCCTAAGTGTTCCAACAGTGGAGCACATTATTCAGGAACTTAAAGATATATTCTCAGAACAGCACCTCAAAGCTCTTAAATGCTTATCTCTGGTACCCTCTGTCATGGGACAGCTCAAATTCAATACGTCGGAGGAACACCATGCTGACATGTACAGAAGTGACTTACCCAATCCTGACACACTCTCAGCCGAGCTTCATTGTTGGAGAATCAAGTGGAAACACAGAGGGAAAGATATAGAGCTTCCATCCACCATTTATGAAGCCCTCCATCTGCCTGACATCAAGTTTTTTCCTAATGTTTATGCTTTGTTGAAGGTCTTATGCATTCTTCCTGTGATGAAGGTTGAGAATGAACGCTATGAAAATGGACGAAAGCGTCTCAAAGCATACCTGAGGAACACTTTGACAGACCAAAGGTCAAGTAACTTGGCTTTGCTTAACATAAATTTTGATATAAAACATGATCTGGATTTGATGGTGGACACATATATCAAACTCTATACAACTAAGTCAGAGCTTCCCACAGGTAATTCAGAAACCATTGAAAATACTTGAGACTTTTAAAATAGGTTTTCTCTTATATTTGGAGGAAGAGCTGTGAGGTGTATGTAGGCTGCTTAATCACTGACTATCTTTGCCTATAGGTCTCCCATTGAATACATTTGTTATTAATAATCCACCTATTTAAAGGGCCCCCATTTGAACTCTCATGCTTTGAAGACCTGTCTGTTCTTGCAGAAGGTAGCATTGAAAGTGCCACGTTTCATTTCTGCGTGCTCTCCATTAGTGGCACTCTGGAATTATTTTAGTTAAGTCATTTTAGACACGACATTAATCATCACTGTGGCTCCAATTGTCAAGTTACCAGTCCAGTTATCAGTACTTTGAAGAAATAAATTTTGACGAGGTATGGAAGGAAGGAATGCATTTTGTAAAGTGTTACAATGAGGTTCACTATTGACCTTTAACTAGAAAGACTTTAAAGTATGTTGTTAAAATTTATATTGGACAGTTAAGGGAATTACCAGAGAGTGAGAGAAACTGAGCTCGCCAAGCAAGGATTTCAGCATAGATTTTGTCTTTATCAAATGAACCTAAAGGAACAAGTTACAGTTCGAATGCCTTTTTCTACATCTGGTTATTGCTGTTTACATTCCTTTATTGAGCCCATGCTTTCATAAGCTGTTTAGCAGGTATGTGTTGAACATTTTCTGTTTCATGGTCAAGATAGAATCAGAGGCCATGGATACTGACCGCTGATTTGTCTGATTTCTTCTGTCTATTTCCATGACTATGTCTACTGCCTCATCTTGATTATCAGCAGAACCTGGAAAGCCTACAAAAATAAGTGTTTTGTGGTTTATCTAGGAATAATACAGAAAATATTGCTATTATTTTTGGTGAAGAAAATCAATTTTGTACAGTTTAATTCAATCTAAATAAAATGTGAATTTTGTTTAAAAAAAAAAAAAAAGAGATCATTTCAGTATACCATTAATACCCTTTGGATTCTCTGAGTTTGTTCTTTACTCCAAGTCACCACTGCTGTTTAACCCTTCTCTCCTGACTTACAAAGATGAAATCCAGACAACTGATTTTACAACTCAACAGTATCTGAGTTATTGCACTATACTGAGCTTGGTGAAACTCACTATGTTTTCTGAATGCTCTTGTGTTGAAGCTATTATGATAGAAGGGGAAGGACACTGGAGGGAGGAAAGGAGGATGGGAAGGAGGGAGAGAAGGAGATATCAAGGGAGGGAAGGAGGTAGTGAGGGTAGGAGGGAGGAGGGAGGGGAGGCAAAGGGGGAGAGAGAGGGAGTGAGAGGGAGATAAGATGTGGAGAGAGGAATACTAGATATAGATATGTAGAATCATACCAATCAGAAGTAGGTAATCTTGATATTCCTCCATATAGATGAAATTCACTTAGGGCCTTCTTAAAGTCCATAAAATGATTTGGTGAGAATAGACTGAGGACATAATGGTGTGAGTGATTTTAAGAAAATAAGAACTATGTAATTTGTCAGCATATCTCTTTAATACTGATTTGAGAACTCCCTTCTGGTCAAAGGCATCCAGCTTTTTGTTTTCTTTTGTTTTAGTGTGGTTTCTAAATGAGGCAGCCTTTATGAAAAAAAAAAAGCTGACTTCTTTATCATCACTTTTCAGATAAAAGTGCACACGGATACATAGCAGCCCATCCTTCGGTAAGTGAAAAATTGAAAACTGTTTCACGTAATCGGTGCTTATGGCAGTCTGGCAGAATAAAATTGTACACGTCCAGTTTTTAAATATAAAATCTTTTAAAAACAGTTTTATTAAGGTTTGATCTATATATAGAGAGTTCATCCATTTTTAAGTGTACAGTTCTATGAGTTCTAGCAAATTTATACTCTTGTGCCATCACCACAATCCAGTTTTAGAATACTTCCATCACCCCACCCGGTAAGGTACCTCATACCCAGTTACAGTCAATCCCCACTGCCCATCCCCTAGCCCTAGTCCTAGGCAATCACTAATCTGGATTCTGCCTTTATAGATTTGCATTTTTGGACATTTCATGTAAATGGAATAATATATAACTTTTTGGGATTGGCTTTTTTCACTCAGCATAATTCTCTTAAGATTCAAGCAAGTTGTTTGTGCATCAGTAGTTTGTTCCTTTTTATTGCTGAGTAATATTCACTGTGTGGATGTATCACAGTTTGTTTAACCATTTACTCATGAAGGACCTCTGAGCTATTTCCAATTTTTGGCTATTACAAGTCTTTACATGGACAAATGTTTCTATTTCTCTTACGTATAGAATCTTGATAATAATACCATGATAGTAGCAGGTTCTCTTTACTGAACACTTACAGTGCACCAGGCACTTGGCTAATACTTTACATGCATTAATTAACTTATTTTACTTTCCTACAACTCAATGAAGTAAGTCTTATGGTTGTCCCCATTTTACTGATGAGAAAATTGACGTTCAGAGAGATTATATAAGTTTTCTAAGGCCATACCTCTATACTAACTGCCTTGTTTCATTGTCACCTATTCTAAAAAACTGAGCTGCAGAATGGGAAACATCTTTGTCCAAAGTTACAACACTAGTTAGCAGAGAAGTGACTAGAACATAAGTAATCTAGTTCAAAGTCCTGGAAGTACTAAAGTATCTGAAAGAATATCCATAAACATTAGACAGAAGACAATCTTAGACAAGGTGATTTTCTTTTTGATATCCCAATAGAATTTATTTCCTGCCTCATTTGCTTCCTTAGGGGTGAAATAATTAGCATTAGTGAAAGTCACCAAACCATTTATTCAAAGATTCATGGATGACTAAGCTGATTCTTCCTTTTATAGAGGATGAATGCTGGCCTGAATGATCTCACTCTGGGTGGTCAATGTGACAACAGTAAAGCATTAGTGGTAAAGAGTGAAGGCTCTGCTTATAATTGTGCCTAAGAATCTCCCCCTGAGTACCTCTTTGTTGCTCAGATGTGGCCTTTCTCTCTCTAGCTAAGCCAACTTGGCAGGTAAACTCACTGCCCTCCCCTCTATGTGGGATCTTACTCCCAGGGGTTAAGTCTCCCTGGCAATGTGGGACATGACTCCCGGGGATGAGCCTGGCCCTGGCGTCACGGGATTGAGAAAGCTTCTTGACCAAAGGGGGGAAGAGAAGTGAAACAAAATAGTTTCAGTGGCTGAGAGATTTCAAATGGAGTCGAGAAGTCATTCTGGAGGTTATTCTTATGCATTGTATAGATATCTCTTTTTAGTTTTTAGTGTATTAGACTAGGTAGAGGAAAATACTTGAAACTGTTGAACTGTAATCCAGTAGCCTTGATTCTTGAAGATGATTGTATAACTACATAGCTTTTATCATGTGACTGTGTGATTGTGAAAACCTTGTGACTGACACTGCCTGGATGAGTAATAAAATAACAAAAAATATATATATAATGGGGGAGATAAAGGGTATGGGATGTTTTGTATGTTCTTTTTTATTTTTATGTTTTTTTTCTTTATTTTGGAGTAATGAAAATGTTCTAAAATTGATTGTGGCAATGAATGCACAACTATATGATGATACTGTGAGCCATTGATTGTATTCTTTGGATGGATTATATGATGTGTGACTATATCTCAATAAAATTGCACTGAAAAAGAATATTATAGACTTAGTTGCTATTAGAAAATATAATAAATTGTTATGTAAAGATGTAAACACAATAACTGTATAGGAAAGTGAAATGTGTTTTACAAAATAAAAATAGGAAAACTGGAAACAAAATAACAACAAAAAAGAGTGAAGGCTCTAGAATGAGGTGTTTATTCTGGTTTGTCCACTTGCTGTGTGACTGGGAAAATGGCTTAGCTTCACTAAGCCTCTCTTTCATCAACTATAAATGGGAATAATAATAGTACCTACCTCTTAGGTCTTGTGTCAATATTAAATGTCATAGTGCTTATAATGTACTTAGTATGGTACCTAGAAGATAATATTTATTTATTAAATGTAAGCTACTATTGCTATTAATTTTTAGATGGCAGCAAGAAGAAAAAATCTCTCTCTCTCTCAAATGTGAGGCTCGTTTCAGGCCATGGCACTTGTGCCTTGCTCAGATTCCCCAAAATGGAACAGAATGTGGCCTTCCCATTCTGAGTGGACATTTCTACTCCCTCTTCTTCTTTCCTGTGATAGCTTCCTGAGCCGCACTGAAAGCAGCATGTGAAGGAAGGTATTAGGAAAGTGGGAAAGGTAAAAATGCCAGTCTTCCATGATCATCACATACCTTACCTCCTTTGGTTCAGTTAATATCATATTTGTGCATTACTGGCTGGGTATCCTGACAAAGAAATAGCTTTATTATGGTTTTAGGTAAATCAGTTTTTTTTTTAAACACCAGACTGGTAGGATGATCTGTGTATTTTATTTTTATAAATAGGCCTTTCTCTTGAACTCTTGTTTTTATTGGATTTGCTTGTAGAATTAAAATTAAATCTATGCAAATGGCCAAAATATTCCATGAAATCAGATGAAAAAGGAGATCTTATTCTTTGTAGATTAAAAACACTTATTCATTTATTTAACACACATTTATCAACTGCCTCCCAAATGTACTAGAAAGTTTGGGGATCCATCTGGTCAGGGAAGATAAGACATAAACATAAAGCAGCAATATGATGTGGAACTTGTTATGCACCATAAAATATGTCCATTTGTTATGAGATTTCAGAAAAAAGAGGTTGCTTTTAGCTGCAGAGGGAAAGGCAAGCAGGCTCTTATTTCCAAAGGCTTTATTAAAGCTCCGTGCCTGGCACAAAATAGGCATTTGGTAAATATTAGTTGGATGTTGAATTAGAGAATGCTTCATGTAAAGGGGGGATTTGAGATAGAATTTGGTCAGATGAAATTTGGATCTGACAAGATGTGGGAGGGGCATTCTAAGCAAAAGGAAAAGCATGAGAAACGGAACATTGGGGAGAAGAGCAAGAGAACAAGGGGTATGAATTTGAATGAAGACTGAGACACAAGAAAGGGATTCATAGGCGTTAGCCTTGAAAGTTGCCAGAAGTAATGAGTGCCTGAAGTGAGGTTGTGCTAAGGGAATGGCTATTAGGTACAAATTCCAAAGATGTTTAGATTATTGGTTAGATTTGGGGGGAAAAAGTGAGGTCATAGATAATTGCAGACTTAGAATGATATGTGGGTGGCCAAAAAGACGAGGATGTCATCTTTAAGGAGGAGCAGATTTCTGAACGAAGATGCTGAGTTCCCTATTGGACAGCTTTAGAGGCTGGCAGATGAAGCCTATTGATTGATATTCTTGGCTAAGTCTGGGTTTCTATTGATTGAATGAAATGAATTGGACCCTTAAGTTCAGCTTTGGTCACTTCAGTGGGACTCAGTTATTTAGGAATGGAAACTGCAGCTTGTGATCTCCTTTTGGTTCTAGGGGGAGATTGCACTTCACACTGCTTATACTTTATTTGCATCAGAAACACTCCCAGTGGACCTATCCTACAGATCTGTTTTAATGTGATTGACTACCCTTTGTAGACATTGCCTTAACTGGTCACAAGCATTGGCATCCTCTAGTAGCCTGAGAGGGAATTAAAACAGAAACACTCTTCTACTCACAAAATGTTTTTAACTAATGGCTGTATAATAAATATTGAACTAGGAGATACTTCCCATAGTCATAGGACATCTGCTTTATTACTTACTTGTGGTAGCTTCTATGATATTAGTGCATTCAATTTTAAATACAGTTCAGAGACCTAATATTCAATTTGAGGCTAATTTTTAAATTTTATATTTGCATTGTACTGTTGTAAATGAAATAACATATTTAGAATCCTGAGCTAGTATTACAAGTGGAAAATGACAGCAATAATATGAATATGATGTGATTTGTGCCTAAAGAACCTGGGATGCAGTTGACAGATTGCTCTTTTGATCTGCAGTACTGGTTTTTCTTGTTCAACTAGAGTGGTGGCTCCTTTACTTCAGTGTGAATCAGAATTGCCTAGGGAGTCTGTTAAAATGCAGATTCCGGGTGCTAATCCTAGAGTAGGTCTGAGATGGAACCCTGAAATCTGCATTTTAAACAAATACCAGAAGAGGCCTAAAGATTACACTGTATTATCTTACCTAAAGTGTCTGAAGTTAGCACTTCTAATTCATTTGTACTTTGAAAATTAAGCCAAAAGAAAGAAGGGTCTCCTAAAGCAGTACTTTTAGCGGGTATATTCCCTAGAGCAGAGAATGAATGGGCTTCAGAAGACCTATGAACCCTTGAAATTATATGTGAAAGCATGTGTCTACCTATATTTTGGGGGGGTAAAATTCCAAACCCTTCAAATTCTTAAAAGAGCACAAGACCCAGCTCACGTTATGAACTACCTCCTTTGCCCAACTGTGTGACATAATAACAGTGTCAAAAAAGTCTAATTTTGATAAGAAAAAAATATTCCTTGCTCACTATCCATCTATCTGTATTTTTACAAGTTTAGAAATATTAGACATTGTGATTCTAAGCCTGGAAGAAAGGGTGCAGTAACACTGTACTGTGGACTTCAAGAAGACCATCATATATAAAAGTAGTCAGCTTATATGCAGGTTCTGCCATTTTACCAAGAAACAGTGATTAGGTACATTCTTGATCCTAGCTGGCAAAAAATAGAGCAGAACTTTCTGGAACAAAATATCAAAGCAAAAACCAATAATCCAAAGATGATTTCTCCTTATACCCACTGAAGTACCCTGAGTCTTTCACAAGAAACTGATCTTTTTATCCAGAAACTCAATGTGGTTAATGCATGTTGTTATCCTCACAGCCACAATACAACAGCCCAGTGACTATGGCTAAATTAAGAATAAAGGTAGGTGCATAAATAAGAGCAACTGTATCAATTAAGCATATAAACTTCAATCTGTAAACCACTTAGCATCTATATCAGGGTAAAGATTCTTTCATATACTTATTTATAAATGTTAAGTTGTCTTCCTTTTCATAATAGATAATACATGCTGACGCCTGTCAGATATATTTGTTATGCCTTATTACTCTATCATAGAGTTATAAATGATTGTAGAGAACCCATGTTGAATTTTTAATCACAAACTGAGATCCTTTTATTTAATTGTCTATTAGTTGGCTGCCTACATCTGCCTTAAGAGCTCTGTCCTGAGGGGAAAGCAATTCTTTTTAGGATAAGCCTGAACCAGTGCACCCAGAAGGGAACTCTTTAACTGAAGACCAAAGAAACAAACACACAAAAGGAAAACAAAACAAAACAAAAAACCAAAACCACCCATACTAGTGCCTTCTAACAGAAATGTAAAATAAGCCATGTCACTTTAAATTTACTAGTAGCCACATTAAAAAAGTAAAAAGAAATAGGTGAAATTAATTTTAATAATATATTTTGTTTAGCCCAATATATTCAGGTATCATTTTCAACATAATCAATATAAAACTATTAATGAGATATTTTACAATTTTTTATATTATAAAAAAATTTTTATATTATAAAAAAATTTTTTTATATTATTTATATATTATATCTGGTATGTTTCTTACAATTACAGCACATTTCTATTCAGACTAGCCACATTTTAAGTGTTTAATAGCCATGTGTGTCTACTGGCTGATACACTGAACAGTACAGACCTATACTGCTTTCAACTTGAGTTTACATCAGGATCACCTGGAAGGTGTGTTATAACACAGATTGCTGGGTTCCACCACCAGAGTTTCTGATTCAGTAGGTCTGAGGTGGGGCCTGATAATTTGCATTTCTAACAAGTTCCCTATGATGCTGATGCTGCTGTTTGGAGACCACACTTGGAGAAACAAAGCCATAGTTCTTTCAAAACCCAATTTTGGGACCATTTTACCCCTTCATTGATGTGAATGATCAAAAACTGATCCAAGATACTGTGATGGTAGTTGTTATTTTTGGTGTTGCCAGTATTGCAGTTTATAAAGCATTGCAAATCACCATTTACCTGTTTGTTAAGATTGAGTATTTATGTGGATGGGTTGTGTATGGGCATGGGCACATGCTCACGGAATTCATTGGTCTTACCGTGTTTCCCTTGATTCTGAAGCAGCTGGGTTGAACAGTGGGTTGGCCTTTTGAAGACTCAATTATGGAACCAACTGGATGGCACTACCTTGCAGAGCTGGGACAGTGCTCTCCAGGATGCTGTATTTGCTCTGAATCAGTGGTTTCCACTCTTTAGTGCGGTTTCTCCCATAGCCGGGATTCATGGGTCCAGAAATCGAGGGGGTGGAAATGGGAGTGGCACCACTCACTAGAAAAATTTTTGCTTCCTGTCCCTGCAACCTTAAGCTCTGCTGGTCTACAGGTCTTAGTTCCAAGGAGGAGTGCTTTCATCAGGAGACACATTAATGATTCCAGTGAACTGGAAGTTAAGAGTGCTACCCAGTCACTTTGAGATCCTCTTGCCTCTGAATCAACAGGCAAAGAGGAGAATTACTTTAGTGGCTGGGGTGATTGATCCTGATTATCAAAGGGAAATAGGGCTGCTATTATACAATGGAAGTTAAGAAGAGTTTGCCTGGATACAGGATATCCCCTAGGGCATCTCTTAGCACTACCATGTCAATGGAAAGCTACAACAATCCAACCAGCAGGACGACTAATGTCCCAGAAACTTCAAGAATGAAGGTTTGGGTCACCCCAAAAGGCAAAGAACCACAGCCAGCTGAGGTACTTACTGAGGGTAAAAGGAATAGGGGATGGATAGTGGAAGAAAGCAATTATAAATATGAGCTATGACCATGTGAACAGTTACAGAAACAAAGACTGTAATGGTTATGAAAATACTTCTTACTAGTTTTGTTATGAATATGTTTTGTACGTATACATAAAGCAAATATCTTTGTTTTCTTCCCTATCTTATCCCCTTATCATATAATGTAAGTTGTACTAACTTTAAGTCATTGTGTTTAAGTTACAGAATATCAAGTTTAAGAGTGAATGTTACTCAAAGACTTGCACCCTCTTCCAGGGAAAGAGTATGTTTCCAGTTGTATGCAGGACAGTTGAGTACTGCTAGGCAAAAATACGACCATTATTGTTTTAATTTAGAGATTAAGTATGGTTTAAGAAAATGTGGATGGGAACCAAGTTGACAAGGGGTAGAGTGTGATGGTTAAGTTCATGTGTAAACTTTGCTAGGTTATGGTGTCCAGTTGTTTGGTCAAGCAAGTGCTGGCCTGATTGTTACCGTGAGGATATTTCGAGGATTTAAATCATCAGTAAGTTGATTGCATCTATGGCTGATTACATCTACAATCAACTAAGGAGAATGCCTTCAACAATGAGAGGACTCTTATCCAATAAGTTTAAGGCCTTAAAAGGAGAACAGATGATTTCAGCAGTGAGAAGGAAGAATTTCCATCTCTACTTCAGCCAGCCAGCTTCTCCTGGGGAATTCATTGAAACCCTTCATCAGAGTTCCCAGCTTGAGGCCTGCCCTATGGAATTTGGACTTGCCCATCCCCACAGTTGCATGAGCCAATTACCGTAATAAGTCTCATAATATTTCATGTATATATATATTATCTCCTATTGGTTCTGTTTCCCTGGAGAACCCTGACAAACTCAGTGGGTATCCTTAGGTCTTCATGTTACTCTTTGAGTGCTTCTTTCCAGGAGGTCTAGCAGGGAGTAAACATTTAGGAGCTTGTGTATACTTAGTGAGTATTTGCAGAGCTGTATTAATTCCATGTCCAACATGTGTTCTCGTATTTAGGCCCTTTGTAAATTGACAAACTATCCATCAACAAATTGACAATCTGCCCAGAAAAGATTCAAGTCTTTAACCAGAATTAATTTGAATTTTTAAATGTATTAATTGATTTAAAAACATTGAACTCTAAAATGTTAAATAAATAGCTCACTGTTTTTTATCTCAATGGAAAAGAAAAAGATTTTTTTAAAAAATTCATGGTGCTTTAAACCATGAGTTGAATTTATCTTTGAGTGTAGGCAGATCCTGACCACCAAATTGTAGATGGTTCTGCTCATTTATAAAACATTATTTCCCCCCTCTTATTCCCATATGCTTAAATATTTTATTTCCCCGTATCTTATTATGGAGAAAAACAATAAGGAGTTAATACCGCATCTTTAAATTTTGTTTTTGTTATAAGAGTACAAAAACAGCATCAGAGCCTCCTTTGGCTCCGCCGGTGTCTGAAGAAGAAGATGAAGAAGAGGAAGAAGAAGAAGATGACAATGAACCCCCACCAGTTGTTGCACCAAGACCAGAGCATACAAAATCAGTAAGTCACAAGTGACTATTTTCTAATGATTCAGAAGATCCGTATTAGAACAGTCATAGAGTCAAAATCTAATTAATCAACTATTAGCCTATCGAGCATCTACTATGTTCCCAGGTTAGAGTAAAAGATTTTACCATGGTTTTAAGGTTGCTGTTTGTGGATATAATATATTCAGCACATGAAACAATCAGATAATAATATCAAACAATAAATAAATAAGTGCTAAATTATAAAGTTGCTGCAGAAGTTAACATAGGGAAGGAAATCCATGTGAACCATATGGGAAGAGCTGTACAAGCACAGGCACCAAGGCCTGAGTTAGCATGGCATGTATGGGGACTTTGAAAGGCTACCTCCCAAGATCTTTCAAGGGCAGGGTTCTTGCGACTTGAAAGTTCTTTTTTAATAGAAAACAGCTTTCCTTTAAAAACTCATTGATAAGGCAGGGACTTGACTCCATGCTTTTATTGGCCTGCTGTTTTAATTTTATAACTTTTTTTTTTGTTTTTTTAGATCTACACTCGTTCTGTGGTTGAATCCATTGCATCACCAGCAGCACCAAATAAAGAGGCCACTCCGCCTTCTGCTGAGAATGCCAATTCGAGTACTTTGTATAGGAACACAGATCGGCAAAGGAAAAAATCCAAGATGACAGATGAGGAGATCCTGGAGAAGCTAAGTGAGTTTTTTTTTTTGCCATCATTACTTTCTTTATTGGTTGGTTTCTTACAAACCATTTAGGATGGGAATTGAACCTGTAGAAGTTTTGAAGAGGCTTGTTTGAACTCCAGGCTCCCGGAAATCACAAGAAGAAAAGTTTAAGATGCACTATTGATCGCCTCTTTCCTCACACTCCAAATTTGACTGAAACTAAATATTTTCACTTGAAAAAAATTAGTTAAGGTGAAAACTTGACAAAATGAATTAAATAGTAAGTTTTGTTTTAAGATTACACCTCCTCTAAAAGGGATAGTCTGATGAAATATCTTAAGGTCATGCTCCAAAGACCCCAAACTGATCAATCTTGATTTCCTCTTCAGACTGCTCATTACTAGTGCATAGAAGCACCAATTTTTGCATGTTGGTCTTGTACCCCATCACTTTGCTGAATTCATTTATTAGCCCTAGGAGATTTGTTGTGGATTTTTCTGGATTTTCTATATGTAGGCTCATACCATCTGTAAATAGGGAAAATTTTGCTTCTTCCTTAACAATTTGGATGCATTTTATTTCTTTTTCTTGCCTCATTGCTCTGGCAAGAGCTTCCAGTACAATGTTGAATGACAGTGGTGACAGTGGGCATCTTTGTCTTGTTCCTAATCTTACAGGGAAAGCTTTCAGTTTTTCACCATTAAGTAGGATGTTAGCTGTGGACTTTTCATATATGACCTTTATAGTTTTAAGGAAGTTTCCTTCTATTCCTAGTGTTTTTATCAAGAAGGGGTGCTGGATTTTTTCAAATAACTTCTCTGCATCAATTGAGATGATTATGTGCGTTTTCCCCTTTATTGTATTAATATGGTATATTACATTAATTGATATTCTTATGTTGACCCACCCTTGCATTCCTGGGATAAATCCCACTTGATCATGGTGCTTTTGGATTCGGTTTCCTAGTATTTTTTTTTTTTTTTATCATCATTTTATTGAGATATATTCACATACCACGCAGTCATACAAAACAAATCGTACTTTCGATTGTTTACAGTACCATTACGTACTTGTACATTCATCACCTAAATCAATCCCTGACACCTTCATTAGCACACACACAAAAATAACAAGAATAATAATTAGAGTGAAAAAGAGCAATTGAAGTAAAAAAGAACACTGGGTACCTTTGTCTGTTTGTTTCCTTCCCCTATTTTTCTACTCATCCATCCATAAACTAGACAAAGTGGAGTGTGGTCCTTATGGCTTTCCCAATCCCATTGTCACCCCTCATAAGCTACATTTTTATACAACTGTCTTCGAGATTCATGGGTTCTGGGTTGTAGTTTGATAGTTTCAGGTGGGTTCTGGGTTGTAGTTTGATAGTTTCAGGTACCAGCTACCCCAATTCTTTAGAACCTAAAAAGGGTTGTCTAAAGTGTGCGTAAGAGTGCCCTCCAGAGTGACCTCTCGGCTCGTTTTGGAATCTCTCTGCCACTGAAGCTTATTTCATTTCCTTTCACATCCCCCTTTTGGTCAAGAAGATGTTCTCCGTACCACGATGCCGGGTCTACATTCCTCCCCGGGAGTCATATTCTACGTTGCCAGGGAGATTCACTCCCCTGGGTGTCTGATCCCACGTAGGGGGGAGGGCAGTGATTTCACCTTTCAAGTTGGCTTAGCCAGAGAGAGAGGGCCACATCTGAGCAACAAAGAGGCATTCAGGAGGAGACTCTTAGGCACAAATATAGGGAGGCCTAGCCTCTCCTTTGCAGCAACCGTCTTCCCAAAGGGTAAAACTTATGGTAGAGGGCTCAACCCATCAAACCACCAGTCCCCTATGTCTGTGGTCATGTTAGCAACCATGGAGGTGGGGTAGGCGAATACCCCTGCATTCTCCACAGGCTCCTCAAGGGGGCACTACATCTTTTTTTTTTTTCCTTGTTTTTCTTTCTTTTTTTTTTTTTTTAACTTTCCCTTCTTTTTTAAATCAACTGTATGAAAAAAAAAGTTAAAAAGAAAACAAACATACAATAAAAGAACATTTCAAAGAGACCATAACAAGGGAGTAAGAAAAAGACAACTAACCTAAGATAACTGCTTAACTTCCAACATGTTCCTACTTTACCCCAAGAAAGTTACATAATATAGCAACATTTCTGTGAACTTGTTCCTACTATATCCATCAGAAATTAACAGACCATAGTCATTTCTGGGCATCCCCAGAACGTTAAATAGCTTATCTGTTCTTCTTGGATTATTGTTCCCCCTTCCTTAATTGCTCTCTACTGCTAGTTCCCCTACATTCTACATTATAAACCATTTGTTTTACATTTTTCAAAGTTCACATTAGTGGTAGCATATAATATTTCTCTTTTTGTGCCTGGCTTATTTCGCTCAGCATTATGTCTTCAAGGTTCATCCATGTTGTCATATGTTTCACGAGATCGTTCCTTCTTACTGCCGCGTAGTATTCCATCGTGTGTATATACCACATTTTATTTATCCACTCATCTGTTGAAGGACATTTGGGTTGTTTCCATCTCATGGCAATTGTGAATAATGCTGCTATGAACATTGGCGTGCAGATATCTGTTCGTGTCACTGCTTTCCGATCTTCCGGGTATATACCGAGAAGTGCAATCGCTGGATCGAATGGTAGCTCTATATCTAGTTTTCTAAGGAACTGCCAGACTGACTTCCAGAGTGGCTGAACCATTATACAGTCCCACCAACAATGAATAAGAGTTCCAATTTCTCCACATCCCCTCCAGCATTTGTAGTTTCCTGTTTGTTTAATGGCAGCCATTATAACCGGTGTTAGATGGTATCTCATTGTGGTTTTAATTTGCATCTCTCTAATACCTAGTGAAGCTGAACATTTTTTCATGTGTTTCTTGGCCATTTGTATTTCCTCTTCAGAGAACTGTCTTTTCATATCTTTTGCCCATTTTATAATTGGGCTGTCTGTACTATTGTCATTGAGTTGTAGGATTTCTTTTTATATGCAAGATATCAGTCTTTTGTCAGATACATGGTTTCCAAAAATTTTTTCCCATTGAGTTGGCTGCCTCTTTACCTTTTTGAGAAATTCCTTTGAGGTGCAGAAACTTCTAAGCTTGAGGAGTTCCCATTTATCTATTTTCTCTTTTGTTGCTTGTGCTTTGGGTGTAAAGTCTAGGAAGTGGCCGCCTAATACAAGGTCTTGAAGATGTTTTCCTACATTATCTTCTAGGAGTTTTATGGTACTTTCTTTTATATTGAGATCTTTGGTCCATTTTGAGTTAATTTTTGTGTAGGGGGTGAGGTAGGGGTCCTCTTTCATTCTTTTGGATATGGATATCCAACTCTCCCAGCCCCATTTGTTGAAAAGACCATTATGTCTCAGTTCAGTGACTTTGGGGGCCTTATCAAAGATCAGTCGGCCATAGATCTGAGGGTCTATCTCTGAATTCTCAATTCGATTCCATTGATCTATATGTCTATCTTTGTGCCAGTACCATGCTGTTTTGGCAACTGTGGCTTTATAATAAGCTTCAAAGTCAGGGAGTGTAAGTCCTCCCACTTCGTTTTTCTTTTTTAGAGTGTCTTTAGCAATTCGAGGCATCTTCCCTTTCCAAATAAATTTGATAACTAGCTTTTCCAAGTCTGCAAAGTAGGTTGTTGGAATTTTGATTGGGATTGCATTGAATCTGTAGATGAGTTTGGGTAGAATTGACATCTTAATGACATTTAGCCTTCCTATCCATGAACATGGAATATTTTTCCATCTTTTAAGGTCCCCTTCTATTTCTTTTAGTAGAGTTATGTAGTTTTCTTTGTATAGGTCTTTTACATCTTTGGTTAAGTTGATTCCTAGGTACTTGATTTTTTTAGTTGCTATTGAAAATGGTATCTTTTTCTTGAGTGTCTCTTCAGTTTGTTCATTTCTAGCATATAGAAACATTACTGACTTATGTGCATTAATCTTGTATCCCGCTACTTCGCTAAATTTGTTTATTAGCTCTAGTAGCTGTATCGTCGATTTCTCAGGGTTTTCTAGATATAAGATCATATCATCTGCAAACAATGACAGTTTTACTTCTTCTTTTCCAATTTGGATGCCTTTTATTTCTTTGTCTTGCCGGATTGCCCTGGCTAGCACTTCCAGCACAATGTTGAATAACAGTGGTGACAGCGGGCATCCTTGTCTTGTTCCTGATCTTAGAGGGAAGGTTTTCAGTCTCTCACCATTGAGTACTATGCTGGCTGTGGGTTTTTCATATATGCTCTTTATCATGTTGAGGAAGTTTCCTTCAATTCCTACCTTTTGAAGTGTTTTTATCAAAAAGGGATGTTGGATTTTGTCAAATGCTTTTTCAGCATCTATTGAGATGATCAATTGATTTTTCCCTTTCGAGTTTTTAATGTGTTGTAATACATTGATTGTTTTTCTTATGTTGAACCATCCTTGCATGCCTGGAATGAACCCCACTTGGTCATGGTGTATGATTTTTTTAATGTGTCTTTGGATTCGATTTGCAGGTATTTTGTTGAGGATTTTTGCATCTATATTCATTAGGGAGATTGGCCGGTAGTTTTCCTTTTTTGTAACATCTTTGCCTGGTTTTGGTATTAGATTGATGTTAGCTTCATAAAATGAGTTAGGTAGTGTTCCATTTTCTTCAATGTTTTGAAATAGTTTGAGTAAGATTGGTGTCAGTTCTTTCTGGAAAGTTTGGTAGAATTCCCCTGTGAAGCCATCTGGCCCTGGGCATTTATTTGTGGGAAGATTTTTGATGACTGATTGGATCTCTTTCCTTGTGATGGGTTGGTTGAGGTCTTCTGTTTCTTCTCTGGTCAGTCTAGGTTGTTCATATGTTTCCAGGAAATTGTCCATTTCTTCTACATTATCCAGTTTGTTGCCATACAGTTGTTCATAATATCCTCTTATAATTTTTTTAATTTCTTCAGGATCTGCAGTTATGTCACCTTTTTCATTCATTATTTTGTTTATATGGGTCTTCTCTCTTTTTGATTTTGTCAGTCTAGCTAGGGGCTTGTCAATCTTGTTGATCTTCTCAAAGAACCAACTTTTGGTGATATTTATCCTCTCTATTGTTTTTTTGTTCTCTATGTCATTTATTTCTGCTTTAATCCTTGTTATTTCTTTTCTTCTACTTGGTTTAGGATTGGTTTGCTGTTCATTTTCTAGCTTCTTCAGTTGATCCATTAGTTCTTTGATTTTGGCTCTTTCTTCCTTTTTAATATATGCGTTTAGTGCTATAAATTTCCCCCTTAGCACTGCTTTTGCTGCATCCCATAGGTTTTGGTATGTTGTGTTCTCATTTTCATTCGTCTCTATATATTTAGCAATTTCTCTTGCTATTTCTTCTTTAACCCACTGATTGTTTAGGAGTGTGTTGTTTAACCTCCAGGTATTTGTGAATTTTCTAAGTCTCTGATGGTTATTGACTTCTAATTGTATTCCATTGTGGTCAGAGAATGTGCTTTGAATAATTTCAATCTTTTTAAATTTATTGAGGCTTGTTTTATGTCCCAGCATATGATCTATTCTGGAGAAAGTTCCGTGAGCACTAGAAAAGTATGTGTATCCTGGTGATTTGGGATGTAATGTCCTGTATATGTCTGTTAAATCTAATTCATTTATCAGATTGTTTAGGTTTTCAATTTCCTTATTGGTCTTCTGTCTGGTTGATCTATCTATAGGAGAGAGTGATGTGTTGAAGTCTCCCACAATTATTGTGGAAACATCAATTGCTTCCTTTAGTTTTGCCAGTGTTTCTCTCATGTATTTTGTGGCACCTTGATTGGGTGCATAGACATTTACGATTGTTATTTCTTCTTGCTGAATTGCCCCTTTTATTAGTATGTAGTGGCCTTCTTTGTCTCTCAAAACATCCCTGCATTTGAAGTCTATTTTATCTGAGATTAATATTGCTACACCTGCTTTCTTTTGGCTGTAGCTTGCATGAAATATTTTTTTCCATCCTTTCACTTTCAGTTTCTTTGTGTCCCTGTGTCTAAGATGAGTCTCTTGTATGCAACATATTGATGGTTCATTTTTTTTGATCCATTCTGCGAATCTATATCTTTTAATTGGGGAGTTTAATCCATTTACATTCAACGTTATAACCGTGAAGGCATTTCTTGAATCGGCCATTTTATCCTTTGGTTTATGTTTGCCATATTTTTCCCCTCTGTCTATTAATATCCTTTATTGTACCCATACCGAATCTCTTTAGTACTGAACCTTTCTCCAAGTCTCTCTGTCCTGTCTTTGTTTCTCTGTCTGTAGGGCTCCCTTTAGTGTCTCCAGTAGGGCACGTCTCTTGTTAGCAAATTCTCTCAGCATTTGTTTGTCTGTGAAAAATTTAAGCTCTCCCTCAAATTTGAAGGAGAGCTTTGCTGGATAAAGTATTCTTGGCTGGAAATTTTTCTCACTCAGAATTTTAAATATATCGTGCCACTGCCTTCTTGCCTCCATGGTGGCTGCTGAGTAGTCACTACTTAGTCTTATGCTGTTTCCTTTGTATGTGGTGAATTGCTTTTCTCTTGCTGCTTTCAGAACTTGCTCCTTCTCTTCTGTGTTTGACAGTGTGATCAGTATATGTCTCGGAGTGGGTTTATTTGGATTTATTCTATTTGGAGTTCGCTGAGCATTTATGATTTGTGTATTTATGTTGTTTAGAAGATTTGGGAAGTTTTCCCCAACAATTTCTTTGAATACTCTTCCTAGACCTTTACCCTTTTCTTCCCCTTCTGGGACACCAATGAGTCTTATATTTGGACGTTTCATATTATCTATCATATCCCTGAGGTCCATTTCGATTTTTTCAATTTTTTTCCCCATTCTTTCTTTTATGCTTTCATTTTCCATTCTGTCATCTTCGAGGTCACTGATTCGTTGTTCAACTTCCTCTAGTCTTGTACTATGAGTGTCCAGAATCTTTTTAATTTGGTCAACAGTTTCTTTAATTTCCATAAGATCATCCATTTTTTTAGTTAGTCTTGCAATGTCTTCTTTATGCTCTTCTAGGGTCTTCTTGATATCCTTTGTATCCCGTACTGTGGTCTCATTGTTCATTTTTAGTTCTTTGAGTAGCTGCTCTATGTGCTGTGTCTCTTCTGATCTTTTGATTTGGGTGCTTGGGCTTGGGTTATCCATATCGTCTGGTTTTTTCATATGCTTTATAATTTTGTGTTGTTTTTGGCCTCGTGGCATTTGCTGAACTTGATAGGGTTCTTTTAGGGTTTGTAGACCTATTGAAGTCCTTATCTCTAATTTATCAGATCTACAGCTTCGTGGAGTACACTTTCTCTAACTAACCAGCAGGTGGCATCCACGAGCCACCTGTTCTCCACAAGCCAGTTCTCCCCTGCTTAGCCTTTTTGGTGAGTGGGGGAGTGAGTCTTGTGGGGCCCAATTGGTGTACCAAGCTTGCGTGTGTAGTTGGTGTTGCCTGCCCTGTATATGGGGCGTGTTTCTGGGCAGTCAGGGAGGGGGGGTGGCCCTAACAATCAAATCTCCCTGGTGATCCTAGAGTTTTAAAGCTGCTGCAATAGTCTAATCCTTCAGTTCAGTCCTGCCACAGTTTGTCTCTGCCACTGACCCACAAGTCCTTGGTATTGGCGTATGGCTCCTGAGACTTGCAAGTGGGCCCCTCTTCCAGGCTGTGTACCCCGGGTCCTCTGTTGAGGGATGACTGTGCTATGTCACAGGTGAATGCCGTCCCCCCAGGGCAGTTCTGGGCTGCTGGGCTGTGTAGGGAGGCTCCCAGTCTGCTCAAATGATGGCTGAATGGGGCTTTGTTAATTCACACTGCTCCACCTTCCCAACTCTGGGACAATCAGCTGAGGTTGCAGGGAAGGCTAATGTCCACGCCCAGTTTTGTGGTGTGTGCCTGTTATTTGAAGCACTTCCGTCACACTGGGTTGTCTGGGGCAGCTCTGGGCTATGGGGCTGGCGCTGGGCAGGAGTGTTTCCTGTCCACCAGGATGGTGGCTGTGAGCGGACACCCCCCTTTTCTTGGGAAATTGTGGTGTTTAGTGAATTTTCTCAGCCACTGGATTATTGCCTTTTGTCTCAGAGCTCTCTTAGTTCTGCTCTTGACTTGACGTGCCCAAATTGAAAGTCTTTGAAGCTTTCTGTATTGGGCTTCTTAGAGTAATTGTTTTAGAAAAAGAAAAAAGGATTAAAAAAAAAAAGGGGGGGGGGGCCCTCCTCAGAGATCTAATGGGTTATTGAAATGCTAATAGACAAAGCAACCAGGGCCATTAAGGAAAGGTCCACAGGGCAGAGAGATCAGCTTTTCTTCCGGATTTGCATGTGCGCCTCAAGGCCTGAGCTCCGCCCTTCCCCTTTCTGTGTTCACCAGAACTCCAAAAATCCTCTGCTTTTATTTTGGATTTTTTCGTGTTGTTTTTTTTTTTTCTATGCCTGTCTCCTCTCTGCTGGGCTGGCTGCTCTCAGATTCTCTGGTGTCTGGTCTCAGTCTATAGATTTCGCTGATCTCAGCAGTTCGACATCCCCATGAGTGCTGTATGAAGCATGCCCAAAGACAGACCGCTCCGCGGCGTCCAGTCCACGCAGCCCCCGGCCCTCCACCCACCTTCCTGGTGGAGCAACCAAAACACACAGCTCACCAGTCTGCCATCTTCGGTTTCCTAGTATTTTGTTGAGGATTTTTGCATCTGTATTCATGAGGGATAGTGGTCTGTGTTTTAGTTTCATAGCTGCTAAAACAAATACCAGAAAATGGGTTGCCTTAAGAACAGGAATTCATTGGCTCATGGTTTCAGAGACTAGAAGTCTTGCTTCTTCTCAGGGTCGGGATCTTCAGACTGACCAGCCATCTTTGAGGTTCCTTGGCTTTTCTGTCACATGGCAATGTACATAGCCATAACTTCTTCTTTCTCTTCTGGATCCTTTAACTTCCAGTCTGTGGCTGCTCCCTGTGGCTTCTCTTTCTGACTTTCACCTAGTTTATAAAGGACTCCAATAATCCAGATTAAAATGCAACCTGATTCAGATGGGCCACACCTTAACTAAAGTAATATCTCAAGGAGAGCTTATTTAAAATGGGTTTGCACCCACCAAAATGCAGAGCAAAGGCAAGAACATGTCCACACTGAGGTACACAATTCAATCCACCACAGTCTGCCTTTTGGATCCCAAAAAGACCAGTTCTTTCCACATATAAAATACATTCACTCCATCATAATCTCCCAAAAGCCTTAAGTCATTTCAGTAACAATGCTAAATACAAAGTCTCGTTAAAATTAGTTAAGGGTATGGTCTGTCCTAGGGCATAATTCCTCTGTCTGATGGACCTGTAAAACCTAGAAAACAGTTACCTACTCCTGATATACAATGGTGGGACTGGCATAGGGTAGAGATTTCCATTCCAGAAGGGAGAAATTAGAAGGAAAACAGGGGTTGTGTGTCCCAAACAAGTCTAAAACCTAGCAGTGCAATCTCCATTATATTTCAAGGACTGAGAGTCATCTATGGATCAATGTTTTGTCCACCGTGCCTTATGGAGGGGCAGCCCCACCCCTTCCAAGCACTTGCACGGTGGCATCACACTGCAGTGAAGGCCCACCCTCCTCAAGTATCAGGGTAGCAGCCAGTCTCTCCACAAATACCAGGACACAGGCCCCAACCCTCTCTGAGCATTGGGGCAGCACTCTCCCTGAACAATGGGGCACAAGCCCGCCCCCTCCAAGTACCTGGGCAGATGGCCTGCCACCTACAATCACAGGGGCGGATCCACCCTTTCTACACACGTGGGTGGGTCTTCTCCCTTGGCACAAGGAGATCTTTTTGGTCCAGACCTTTGCTTCCATGGTTCTGCCCTTGGAGTCATTCTTCCTTCCATTTATCCTTTCTCTGTTCCTTTTCACTAAAGGCTGGCAGTGGTTCTGCCCAAAAAAGTTTTGCAAAAACCTTGTTGGCTTTGTTTGCAGTTCAAGCAGATCCAAACCATCACACAATAGAATTTTCCACAGCTCCTTCCTTGATAACTACCTTTCCAGTCCTGACTTCCACTGAAATGGCTGACCAGATTGATGTTCAGCCACATCCTTTATTTTTTTTTTTTTTTTTTTCTTGTATCCTTTTATTTTTTTTTTTTTTTTTTTTTTTTTTGTTCATACAAAACAAATTGTACTTTCGATTGTTTACAGTACCATTACATAGTTGTACATTCATCACCTAAATCAATCCCTGACACCTTCATTAGCACACACACAAAAATAACAAGAATAATAATTAGAGTGAAAAAGAGCAATTGAAGTAAAAAAGAACACTGGGTACCTTTGTCTGTCTGTTTCCCTCCCCTACTTTTCTATACATCCATCCATAAACTAGACAAAGTGGTGTTTGGTCCTTATGGCTTTCCCAATCCCATTGTCACCCCTCATAAGCTACATTTTTATACAACTGTCTTCGAGATTCATGGGTTCTGGGTTGTAGTTTGATAGTTTCAGGTATCCACCACCAGCTACCCCAATTCTTTAGAACCTAAAAAGGGTTGTCTAAAGTGTGCATAAGAGTGCCCACCAGAGTGACCTCTCGGCTCCTTTTGGAATCTCTCTGCCACTGAAGCTTATTTCATTTCCTTTCACATCCCCCTTTTGGTCAAGAAGATGTTCTCCGTCCCACGGTGCCAGGTCTACATTCCTCCCTGGGAGTCATATTCCACGTTGCCAGGGAGATTCACTTCCCTGGGTGTCTGATCCCACGTAGGGGGGAGGGCAGTGATTTCACCTTTCAAGTTTCAGCCACATCCTTTATACCAAATTCTCACATGGAGCCGTGTCCTCTGGGAACTCACTTCCCAAAAGCTCAGGGAAGTCCCTGATGGAGCTTTTGGTCCTAGTACACTGTCTGGATAGGCTCAAAATTTTTCAAACCATCAGTTTCTGGTTTCTTTGTGCTTAAGAATTCAGTTCTCAGCTTATCCCTTTCCTCTCACATTTTACCATAAGCTGCAAGGAGAAGCCAGCTACACCTTCTGCAGTTAGCTTGGAAATCTCCTTAGCTAAATATTTGAGTTCATTGCTTACAAGTTCCACTTTCAATCTGAGATCAGAACACAATTCTGCCAAGTTCTCTGCCATTTTATAACAAGGATCACCTTTCTTCCAGTTTCCAATAACACATTAATCATTTCCTTCAAAGGCCTCATCAGAAATACCTTTAAAATCCATGTTTCTAACTACCATCTCCTCAAAGCAATCTAGGCTTTTTCTTTAAAGCACCTCACTATTTCTTCCAGCTGCTAGCAGTGCCCAATTCCAAAGCTTTTCCCACATTTTTAGATACTTGTAAAGACAGCACTCCACTTTCTGGTATCAAAAATGGTTTTAGTTTCCTAGCTGGTAAAAAAAAATTACCATATAATGGATTTGCTTAACAAGACGAATTTATTGGCTCACTGTTTCAGAGGTCTTTCTTCCTCCTGGTATCTTCTGGCTGGCCACAATCTTTGGGGTTGCTTGGCTTTTCTAAGTCAGATGGCAATGCACATGGCCACATCTTCTCCTTTCTCTTCTGGATCCCATTGACTTCCAGCTTCTGGCTGTTCCTCATGGCTTCTCCCTCTATTTGACTTTCACTCTGCTTATAAAGGACTGTAGTATAATCCAGATTAAAGCCCAACCTGACTCAGTTGGGCCACACCTTAACTATAGTAACATTCTGAAGAGATCTTATGTAGAATAGGTCCACACCCACCATAATACAGACAAAGAACATGTCCAAACTGGGATACACAATTCAAACCACCACAGACTATAATTTTCTTTTCTTCTAATATCTTTATCTGGCTTTGGTATAAGGGTGGCAATTGATCACTCTTGATAGGTAAAGTCAACCTCAGGGTCCAACCCAGGGATCAAAACTGACAACCATAAACAATATAGCCTTTCTATTAATTTAGGAGCATTTCTATGTGGAGAGGGAGGCACAGCCAGCAAATGCTAGCAGCCTCCTTCCCACAGTGTCATTAGTGTGTACATGCTTGTGTGTACACACCAATTGCTCCAGTTTCAGAAAATACTCCCCTTCCAGTTAGCTTTCTGATCAAGGAGATTAAAAAAATAATTACCTGCTGAAAAGAATCGAAGATCCTGATGTATATTCAATAAGCTTATAGTACAAAAGCATCTAACAAATTGCTGGCTATCAACAATCAGTGCCCCCATTCTGACTAACTCCTATCATCCTTCAAAACTCAACTCAAAAGTTGCCTCCTCGGGAAAGCCTTCCTTGTCTTTTCCAGCCTGAGTTATGAGCCCTCTTCTTTACTATCTTTAGCATAGAAAATATCACATTGAACCAATCTGACTCCTTCACTAGGCTGTGAGTTCCTCAAGGGCAGGTACTGTGTCTTTTTTTTCTGTATTCCAGCTTCTAGTAAATTGCTTAGAATATCATGGGCACTCAACAAATGCTTTTGGAGTGAGTGAATGGAAAAAAATGAGTAAACAAATGCATCTTTACTGAATACCTTCTTGTCTGTTCTATGCAAGACACTTTGGAAGACCCATTAGAAAGACAAATTTCTGCCATCAATAAACATAATTTTATTTGGAAGATAGGATTTAGTAGTGTGGTGAATTAGAGAATAGGTGGATATCTCGTTTCATGAAAATTTCTATTTAAAAGACCTCAGAAAACAAAAAGAGCAGTCCAGTCTCTAGGCCACAAGAAGGGTATGCAGAGTTGGTGGTAAGTTAATTTTGCCCTCTAGGGGACATTGAGCAATGTCTGGACACATTTTTTTTATTGTCACGACTTGGGTTTGCTACTGACATCTAGTGGCTAGAGGCTAGAGATGCTTCTAAATATCATGAAGTGTGCAGCGCACCCCCCACCTCCCCCCCACAACAAAGAATTATATAGCCCAAAATGTCAGTAACGCTGAGGTTGAGAAATCCTGAGCTAGACATATTTGGAAAAGCAAAGGTTTAGGGAACAGCTGGAAGTGAGCATTCAGAACTGGAATTGCTGGAGTTTGAACTGACTTTACTATACCTGCTTAATTCTTAAATATGCCTCCGAACTAGTACCAGCTGTTTACCATAATAACAACAGCAATGCTTCGCATTTGATGAGTACCTTCTGTGCTGGCCACTTTACATACAATATCAGGCCTAATTTTTCCAATAATCCCTTGCAGTACATTTTAGTATCCTCATTTTATGGATGAGTGAAACTAAACCACAAAAAGGTTAAGTGACCAAATCATCAAGCAAATGAGTAGCAGAGCCTAGATTTGAACACAGTTCTGTTTGCCTTCAAAGCTTACATTACTTCTGTTACCCACATAATTGTTCAGTTATTCAAACAATTGCCTCAATTTTTTCCTTTATTTTGGGCATGTAGACATGACTATGAGATTATTTCAGGTTTTAAAAAATCCAACAGTCTCCCTTTAGTAAAAATGACTATTTTTTAGTATCTGCTTCAAATCTCAGATTTATTATAGTAAAAATGAACACATAGCTTTCTTAAGTTAGCTGGCAGAGAAATAAACATTATTTTCTTGGGTCAACATATTGCTTTGCTGGTAATGGTGCTGGAGCTGTGGCCTTTGTTGTTTATTCTGCTCTGTAATGAGCAACATGAGGAAGAGGGGATGGCCACCTTTGATTACATGTTTATTTAAGAATTAAACAGTGGCTTTTTCTCTTCTGGACTTTAATCTTAGGCCTAGAGACAATCATTTTCTGTCTAGCCAGTGGGCCACTGTGACTGCCAACCATACCTTGTGCTTACAGGAAAGTTAGTGTTTCGTGTTCCTTCTCTACCATCACCCTTTCTGTGTCCTCTCTCTGCCACTTTCTCACTGTGCAACCTTAAACAAATTAGTTAATGCCCCTGAGCCTCACTTTCTTATCTGTCAAATGGGAATAAGAATCATTCCTACATTTTAGGACTCATTTATGTGATGGATTATAGGTAGCTCAACCATAGCCAAGAGGAGAGGTATTGGCGTAAGAAACACCCAGATTCAAATCACAGGACCATTGCTACTAGTATGTCACCTGGCCTCTGTTTCCTTATCTAGAATACAGAGATAATAATAGGACTAGCCTCATAGTATTATGAGAATTAAATGAAAATAATGCATGTAAAAATTTCAGCCACCTGTTTGGGAATGTTTGTAAAAAATAAAATGCTCTACATATTTATAAGAAAAAAACACCTCAGCAGTACCTGGCACATAGTAGGTGTTCAACAAACACTAATTATTACTTTTTTACATGATTATATAGCTCTAATAAGATAATACAAAGGTGCAGGTGTTGAATGAGTCATAACTGGATCTGAGTCACTGACCCAGACAAGCCATGTGCCTTTAGGCAAGTCACTGAACTTTGCTGAACTTCAGTTTCTTCATCTGAAAAATGGAAATAATAATAGTACTTATTCAATAAGGCTTTTGTGAGGACTAAATAAGTTAAAGTCTGTAATACATATAGCACAATAAACAGTAGGGTTTTAAGATAAATTATTATGTTATTTTTTTACAAAATAAGAAGAGTACCAATATTTTTTAATTAAAAAAAGGGCACATATTACAAAAGGAGCTGAGAGGTCACTCTGGTGGGCACTTTTATGCACAATATAGATAACCCTCTTTAGGTCCTAATGAATTAGGGTAGCTGGCAGTAGATACCTGAAACTATCAAACTGCAACCCAGAACCCATGAATCTTGAAGACAATTATATAAAAATGTAGCTTATGAGGGGTGACAATGTGATTGGGAAAGCCATATGGACCACACTCCACTTTGTCCAGTTTATGGATGGATGAGTAGAAAAATGGGGGCAAAAAAAAAAGGCACCCAGTGTTCTTTTTTATTTTAATTGTTCTTTTTCACTTTAACTGTTATTCTTATTATTTTTGTGTGTGTGGTAATGAAAATGTTCAAAAATTAATTTTGGTGATGAACACACAACTATATAATGGTACTGTGAAGAATTGAATGTACACTTTGTTTTGTATGACTGCATGGTATGTGAATATATCTCAATAAAATGAATTAAAAAAAAGGGCACACAGGGTGTTACAGTGGGAGAGAATGTTTGAAAGCAGGAATAATCCCAGATGTATGGTCCCTGTACAGAAGTCATAAAGAACTTTGGAATCAAGGACACCATTGTAGAGGAACCTGCACCGAGTGGAAAAGGGGAAGGAAGACAGGGTGGTCGAGAGGTGGCCAACAACCCGTAATAGAGTGGACCCCACAAGCATGGGGAAGAGGGAATGGCAGCCTTTACTAAATCATCCTCACCTACTGACTCAGGGTTCCAATTGCTATAAGGTGGGCAGCCCAGACCACAGAGCCACGGGGCTATTCATCTTTTACGCAGATACTGATTATCAGGGCCAGACCAAGAGATCATTCATGGCTGAAAGGAACAGATCATCTTTCAGTTTTTCTGAGACAGATAGCCTGGGTCTGGCTTGTTCACTGTGGTCTGTCTGGATCTGTTGGAAAATAAAGAAAGGCCCTACATTTTAGTGAAAATTTTCAAAGGCACTGACTGTCAGCAAAATTGTGCAATGCAGGAAATTTGTCTTCAGCTTCCCTCCTCTGGGCCCCACAACCACTTCCTCCTCTAGTCCAACACTCCACCAATACTCCCCACTTAAAACTCTTTTCCCTAATTCACCCTGGGGTAGAACTGGTATTAATTTAGAGAATTACTTAGCTTTTTCTCAGGATCCAAACCTTCATTATACTAAAGGGATAATCTTTTAATGATGGGAACTTGGCTTAGCTTACTATGTAGGAGAAATATCGATGGGCCTTTCTGAAACCACAGCATGAACCCTATTTTTAAGCACTAGAATGTAATGATTTCTGAGATTCTTGCACTTTAAAATGAATTGTTGTTTCTTATTTCAGAAGTTGCCCACGTAGAAAATTGTTCTGGCTTTGCTGTCTTTTGATTTTGCTTTGCTGATTTTTGTCAGTTTTTGCTCCATTGTGTCACAATGACTTTCCCTTTCTTTGCTGTAATTTATAAAAGCAAATTACAATGGCTCTGATCAAACAGATCAATTGAAAAGCTCATTTTGGGTTCTGAATTGAAAACAAGGTCTCCTGTGCACTTGCCTAACATCAGTAGATGGCAGCACACACTCTCCTGTGAACGGCAGTGGATGTGGGGGACGCCATTTTATTTGAGTATCAGTTAAATTCAGAAGCAAAATCTCACCGAAATGGTTGTCTTTTGGTAATCCTCATGAAGCAACTTATTTCCAGGGTTGTTTTTTTTTTTCACCCTACATACCATGGAAATAAAGGTTGAACAATTTACTGCCATAAAACCTCATTAACTGAACCCTGCCAACTGGAATTGGTTCAGAAAGTGGCTTAGACTGAAGTTTATTTATGTTTTCTCAGTCTATAGAAAAGAGTTTGCTCAGCAACTTAATAGTCTAACTTTCTTAAAAGACTATAAACTGCTTAATAAAACTGTGGTCTCAAGTAACTTTAAAATGGTCAGTTCATTAAAAAATTATATATATCCAAGCCCTCACCCATTAATAGCTGGCTTGAATAAGATAAATGCTCTTAGTGATGAAGAAATCTGTTAAATAATTTGAAAAATAAAATAGCAACCCAGAAATTGTTGAATTGGTGGCATTCTATAGCTATATCTTAAGTAAAATACAATCTCTACCCCCATCTTAAATTATGGGACACTTACAAAAGGAAATGCCTAATTTTATTTCAGTTTAGTTCAACAAACATTTACTGACTACCTGATATATTTTATACACAGCATTGTGTGAGACACTGAGGATATAGGGGTGAGTAAAACTTGGCTCCTGTCCTTCAGATTACAGTCTAAAAGGAGATATCAAATACATAGATGTAGATAAATCATGTATTAAGAACAGAGAAAGAGTAAGAGCCAGAGTGAGACAGAGAGGAGAGAAGGTACACTATTAACACAAAGTAGGGGAGTTATTAATTTTATCCAAAGGGATCAGAGAAGGGTACCTAGAAGAGGTAGCATCTAAGTTGCATTTTGAATGGCGAATTTTTCCAGGAAGAAAAAGTGGGAAGGACATTCCAAGCAGAGAATAGCATGAAAAAAAAGGCATGAAGGCACAAGAGAGTATGTTGTGTTCTGGGAACACTAACTTATTCAGTGTCACTTGAATATAAAATTGGGACTGGAGTTGTAGTAGAGGAAGCTGAACTGGTAAGCAGGAGCTGGTCATGAACTACAATTGGTAGTAGACAAGATTAGAGAAGGAAGCAGGAGTCATATTATGAGGAACCTTGCATTCCATGCCAAGCAGTTCAGAGTCAGTGTCTAATAATCCCCGAAATATCTGATCATTTCCTTTTCCCCAATGCACAGTCACCCTGGTAAAAGGCCATAGGTCCCCCTGGGGAAGGCTGGGAGGAAGATTAACAGTATAAATTTTTGGAAGTGTAACAGGGTCCTTCCCCAAGGGTACCCAGCCTGCCCCTCATTCAAGGGGCTCTGGAACTGTAAACTGTCTCAAGTCTGGGAATTGATTAAGGGGCCATGACTCTATGTTTTTGTAATTCAAGGGAGACTTTTGTTCACTTGACCTAGAATTCTTCTGCTTATATAGTTCAAACAAGAATTTAGTCAATTGCCCATCTGTTTTACTACTAAGTACTCCATGATCTACTAGCCAACACCATAAGTCTCTGCGAGTCAGATTATTTTGACTGCTGCTTTGAGCCTGTTTTCCATTATGGTAGCCATGCCCACCTTGTCTTTGGTGATTTGTTGCTGCCAAGTGGCTTCTGCCAACTTGGAATCCGATTATCCCCATTGTGTTTAAGGATTCCAGCTCAGTGACAGTAGTTCCACAGAAATAGCTGACCTACAGAGAAGGGTGACTACAGAGCTCTTCAGGGGTGATGGAGCTAGTCTCACAAATTTATTCCTCATAGTCCTGGTAAAAGGTGTGTCCTCTGGACATTCCAGGGGTGTGTGAGCAGGTCTGCCGTGATAAATCCACTCTAACATTCCAATCTCTCTAAGCCTTTGAATCCCCTCCTCCACATTATACTGGGACAGTTCTGGCATTTCAACCTCCACTAATGCCAGCCACCTTTGATCCATGTTTCAGCTAACCACCCAAACAAACTATTAATGTACTTTCCAGCCCTTTGAGCTACAACAATGAATGCAGAATCCTTGCTTAGTGGGCCCATATCAGTAAATTCAGCCTGATCCAACCTTATATTCCTTCCACCATTATCCCGCACCCTTAATACCCATTCCCACACATATTCCCCTGGTTTCTGTCTGTATAAGTTGGAAAATTCATACAGTTCTTTTGAAGTATAGTGTACTTCCTCATGGGTCACCCTTTGTACCTCACCCTTTGGGGCCTGTTGGGACTTTGGTCTAGTTATAGGTCTTGAAGCAAAGACTGGTGGTGGGAGTGAGTCATGAAAGGAATTAGAAGTATCCCTCAAGCCATTTACTTCAGGACATTTTGTTGCATTTTCATCTCATAAAATAGGATTAATCTCTCCAGACAGAGGAATGAGGGCTGCTTCCTCAGGGGAAGTGATTACAGGTTTAGCAGGCAGTGAAGGGTTAATCTCTTTAGGTGGAGGTTGGATGGCAGGCTCCTCAGGGCAGACTGGAGATTGGGGCAGTGGGGGGCTGTTTCCTCAGGACTGCCCACTACAGGTATATCTAACAAAGACTCAGCAGAATCCAGGGTTCCAATGTCCTCACTGCCATTATTATCAATCCATATGTCCCCATCCCAATTTTCAGGATCCCATTCTTTTCCAATCAATGCCTTTACTTTAACAGCAGACACCCTGAGAGGCTGAGATTCTAGTTTACGTTGTAAATCTGCCACTGGCACAATGAGACTCTGGGTCTGGTTTTCAGAGATCTCAAGTCTGTGGCCACAGGAAATAAGATTTTCTTGCAAAGCACACATAGAAACATTTATATCTTTCATATGGCACTTAATTTGCAAATTTGAAGCGTTCAGCTCATCCCTTTCTCTTATAACTGTGTGCAGTGTTTCTAAGAACAGCCAGCCAACACCATTATACCTCTTAACTCTGCAAAACTTTGTTAAGGTGTCAAAAACACTGTCTCCCAGAGCCTTGCCTCAAATAGGAGTACGATTAGGAGAATCAAATGGTGATAATTTGCATATCTGTATTGGCAACTCATGCCATGGACTGTCAGTGCCATCTTGTTCATTGGACATAGAGTGCCTTTGAATCTAATCAGAGTAGAAAATCAATTATAAAAGTCCATTTTAAGATTCTGTTTCTCAAGAACCATTCCTGGTACCAAGTTGTATTAGTCAGAGTTCTCTAGGGAAACAGAAACAACAGGAGATATCTGTAAATACGAGATTTTATAAAAGCGTCTCATGCAACTGTGGGAATGCACGTGTCCAAATTCTGTGGGGCAGGATGCACGAGTCCAAATTCCGTAGAGTAGGCAGCCAGCTGGCAACTCCAATGAAGGTCTTCAATGAACTCCCCAGGAGAAGCTGGCTGGCTGAAGAAGAAATGAAAGTTCTTTCTTCTCCCTTGAAAGTTTTCAACTGATTGGATTAGCTACAACTGATTGGATTCTCTCATTGCGGAAGACACTCCCTTAGTTGATCGTAGATGTGATCAGCCAAGGATGCAATCAATTTTCTGATGATTTAATAAACCAGCCATGAAGTATCCATGCAGTAGCAGTTAGGCCAGTGCTTGCTTGACCAGACAACTGGGCACTATCACCTGGCCAAGTTGACACATGAAACCAACCATCACAATTACGTAGTGTGCAAGTTATTAGATGTTTTTTATCTCCTAACATACATTATCATTTTATGGTAACATTTTATAAATGTTGGGTTTTAGCCTGTTATTTTGTTTCCCTAACATCATCAATTTTGAGTATAAGCAGCACGAGTTATTACTACCACTTTAATTAATATATTACTATTTATTACTTTAATCAAAAGTATCATTTTACATATAAATTGTAGAACTCATGTGGTCTCATTTTTATCTGTCATTGACTCTGGCATCTTAATTTTCATTAAAGGGAAATCATAAAGAGAAATAAATCAATCAATTTCAATTTTTTTCTCTCTCTCTCTTTCCCTCTCTCTCTCAGGAAGCATTGTGAGTGTTGGTGACCCAAAGAAAAAATATACAAGATTTGAAAAAATTGGTCAAGGGTAAGTGAATGTTATTTGAAATGTCAAAAGATGAGCACCAGCAACATATGATAAAATTCAGTAAGAGCTTGGATTTATGGTAAATTATGCTTCTTATTTCCCAGATTATATTATTGTTTTGCATTTTCAATGTTGGCCCTTCCGGTTGGCAGACTGACTGCTAATTAACCTAGCAGAACATCCTGCTCGAGTCTTCACCGTTGGACTGAAGTGAATTTTGTAGGGACATTTCGATCCCATCTACTTAAAATATTTGAACTGATTTCTCTTGAAAAGCAGTAAGGCTATAGATACCTCTAGCTTGTGTGAAAATCCCCCTTATCCTTCTCCCCCTACATCTGTATGGATGTTATTAAGATCCTATTTTATTGTCAAACTTTGGAAAGTGACAGAGTTAGGGTGGGGAAAGTTATTATTGAATCATCCAGAAATGGGCAGAGTTGACTACCTGAATGTCAATAATACCTGAGACTGAGTGCATAATATTCACTTAGCATGCTTGTTAAAAATAAAGATTCCCAGGCCCCACTGCAGAGAATTTGATTTAGTAGTCTGGAGTGGTGCTCAGGAATCTGAACCTTTGAAAAGTTCCTTAGATAATCCTGATCATCAACTACTCATGGGAACCATGGGGCTAGATGACTAACTAGAGCTAAAGGTGAGAGTCACTGGTTCTGCAAGTCAGCTATTATTAGACATGTCTCTCAGGTCTCAATGTGAAACTAAGTGGGAAGGCCACAATAGGCAACAACATTTGAAACAAAGAAGTTTTGTTTAAAGAGAAACAGAGTGTCTTAAAGGAGTGTCCTTAAACAGGGGAATGAGACAAGATATTCAGTTGCATCAGCTACTGTATGCCAGGAATGAAGATGACACCCCAGATGTCTTCTGGCTGAGATGAGGGGCTGGGAAGGAAGAAATACAGCTAAAGTGCCTGCAAAATTGTGCTAGCCCATCAGCAATTAGACCTCAGTTATTCTATGATTAGGGAATTTGGGATTTCTTCAAGCAATTCCCTGTTTTTTCCTGGGATTCTTAAGTTCATAAAATTATATATTATGTATATGCCTGACTATTTTTTATGATTCTTGTATTTTTCCCACTGGATTTTGTACTAAAGTTTCTTTTAAAATTACCAACTTCTCTTGGGAAATAAGAGAAAGCATTTATTACACAATTAGGCTAGAGAGTCTGAGGTGGCACTCATGGGGACTGTACCTGGTGGGAATTAAGGTGAGAAGACCCTGAAGGGAGGCAGAAACTCACAAGAAATATATATACCCATTTATTCTTCTAGTGAAAACCATTATATTGCTGCATTTGAACATTCCAGGAGGCTGAAACATATACCTATTTGTGTTTTGATTCTTTCACTGGTGTCCTTACTTGCTCAAAAAAAAGGAGTTTGCAGTCACTCTGGTCCTCATAGCTCTTAAGGGGCTTCTTACCACCTAACAGATCAAATAGTATTTCTGCCCATTGATCTAGAGCAGCGCAATCTAATAGAACTTTCTGTGGTGATGGAAACGTTCTCTGTGCTCTTCAATATGGTAGTCACTAGCCACATGTAGCTAGTGAGCACTTGAAATGTATCCAGTACAAATGAGGAACTTAATATGTTTGAATTCATTTACTTGTTCAGCAGACATGTATGGAGCACCAACTATGTGATAGGCACTAGGCTAATTGCTAGAGAAACAGAGATAGGTAATAATGGCGTGGGTCCTCAAAGAGCTTACAGCCTACAGTGGTAAGTGCTTGACAGAGGGCTGTATAAGATACAACGAGAACATTGAGGCAAGCCAACTCAATTCACCTGAGTGTGGAATTCAGATGGCTGCTTTAGCTGTCATCTCCCACCTGAAGTTTTCCTTCTCAAACTGGTGGACTGGGTGTTTTACTTAAGTAAGGAAACTGTACCTTCCCAGCTTCATATGTAAACCAAGCCTCAACTTAATTTCTTCCTGCTCAAAAGTTAAATAATACAAAGGAGGTTGCAAAAAGGTAATATTATGTACAGAGGGGCTCTGAAAAACAAAGGAGGCTTTTAGATTTTATTTTATCACTGTTGAGTCTCTAGTGGATCTAACAATAAGAAAGGTTACACAATCCACTTAGAAGTAGCCCTGTGGATCTTTGCTGTCCAATATGGTGGCCATGAGCCACATGTGACTTTTGAGGGCTTGAAATGTGCCCAGTCCAAATAGAGATGTGCTTTAAGTTAAAATGTACAACCATTTCAAAAACTTAGAATGAAAAAAAGAATGTGAAATATCTCATTCATAATTGTCATATTGATTACATGTCGAAATGATGAGTTTTCGTATAGTAGGTTAAATAAAATATATTATTAAAATTAATTTTACCTTTTTCTAAATTTATTAATGCAGCTACTGGATATTTTAAATATGGCTCACATTGTACTTCTGTTGGACAGCACTGCTCTGGTTGTAGTTTTAAATGGGAGCTATTGATTTATTTATTCATAAAGTGGTTTTATTTCCATGATTTTGGGGTTGGTGAGGAGTGATAGATGGTATGATTTTGTTTTGATTCTTCATTCCCACTATTATTCACACCAAGATTTGTCTAAGCCAAAAATGGCATTGAATTTAAAAAGGTAAAAAGTAAGAGATAGGGTCAGATATCTGCCAGGTACCAGGTAATAAATGAAGCAACACCAGTTTCTCCAAGAGCAAAGATTAGGCTGCCAAGTGACTTTGCATACCAAACAGATCCCCCCTCCTGGCCATTATTTATGCTTCTGACCTCTAAAGATGCAAAAGTAAAGTTCTCTCTTTTCTACATAACTTTATAAAGATTATATAATCTTAAATGAAAAATCAAGGCAGAAATCCTGCTTGCCTTTACAGAAAGTTCTATTTTTAATCCCAACGAGTTCATCAATATTTTAAAGAATGATGAAACCAACAGAAAATTCACTCATGGGCTCAACTCAATTTTTTAATAAGTCTTCAGAGGGTGGGGACTCTATTTTATTCCTTCTTTTGTGTCTCCATTAGCTTTTGCACTTAGTAGGCCCTCAAAAATCAATTTTGTACAATTAAGGTCAACACCCAGGGTTCACTTGGCCTGTCTCAAAGACCTACAGAGTTTCCCTTGTCTCCCCCATTTCTTTTTTGCCTTGATAAATATTTGTTGAACTGGTGAAAATGTTTGTCTTTCTAGCTCTGCCTTTCTTCTGTCCTACGTCTTTTTCCCCTCATGTGTATATACATGTCTATCTTGCTCTTTCTGTCTCTGTCTCTCTCTCTCTTTTCTCAGAGTGTTTTCATCTCTTTGTTTCTCCCAATGTCATGGTCTCCTGTACCACATCTGATTCTTTATCCTTTGGGTATTTGTATGTGCTGCACATCTGTCTTTTTCATGCATGTTAGCTTCACCTTGTACTATCCATTTTCACTCCCTCCAACCAAAATGGTCGTAACATAAAATCTAGATGTGTGTTTTTTATATATGTTTTAAGATATAACCTAGTAACTTAAACATGTTTATTTATTGTAATTTTATCATTTATTTAATTGACTAGTTTTAATTTTTCTCAGTAAATACATTTTTTTGCTCTGTCCTTTATTTTTTTAATATTTTTTATTGTGAAATATAGCATATCTATAGAAAAGTGGTAACTTTCAAAGTACAGTTTAACAAGTAATTGTAGAGCAAATTTCAAAATATGGTATGGGTTACAGTTCCACAATTTCAGTTATTTTCTTCTCACTGTTCTAATACTAGAGACTAAAATAAGTCTATATAATGTTTCAGTATTCATAATCTTTTGTTATATCCTATCTTGTCTGTTGCTACTCCTCCCTCTCGTTTGATCACTGTCTCAATCTTCAGGGATATCTAGGCAATGACCACTCTAACTTGTTCATATTGAAAAGGGGTATCATCTGTCCTTTCTTTTTAATGCAATTTTATTGAAACATATTCACATACCATGCAATCATCCAAAGTGTACAATCAGTTGTTCACAGTATCATCAGAGTTGTGCATTCATCACCACAGTCAATTCTTGAATATTTTCATTACTTCAAAAAAATAAAAATAAGAATAAAAATATAAATAAAAGTAAAAAATAACACCCAAAACATACCCTACCCACCATCCCCCCATTATTCATTTACTTTTTGTCCCCATTTTTCTACTCATCTGTCCATACACTGTCCTTTATTTTTAAAGTGAATGAGAAAAAATATTGATTTATTTCCCTTAAATTAAAAAAAAACCTTAAATTTACTTTCTTTTTACTTAAATGTTCTCAATTGATTTTTCTATGAATTATTAGCCTATCTACTCTCAATGTAAAGAGTTTTTATTTTCTTTTCATTAAGTCTGTTTTTTTTATTGTTTTGCTTTACCTATTGTTACAGTGATATTCAAAATTCTGTCAGTATCATTTGGTGCTAGGAATAATCTGTCCCAATGTTCCATTTTCAGCTCCATGGAGCCCAGCAGCTCACTCTTGGGAGCTGAATTAGAGAGGAACCTCTTCATAAATCACCACCATCTGTTTGGGAAACTAAATTTTTCCAGTATGGGTTTCTGCCATCCAAGCATTCATGCCTGGAGCCAGAGAGTTGGGCTCCATCTTCCATAAATCAAGTTCAGAATTGCATGTCTAATCATTTGAGGCCATAACTGTGAATAAAGGCAAAAAATGACATTATGTCTCGAAGTTTGATGTGAAAAGTGTTCTATAACTGGCCACCAAATCCAGACATTTTGAGCAGATGTATGTAAAGTTTAAAAAAGGGAAGAAAGAAAAAAAGGCCAGGTACCCCCAAATTCTTTATTTTTAACTCAACAATATTAGTTTGTCAGAAATATATCCAATGGAGACATAAGACCCTTTACTCTAGGATAGTTATATAAAGGGACTTGTTTAATAAATGGGTTAGGGTGAGACAACAAAATCAAATATTTATTTTCCATCAAAAGTTATCATTGGCAAGCCTGGGTAGTTCCTAAATAAGCAGTAGCTGTGTAATAATTTACTAACATTGGCAGCTGTCTTCATAGTATCTCATTAACATATTTTAATTCATGTTAAGGCCTTTCCTTAAATGAGAAAGCCCTGAAAATAGATCCCTTTTCTCTTTCAGGTTTATATTGTCTTTTCTCTTCAAAATTATAATAGAAAAATGCTTTTTGAGAAACAACTTAGAGGAGATGGTTTGGATCCAGTTTAACAAATATCTTTGTAAATTCAGTGAGCTTTTATTGAGTGTCTACTACAGATAGTGCAAAGTAGTAGTTGAAAAGGTTCTGGGAGTCCACAGTGAGTTCTATGCTCACTGCCTCCTGATCAGCTGACAGGGAGAAAGGGAGTGTTCTATCAAGGAAGAATAAAAACCACCACCACCCCCCAACACATGTGTGCCTTTCCCCCATATTTTATCCACACACTTATTTCCATTGTCATCTCCCCCAGGAGTTCCTCTCTGGCTCCATAGCCCCAACTGACCTTTTCTGTTTTCTGCCCTGACCTTTTGAATCCTGCTTAAACCTGGACTGGCATGTGTTTACCACTTTTATCTTAGCTTGTCTAATCATGCAAATTTGCTTGAAAATTTGAAGACCATGGAGGAATAAAGAGGGGAGAATATTTGGAATATTTGAAGAAGAAGAAAAGAACCCAGATTCTTAACTCAGAAGTCTGTGGGCAAATCATTTAACTTCTTTAAGCATCAGTTTTCTCATTTATGGCAAGGTGAATGCATACACCTCATATGGTTATGAGAAATAAATGGCAGATGGCATTTAGAATGCTTAGCACAGTGCATGGCACGTAGTTAAGTGATCAGTAAATGTAGTCATTGTTAGTTGTGAAAGACACACCCACATGTTACCATTATATAGAGCATAATGCAGTAAGTATTGTAATCAATTACAAAGAACTATGTGAATAGAGAGGAGGGACAAATCATATATAGTCAGGGAGAGAGAATGATGAAGGATTCTTAGAGGAGGGTGCTTTTGAGTAGTGGCTTGAGAATGTGTAGGAATTAAGTGGAAATTATGAAAAATTTCCATTTGAAGAAAGCCAAATGAACCCTTACTTCAGACCATAGGTTTCATTCATTGTGGTATCCCCAGGGCCTCTAACAGTACCTTGCATAGAGTAAATACTCAGTAAGTATTCGTTGAATGGATGTTGAAAAGACCAGAGGAATTAAATCAATGGTGTCAGTTCTATGGACAGTCAAAAGTCCAGTTTGGCATGGAAGTTAGCAGGAAATAATGTTAGAAAGATAGGTTGGGGGCTGTGTTATAAAACAAATTGAGAGGTACAAGCTACACTGTCTTTTTTGTTTGGGTTAAAAAAATTTTTGAGTAGGTAATACATGCACATGGTATAAAATTCAAAAGGTACAGATGAGTAGACAGTGAAAATAAGTGTCCCTCCAACCCCTGTCTCTAAGCTTCCCAGTTATCCTCCTCAAAGGAAACCACCCCAAAAAACTGCTCCTGGTTGCTATGTAACACTTTCATAGACATTCTGTACATGCATGCATGTACACACATATGTATCATAATATCATATATGTTAGAATAAAATAAGGTGATACAATGAAATGATTTTTAAAAAGTTCTTTGACTAACCCAAATACATAAACTGTTATATATACATTTGTATGTTTACTTACGATGTTTAACTTAATTTACTTCTATTTACATATTTTTAAACCACACATTATATCAAATAATATTAGAGAGTTTTTTTAACTCTCATATTTCATGAATAGTATAATTCAAAATCTTCCTATGGCTCTTTAACATCATTGCTTTCATAATCACTAGATACCTTTTTGAGTAATCTAAAGGTAATTCAAAATGGTTATCCACCTACATCATCTTACTTCCATCTGAGATCTTTGAGATATAATGTTTTTGAATCCACATATGAATCTGTTCCCGGGTATTTTATCCCAATTCACAAGTATCCATTCATATAACATTAAGATGATTGTTTTCTGAATCTGTCCTGTAGGTATATATTTAAATCTTCACAAGATAACTGTTTACTATATCACTTTTTAAAATTTCTATTAAAAATTTTCAAACTTACATAAAAGTAGAGAGAACAATACAGTGAATTCCCATATTCTTATCACCCAGATTCAACATTTATCACTATTTTTATTTAACCACAATGTCATTATAACACTTACAAAATTTAACAATTCCTTAGTATCACCTAACACCCACTCTGTAATCAGAGTTCTCCAATTGTCTCGAAAATGCCTTTCTATAGTTGATTTGTTCAAATCAAGATCCAAACAAGATCCACACCTTGCACTGGGATGTATGTCTGTCTCTTAAATCTTAGTACACTAAAGCAGTTCCTTTCTTTTTCTACTACCACTGACTTGTTGAAGAAACTGATCAAAGTCCCACATTCTGGATTTTTCTGTTAGTTTCATTTGAAGTCATTTAACTTGTTCCTTTGTCCCCTTTATTAACTATAAATGGAAGATAGCTCTAGTGGCATAATTAGATTTAGGTTCAACTGTTGGCAAGAATTCTTCATAGGTGTGTGTTTCATATTATTTCGGGAGGCACATAGTGTCTGATTGTCCCATATTTTAGAGATGAATAGATTGATCAGAGGATTCAGTGGGTGGCTGTCTGGCCCCTCCATTGTAAAGTTCCCCAACTAATGGTTTCATTCATTGATGATTATTACCTAAATCAATTATTTCATTAGGGATTTCAAACTGATGTTTTTCTAAATCTATCACTTCTTCCACATTTATTAACTAGAATAATTTTGAAGAAAATAACTTTACCTCATCCTCTAGGGTCCTTTGATTTCTTTGAAATACAGCTCATACAGGGAAGTCAGGTTAAATGCTTAATTCTTTTAATTGCCACTTTCAGTATAAGGAGTTAGTGCCCAAGTTACTTCCAAAAGTGTCCAATGAAAGATGTTTGTTTTGTTTTGTTTTTGGTGTGGGAATGGGAGCTTTCTCTTTTATTTAAAAATATCTTTATAAACTCATGGATTTTATGTTTTAATTTTTTTTCAATCAATTGCATTTATTATTGTTTTTGATGGTTAAGCTATCCCATCTTTGGCTAATGGGAGCCCCTCTCACTGCATTGGTTTTGAAAGTGATCTTTAAAGAGCTTGTTTATAATATCTAATGCTTGCATTTATGAGGTCATATGCTCAGAAATAAATTTTGCTTCATTTCTCGCCAGGTCTGACAGGTGATCTCTATAAGCATCCAAAACTAGCAATGATTGAGAACATTTCAGCATAATGTGTTCCTTTCCCAAACAGTATTTTGCATTTAAAAAGAATTGAATATGAAGAAGTACCACATTACATAAGAGTTTTTATAAGGATTTGAATATAAAGCAACTACCTTTTTTTCTGTGGAAAAATCTTGAAGAAAAAAAAAATCCTTAGTTTGTATTTGGGCATATATGGTGTGCTTGTGTGTGTGTTTTGAGTGTACTTGTTAACACAAATGGTAATATTCTATATTTCTCCTTTTCTGTTACAGGCCTTGCCTTTTTCACTTAACAGTATATCAATATACAAGAGCGTTTGTTTGCCCACACCCTCACCAACACAGCTATGTTTGTTTACTTGAGATTGTAGTTCTATAATAAAAACCCATCCTCACACTGATTTTTAAAAGGGAAAATGTATGAGAACAGAACTCTAAAAAGAGATCGTGTGGTAAAACATTCCCACAGACTCCACTGGCCAGTATAGTCCATGTCTGTATAATGCCCAAGTGTCTTTGCTGCATGTGGTGTCTCTCCATAGGTTTGACCAGTCATGCTGCCAGGTTTGACAGAAAGTGACATAGGGAAAATTTCTTGAACTCATTTTCCTCCTAGGTATTAAGATATACATCTGGCCAAAGGAATTTTGTTTGACATCAGTATTTTTGCTAATCATATCACTATATAGGATGATAATATGAACAATTCGTCAATAACTGCCAACAAACTTTCCTGTTAGCTAGTGCATAACCAAGCCCTCAGTCCCTGTCCCTCTAAATTAGTTTTACTATGAATGCTGGATGGAGTTTTAAAGAGGCAGTGGGGCTTGAGAAAGTAAACATAACATGCAGGGCATTTTTTCAGATTTATGTCTGCTGTTCAATGAGGAGGCCCCTTCTACTCTAACTTGAAGCTCCCATATTGGAGGTGAATAGCTTTGAAAATTATTAAAGGACTTGATGAATAACAACTTGGTTTAGTGAGCCTAACAAAGCAGTATACAGCATAGAACTCAGGGGTAAGTGCTGAAAATAATACATCTGACTTTCTTTTGTTCAAGAAACCATGGACAAGAGCAGAGTGTTGTCTATTGTGCTTATATAAGTGATTCTTTGGGTAGGACCACCAACCCAAAAAGTATTTGCTTCCTCATTGGATCTATTTTGAGCCACACAAGGTAGAACAGTGCTATGAGACCCTAAATAGATGTAGTCTGAGCTTTACAATAAGCTTTGCAATGTAGGAGATTGGGAATGCATTAGCATTTGTGAAGGACAATGTTTATGGAGCAAGGGAAGATGCTCTTTGTTCTACTTAATGCTCTTAAATGCACTGTGTTGTGTGTTGTCCCTTGTAGAGAAAGGTGATGCCACTCAACCAACCACCGTTAGCAGAGTTTACATGTTGAGGTATTTTTTCCAGTCTTAGTAAGGAGCTTGTATTAAGCCACCTGACCCTTTCCTCGCCTGGTCCTCTTAGAACCAATGGCATGCACTGTGAAACAGCTGCTTAAACTTTTATGTTGGAGTGACTAGCTGAGAGTTATCTGGCCTTTCCAGGTATTAAGCCCTGTAACTATGGCCTCATTATCTCTAGACTATAACCCACTAAGCTCTCTGGCCCCACACCCATAATGTGTTACAGCTCTATTTAAAATTAGATGACTGTGAATATTCTGGAAAAAGTCACGCTCTAGCTAAAGGACAGAAAATTCCCTGTTCCAATTTAAAATCCTTGTAATTAAAGGCTATCAAAGCTCACCCCAGCTACATTCAGTGTACTTCTAAAGGTATTGAGATAACATTTTTTACATAATTTTATTTTTTTTAAAGCTTACAAATGCATTTTTAAGAGGTAAATTACCAAAAAGAAAATGCTCTAAAATTCTTTCCCTGAAAGAGTTATTACCTATAACAGTCACACTGTTCTTCACCATTCCTAAGCCCAAAAGGCCTATGTCTCAACAAAACAAGTAAATATTTGCTAATATCAAACATAGATACATACAAATCTATGTATTCTTATGTGTTAAGTGCATTAACATAATGAGTCAATTTCTAGGCAGGGGTCTACAAGTAGTAACTGTGTTTTAAATATTCAGCAGAAGAAAAAGCACAGGTCTAAGAGCTAATTTTAGGCCCAGCCCACTCTCAGCCACATGGCCAAACTGAATTGATTCAGAAAGCAGAAGAACTATTTGGTATGGTTATGCCAATGATTCCAACATACCATGTCCAGGGTCAAAGTAAATGGCTTAAAAGGAGCACATGGAGTAAGTGAGCAGAAAATTAGGGGCAGGATTAATATTGTTGGAAGGCAGCTTAACATAGTAGATAACATGGGCTTTGGGAAGTACCACACTGGTACTAAAATGCTAAAGATCTAAAACAAAACATGAAATGGTGGTTAAGAGCATGGGCTGTGGAGTCAAACTGAACCAGCTCAGCTGCTAACTGTAATCTTGGGCAAGCTACTCACCATTTCTCAGTTTCAATTTCCTCATCTATAAAATGGGGATAATAGAACTTACCTAACAGAGCTGTCCAGGTTGAGCATTAAGTGAGATAATCCATTTACAGATAACTGGCAGAGAGTAAGGCTTAACAAATGATACAGCCTTTTCTGGTAGTAGTAACAACAGTAGAAATAGGAGTAGATGTCGAAAATAAGTATCCTGAATGAAGATTAAATCCATGACTGTGCCTCATTAGCACCAGATTCATACTTGTAAAACCTTAAATATGAATATTGCCCTGTCCTTCTGGCCCCCTCACTTTTATTTCCACAAGGCTCCTGTTGCACCTCATTGAGCCATCTAGTCTTCTCTTGACCTTTTCTTTTTCTCCTAGTCAGTGAGCCTCATTCCCTGGCTTTCTTTCCCTCCTGTAATCCATTTCTATGCTGAAATCAGTGATCTATCTAAATTTCATCTAACTTTATCTAAAGTCTTACCATGTTACTGTCATGGCAAAAGCTTATAATTATGGTTTGACATTGGCTCTTAGCAGGAAACATCAAAACCTGATGAAGATTGCTGATAATTAAACTGACTTGTGAGGGAATGAGAGCAATAGTGAATTGTTTATTCCTTTCTAGACCCATTGGGCTAGATGCCAATGTTTCCATTTGAGTATTAAATGCTTGGCCAGGTCAGGGAGAGATTGTTGATAAAGCATCTGATGTCTTGCCAAGAACCCAGCACTGCTCAGCACACTGAAATTGATGACGAGGCCCAACAGTTGAGCAATCTGTTGGTTTAATATTCTTGAACCGTAGTATAGGTTAACTGAAAGAGCTCTAATTCACAGTTAGGAGACCTTTGTTACTTACTAGCTGTGTCATCCTGTTATATCCCTTCTATTCTCTGGGCTTCAGATTTCCCAGCTCTAATAAGGGGTTTAAACTAGATGATTTATATTTTCCCTTGGGTCCTGATAGTGCATGATTTATTTGTGCCATCTGATAGACTGAGGTTTGAAATAAACGAAATCCTCATCATAAGCAAGTGTTCTCCCTACAACAATCTAGCTTCAAGATAACCAGAATAGAGGAATAATAGGGATCGATGTAAGTAAATGGTTAGCATAAAAATCAAATTGACAGTGTTGACCATTTTAGCATGCCAGACCCAATATTGGTTTGATTTCTGGCATTCTTACATCCTAAAGTGCTGCGTGGCAGAGACTTTGTTTTTTGAATTGAACTCAAGTTTGATTTTATAATGATACCTGTTCTGGAGATGTGAAATACGAATCCCCCTTTCACTCCAAGTCATTCACAATTTTAGCCCTCAGGACAGTGGAAATGGGCTTGGGGGGTGGAGGTGGGAGGTGGTGAATAAGGGGAAGCCCACCTGGTCTGGAATTTTAGATCTCCCTCCCCAGCTTTAACTAGAGCATCCCCCATTTTATTTGTTTTATATATTGGTGGTTTTTGCATATGGTTTCATTTGATAACATTGTTCCAAGTTAAAAAGAAAAAGCAAAACCATTGCCCTAGGATAAAAAAGGACGTGGAACTTATAAGAGTATTCCCATAAGTCACCCTCCTCTGTCATTTTTTTTAAAATAGGCACAGACCCTAGCAAGAATGGTTGGGCTGGGAAATTAGAAGGGGCCAACTAATACCTCAGTGAATCAGTCATTCTCTACTGTGGAATCAATAACAGCAACAGCAACAAATGATAATATAGTAGTACCATATTGAGCACAAACTCTGATCTGGTCACAGGGCTAAATGCTTAAATACACTGTGCCATTTGATTCTCTGCAGTCCTATAAGATATGTACTATTATTTCCTCTTTTGCATTTGAAGGAATTTTTCAGGTGGCCTGCATATATAGGAGTAAACCAAGCAAAGGCACTTTTGAATCCTATTTTGCAATTAGATTAAAATAGTTTCTCAGAGTTTATTGCATCTGAAATACATACCAGTTGTAGTGATATATTCTTTTGAACTCAGGACAATACTGAGTTCAGAAGGACACATCACAAACAGGACCTTGAAATCAGGAATGTCTGATAGCTTTGTGCAAGAGGAAAGGGTTTTATGTAGACATAAGTAGAAGAAATGTTTTCTTCACAGTAAGGAAAGGATATTTTTCAATGGCATGTTTGCTTGAAAAGCTCTTTGTTTATTAATTTGTTCATCCAACAAAGATTTATTGGGCACCATAATGTGCTTTGAATCCAGAATCATAAACATAAAAAAATTGAGAGACTAATTTATTTTCTATAGGCCTCAAACCTAAGGAATTTCTGCAGTTACCAATTCCTGGCTTGGACCGTGGCACCTTTTGATTAAGTGTGATTTTTCAGTGCAGGTCCAGTAGATATTTTAATACCCAAGCAGAGTGAAGAAGGCAGTGAGAGTTTATAGATTCTAGATCATTGAATTAAAGAACCTTAGAAATAAAGCAGCCAATTTCCTATATTTTACAGATAAGAGAGTCAGAGGGGCTTGGACTGTAAGCTGTATAACCTTAGGCAGGTTACATAACCTCTCTGAGCCTCAGTTAAATAAATCATCTGTAAGATGCGAATAATAACACCTGCCTTATAGAAATATGAGGATTAAATAAAATAAATTACATAAAGTTCTTAGTGCAGTGTCTGTTACATACGACATGCTCAATACATGTTTACTGTTATTGTAACTTGCCCAAGGTCACATAGTTTGTTGATGTTAGGGAAAATATTAGAACTCAGATCTTTACTAAGAGTCAAATATTCCTCATACCACACTATCCATTTTATCCCCTAGGAGCAGATAATATAAAATTCCTAGGCCTATGAGAAATATTTTTGGCTTATCCAGAGAGAAGAAGGGAGAAGAATTACAAGGAGATGAATGACATAAGAAAAGAATTCCTGATCTCAGGAAACAAAACAACACGGGATAAATAGAGAACAAGGGAGAAACAACAGATACCAGATAGTTTAGATAGTAGTGCTGGGGCACTACGCTTAGTGAATCGTAGAACTGATGTCTATCCTAATTCCTTTTTTCACCGAAATGTTTCAATGAAATTGAGTAGGTTTTTTTTGTTTGTTTGTTTGTTTTGATGGGTAGAGAGTTCGGAATGCACGTGGGCTTCGAGAAAGTTACTGTGAATTCCAATTTACTAGACCATGTCTATTTGCAAAACAAGGGAACTCTGTAATTGAAGTTAGAATGGAAGCATGAGTACTGTCAAGTCTTAAGGAATGATAGATTTTTAAAGAATATTGGACTGAAGTGAAACCTCATAGTAAAAGCTGTTGAGAAATTTGTCAAAAAGAAAAACTATGGCTCAATAGTTCCTACTCTGAATAGCTACAGTATAGGTACTTCACTGAGAGTAATTGTTTTGTTAGATGAAGATATTCTTAATTAGAAATATATGAATAAATTCGTGCTGCCCATATGCTAAAATTAAGATTATTTTCTAGGTGCTTAAGCAAAAGATATTTTATTTCCTAAACTATACTTCAGTGTAATCAGAAACCTGAGATGTTGGTTGTTGCAACATCCAAGGAGTATTCAAAAAATTCCAGAAGTTCCCCAGGAGGTACAAGGGCATTTTGCTCAGTTTGTTACTGCATAGTGCCATGGTAGGCAGCCTGGTGCCAAAAAGTCTGACTTGGAGTTCCTAACCCACCAAAAGGGATACATCATGGTTATTTCAGATTCAGTTACCATAGAGTACAGTTGTTCCTTTTCTACTTTTCCTTTAAACTGGAGTTTGCTAATTTTCCTCTCCTGAAAATAATCACATACATTGTATTTCAAATGAAATATATCCGTAACACCTTGACTGCTTGTTAATTTGATAATGTTCACCTTTGCAGGGCCTCAGGCACTGTTTATACAGCACTAGACATTGCAACAGGACAAGAGGTAAGTGCTGACATTCAATCCCAATTTTTAGTACCCTTTGTCCATATTTATCAGGTTTCCTCTTTGATGGCATCTATGCCTGAAAAAAATGGGTAGTCCAGAGGGTTCATTTCTAAACCAGGCAGCACTGGGTTGACATGGGAGTTTTCTTCACTGATTTCCAAAGCAACTGAAGTGGATGATTTACTCGTGATTGACCGGAAGAAAAAGGGCATGGGGTTGTGGCACAGAGATGAAGCTTAGTAGATACAGAATTTGTATGTCTCACTCTGTGTCCCCCAAAATATGGATATTTGTGTTGATTCTAATGATTGTAACACCTGTTATTTCAATCATCATGCAGGTGGCGATAAAGCAGATGAACCTTCAACAGCAGCCCAAAAAGGAATTAATTATTAATGAAATCCTGGTCATGAGAGAAAATAAGAATCCCAATATTGTTAATTATTTAGATAGGTATGTACTTGTTTTTTTGATGGCATGTGGTTTTCTTGGCAAATTATTTTACTTGGGATATGTCCATTTATCATTTATTCTATAAATATTTCTCAAATGCTATAAAGTTAGCAAAGCCTCAGATCTGTTGCTAAATTTACACCCACTTACATTTGTCCACCTATCAAATACTTGAAGGAATGTATTTTATGGACTTGGTTCTAAACATAAACAGTTTGTGTAGTTTCCTTTTGAAGATCATGACTTCATGTAGGCAGGAAATAGACTATGGCATATAGGAGAGAGCAGTGGTGTTTTAAACATTTCATCAAATGTTTGTTTGGAGCCAATATAGCACTAGGAGTCTAAATGAAGAAGGCTGACTACATTGGCCCTGCTTTAGTGGGTGCTTTGTGATTAAGACAGTGAGGTCTAGGGAATTCAGACTTTAATCTCAAACCTTTTTCCTAGACCAGGTAATTAATGTCTCTTTCATCAGTGGTATTAACAGTGGATTATAAATAGGCATTTAAAGACAGCACTTTAATTTTGGTTAACATCTGTCTCATTCAATTTCAGTAAGTGTTTGTATAGCACTGCTGTGCTATGTACTCTGAGGAGATACGAAGAAAATAAGGCAAGTTCTTCAACCTCAGTGAGGCTGTGATCTTGCTTTGTGTGTTTTACGCAGGATAGACCAGTAGTACAGAGGGAGGAAAAGGGGGTGGGTTGAATTTTACAGTCTAGATCAATGTTTCAAAAAGTGTAGTTTAGGGACCATCTACAGCAGAATAACCAGGGGTACTTGTAAAAAATGTGGATTTCTAGCTCCTTCTCAATAACTACTGGAGGTGGGGGTCTGTGAATTTTCATTTTTATCAGGCTTCTCAGGTGAATCTTACAGGCACTGCAGTTTGAGAACCACTGAATAAAAAAGTCTTGTTTCACTTTGTGTGGATCTTGGGGCAGGGTTGAATCTTTGGGGTCATTCACTTCACTATATTTCATCCCTTTTGCTGAACGGGGGGCCTGAGAGACCTGATAATACTACTCATTTAATGCCTTCAGATGGTCCCAGGTGATTTGAATAGCCTCATGCTTTTTGCCTAAATTGTATGGCCATGGTGACTTTCGTTCTCATATTTGATCATTTGGGACAAGTCCCTCAAAAACTACTTAAAGATAATGGGATGGCACAACTGACTTCCATCAGAACTGAGACCTCAGAGTCTCTTTGATTCAGCAACTCCCTGAAAACATTTCACTAATTAATTCAGTAGAATCCAAAGTAATGCAGAGATTTGAATAAATATCTTATAAATCCAGATGCCATGGGCCAGTACAGTCCAAGAAGTGATCATCAGAGCTTGAGCTATCCAGATGGGCTATTTACTGCTCTTGTTCCTTGAAACTAGCTTTTACCATGGAAAAACTGACAATAGTCAGTTACCAGAGGCCTCTCCTCTCTACTCCATCCTCTTTAGTGCACAAATCTGCCAGTTATATCTGATAACCTTTTGATTTTCCATGCATATTCTCTTCTAATGTTAAGGAGGTATCTCATTAACACAATCATTAATATTTTCCCCTTGTTATTTAGTATGATGAAATGCAGAGACTAACTGCAAATTGCATTGTTAATGGGACTATAAGAGTCCCACTTCCTTAGGCCTGAGTTAAAGTCTTTTTCTGTTCTTGTTATAGCTACTTAGTGGGTGATGAACTATGGGTAGTCATGGAATACTTGGCCGGTGGCTCTTTGACTGATGTGGTCACAGAGACCTGTATGGATGAAGGACAGATAGCAGCTGTCTGTAGAGAGGTAAGACAATAGAGCTTTTCTAGCTGATGAGATCACCAAGATTGGTGGTTATCTCTGATTATTCAGAATGTTTATAACATCAATATAACAATATCACATCTTTTCTACTGAAAAAAATTAAAAGCCTAACCTCAATTTAAATCCTAACCTAATATCTCTCCCCCACACTCCCTCCCCCACCACTTGTTTATTTTAGTTGCTTTTCTATGGATCTTTCTGAGTTCCATTATGCCCTTTGTGAGATGCCCCATGTCTAAGCCTGCATGTCGTAATCTCAATGAACATGGAAAACAGTGACATTGGCATGGGGCTTTGTTCCAGTTTGCTAATACTGCCGGAATGCAAAACACCAGAGATGGGATTGGCTTTTATAAAAGGGTGTTTATTTGGGTACACAATTACAGTCTTAAGGCCATAAAGTGTCCATCAACAAAGGGTACCTTCACTGGAGAAAGGCCATTGGCATCTAGAAAACCTCTGTTAGCTGGGAAGGCATGTGGCTGGCATCTGCTTGCTTCCAGGTTGCATCTCAAAATGGCATTTTCCAAAATGTCTAAATCACCTTCCGATGGCCATCCTCAAAATGTCTGTCTCAGCTCCAGCTAGCCATGAACTCCTTCTGTTTGAGCTTATATAATACTCCAGTAAACTAAACAAGGCCCACGCTGAATGGGCAGGGCCATGCCTCCATGGAAATTATCCAATCAGAGTTATCACCTGCAGTTGGGTGGGTCACATCTCCATGGACACTGAACCAATAAATTCCAACCCAATCCACACTAATATGTCTGCCCCCACAAAAATGCATTAAAGAATATGGCTTTTTCTGGGGGACATAAATATACAAACCGGCACAGGCTTCTTTCTGATTTGGAGTTTTTCCATATAATTATTTTGTACTGTAGGTGTACTGTGAACCAGGTAAAATACACAGAGCACTTTTTTTTCACTGTCACAGATTCACAGTTTATTGATTGCAGGCTTTAAACAACAACAACAAAAATCTGCACATATCTGTACTGCACAACAAGAAGAATTTAAGAAAAGAATGTCAATGATATACATGTCCTAGTGAGAAACTGGCAGGCACTGTGGGTAGAGCAGGAGCAATCTAAGGCAGCCACCCTCAATTCCCAGGAGAATGTCAATTAAGTGGAAGTTCACAAAGAGCAAGGCCATTCTGTCCAAAGCCACAGATCTCTGAGCTCAGGAAATATGACACCACCCCAAATCATAGTGGACACTGTCCCCACAGAGCTGCACTGCCTTTAGAGAAGGGAAAGAACTGTGAATGCAACCAAGAATTTTCTCAACTTCAACGTTTGACAATCATTACACTTGCCTTTTTGCACAGACCACTTTTTAATCCTATTATTTTCTAGAAGGTAATTTAAGCAAGGTCCTTCCTCAGCCAGAAGGTAACTGTCTTTCACACTACAGTCTGAACATCATTCACAGCCCTCCAGCGGATCTGGAAGTCTGTCTCTTTTTCCAGTAACAGTGTTATACCTTTAGTTTCAAGCCAAATTAAGAATATTTTTATTATATCTTTTTCAGTATTAAAAAGAACACACTCCTCATTGTACTCTCATTATGGACACATCCATTGTGGTGAGGTTTACTATAGAGACAAGTAGGAACTCTGACCCACTGAAGCTTGCAAACCTATGATAAGGAAACACAACCAAATGATTTCAGCCCATCTTTGCTTGTTCTTTGTTACCTTGTTCCCTTAAATTTTTTCCTTCCTTGCTCCCCTATCATTCCCCCACCCCCACCCCCACTTCCTCAAACAAATATAAATCAAACTTGTAATTCAGGTGATGGGCCTGGTGGTTTCCATCCTCTAGCATTACAATACAGTACCATTTCCAAACAAGTACCTATAGTTACATCATAGCCTAAGAGTGGTTCCCAAGCCTGTTTATCCATCAGAAACATCTGGGGCAGTTATTTTAAATGCAGATTCTTGGGTCCTACTACAGACCTGCTGAATTAAACCATACCACATAAGCAGAAACTTACTACATCTATCTGAGACCAAGCTGAATCCATATCCTCCAGATAACTAGGTCAAAGTATAATTGGTTAGTTTGACTGTGCTAATGATTAGTGCTACTTATCGCACCATCACTCTTCATGTCTTAGTCTTACTTGAGAGCCTTCACATGTATAATGATAAATAGTGTCACTGATTTAAATGGTAATGTGCTTTCAAACTGGTGCTAAAACATTTAATCTTGACAACATAAAATCATGCCCTTAATCAAAATTTATCTAAAAATGAAACTTAGAATTTTTATAAATTTTTTGTGATATAATTATAACTTTTTTTTTCTGATTCAATAGTGCCTCCAAGCTTTGGATTTCTTACACTCAAACCAAGTGATCCATAGAGACATAAAGAGTGACAATATTCTTCTTGGGATGGATGGCTCTGTTAAATTGAGTATGTATTTTGGTTCAGATTATGTTGGAGAGAATATCAGGAAATCTCTGCTTTTTTACTGTTTATCTTGAGAAGATAATGGCTGTTAAAAATGACTGATTTGAAAGCAGTTATAGCCCAGTTCAAAGTAGAGTTTTTCTGACACTGTGTTCCTGTAGAGCATAACCAGATTTGGGAGATTTACTATTTCAGAATTCCTAGTGACTTCCATCAGCTGGATGTGAAATATCTAGTTAGAAAACTGAAAGATTCTGTAAGATTGAGGGAACAGTGAGGACTAGTAACAATGACACCACATCAGCCAGTTATTTCAGACATTTTAATATCAGGACCAGCTGACAGATCAGGTAACAAAATATGAGTTAGACAGTTGTGGAAGCTCAGTATCTAACAAAGGAAGGTACAGCCATATCTGAAAGTGACCTATGGTAAAACAAAATTAATTTGAGCTGATTTTAACTGACTTTTCTTCTCTGCAGCTGATTTTGGGTTCTGTGCCCAGATCACCCCTGAGCAAAGTAAACGAAGCACTATGGTGGGAACCCCCTATTGGATGGCACCTGAGGTGGTGACTCGAAAAGCTTATGGTCCAAAAGTTGATATCTGGTCTCTGGGGATTATGGCAATTGAAATGGTGGAAGGTGAACCCCCTTACCTTAATGAAAATCCACTCAGGGTAAGTCAAAAGAGAACTCAGGTACCCCAACCCCAGAAAAGGGGGAGGTCAAATGTCATTTCTTGTCTCTACCAAAAGTGACAAGTATGAGATCTTTCCTGGGACAAGTGACATAGAAGCCCCAAGTTATAATTTTCAAAATTACTGTGAGTTTTTTTCAGTTTATCTTAAGATGGCTCAACAGTTTTCTAAAGTGTATTGTTACCAGTATTTCTAACGAGAGAGGACTTTAAAATTCCTTAGTATTGCTCCCTGGGGTACAAAAAAAGTGTAATTTTTTTAAAGCAAGATGTGAAAAGAGTATTTTATTACATGCCATGGTTAAATGATCTAAGAAACACTTGCTTTATTATTAATTTTTAAAAGTAAATAAATGCATTTCCCAAACTATAATTTTTGAAATTAAATTTTGTTTCATTAGCAGTAATGATTTATTGAGTAACAACAACTTGCTGGGTATTGAATGGAACCCTGAGATAGACACAGTGCCACCTCGGTGAGACCACAAACTTAATTAGACTGTCAAATAAGAAATAAATGGAAATAGTTTGGGTTGGGTAACTCAGTTTGCTACTGCAGAATCAGAGTTTGATCCTCAAATTGTCCATTTGCCTCCACAAAGAGATAAGCTCCATTTCATAGCTTAATTCTGCCATCTTCTATTCAGAGGAAGAAACAAAGGAATATGAAGAAAATGCTTCCTCAGTGCAGAAGTGAGCCAGCAGCTATTTTGTTGTGTATAGCCTAAGGGTGAGCCAGAAGCTGTGTTGTTTTATATATATAAAGGGCAATACATGGTTGAAAAAAGGAAATATGCACAGAATCAAATTCTCCTCTCAGAAAACCTTGCACAGTGCCAATGCCAAAGGCATCTTGCATATTGTTTGTTTCATTACCGCTAAGAATATAAAAATGAATTTTATCCTTGGTATAAAAGAAAAACATTATCCTTAGTAAATGGTTAAATGTTTTCACCTTATGGTTGTAAAATCCATACTCATGTCAAATATATGTGGTTTTCTATACCTGTGAAGAAGCCTACAAACTGATTGTCAAGGTTGTTTAGCAGTTGAACATTTTGTAATTGGAAGCTGCATTTCCTTTGTATGGAGAGCGGAACCGCCTCTTCCTTATCCCTCGGAATTCCTCTCTGGTACTTGGCCTCTTGTCTTAGTCCCTGTACTGATTAAAAACAAGAGATAGGAGTGAATGCCCTAATGAATGCTATGGGTTATTGCTCTGTTCTCATGAGATAATCGACATGAGACGTGCACAGTGATTAGCTGCCTGCAGAGCTGAGTGGGAGAGAAGGGGCATTTTCCCACCGTTTGTGTGTCAGACCTCCATGAATTTAATCAAGCCCACCCCTGACCTATGGACCAGTGCATCAGGATAATTACTTGGGCTTTCCCATATTGTTTAACCACCTTTGCCCGTTAAGAAATAGTAGTGAAAGAACACATCAGGCATCTTGTTTCCATGGATTTTATCCTCTATATCTTTGGAGTTTGGAGGCACTAAACCGATTATGGCTATTTCACTTTTTGCCTTCTAATGAATAATTTACAACCTGCAGAATTTAAGGATTAAATAAATGGCAACTGGTTTCAGTAATGCATTTATTACCTTCTTCAGTTCCCCAATTACAATTGATCACTCTTTAGCTAGGCTGCTAATTGTTAGTAAAGAGGAAACAAGTTTTAATCTTTATGGGCATCTTCTAGTCTGGGATTAGAACTCATAATTGACAGCTTGTCTCTTAGAATCCACGGCCTTGTATGTAAACAAGTATTTGCAGATTATATTAAGACTGTAACAAAAAAAACCTATCAGAAAGACCACCCTGTTGAATTCCATGGAAAAGGATTTACTCTAACTTTGCTCATTTCTCTCCATGTGTGATCAACCTCCAATTAATCAATCAAGTCCATATTGAGCCAACCCTATTCTGGGCTTATCTTTCTGCTAGGTGCCACAAGTACTTTTTTAGTTTTGATTTCCAATATGCTGTCCTCATGTTCTCTTAAAGAAAACAATGTCTCAAACTATATGCCCTTATTTGAGATTTGAAAAATGTAGTTACTGAAACCATGGGGAGATTAGAGTGGAAAAGATATAATATGAGCCCATAGGGAGCCTGTGTTTTCTTGGATTCTGGTGACCAGGCCATGTGGAGGGAAAACGGAAAATAATCCAGAGCTTCAAAAGCAGTATAAAATAGAACTAGGTTAGTGCTTTTTTCTCTAGAACCAATACCCATCCAACGTTTTAGGCTTTTAGGGGAAAAGAAGGGAATGAGTGGAAGGAAGACAAGAATTGTAGAGGAGGGGATGTCATGTTGATGTGAAAAGAATTTCACATGGTGCATGTAGTCAGACAGCTGGGTGTCCTGACACCACAACCTACAAGCTCTGTGATCTCCAGCAAGTCACTTAAAACTTTTCTAAGCTTCTTTCCTATTTTTAAAATGGTGATGATATCTATTTTATAGAGTTAGTGTGAAAATTAAATGAAACAGTATATGTAAATCACCTAGCACACTGTCTAGCTCATTGTAGGAAATGCATGTGTGGATGGATGGATGGATGCATGGATGGATAGATAGATAATAAGAAATCTATATATGAATAGAAAAGAAAGGAAAATGAGAAAGGACGCTTAGAGTGATTTTTACCCACTTGTGAAGGGGCATTGGATTCCCCACTCCCCCAAGAACTTCCTCTCCCCATTGGCTGCATACCAATCCCATCAAGGAGTAAAGGACTTGAAACAGTTCATTTAGTACAATTACATAAACAGGTAACACTGAACAAGAGAGGCTAAGGGCAACGTCTGGGTCTATACATTGGAAGGTTTGCATTTCACTATGGCTTTTTTGTCTTTGTTGTTTCAGTTACAAATGAGCAAACCCTCTATGAATATTGCAGATGCCTTTCAACATATTGTTGATGCAAGGAATTAGTTACTTTTCCTTCCCTTCCTCCCACCCCCCACCAGTTATAAAGTGGTTGGGATTTTTTTTAAATGTAACATTGCTTTGTAGCAATTGACCTAATTTGCTCATAAAATGCCTTTTAAAGGTCAGAGAGTTAATAACTGTACCGAAGTTATGAGAGTGGTACTGTTCCAGAGACAGAAAGGAGACAAGTTTTGTACCGTCCTCCATGGCCTGAAGTCTTTCTACTCAACATAATTGGCCTTGGACATTTTGTTCTGTGATCCATGGACATTTTATAGTGCAGCTTTCAATAATAAAATGCCTTGTTCCTTCTGTTTGCCAAAGTGATTATAGTTAAAATCAAACTTTCCCTGTGAATAGGCAAATCCAGTGTTGGTGTTCTGCAGAGCTCTCCAACTTTGTGGTTAATTGAAGATATGCATTTTTTTAAACCTGTGGTTATAATCACCAGATTCTAAGCAAGGAAGCACATTCATTTCTGTAAAACTAATCTTTGGTTTGTTTTGTTTCTCAGCACCAAGAGAGTACCTCTTTACTAACTGCATTCACACATAATAGGGTTATTCTTGTCACCTAGTTTTGATGAAATTTGGGATTTGTGAAATTTCCCAGTGACATCCAATTGAAGTCCCTTTTGGACCCTGTGGAACCTTTTTTTATATGTGTAGTTTTCCAAATCTTTATCCTAGAATTGAATGCTATACATCTATGAAACTGTATCAAATATTGGATCATTGGAAATCAGTGATTGGTATCGTTAAGGGACATCTCAATGTTAAAAACAGTATGTAGCATAGTATATGAACCACAGATCCTACACCAGTGGTTTTCAGCCTTGGTTGCAGATTGGAATTACCTGGAAAGCTTTCAGAACTAAGGAGGCAAGATTCCCACCCCTAGGGAAAAATGGTAACCAGTATTAGGCCAAGTACAAAGCTCTGTGGATAGCCCTTTATAGAATACTGTCCAGACTAATAAACCACTTTTAATCAGTCCTCTCTGAGCATAGTTGTTCAACCAGAAAATAACTCACTATTATTCTGCCCATGTTTCTCTGTTTCATCTTAGAGAATATCATGAGTACCTCTGTCAAAGCCTTATTGAAATCTTGATGCACTCTATGGCATGCTTTGATTTACCAGTCCAATAGCACTATCAAAAAAGAAACGACATTAGGTTCAGCATATTCCTCCATGATATGCCTTTTTCTTTTTCAATTTTGCTTCTCCTGAAAATGGATTTTGAGTTCATTAAAATGTGCTAGCTGCTAAGTATCTAGCACACTAGCACATATTGTTGCATAATAAAGCCATCAGTCTGAATACTCATGATTAGGAGTGCATGGGCTGGGAGAAGGGGGAGCAGGAATCTAAATTCAGACCTGTTGTCTGCACTATGAGGCTTCCTACACCCCCCTGCACTTAAAGCACTACACAAATATTAGTTATTCTTTATTAGAGGACCAGGGAAATTCTGGTTAGCTTGTATGTCTAGAGAAGAGAGTTAAGCAGAATAAGAGAATCTCTAGCAACTAAAAAACAGCAACTAAGGGCCAAACTGCTTCTAGCTCCCTCCAACCACTGGAACCTGTGCTGTGGATTGGAATGTCTGGGTTTGGTGGCGCGTGCTCATTTGGAATTAAAGTCAGACATAAACTTACTGAGTGCCAGAGAAGCAAGCATACTTTGCTAGCACTCAGTCAATATTGTTTTGAATATATTTCAGGAAGAGCTGGGAGCATTCCCTTCTTTTTCCATAAGTCACTATGGAACAGCAAGGTTTATTGATGGTTTGTTGACACTCCTCCTACTTTGAGGGCAAACCTATGCCTAAAAGGAGGGGTAATCTGGGATAACTGCAACTAAAATAATTATATAACAGTAACAGTGTTTCTTTTTAATCAGAAAAAAAAAAAATTGCCTGTCAAGAGAGAGACAGCTCTTAAGAATCACAGGTTGTCGGGAATCCAGCAAAGGAAAATGGGGCTTAGCCATAAGAAAGCTGCAAGTCTCATTTAGATTGTAATTCAGAAACAGACAGCTCAGAAGACAGCCAAAGAAGAAACTGATTCCACAGCACTCTAGAAATCCAAGAGCCTCTAACCAGGTGAAGAGGAAGGATTTTAAAATGTGGCAACAAAGGACCCACTGATGACCAAAACTGATTCCCTTATCTCACTATTATCATTCCTTAGTGTTCTTAAAGCATGGCTAGGGAATAAACCAAGAATGCACATGACTATTGCCTTAATAGGTATCAGACCTAGGAATAATTAGTTAAGTCCCTCAAAATCAAAGTGCATTCTACTGAGACAAGTCATGGAGTGTGTTGATGTGCATTTTCTCACTGAAATGCCCACTCATGTTTTTTTTTTTAATCCTATGGCATTTGAAGTGTGTGTGTTTGCAATGAGAAGTGACTTTACCAAGAAAATCAAGCTTCTCTTGATAATTAAGATCTTTTCTGACCTTTGTTGTCATTTCGATTAGTCTCTTTTCTAACTTGGCTGCTACATTTTAGAAGACCCTTTGCATTCTGATAAAAGGATACTCTGATATGTTAGATAAGCCTCCCAGCAGGGGAAGTTAACTTGATTAGAGCAATCTCTCAGCTCTGTAGCTGGGAGAGCCAGAGTTCTGAAATTATCCCAAGAACCAGGCTGACCTTTTTGCTGTAGCTTGCTTTTTTAAAGAATGATCCCAGTGCTTAGATTCATCAGCACTTTTCACGTAGGTGTGGCCAATGAATGTGGCCAATGAACTAGACAGGAGCATTCTAGTGCCTCTACCAGATGCCAGTTGAAGGAGGAGTGAGTTCTATTTCCAGGTCAGCCAGTCAGGAGCTCCATGACGTGGTATAGGTTACTTGTCGCTGAGCCTTCATTTCCTTATGTCTTAAAATGAGTGGCATTTGACTAAATTGTTGTTTACCGGTGAGCTCCAAGAAGCCTTAGAGTTCCACGAAGTTCCTTGGGCTGTTGAAGTGCTAACGAGGAGGTCACATGGGCAGGGCTCTTGGTTCCACCAGAAAAATTCCGTTTCAATTTGTTTTCTATATTGTGTGTGGGTGTGTGTATACACACCCACACACACTTAGGAATACAGTAGAAAACCTCTTTAACTGGGTCCCTGCCCTTTGTTCCCCGGGTCCAAGCAGGTAGAGGATGATTAACCTCAAGAAGTTCCATTTTCTCTTTAATGTGGAAGAATATTAAGTGAAACAGTGGTGCATGCTCAATGTGCCTCATCTATTGAGGAACCCTTGTTTGCCTCTGCTAGGAGAGCTCCTAGTGGGAACAGTGAGAGGTGATATTGTGCAGTGGTTAGGAGCATAGACTGTGGATTCCCACTCCCTGGGCTCAAATATTGATTCCTCCATTATAAGTTGTATGATATTGGGCAAGTTAGTATACTTAATCCCACAGGCCTCAATTTCTTATTTGACCATTGGGGATCATAATATACACTAACTCAGGGGATTACTGTATGGATTACATGAGCTAATAGTAATCATTCAATAAATGTTAGCTATTAATACTTCCCATGAACATTATTTATAAACATACTGAGACACAAATGAGTAGTCCTCTTGGTCTTATAGTTGAGTCACATTGTGTATTAAATCAATTTTTGTGGGCTCGGCTGGGAGACTACCCACCATGTATAACATTATTTCTATAGCAAAATGTGATTTAAGTCTGAAATATTGAACTTACAAAGAAATTGTGTACCACACCCTCCTCTCTTTGTAAAGTGAGTCTTTATATTGGTGCTGGGGTCTCTCTTGGTTACTAACACATTACCATGTAAGTCCCCTGGTTTTTTTTCTAACATCTTAACCAAAACTTTATAAACATTTACAATTAACTGAAGTCACAAACTAAAGTTCTTTAATTAAATGGCTTGTCCTGTTGCAAAACTGCCTTAAAGAAAATTTATTAGGTACACATGGATTGCTTTGAGAACTCTGGTGAAATCGATAACTTTGTAAGATGACTGCTTTGATTTTTTTAACTGAGGAAATTACCAATAAGGTAAATTGAATTATTTATTCAACTTGGTAAAGTAGATTTCTCTTACTACTTAGGTAAATTTTGCCATACATTGGAGTTTACATGTTATTGTCAAGAGAGTTTTATTAAGAATTCTGGAAAATCAGAAAATTCTGGGTAATGTGTATATCACAATGAAGAAAGTCACCTTTTTTTTTTTTTTTTTAAACCCAAGGTTGTCTTTCTAACATTATAGTAAGGTCAGTAAGTCATGGGGCCTATATTGCCTCACCTCAGGCAGAAAGCAGACCTTGTTTAATGACGCAATAGAAGTTAATCAAGAGCACCTTCTCTGGTCAAGGATAAGCCTGAGAAGAGTGAGTTTCAAGTTCCAGAGAGCACTTGTTCTCTCCCCCTTTTCCTCTCTGGGTTTGCCTGCAGCAGATTTCCATATCGTGGCCCACCTTTTCCACTTTTCCCTCCCTTTGATGGCAGCCCTTTACAGACACTGCTCATGGAGCTCAATTCCTTTGTCCACACTGAGCAGTGGGCAGACAGAAGTTACCACATACCAGGTCTGCTCAACTGAAAAAAAATGTTTTTTCATTCTCTGTGTCTCTTTATATTTTTAAAAGATTACTTTAGGTTCTGAGTTTTAATATTTTGTATATTCAAGCGTGTTATATTCCCAGCTTATTTAAAACATATTGATGTATTTTGTCTCTCATTTCATTCGGCAATGTGAACATTTTATTGAGCACCTACTTTGAGCCAATTGCCACAGAATCAATATGACCATGACACAGTTCCTACCTTCTATGGATTCATAGTCCAGGAGGGAATACAGACCTGTAAACAAGTAACAAGTATTCAAAATACAATGTGGAAATAGACATATGAACAAAGGGCTATGTTTGCTCAAAGGAGGGAATGTCTAACTTTCTGCAGGGTGACCAACCATCCAGGTTTGCTTGGGACTGAGGTATGTGGGACTTTCAGTGCTAAAACCAGGAGATTCCCTAGAAAACCAGGATAGTTGGTCACCATATCTATCTGGAAGAGATGGAGAAAACTTTAAAGAGAAGATGCCATTGAACTAAAGTTTGAAAGGCAAGTAGATGTTTACCAGGCAGCTAAGGGAGATGAGAATAGCATTTTAGGCAGATATGAAAGAGGTTTTGTTTTTTTTCAGGGAATGATGAACAAATTGGTGTGAATAGTATATGAACTTTAGCCAGTGTATATGTGTGTGGAGTTAGGGAGAGAGGTTTGGGGTGAGAAGAGAACAGATGAGGGCAAGATGGCGGCATAGAGAAGAGTGGAAGCTAAGTAGTCCCCCTGGAACAATTACAAAAAACCAGAAACAACTAGTAAATAATCCAGAATAACTGCAGGGGGACAAACGAGACCATCCACTCATCATACACCAACCTGAATTGGGAGGAATGCCTGAGAACACAGCATAAAATCTGTAAGTAAAACCTGCGGAACCAAGTCGTGGGACCCCCTCCCCCATAGCCCGAGCTGCAAAGCCTCATGGTGCCAGAGAGAAGCTCTCTCCCAGCAAGCGAATATAGCTCAGCTGAGCTCCAACTGGGGTTTTAAGTAGCGAGTGTGAACTGCTCACTACAGGTACGCATCCCCAAAAAACAGACAGAGGCTTTGGGTAACGACTGACCTGGGAGAGCCGGAGGGTCGCCTTGGACTGGGTCTGAAGGGGACTATCTGTTTCTTTTTTGGCTCAGTGGAGAAAGCCCCAGTCATTTTCAGTTTCCAGGGCTGTGAAGCGGAGAAGGGTGGAGACAGCACAAGCAGAGAGCGAGACCATTTAAATGCTAATGACCTCCACCTGGGGGCTCTGTCTTCTCTAGGAGGAAAGGGGTGGGGCCCTTTCCATTCAGAACCAGACCCCAGAGCCTGGAGGAACACAGCCATACCTCCTCACACCAGTCAAGAATTATAGGCTAACAGGCATCACCTGCTGGGCAGAAAAGCACAGTGACCTGAGGCATCAAAGGGTGGAGCAATTTTCTAAGACACACCCTCAGGGAAACCAGATACTGAATATTTCTTCCCTCTGGGACCTGAGCCTGTTCTGGTCTGGGAAAACCTGATTTGGATAACCAAGGAAACCATGCCTAGACAACAGAAAATTACAACCTACACTAAGAAAAACAAAGTTATGGCCCAGTCAAAGGAACAAACGTACCCTTCAACTGAGTTACAGGAATTTAAACAACTAATGCTAAATCAAATCAAAAAGTTTAGAGAAGATATTGCAAAAGAGATAGAGGCTGTAAAGGAAGCACTGGGCATGTATACGGCAGAAATCAAAAGTTCAAAAAAACAACTAGTAGAATCTATGGAAATGAAGGGCACAACACAGGAGATGAAAGACACAGTGGAAACATACAACAGCAGATCTCAAGAGGCAGAAGAAAACACTCAGGAACTGGAGAACAAAATATCTGAAAGCCTACACGCAAAGGAGCAGAGGGAGAAAAGAATGAAAAAATATGAGCAACGTCTCCAGAAACTCAAGGATGAAACAAAGTACAATAATGTACGTATCATTGGTGTCCCAGAAGGAGAAGAGAAGGGAAAGGGGGCAGAAGCAATAATAGAGGAAATAATTAATGAAAATTTCCCATCTCTTATGAAAGACATAAAATTACAGATCCAAGAAGCGCAGCGTACTCCAAACAGAAGAGATATGAATAGGCCTACGCCAAGACACTTAATAATCAGATTATCAAATGTCAAAGACAAAGAGAGAATCCTGAAAGCAGCAAGAGAAAAGCAATCCATTACATACAAAGGAAGCTTAATAAGACTATGTGCGGATCTCTCAGCAGAAACCATGGAGGCAAGAAGGAAGTGGTGTGATATATTTAAGATACTGAAAGAGAAAAACCACCAACCAAGAATCCTATATCCAGCAAAGCTGTCCTTCAAATATGAGGGAGAGCTCAAAATATTTTCCGACAAACAGACAATGAGAGACTTTGTGAACAAGACACCTGCCCTACAGGAAATACTAAAGGGAGCACTACACGGTGATAGAAGACAGGAGTGTGTGGTTTGGAACACAATTTGGGGAGATGGTAGCACAACAATGTAAGTACACTGAACAAAGGTAACTATGAATACGGTTGAGAGAGGAAGGTGGGGAGCATGTAAGACACCACAAGAAAGGAGGAAAGGTAAAGACTGGGACTGTGTAACTTGGTGAAATCTAGAGTATTCAACAATGGTGATAAAATGTACAAATATGTTCTTTTACGAGGGAGAACAAGCAAATGTCAACCTTGCAAGGTGTTAAAAATGGGGAGGCACTGGGGGAGGGATGCAATCAGCATAAACTAGAGACTGTAACTAATAGAATCATTGTATTATGCTTCCTTTAATGTAGCAAAGGTGATATACCAAGGTGAATGCAGATAAGAGGGGGGGATAGGGGAGGCATGTTAGACACTTGACATTGGTGGTATTGTCTGATTCTTTATTCTACTTTGATTTAAGGTTATTTTTCCTTTTGCTGCTTCCTAGCTGTCTTTTGTTTCCTCTTTCTTTTGCCTCTCTACCATCTTTGACTCTCCCTCCTGCCTTGTGGAAGAAATGTAGATGCTCTTATATAGATAATGGTGAAGGTAGTGAACACATAAATGTATGACCATGCAGAAAACCATCGATTATTTACTTGGGATGGAATGTATGGTGAGTGAACATAACCATATTAAAAAAAAAATGGGTTGATGACAAAACCTCGAGGGTAATATACTGAGTGAAATAAGCCAGACACATAAGGACAATTATTGCAGGGTCTCACTGATAGGAACTAATTATAATATGTAAACTCATAGACATGAAATATAAGGTACCAAGATATAGGACGAGGCTTAAGAATGGGGAGTGGTTGCTTAGTATGAGCAGAATGTTCAATTAGGATGAACTTAAATGTTTGGAAATGAACAGGGGTGTTGGTAGCAAGATGTGAGAATAACTAACAGCACCGAATGGTGTGTGAATGAGGTGGAAAGGGGAAGCTCAGAGTCATATATGTCACCAGAAGGAAAGTTGGAGGTCAAAAGATGGGAATGTATAAAACTGAATCCTATGGTGGGCAATGTCCATGATCAACTGTACAAATACTAGAAATCACTTCATGAACCAGAACAAATGTATGACAATACAATTAGAAGTTAATAATAGAGGGGCATATAGGGAAGAACTATTTACCTGTTACAAACTATGTACTACAGTTAGTAGTATTTCAACATTTTTTCATAAACAGTAACAAATGTACTATATCAATACTACGAGTCAACAATTGAGGGGGGTTGGTTAGGGATACATCTTTCACTTTATTTCTTGTCTGGAGTAATGAAAAGTTTCTAAAAATTGAACAAAAATTAAGTGTGATGGATGCACAGCTGTGTGAGGGTACCCAGGGGCAAGTGATTGTACACTTTGGATCTTTGGATAATTGTATGGTATCTGAACAATCTCAATAAAAATGAAAAAAAAAAAAAAAGAACAGATGAGAGGTGGAAAGACAAGCAAGGGGCAAATCATGGAGGACCTTATATGTTTTTTTTAATTCATTTTTATTGAGATATATTCACATACCATACATACCATGCAGTCATAAAAAGCATACAGTTTTTCACAGTACCATTATATAGTTGTGTGTTCATCACCAAAATTAATTTTTGAACATTTTCATTCCCACACACACAAAAGTAATAAGAAAAAAAATTAAAGTGAAAAAGAACAATTAAAGTAAAAAGGAACACTGGGTGCCTTTTTTTTTTGCCCCCATTTTTCTGCTCATCCATCCATACACTGGACAAAGGGGAGTGTAGGACCTTATATGTTAAGGTATTACGGGATCTTTGTTATCTCCTATGAATTAGTGGCTTTCAGACTACTATAGTGAATCCCTTGGTTCAAATGAAACTTTGCTTGGAAACATAAATAAAAAGAAAAGAAGGCAAAATTTCTCTGATTGAAGCACATACGTATGGGGGCAGGGTCCTAGAATCTTTTTACCTATCTCCCTCCCCCTCCCCTTTTCCCTCTTAGCTCTTGAGGGGGATTTTTTGGAAACGCAGTTTGAAAATCACATCTGTGGACTATGGAGAGCCAGCAAAAAATTTAGGGCAGAGAAATGAATGACTTCATGAGATCTGTAATGAGATAGATTGGTAAGGAAGAAGGACTGGAGGAGTAAAAGACTTGAGTAAGGAAAACCAATTGGAAGGTTATTATAACAGTCTGAGAAAAGCCCTGCCTTAAGCAGAGACATGGAGATGGAGAAGTGGAAGGGTCTGAAAGAATTTTCTGAAGGTTGTGTTAACAAGACTTGGTAGACATATTATAGTAATCTGCATTAACAGACAGATTATATTATTATAGTAAGGGATAGGGAAAGGGGAAGGTTGCTGTGTAAGGGAAAAAGGAGAACTCAAGGATGATTCTGTGGTTTCTTACCTGAGTAATTTGATTGCTGGTAAAACCATTAATGGAGCTAGGAAATACATACATGAATCAGTTTTGGAGAAGAAGATGATTAGTAGATTTGGTAATAGTGAAACTTATTTTCTTTTCCATTCAAAAATTCAGTAATTGGACACACTTTCCTTCTGTAGGCAGTAGAAATCTCGTTTGGTTTTTTAGAACACTGGGGAAGAGCAACCAACTATATGGGAAATCTCTAGTATAATTTCTAATAGCTAGCTCATTTTCTTTCATGTTTCACTAAATCAGATAAAACCACAATGTGATCAGTCATGCCTAGATCTATTTTTCCTCAATCCTTCTTCATCTAAAACTTGACTTTGCTATTAAAACCCTTCTGGTGTGATAGTCTTATTGGTTAGACTTGTACTTGTCCCTCATTAGCAGAGAAGTGGGTAGCAATTTTCCTTTTACTAAAATAGTACCCAGCTTACACACAGGATGTGTTCCAAAAGTTCATTTTTAAGTTAATTATTTGGAGCTCAGAGTGCATTTTCCTATAGAAGTGGCATTCCACATGCCAGTTAGCTTCCCAGACCACTCCACAATGGCCCGTTTAGCCCATAATTATAACTGAAAGTGTGGATTTTTGCAATGGAAATTAGTTGGAAATAATGCTGTTGCAATTAAAACAAAAACAATAGTTTAAAAAGAAATGGCCTGGGTTTTTGTTTCCCTCAAAGGGTAGTGCTTAATGAAAAGCAGGTTTAATCCTAGGAAGACAAAGAAAAATAGATGAGGGTTTTCTTGTAAGTTGGATGCTACTAACCAGGACCCTCCACCCTCCCTCCCACCCCCTCCGCCAATAAAACCACGGCCAGACTTTTTGTAGAAATTCTGAAAGGGACATATGAACTCTTTGAAATGCTTCAGAGATTGGTAGCGATAGCTCCTTACTACTTCTGATTTTTCTTCAAATTACAGGGCTTTCTTTTCCCTTGATTAACTATATCACCAGCACTACTCAGGCTTAACAACTGTGATTAAGGTCATTTTTATTATTCATAAATGGAATAGAAAGAGGGGCATGAATATCCTGAGGTAATTGGGCAAGAATTGGAGAAGGGTGAGAAGGACTTGGTTAAAAAAAAGTTGGGTATGTAGTTGTAAGGAAGACAATTATATGGAGTAGAAAGTATTGAGCTAAGAATGTTGAAAAAATGAGAAAATGTAATTGTATGGCTTGCATACAGATCTAGGGAGAGTTAGAAAAGGAGAAAAGATGTGTGTTTGTTTAGGACTCAGTTTGGCTACAGAGCAGAAAAGAGCAAGCAAAGGATAGTGAGTTTTGGGGAAATTTGGCCAGCTGAAATAAAAGACTTTTAGGAGGAGGCAGCAAATATAATTTGCAGCAACCAATTTTCATTTAATAAAGAGAACAAAGATGAGTTTTTTGGGACAGGTGCTTCAAGCACTAATCATCCAAGAACTGAAAACACTCCATTTGAACTTAATTCATCTCCTGTGGTGGTGTACCATTTGATTAACACAATCAATGATTGCCTAAAAGAAGCCTGTCCATCTCTTCCACCACTTCTCATTTTAGTCAAGACTGGATTTACCACTGACTTGTATTTTGGCATGGAAATCCTAATAGCTTCCACATGCATTTGCTGTACATCATCTAAGGGGCTGAAAATTAGAAAGGAGAGTGGAGGAGAAAAGGATGGTGTTTACTGTGGGGGAGGGTGTGTTTGTATTTATATATGAGATTTTTTTTTTAATGCATTTTTAATTGTGATCTTTAACATATATACATAACTGTGATAACTTTCAAAATATGATTTAACAAGTAGTTAGAAAGCAAATTTCAAAGAATGTCATGGGTCACAGTTCCACAACTTCATCTATTTCCATAATTGTAAAATATAACATACATACAGAAAGGTGTTAACTTTCAATGTGCAGCTCAACAAGCGGTTATATAGGTAATTTCAAAAACCGTTATGGGTTACAGTTCCACAATGTCAGTTCTTTCCTTATTATGCACTTTAGGTTATCTATAGAAAGGTGAAGACTTTCAAAGCCCAATTTAAAGAGTAGCTATGGAGCAAATTTCAAAGGATGTTATAGGTTTCAGTTCCACCATGTCATTTACCTTCTTCCAGCTATTCCAACACCCCAGCATCTAAACAAATGTATATATTTATATAAAGTTTCCCTATTCATAGACCCTTGTTAAATCTTATCTTGTTTGTTGCTACCCCTTCCTCTGACTTAATCTCTTTCTCCATCTTCAGGGGTGTCTAGGGAGTGAGCACCCTAACTTGTTCATATTGAATGGGGGTGTTGACAGTATGGGGAAGGGGGCTGCATATGATTGTTGTTCTTTTTTTTTTTTTTTTTTTTTTTTCTCCATTTTTATTGAGATTGTTCAGATACCATACAATTATCCAAAGATCCAAAGTGTACAATCACTTGCCCCTGGGTACCCTCATACAGCTGTGCATCCATCACACTTAATTTTTGTTCAATTTTTAGAAACTTTTCATTACTCCAGATAAGAAATAAAGTGAAAGATGAAAAAAGAAAAAAAGAAAAGGAAACTCTAAACCTCCCCTATCCCTAACCAACCCCCCTCAATTGTTGACTCCTAGTATTGATATAGTACGTTTGTTACTGTTTATGAAAAAATGTTGAAATACTACTAACTGTAGTATATAGTTTGTAATAGGTATATAGTTCTTCCCTATATGCCCCTCTATTATTAACTTCTAATTGTATTGTCATACATTTGTTCTGGTTCATGAAGTGATTTCTAGTATTTGTACAGTTGATCATGGACATTGCCCACCATAGGATTCAGTTTTATACATTTCCATCTTTTGACCTCCAACTTTCCTTCTGGTGACATATATGACTCTGAGCTTCCCCTTTCCACCTCATTCACACACCATTCAGCGCTGTTAGTTATTCTCACATCTTGCTACCAACACCCCTGTTCATTTCCAAACATTTAAGTTCATCCTAATTGAACATTCTGCTCATACTAAGCAAGAGCATCTACATTTCTTCCACAAGGCAGGAGGGAGAGTCAAAGAAGGTAGAGAGGCAAAAGAAAGAGGAAACAAAAAAAATGACAGCTAGGAAGCAGCAAAAGGAAAAATAACCTTAAATCAAAGTAGAATAAAGAATCAGACAATACCACCAATGTCAAGTGTCTAACATGCCTCCCCTATCCCCCCCTCTTACCTGCATTCACCTTGGTATAACACCTTTGTTACATTAAACGAAGCATAATACAATGATTCTATTAGTTACAGTCTCTAGTTTATGCTGATTGCATCCCTCCCCCAGTGCCTCCCCATTTTTAACACCTTGCAAGGCTGACATTTGCTTGTTCTCCCTCATAAAAGAACGTATTTGTACATTTTATCACAATTGTTGAATATTCTAGATTTCACCAAGTTACACAGTCCCAGTCTTTATCTTTCCTCCTTTCTTGTGGTGTCTCACATGCTCCCCACCTTCCTCTCTCAACCGTATTCATAGTTACCTTTGTTCAGTGTACTTACATTGTTGTGCTACCATCTCCCAAAATTGTGTTCCAAACCACACACTCCTGTCTTCTATCACACTGTAGTGCTCCCTTTAGTATTTCCTGTAGGGCAGGTGTCTTGTTCACAAAGTCTCTCATTGTCTGTTTGTCAGAAAATATTTTGAGCTCTCCCTCATATTTGAAGGACAGCTTTGCTGGATACAGGATTCTTGGTTGGTGGTTTTTCTCTTTCAGTATCTTAAATATATCACACCACTTCCTTCTTGCCTCCATGGTTTCTGCTGAGAGATCCGCACATAGTCTTATTAAGCTTCCTTTGTATGTAATGGATTGCTTTTCTCTTGCTGCTTTCAGGATTCTCTCTTTGTCTTTGACATTTGATAATCTGATTATTAAGTGTCTTGGCGTAGGCCTATTCATATCTCTTCTGTTTGGAGTACGCTGCGCTTCTTGGATCTGTAATTTTATGTCTTTCATAAGAGATGGGAAATTTTCATTAATTATTTCCTCTATTATTGCTTCTGCCCCCTTTCCCTTCTCTTCTCCTTCTGGGACACCAATGATATGTACATTATTGTACTTTGTTTCATCCTTGAGTTTCCGGAGACGTTGCTCATATTTTTTCATTCTTTTCTCCATCTGCTCCTTTGCGTGTAGGCTTTCAGGTGTTTTGTTCTCCAGTTCCTGAGTGTTTTCTTCTGCCTCTTGAGATCTGCTGTTGTATGTTTCCATTGTGTCTTTCATCTCTTGTGTTGTGCCTTTCATTTCCATAGATTCTACTAGTAGGTTTTTTGAACTTTTGATTTCTGCCGTGTACATGCCCAGTGCTTCCTTTACAGCCTCTATCTCTTTTGCAATATCTTCTCTAAACTTTTTGAATTGATTTAGCATTAGTTGTTTAAATTCCTGTATCTCAGTTGAAGTGTATGTTTGTTCCTTTGACTGGGCCATAACTTTGTTTTTCTTAGTGTAGGTTGTAATTTTCTGTTGTCTAGGCATGGTTTCCTTGGTTATCCAAATTGGGTTTTCTCAGACCAGAACAGGCTCAGGTCCCAGAGGGAAGAAATATTCAGTATCTGGTTTCCCTGAGGGTGTGTCTTAGAAAATTGCTCCACCCTGTGATGCCTTGGGTCACTGTGCTTTTCTGCCCAGCAGGTGACGCCTGTTAGCCTATAATTCTTGACTGGTGTGAGGAGGTATGTCCGTGTTCCCCCAGGCTCTGGGGTCTGGTTCTGAATGGAAAGGGCCCCACCCCTTTCCTCCTAGAGAAGACAGACCCCTCAGGTGGAGGTCATCAGCATTTCAATGGCCTTGCTCTCTGCTTGTGGTGTCTCCACCCTTCCCAGAGTCACAGCCCTGGAAACTGAAAATGACTGGGGCTTTCTCCACTGAGCCAAAAAAGAAACAGATAGTCCCCTTCAGACCCAGTCCAAGGCAACCCTCCAGCTCTCCCAGGTCAGTCGTCACTCAAAGCCTCTGTCTGTTTTTTGGGGCTGCGTACTTGTAGTGAGCAGTTCACACTCGCTACTTAAAACCCCAGTTGGAGCTCAGCTGAGCTGTATTCGCTTGCTGGGAGAGAGCTTCTCTCTGGCACCACGCAGCTCCGCAGCTCGGGCTATGGGGGAGGGGGTCTCCCGACCTGGTTCTGCAGGTTTTACTTACAGATGTTATGCTGTGTTCTCGGGCATTCCTCCCAATTCAGGTTGGTGTATGATGAGTGGATGGTCTCGTTTGTCCCCCCTCAGTTATTCTGGATTATTTACTAGTTGTTTCTGGTTTTTTGTAGTTGTTCCAGGGGGACTACTTAGCTTCCAGTCCTCTCTATGCCGCCATCTTGCCTGACCTCTATATATGAGATTTTTAATGTACTAGGAAAAACACCCAAAAGTTTCATTGCACTCTATGGAAGCATATGGCCCTGTGATTCTTATCCATTGCTATGCAAGAGAATCCTCTTCTATGGAATTCTGTGACGTACTTATGAATTACCTAGGGAGATGGACCAAATGCAAACATTCTGATTTATTAGGTCTGGGGTGGGGTGTTAGTCCTCAGCCATTGGTTATCAATCATGGCTGCAAATTGGAATCACCCCGGTAGAGCTTAAAAAATACTGATGCCTGGGTTCCATTCCCAGAGATTTTTATATAATTGGTCTGGTGGTAAGACCTATATATTAAGAGTGGTAAAAGCTCCCCAGGTGATTCTAATGAACCTCTAGTATATCCCATTGCTTAATTACCTGGATGGATTAAACCAGTGGTTCTCAAAGTATGGTCCTGGAGGGAGCAGTTTCAGTATCAACATGGCACTTGTTAGAAATGCAAATTCTCAGACTCTGCCCCAGATTTACTGAATCAGAAACTATGGGGATGGGTCCAGGAATCTGTATTTTGACAAGCCCTCCAGATAATTTTGAGTGCATGCCACTGGATTTAAGTCCTTACCAGCCCTTTCTAAGGTTCGTCTGTGGAGGTTTTGCTGGCGAGAAGAGAGGTCCTCACTTGCTAATGAAAACTGGCCTGGGAAAGGACTTGGATGGAAATCACTTTAATTATAATATTAGAAATTGTGGTGGGGAAAGGGGAAGGGAATGATAATTTGTTGCAAAGCCCAGGCAAGTTTGGGAGGGAGCATGTCTTCATAGGAGTTACGGGGTTGGTCTCATAGGCAGGCATAGACCTGTGGCAGTACTTGCAGGCAAACTCTTACTTATATTTCCAGACCCTGCTAGAATGCGCACCTTCTCTGTGAAACATTTTCTGAACTCTAGCATAAATCGCTCCATCCTTGTATTTCCTTAGCACTTTCTACATTCCTCTATTAGCTCATATCTCACTGTATTGTAGTTATCTATAAGCCTCTCTCACTAAATTGTGTGCTCTTCAAAAGCAAGGACACTGACTTATTCATCTTAGATCTCTAGTGCCTAATAGAATGTCTGGTACTTATTAAATGCTCTAGAAACATTTGCTGGGAGGAGGGAGTAGATTTTTGGCTGTCAAGAGCCTTTGAAAAATACATTTACTTTTGTGAATTAATCATGATCCTGGGTCTGACACTGCCTTGAAGGCAAGGTCCTTGATTATGTCAGCACACCATGAGTTGATGTTTCTCAGTGATGACCTTATTCAGCAGAGTTCTCAGGGATGTATATACAACTGTAACTAACTTGTTATTGTACAGTAGGATATAAAATTTTTAGGTCCAGAGCTACTGATGTCAACTTTTCTCTTATTATAGGTAGACCTACATGGGAAATCTAATTATAATCAATAGGGAAACATGTGCCATTGGTCAGAAATACCTGAGTCTTGTCCACCTTCCCCAACACCAGGTTGCCTCACAGCCAGGCCCTGACATCCTCTGGTTCCTTGTGCTCCTCTAATTCTGTAATCTAGTCTGTTCATCCCTCATTTGGTCATAAATATTCTCCAAACAAGATACAAAACAGTCAATTCAGTAACCACTGAATAAATCATAATCACCTTTCCATTGCACCTTCCTGAGGTTTTACTCAGGTCACAGTGATTGAATGTGTGGGTGTTTCCCAATTCTTTAGAGTCACAGATTTACAGACAATCCATTGGTTTAATTTCCTAGGTGTTTAATCACACATTCATTTTATATATGGATTGTTTACTGGCTTAACTCTTAGAGACAACCTTATAATACTTTATAATACTTAGGTCCAAGTTTTGGGGGGATAGGGCACCTCCCCTATCACTCCAGGTACTGCCGAGAGCAATAATTTCTAAATGTTATAGAAACTTGGAAATAAGCCAGTGTCATTCTCTAAAATGGAAGTTTTAAGACCCAGAGAGTAAACCAGAAGAAACTGGATTTGTGCCTTCTGTGCCAACCCGTGATCCTAATATGTGTGTGCTGAATAGATTTTTCTAATTTTCTTTCTATAGGCATTATATCTGATAGCCACTAATGGAACCCCAGAGCTCCAGAATCCTGAGAGACTGTCAGCTGTATTCCGTGACTTTTTAAATCGTTGTCTTGAGATGGATGTGGATAGACGAGGCTCTGCCAAGGAGCTTTTGCAGGTGAAAATAAAACAGGATAGTAACAAAGAGAGAGTCATTATACTGAGATTTTTCCATGCGTGTGACAGTAAGAGAACTCCGTCAAGAGATGTCTAGTTAAAGTGAGGTTGTAGCCATTTGATTTTAGACCACAGGCACATAAGTATAGGCATGCATATAATACATGATTGATTGATATATTACCTTCCTTCTGAGAAGTTGGAAGTTTAATGTAGAAATCACCTTTGTTCTTCCTGGAATTTTATTTTGCAAGTTAAAAAACAATAATGTGAACCTCTGGTATGCTGTTTTGTTCTAAACTTTACTTGTGCCCCTGGATGTTGTGTGCAGGTACTCTTGGTTGGAGGTAATTCTCATAATTCTCTACATAACTATGCAATTATTTCCATGGCATTTGCTACTCTAATGTTTTACTGGTCAAAGCCCCTTTGCTTGTGATGCCCATTGGCAGGCACCTGCTTGCCTGGGTGAGTACTATCCAGTGGTGAGTGCCTCTATAACCATGTCTCCTTTTCATGGCTCAGAGGGATTATTATATATGATGGCAATTACTACCAAACACTTTACATACATGATCACATTTAATTCCTGCAACAGCTCAATAGCATAGGTGTTATTATCCCATGTACAGATGTGGAAATTGAAGCTCAGAGAAGTAATTAGCCCAAGACCACACAGCCCTTGTGTGGCAGAGCTAGGATTGTCTGACTTTTTACCATACAAACACACAAGCCAATTTAGAGAACAAGATGTATTTATATTGATAAAGCAACACATACCCAGGATTGCACACATAGCTTCACCACTGTGAACTATTCCTCAGGGACGTGTATCAAGATCTATAACATTCAAGTAGAGTGACTGTTTTTTCTGTGCCTTTGAACACATTGGTCAGTGAAACAAAAAGTGTAACATGTGATTATACCGAATGCTAACCAGAAATTCAGTCTGTACTAGGTTAAAAAACAAATCTGTTCCTGTTGCTTCTGAACTACCTCCAGAGACAAAGAACCACATCTAGGCAAACAAATATCCTAACCCAAACCAAATCATGCATGGGATAAACCAATTTGGAGGGACTGAGGAGACTATACAGCTCTTTTGTGCTACCTGTTAGTGTTTCACAGGCTGTCTTAGGGTCCTAGAATGTCAAATCTGGAATGGCCCTTTGAGATCCTCTAGTTTATCCAGACTCAAATTATAGATGAAAAAATCTTGAACTCGTAAGATTTCTGCATTCAGCTCTCCCACCACCCCACCATGTCTTCTTCCAAGAATGAGGGAAAATATAGATTTTCTTAAGGTAGCAATACAGTTAAATAGATAATTGAATCAATTATCTAGTTACTTCATACTTCTAACAATACTTTTATCTGAACCAATCAGATTAACTGACTCAAACCTATATTTTGACTCTAAAATTGAATAGTTTGCTGCATCACTTCATTTTGTACATGTAAGCAGTAACCTTTACATCAGCTTAAGCCCATACAACTCCATTCTCTAATTCTAGCTTATCATGGCCTATTTTCAAGGTTAGAAAGGAGGGAGATGCATGACTACCTCTGGGTGATTTCACAACACTATAAGACTTGAGGGAAGACACAGGCCTTGAATATTTGTGTTCCTTTCTGTAAGCCCTAAGACCATCCTCTGTCAAACAATTGATATTTGCTGAGCAACTTCTGTAACTGCAGTGGGTGATACAAAACTATGAAGGCATGATTCTTAATCTCAAGAAATTTACCATCTCCTTGGGTACATAAAAAGATAATTCAAGGCTATTTAGAAACTCATTTGATTCAAGTGACTGTTCTAAGCATAAATGCCATGGTTGATCAGAGAAATAGTGCTGTAGGCTCAGGTGATCAGAAACTGTCTGTGAACAGGAAGGATTTCTGCTTGGCCTTGAAGGATGGATCAGTTACAGATAGGTAGAGAAAAAGAGGGGAGGAAATTTTAAATGGAAGGCTATAGTGTGACCAAAGGCATGTAGGCGAGGTTTAAGGGAACCACAAATAGAAAGTCTAGCTGAAGTAATGAGTGCAAGCAGGAAGCTGTAGGAGATAAGACTGCAGAGGACCTTGGACACAAGGCTACAGAGTTGAGGCTATAGGCAGTGGGGAAACGCTGGAGATATCTGAGGCACAAACATGATGAAGCCTTTGGATGACAGATTTATCTGGTGGTATGCAAGAAGTATTAGCAACAGAAAAAAAGGGAGGCAGGCAGAACAAGGGGCAGTTATTGTTATAGTTTGGGATTGAGTTGATTAGGCCTGAAGTAGGAAAAGCAAGAGATAAATTTGAGAGTCTATGAAAAGAAAGTACTTGGTAGCTGATTTCATGTGGAACAGAAGGGAGAAGAGGACAAAAGTGACTTCAAAGTATCAAAGCAATGGTAACATTCAATAAAAGGAAAAGTGATAGATAATGATACAACAGTTAGCCTTTCTTTGCCTCTATGTAGTTTACAAGGAACTTTCACATACCTTTCCTTATTGAACCATTACAATAAGCAGAGGTGAAGATTTTACCTAGGTGCTCAGACTCCAAAGCACCTACAGCTTACATCACTCAAGTGTACCCTGTTTGGGAGACTTTAAGACAAGTTTTTAAATGTTGAATTTAAGGAAAAAGAAGGATATTCAAGAGTAAATATCCAGCAGGCAATTGGAGAAATAGGACTGGAGCTCAGGAAAGAGATCAAGTCACAATATAGATTTGGGAATCACCCCCATAAAGTTGATGATAGTTAAAACTGTGAAAGGAAATGAGATCTGTAAGGAAATAATCTAGGAAGAGAAAAGATGGGAGCCAAGTTCTGATATGTGGAAGGTGAGAGAAGGAAATGAAAAGAGTAAAGGAGATGGAGAGGGAACAGTCAGCCAGCATAGTAGAGAGCCAAGTCAGTGGAATGTCACAGGCCCCAAAGAGGAAGACGTTTCAAAGAAGGAAGAGATATTCACTTGTATTAAGTACTGCTGAGGGTCAAAAGAGAAATGGTGGAGGCACAGCGATTGGTCTTAGCTGTTAAGAAGTCATTGGTTTCAGGGTAAAGTTCTTTGGTGGTCAACCGAGAACACACTTTCTCAAACATAAGGGCGGCTCCGGATAAATTCATTAGTTTAAGAAAAGCAGAAGGTTAAGCTGTTGCAAACACAGTGAGATTTTGCAGGATCCCTACCCTGGGTTTCTAGCTGTGCCATTCAGCTTTCAGAGGATTTCATAACACTGAATGACAAAAGCTGGCGGTATTTTTAATTGATGATGTTTAATTGAATGTTCAATACATTTTAATAGAAAGAGCTGTTTGAAATGTAAAATAATATATTTGTTGGAGGAAAGAATTCCAGTAATTCCTCTTTTTTCTTTTTGCAGCATCCATTTTTAAAATTAGCCAAGCCTCTCTCCAGCCTGACTCCTCTGATTATTGCTGCTAAGGAAGCGATTAAGAACAGCAGCCGCTAGGACTGCAGGCCTTACCCCACACCATCTCCCTCATGAGTAAGACTGAAATAAAACTCTGCTACAGGAAAGATGGAAGAAAAGACAGTCAAATGGGGTGGGGGTTCTTTAACTTTCAAATGAAGAGCAACTTCTTATAAGCCTTTTTCCTACTCCCTCAGATTATGTAATTTATTTGTAAGCCTGAAGAGCAGCCCAAACAGGGCAGCAATGTCGAAGTGGCCATAAAGTGACCACTTCCACCGTGAAGCGAAAGAGCCAGTAGTGAATCCCCTCATTTTGTGCATTCACTTTGAAGAAAAAGGTTTCTCAAAGATGCACATTTCCTCTTCATAGTGTTGTGTTTGTTCTTAAATTAGAGAGTAGTCCCTCTTGCATTCGAACCTCTTTCAAAACTCCTTACCCAATGTGATGTTTTCATATACATTGTCATTAGATGTCCAGAAAAAGATGTCAAAACTGTTTTTTAAAAAAAGAAAGCAAAAAAGCAAAGGAAAAAAAATAAAAATACAAAAACAAAACAAAAAACTAAACAGAAAAAAAGCCCAGAGCAAGTTCTGTGTGAATATGTGGATGTCCATGCCCTAATAGAGTTACAATTTTTTATTCTTCCTCTATAGTGGTGGCTTGGTTTGTGTACCTATTTTTCTGCATTTGTATTGGAAAAAGTTTCTTTTAGGACATTTTCCAAAAGCAGAGAGGAATATGTGTGCTCAGGAAGGGCTTTTCAAAACTATATATCTAAATAAAGCTCAAATGATGAAATCCTGTCCCATTTTCATGATGATGCATAAGAGGTAGTTGATTTATCATTTATATAAGCCAGCTTGCTCATCTTCATGATGCCTGTGAAAGGACACACCGAAATAGTGGCACTCCTCTTGGGTAAGTCCAGGTCCTGAACCTTGGAAGTCCTGATAGGAGCAACCATATATAATGGGACTTTCTCTGAGAGCCAAAAGGGAAACAGGATTAAGTGTGTAATACTGACAGGCCTGTTGGACAGTAAGTGAACAAAGTGAAGGTACTGAATTTAACCATTTCTTGGGCTTATAAATATATGTACTGTAAAATAGGAACACCAGGGGAAATAAACCTATTAACTAACATTTCCCTATAATACAAATTACTCATTTTGACAATTTATAACATTTTAATAATAAAATACAAATCTGGAGTATACAGATATAGTAAGCATTCACTCTGTAAGAAATGGGAGGTCAGTGAAAACTACATCCCAATCAATATTTGGCTCTGAGCATTTGTTACCATTTTCCTATGTATCACCAATTTCTGTTTCAGGATGTGATATGTTCATACTTAGTCTCTTGGGCTTTTGAATTAAAAAAAAAAAAAACATGTTCATAAAAGTCTTGGAATTCTTTAGTGAAAATAATTTTGATTTGTAATCATATTTCCCAAGAAATATCAGTCCAACTTAATTCCTTTTGTGGCTTTGGGAAAATTCCAAATTTTGACCATTTCACAATGCACCTCTTTTTTAAAATATTCAACTGAATTTTCTGAAAATAGAAAAATAGCTGGAGGGTATCTGCATAAAAAAGGTTAAGCTTCTTTTTTGAGTGTATTGTCAATTTTATGAATTCTGTAAAGTTGTTTCTCTAAGCCTTTGAAAAGCTAGCAATATATGCTGAAGAAGGTGTCTTAACTTGTAGTGTATCGTGAACCTGAATAGAACCTATCTACATTCAGCAAGAGGGGGAAAGAAATCAGTGATATGAGCCTCTCTCCTTCTCTGCCAAGGTGTATTCATCTATCTAACCATCCACCCATCCATTTTTTTAAATAAAAGCACTTTCCTTAGAGAGTTTCTGCTAACCATATAATGCGTCTCTTTATGTTTAGTAGATGACACCACTGGTCAATTTCCTATTTTTCTATTTGTTTTCTTTGACTCTAAAATGTTTTAGGGACTTGATCCCCCAGAAAATATCCATGGTGGGAGAAAACAGCAAATATGAAAAGAAAAACAAATGGTACTATTAATTTGAAACATACTATGTTACACTTTGTGAAAAGGTCGCTGGGCCTGAAATACTTAATGCCATACTGATATGATGAGAGAAAAAGGCCTTAATTTTTATTTTTAAAATTGTTTTTTTTTTTATTTTTCATTCATAGTGCCAGGGAATTCAATGAAATGCATAGGATGCAAATAGAATTCAGTACATTGATGACTGTGTCTTGACAGTGGAGGAAGCCCAAAACCTGGTTGGGAAGTCCTAGTTTGTTAATTAGCATCCTTTATATGCCCTGAAGGCCTTTTGCTTTTGTTTTTCTTCTGGAGACCCTGGAGCAGAGATCCTTCAGATCACTGTAGGCAGAGAAATTGCTGCTCTTTTATGCTTTCAGTTCAGCATATTAACAATGAGGAGCCAGGTACTTGTTTACACCAGTTTGTACGGAGATTTGATAATATATCCCAGTAGGCATTGCCTTCATAAATTTATATCTGTGTAAATTTAAAAATGAGAGCAGCTTCTAATATCCTGTCCCTAAAGACCCTTCCCTGTGTTGGTGAGTTACGTATATTTCTAGTAAGTATTAAAGAAAAGCTGTTTTTCCTGCCAAAATAATCCTGAAGGGCTCACATTTGGTACACTTGAACAACTTGGACTCCAGATGGTTAATAATTTATTTCCTCTCCCTGGATTTTTTTTTAGCTCATCTTGATACAGGTGAGTCTCTCCAGATCTTTAATCTTGCTAGTGTGCTCTGAAATAATGAGGGCACATAGTCGAATGTTGATTACAAAATGTCCTGAGATGGGAATAGGGCAGTGAGATGGGAATAAGTCAGGGAGGGGTGAGAAGCACAGTAGAGATTATTTATGTAAGAAAGAAAAGAACATTAATGTTGTAGCAAGGATCCGGTGCGTTGTCATAATCCCATGAGGATTATTGGATGTCACAATCCCCTCAAATCAGTCATCATGTTGGATAATGACTTTGTTCTTGCTGATCTTGTCTATGTGTCATTGTAAATATTTGTGTGTCCATGTTCCATTTTGGCTACTGGATGGCCAAGTCATGTAAGATTTAACTCAAGTATTTATTCTTTAATTATGTTATTCAAGTTTCTTTCAGGCTTGTGAATTGCACCCTAATGTTTGAGTTTAACCACCTGATCCTTACATCTATCCCTCCCCCATGAAGCACATTCCATTGCTAAAAGAACAAGAACTATGAAGTTGCTTCCTGTGGTCTGTATAACTGTTTCGCTAGTTTAAGATGTTTGTCTATAAAGGATATTTCTCAGCTCAAAGATCATGTAAATAATTATATTTCTTTGCTCAATGGGTTGTTTATTTCTAATGAGGCTGCCAGTTCTCAGACATAATCTATAAAATCACTTTTAAATAACATCAACAGGGATTACAACTATGTAAAACTAAGTGTACGTATGAAAAAAGATTGGGAACACAGATAATTGAAATCAGTTGTGTTAGGATGGTGGTATTATGAGTATTTTTTTTCTTTTTTAAAGTTCCTTTAAAATTGTTATAGTATTCTTTTATAATAAATAAATATCAGAAAGGGAACTATAGAAACATAGAAAAGAAGCCAGAAGCAGATGCCTTCTGGCCAGAGCCCAGAGCATGCAGGGCACAGATATTTATTTGCTAGTTACAGTAATTCCATAGGCTTTATACTTGCCTGGGTGCTGAGACTGGCACACACTCAGGTATGGCACATGCTTTCTTAGGGAACTATTATCTATAAGTTAAAGCTTGGGAGATGTCACTAGTAGAATTCCAAATATAACCTTCTGCTTTAAAACCATTTGCCCTCTGCTTTGGTATGGCATTGAAGTTTCTATTTTGGTTACTTCAGATTGAAGTGGTGACACTTGTCTAGCCCCCTTAATAACATCTGTTTCAGGTATCACTTCTCTGAATCGTTTAGGAGAATTTCAGGTTGACTTTTGGAGGAATAAAAGGATAAAACCCCCAGCTGCCACCATTTCCTTGTCTGACTGGATATTATATCATCTAGACAGGATTTGTCTTTTAATGACCCATAGGCAAATCCCATTGATTTCAATGAAAGTTATGACTTGCAATTAAAAGCAGTTATGAAAACATTGAGACAAGTATTTAGAGCTGCCTTTGCCGGTTGGCATTCAGTCACAGTCCTGGTAGCTTTAGCTTGAGATGACCTCCATGTGCTTTTTCTACTGCCTGATTATAGATTGTTTGTGGTAGTTGCAGTTTCAAAAAGGAAAAGGAAACTACCAGAAGAGAGAATTTCCTTCTAACTCTCCAAAGAAATTTTAGGTGAGGATTCTTATAATGAAATAGTGGCCTGAGATCTGTTACTCAGTTTCACCAAAAGCAGACCCTATACCTAGAGAATCCACAAGATTTTTATTGATCATTCTCAAAGTAAAAGTACCTATAGGAGTCTTAACCCTTCCACCCCTGATTTAATCTCATGGTCCTTTTCTTAGTTACTTGCAGTTAATATTCAGTTAAACAAAGGCATGGCCAGTGATGTATGCTTCTCCCAGTCTCAAGGCAAAAGGAATGAAATTCAACATTTGTAAACTGGCAGTCTAATGGTTCTGGGATTTCGAGTGAACTTAACACACAGTTCTGAACATATATTTGTGTGTGGCTTGAGAAGGAAATAAATGGGACCTTGGAAATAATGGAAATGCTTTTCCTAAGAAAGAAATTTTAATAAGTCATTTGGTTTCTGCTATAATCTTTGTGTGTTAGCTTTTATTTTTTCACTCCCTTTTCTGATCCTACACTCTTTAGTGACTAAATGAATATAACCCAACTCCTCATGCATTGGGAATATCTTTAATATTAAATGTCTAAATGAATCTGCAAATGCGAGAACTAGAAATATCACCTCCCCGTGCACACCTTTGTGTACAAATATACTGTACAATGTGTAGCATTTACTGCCATTTAGCATGGATGAATTTGCAAGATAAATTTACAGAAACTGGTCAGTGCCCCTTAGAGGCTCCATTGAGAGCTGCCATCAGGTGAATACTATGCCATAATACCAGCAGTAAGGTGGGCACCACGTTCAAGTGATTTAGTACCAACCAGGAAATGAGCAGCAATTACAACCAGTCAAGTGTAGTGGAAGGAGTACTAGCTTAGGAGTAAAGAGATCTGCATTCTTATATAGGCTCTATTACCAACTTACTGCATGACCTTGGGCAAATCACTTAATCTTTCCCTGGCACAGTTTTCTCATCTTTATAGATGACGGTATTGGTCTAGAAGATCTCCAAGGACTCTGTTAAAGCACTAAACTTCTGTGGTCCTATATGCTGCCTTGCAAATTCATCCTGCTAAAGTGATGGCAAATATCTCATACTTAAGCCTGAGTTTCTTATGTTGCAGTTTAACAGAATTATGTAAGATAATGGAAAAACCTCAAATAAAAGAAGTTTAAGTTAATAATACTAAGGAGTTTTGATAAAACTTTTATGGCAGCCTTCCAATTCATTCACAGTTGTTTTGTTTTATTTTTGTTTTAATATCCTTTTTCTATTGAGTGTTCCCAGTTTTCATTTTCCATACACTGTATGTAAAGTCTCGTTTTCATTAAGCTGTGGCCAGTATTTGCTACTAGGACAGAAATACACTGTTACACTTGCTAGAATAGGACTGTACTTGGGCCTCTCCTTTCCTATGAAACAGAGCTGGGCTTTGTAGAGTTTAATTTGTAAATGACACAAAATGGCAGAACCAATGCATTTTAATGACTGGGACTACTAAGAGTGAACCTAGGCACTTGCGGGTTACAGAGGGAGAAACGAAAAAGTAATTGAATGCTACTAGCATTAAGAAGAATTGACCAATCCACTTGTAGGGATTCACAGATAGCATTTCTGATGAAAACTCTAACAGCGATTGGCCAGTTGTATGAGTATGATGCTGGAAAAAGGGTAAACTGGAAGTCAATTTGAGGACAGTCCCAATGCCCTGCCTACAGCAGAGTGCCAACCAGCCCTGAGTGCTAAATTCAAGTTCAGTGTGTGTGCTTGTGCGTGGTGTGCTTTATGGACCCACATATTCTATATTCATTAGTGATGATAAGATCTTTCACAGAATTCTATAACCATTAATGGGTTGAGTTTTAAATCTCAGAACATCAGCCGGAAGGAGCCAGATTATAAGTGTGCTGATGTCCACTGGGATTATATTCATAATATCCAAACAAAAAAAGTCGAGGAGGATCTACATTTTCATTGTTTATCAGAATTGTATCTCATTTGGCTGTGCATTACTTTTGTTAGAATGTGTTATCTGTAAACCCATGTGTAGTGAAATTCTTCGGTAACTTTGGATTAAAGGTATTTATGGTCTTTTTGTTTGATGTTTAAGTAAGTTATTTCCTTTGTTGATCTGCTGATGGTATGGTTCCATCCTTCTGACCTCAGCATCCAATCCTTTTAAGGATGTTCTTTTCCAATATGGTTATTTTTAAATTGTGGTTGAAGCAATAGAACATTGAAATATGGATTGTGCATGACTGTGTCTTGAGTGTAAAAATATTGCAGTTTGAATCTTGGACCTAAAGTATTGCAAATAAAAATAACAAACCTCAGTGAGCTGGTGTGTCTCTCCTCTCTCACATTCCCACCCACCCCCATGGCATTGGCTATTTTACCTACTTTATAGGTTGGAGTGTAGCATTGTTTCATAGGTATGGAGGCAGTGAAATGCCCAGCCTCTGAGCAGTACAGAAATAGCCTCCAGAGTCTGCCAGTAAATAACACAGACACAGCATCTCCATCTGGTTTATACGTGGAAAAATTCAGAGGTGAATGTGTGTACAGAATGTAGGACAAAAGCCTGGCAGCTCCAAAAGGTAGCTGAAGGAAAACTGGCAAAAGAAATCACATGTAATGAGTAATTTGTTTTTGCTCATCTTTCTGTTTGGAAAATTTTGAACAAATAAAACCATCCGAATACTGTTTAGTTTTTATCTTATGGTATCGAGCCACATTTTCAGTGCTGGGGAAGATCACAGGATTAATTCCAAACCCACATCACAGAGGACTTTTGTTTAACCATCGCTTTTTCATTCAAAAAGCATTTATTGGACTCCTGAGATATGTGAAGCACTATGGATATTTCTGTTAAAAAAAGTTTAAAAATCATCTCCAAATGAAACTAAGTCACAGTAAAATCTCAATGAAAGTTGCTCAGTGCACCTGTTGGATTCAGGTTTGTCAGAGACCCTCTGAGTCTTCAAGTCTCAAGACAAAAACACCAGCAATTTAGCAAACTGGAGGTTTGTTACAGCAGTGTTACCTGTACAGTGGGCATAATCTTCCTTCTAGAGCATGTGTATATAATTTTATACCTTTATACTGCATTCCTTACCAATGGATTATATATCTTTTACCAAATGTTGTTTGGCTGTTTCCTAGTTCAGTGTACTGACAAGCAAACTTCATTTCTCTTATGTAATCTCTTCTTCTTGAAAGCCAAACAGGCACTTTTTTGTGAACAAATGGGCAAGTGAATGAGAATCGCAGTAGTTAGCCTTTAGACACCAACCTACTGCCCACGTGGTTCGATTACTGCACTGCCTCCCTGACCATTAGGTTTCGTATTCTTCCAATCTTTCTTGGCAGATTTCCTCCAACCAACTTCCTGTCCCTCTTAAGTGATGTAGAAATGCTTTTTATGTGTTAGAAAATTTCCAATAACTTCCATAAAAAATAAGATTTAAAAGGCATTTCCCTTTGCCACAACAACTGGGAGGAACAGGCTACTGACCAATGATAAATGTATTATTCCACAATTCAGCCCTACTAGCAGATATGCTAGAACTCTACCATCATCTAAGTTCCTCCCCTCCTGCTAAAGTGGGGAGGGAGTAATACCTGAAGTGCTCCACAAATTATGGTTTTCCTCCACATTCCATTGGGCCTCAGCTCCTAGCGCTTAGGTGGCATCTGATGGCTTCCCATATACCTGTGACAAGAACCACTGCTGCTACTGCCCTATGCTAATCCTGTACCAATACTGCTGTCCTGTTGCTACTGGCTTGCCGCTGTAGTTATGCATATCTGCAATATCCATACCAGTCCCTGACATTAATAATCTCTGGGTAGGGTACCGTGTGACCTGTCTGCTTGTAGTTCCATAGCAGATTACTTTTTACTTTTTTTTTCCTTAGCCACCAGCAGAAACCCCTCCCATAGAATCAAAGCATTCTGCTTACATCTTTGGACACATCTTGGTGGTTCTTTTTCAATACCTGACTCCTCACTGGACCAGAGAGCATGTTTGATCTTTGTTTTCCCCTCTTCCTTCATGGAGATAATCAAGTCTCCCTTTGCATATTCTGGCTCCTTTCAGGACTGTCACCTCCCCTGGAGGTTAATCTGCAGCTTTTGCTATAGCCGTTCCTAAAGCCTTCCAACACACCCCAAGCAGCCCACCTTGGAGTATCAAGGAAATTAGCAGTTTGAAGTGATTGAACATGTACTTTAAACATTTTAACTATAGTACCCTAGTCCTGTTTCCCAGGGAATATACATTCTACAATATAAAAAGCAACAGACTGTTACCATTGGGTGAAATAAGGTAAATAGTGCACAGATCTCTCTGTATTAGTTCTTAAAGCTGCATGTGAATTTACAATTATCTCAATAAAAATGTTAGTGAAAAAAAGCAACAGATCTCATGATACCTTCCGCAGACATTCCAGAGGTCATGATAATGAGATAGGATGCAGGCTTGCTATCATGCCCCACCCCACTTCCACCACCAACTTCTAAAAATTACCACAGTATCAAGAGGCCCTTCACTAAAGTAATCCCACTTGTCAAGAGTCCTGCCCACCTTGGGTGGTAGGACTTCCCACTTTCTCTTCAGGCATTTCTGAGGTCTCTCTGGGGGAGAGGGGAAGCAAGGAAATCAAATATCATTGCATATGAACTCTTCCCTATGGGTAGGTGTATTAGCTAGAGTTCTCTAAGGACAAATAACCAACAGGAGAGATCTGTAAATATGAGATTTTATAAAAGTGTCTCACGCAACTCTGGGGATGCATGAGTCCAAATTCTGTAGGGTTCCAATTCTCATTGCAGAAGACACTCCCTTCGTTGATGCTATCAGTCAACAGATGCAGTCGGTTGACTGATGATTTAATAAACCAGCCTTCTGGTTTATTAATCAGCCACAAATGTCCTTGCAGTAATGGTAAAGCCAGTGCTTGCTTGACCAGACACCTGGGCACCATCACCTGGCCAAGTTGACACATGAACCTGACCATCACAATCCACCTGCTATCAACTTGGCAGCTCTACATATCACCTTAAACCATACTTAATCATAAATAGAACACAATAACATGCATATGTTTCACCTAGCAATACTAAACTGTCCTGCATACAACCAGAAACACAGTAAATCTCTACAGAATAGGGTGCAAGTCCTTGAGTAACATTCACTCTTATACTTATCCTATAACTTAAATACTACAAAATGAACAATACACCTTAGGTCATGTGATAGGGGGATAAGATCAAGAAGAAAACAAAGATATTTGCTTTATGTACAAATACAAGCATGCTTATAACAAAACAAGGATGAAATATTCAAGCCCTTGTAGTCCTCGTTTCTGTAACTGATCATGTGGTCATAGTTCATGTTTATCACTACCTTCTTCCACTACCCATTCCATGTTCCCTTTCCTTTCCACAAGCACTTCAGCTGGCATGGTTCTTTGCCTGGTGGGGATACCCAAACCTTCATTCCTGAGGTTTCTTGGCCATTGGTAGTCCTACCTGGATTGGGTTGTTGCAGTTTTCTATTGACTTTAATCACAGGGCATGGTAGTACTAAGAGACGCTCTAGGGGATCTCCTCTATTCCAGGAAAACTCCTCTTTACCTCCATTGTGTAGGTGCAGTCCTATTTCCCCTTGATAGTCAGGATCAATCACCCCAGCCAGTGCAGTAATCCCCTTCCTTGCCTATTGATTCAGAGGCATGAGAAACCCAAAGTGGCCAGGTGGCAGTCTTAACTTCCAATTCAATAGGATTATTGTTGTGTCTCCTGCTGGGAGCAGTCCTCCTTTTGGAACCAAGACTTGTAGACAAGCAGAGCTTAAGGTTTCAGGGCCTGGAAGCAAAAATTTTCCTAGAGGATCACTAGGAGTGATAGTGAGTGGTGCCACTCCCATTTCTACCCCTTGATTCCTGGACCCATGAATCCTGGCTACGGGAGAAACAGCACCATAGAGTGGACGCTGATTCAGAGCATACACAGCCTCCTGGAGAACACTGCTCCAGCCCTGCAAGGTATTGGCACCTAGTTGGCACTGTAATTGAGTCCTCAAAAGGCTATTCCACTGTTCTATCAACCCAGCTGCCTCTGTATGAGGAGGAACATGGTAAGAACAGAGAATTCCATAAGCATGTGCTCATTCACTCACTTCATTTGCTGTGAAGTGGGTTCCTTGGTCTGAAGCAATGCTGTGTGGAATACCATGATGGTGGATAGGGCACTCTGTAAGTTCACAGACGGTAGTTTTGGCAGAAGCATGTCGTGCAGGGAAGGCAAACCCATATCTGGAGTTTGTGTCTATTCCAGTTAGAACAATTCGCTGCACCTTCCATAATGGAAGTGGTCCAATGAAACCAAAATGCCACCAGGTAGCAGGCTGATCACCCTGGGGAATGGTACCATATTGGGGACTTGTGTGTCTCTGCTGCTGGCAGATTGGACACTCAACAGTGGCTGTGGCCAGGTCAGCCTTGGTGAGTGGAAGTCCATGTTGCTGAGCCCATGCATAACCTCCATCCCTACCACCATGACCACTTTGTTCATGAGCCCACTGAGCAATGACAGGAGTTGCTGGGAAAAGAGGCTGATTGGTATCCACCAAACAGGTCATTTTATCCATGTTTTTATTAAAATCTTCTACTGAAGTCACCCTCTGGTGAGCATTCACATGGGACACAAATATCTTTGTTTTTCCCCACTCAGAAAGGTCTATCCATATACCTCATCCCCAGAATTCTTTATCACCAGTTTTCCAATCATGTTCTTTCCAAGTCCCTGACCATCCAGCCAAATCATTAGCAACAGCCCATGAATCAGCATACAAATGTACCTCTGGCCAGTTCTTCCAAGCAAAAGGAAAAACCAGGTGCACTGCTTTAAATTCCACCCACTGGGAGGATTTCCCTTCACCAATGTCCTTTAAGGACATCCCAGAAAGGGGCTGCAGTGCTGCAACTGTCCACTTTTGGGTGGTGCCTGCATATCGTGCAGAGCCATCTGTAAACCAGGCCTGAATTTTCTCTTCCTCAGTCAACTGATTGTAAGGAATTCCCCATGATGCCATAGCTGCGGGCTGGGAAAGAGGAGGTAAGGCGGAAGGAGTGGGTGCCACGGGCATTTGGGCCACTTCCTCATGTAACTGCCTTCAGGACCCCCTCAATCTCTGTGTCGTATATACCACTTCCATTTTATGATGGTGTTGCCATGCATGCCCAACTTTATGGCTTGGTGGGTCAGACAACACCCAGCTCATGATAGACAACTCAGGTCTCATGGTAACTTGGTGGCCCATGGTTGAGCATTCTGTCTCTACTAAGGCCCAATAGCAGGCCAAAAGCTGTTTCTCAAAAGAAGAGTAGCTATCTGCAGGAGATGGTAAGGCTTTACTCCAATATCCTAAGTGTCTGTGTTGTGATTCTCCTATAGGAGCCTGCTAAAGGCTCCAAACAGCATCTCTATTTGCCACTGACACCTCTAGCACCATTGGATCATCTGGATCATATGGTCCAAGTGGCAGAGCAGTTTGCACAACAGCCTGGACCTGTCACAAAGTCTCATCTTGTCCCGGTCCCCTCTGAAATCTAGTAGCTTTTCTGGTCACTCGATAAATGGGCTGGAGTAGCACACCAAAATGTGGACTATATTGTCTCCAAAATCCAAAGAACCAACTAGATGTTGTGCCTCCTTTTTGATCATAGGAGTGGCCAGATTCAACAGCTTATCCTTCACCTTACAAGGGATATTTCAACATGCCCCACACCACTGGACACCTAGAAATATTACTGAGGTGGAAGGCCCCTGTATTTTTGTTGGATTTATCTCTCATTTTATGACATGCAAATGCCTTGACAATAAGTCTAGAATAGTTGCTACTTCTTGCTCACTAGGTCCAATCAACATGATGTCATCAACATAATGGACCAGTGTGATGTCTTGTGGAGAGAGAAACAATCAAGGTCCCTGCAGACAATATTATGACATAGGGCTCGAGAGTTGATATAACCCTGAGGTAGGAGAGTGAAGATATACTGCTGGCCTTGCCAGCTGAATGCAAACTGTTTCTGGTGGGCCTTACTAATAGCAAATGAGAAAAAAGCATTTGCCAAATCAATAGCTGCATACCAGGTGCAGGAGATATGTTGATTTTCTCAATGATATCACATCTGGAAAAGCAGCTGCAATTGGAGTGACCACCTGGATAAGCTTATGATAATCCACTGTCATCCTCCAAGATCCATCTGTTTTCTGCACAGGCCAAATAGGAGAGTTGAATAGAGATGTGATGGGAATCACCACCCCTGCATCCTTCAAGTCCTTAAGAGTGGCATTAATCTCTGCAATCCCTCCAGGAATTCAGTATTGCTTCTGATTTACTATTTTGCTAGGCAGGGGCAGTACTGGTGGCTTCCACCTGGCCTTTCATACCATAATAGCCTTCGCTCCATGAGTCAGGGAACCAATGTGGGGATTCTGGCAGTTGCTGAGTATGTCTCTTCCAATTATGCATTCCAGAACTGGGGAAATAACCACAGAATGGATCTGGGAACCCACTGGACTCACTGTGAGACAAACCTTAGCTAAAACTCCATCTATTTCCTGTCTTCCATAAGTCCCTACTCTGACTGGTGGACCAGAGTGACATTTTGGGTTTCCTGGAATTAATGTCACTCCTGAGCCAGTGTCTAATAATACATGAAATATCTGATCATTTCCTTTTCCCCAATGCACAGTTACCCTGGTAAAAGGCCATAGGTCCCTATGGGTAAGGCTGGGAGGAAGATTAACAGTATAAATTTTTGGCAGTGTAACAGGGTTCTTCCCCAAGAGTACCCAGCCTTTTCCTCATTCAAGTGGCTCTGGGTCTGTAAAGTATCTCAAGTCTGGGAATTGAGCAAGGGGCTGTTTTTGTAATTCAAGTTAGACTTTTGTTCACTTGACCTAGAACTCTTCTGCTTATACTGATCAAAAAAGAATTTAGTAGACTTCCCATCTATTTTATTTCTAGGTACTCCATGATCTACTAACCAATGCCAAAAGTCTCTGTGAATCAGATTATTTTGACTGCTGCTTTGAGCCTGCTGTCCATTATGGTAGCCACACCCACCTTGTCTTTGGCAATTAACTGTTGCCATGTGGCTTCTGCCAACTCAGGACCTGATTATCCCCATTGTGTTTAAGGATTCCAGCTCAGTGACAGTAGTTCCCACAGTAATATCTTACCTAGAGAGAAGGGCAACTACAGAGTTCTTCAGAGATGACAGAGCTAGTCTCTCAAATTTATTCCTTGCAGTCCTGGTGAAAGGTTTGTCCTCTGGACATTCTAGGAGTGTGTGAGCAGGTCTTCCATGATAAATCCACTCTAACATTCTAGTCTCCCTAAGCCTTTGGATCCCCTCCTCTACATTGTACCAGGGCAGTTCTGGCATTTCAACCTCAGGTAATGCTGGCCACCTTTTGATCCATGTTTCAGCTAACCACCCAAACTATTAATGTACTTTCCAGCCCTTTGAGCTACAACATTGAATGCAGAATCCTTGCTTAGTGGGCCGATATAAGTAAATTCAGCCTGATCCAACCTTATATTCCTTCCACCATTATCCCACACCCTTAATATCCATTCCCACACATAGTCCCCTGATTTCTGCCTATATAAATTTGAACCAACAGGTGATATCTGTAATTATGAGATTTTAGAAAAGTGTCTCACACAACTGTGGGGATGTGTGAGCCCAAATCCCATATGGCAGGATGCACAAGTCCAAATTCTGTATGGCAGGATGCATGAGTCCAAATTCCATAGGGCAGGATGCACGAGTCCAAATTCCATAGGGCAGGCAGTGAGCTGGCAACTCCTATTAAGGTCTTCGATGAACTCCCCAGGAGAAGCTGGCTGGCTGAAGGAGAAGTGAAAGTTCTCTCTCTTCTCCTTTAAAAGTCTTCAACTGATTAGGTTAAGTCCAGCTGATTGCATTATCTCATTTCAGAAGACACTCCCTTCTTGATGTAATCAGCCTCAGATGCAATCAAATAACTGATGATTTAATAGCCTTCTGGTTTATTAACAAGCCACAAATGTCCTTGAAGTAAAGGTTAGGCCAGTGCATGCTTGATCAGACACCTGGGCACAATCACCTGGTCAAGTTGACACATGAACCTAACCATCAGAGTAGGGGTGGACTGATTCCACAGCCTAGGGTGTCACAGGAGAATAAAATTCATAATGAAAAACAGCTTTTAATTTTACAACATGTAAAACTGAATTGCTTGTCCTGAAGACAATTATATAATAATGTAGATTACAAGGGGTGACAGTGTGATTTTGAAGACCTTGTGGATCACACCCCCTTTATCTAGTGTATGGATGAGTGGAGGAATGGGGATAAAAACTAAAGGACAAATGGGGTGGGATGGGGGAATGATTTGGGTGTTTTTTTTTCACTTTTATTTTTTATTCTTGTTCTGGTTCTTTCTGATGTAAGGAAAATGTTCAGAGATAGATTGTGGTGATGAACGCATAACTATGTTATCATACTGTGGACAGTGGATTGCATATCATGGATGATTGTATGATGTGTGAATGTATTTCAATAAAACTGAATTAAAAAAAAAAAACTGAATTGCTTGATTTACAGCAAAGGAGTGGAATGCCAAGTTCTAACAATGCTATACTGTAGAATAAGTTCTTAAATGTTCCAAAGCCATAATTACACAGTTAATCAAAATAGCCAGGAGCATAAAGAGCAATCCAGGATAGCTATTTTACTCACTTTGGTCTAGTAATATGTACTTCAATGGAAAAGACTCAAAGTGGCCCTTAAACACAAATTTGTGTGTTATTTTTAGACTTATAAATTTGCATACCCTATTCTTAATTTCTTATGTTAAGAAAGGGAGGACCAATTTAAAGTGACATTTGTTTATAATTATGTCCAATATAGTAAATAATGGAAGAGATGGATTTCTATTGAAAGGAGTATATACAAAGGGGTGGTGAAGGATTCCAAACTGAGTACAATGTCCCCATGTCATTAAAGGTCCCCCCCACTTCATTGTACCCCTTGAATACCTTTTCCAATTGCATTGACAGAGGCAGCAGTCAAGTCCAGCCCTGGATTATATTTCATGTCAAGTGCGCATGATTTGCCTGGAAGAACACCCCATGGTATACCATGTGCAGAGTGTACAATGTCTTTCTCAGATGCTTTTGCTATTGTGTCCTGAAACTCTGAAGTAGGCACAAGCCAATAGCCCCACCATGCTTTCCAAATTTTCTTTCTACAGTCTCTTAAACAGACAATGGCAAATGGTAGTTAAAATCCCTTTCATATTTAAATGGCTGTAGCTAACATAATTCATTTTTTAACCATTTAAATAAAATACAGTTACTCCTTTAGCATACCAGCAGAGAGCAGGGATTACCAAACTATTCTTCTTTCGGATGATCTTAACCCCTGGTGTTATTGGTCCATTTAAACCTTCAGCAGTAACTTTTGTCTTGATTTTAGATACATTCTGTTAGGTAAGCTGCTCTTTCCCTGTAGAAGTACATATGTCACAATCTATTTTTGAGATATTTCTCTCATAAAGCTTTACCTTGGAAAAGACATCAGTTGTCCTTGTTTGTTATTTAGAGTCTTTTAACTCCTTCAGGTACTGTCTGGATTCCATATGTTATCATCAATCTCACTGACACCAACACAACTAGCACCAAAATGATGTAAATACTTCATAGGGTGCAGGCCCATATTACCAAATCCCTGAACAATAAAGATTTTATCCCCCAAACTGGGAGACAATCCTAAAAGGTTCATGCAAGAAGCAGCATTCATGAATTTGTCAATTCCATGGAAGGCACCTCTCCAATAGCAGAGATACATGGATGCCACTCTGACCAGTTTACCAATGGCACAGGCATGTGTAATCATATCAGAGTAGCTTATGGTACAAGCATAAGTATCTTTAATTCAAAGAATTTTCCTTTCACTAGTGCTCACATGAGGAGTACAGACATCAATTCCATGACCAATGAAACATTTTTTAGATAACTCCATGATAAACTCCTCTTATCTTTTCTAACTCATTATCTGAATAATTTTGAAGACTGTTAACACCAAAATTAGCCTTTTTTCAAATGGTAATCAACTGCAGCACATTTTAGATCATTAAGAAAGCTGAAGCCTTCACTTCATCTATACTAATGGTACTGTATTGGTACTGTAAGGGGGTGCAGTGTTGGTTGTACTAAGCCTATGTGCCCTCTATGACTTCCCAGGAACCATTGTTCTTCTGATGGGAAATTCAAGGCTCAGCACATGGTTGCAGGCTTAATGAGTTACAAGATGCTGTGTACCCACTTCCAGTTCTCACTTTCTCCAGTCTTCCAGTCTTCTGCCAACTTTTCTTCCACAGTCTTGGTACCAAAGCTGAAGAAGCCCTCCTCATGATGAATAATTTCCAATTGGTGTGCCCTTCAACACTGTTGTGGTGCCTGACTGCAGCTGAGGTGGCACCTGCAGTTACAAGAGCCAGGGAAAGTATAAGTTTGGTTCTTCAACCTGAGAGGTAAAGGTATGAACCTTGCCTAGGGGATGCACCTACTTTGCCAGCTAACATATGGAGTATGGCCTTGTGGCCTTCCCTTAATTTCCTATAAGTTGGAACATACACTGCACCCACTGTGATAGATTCTTCCCATATTTCTCCTTGTCCATAGATAAGGCACACCAGGGAGGACCCTAGCCCTTCAACAGCACTCATCACAGCTTCACACAACTCCCAGCATCCTATTCTAATAATACCCTGGAGTTTTTCCATTCAGGGCTGCTGCAAAATGTCTTGCAGGCCAACCTGTATGTTTCTAGAAGTTTCCTGTTTAGTCTAGCTTCATAATAAAACAGTTCTCTAAATCTCCACAACTTCCCCTACCTCCCTATAGTTGTCTCTGGACAGTGCGGTTTCCCATCAAAAAGAAAATAATGAGAGTAAAATCCTCTTTCTAATACAGTAGTAGGCCTGTACCAAATATGTTCCATCCTGGCTCTCCATGCCTCTTTTGGTCTTCTTGTCTTGACTTAGTCATCTTGAATTGTGCAGTCAAGTCAATTGGATCTCTTGAATCATGGATGCCCTTTAGGGCCTGAGTTTTGGATTCCTATAAACTTGCATTTCAGTTCTCACTCATCCACAAATTGAGGGACCCTGAGTAAATTATCTGCTCTGAGCTTTAATTTCCTCAATTATAAAAATATGATAATAGTACGTCAAAGGGTTGTGAAGAGTAAAAGTTAATATTGCCCTGCAAATAAATTCACTACCCTCCTCCCCACATGGAACATGACTCCCAGGAGTGTAAATCTCCTTGGCAATGTGGGACATGACTTGCAGGGATGACCCTGGACCTGGCATTGTGGGATTAGAAAGCCTTCTTGACCAAAAGGGGGAAAAGAAATGAAACAAAATTAAGTTTCAGTGGCTGAGGTCTCAAATAGAATCAAGAGGTCAATCTAGAGGTTTTCTTACACATTATATAGATATTCCTTTTTGGTTTCTAGTGTATTAGAATAACTGGAAGGAAATACCTGTGTCTGTTGAAGAGTAATCCAGTAGACCTGATTCTTGATAATTGTATAACTAGATAGCTTTTATTGTGTGACTGTGTGATTGTGAAAACCTTGTGACTGCCACTCCCTTTATCCAGTGTATGGGCAGATGAGTAAGAAAATAAAGACAAATATATATATAATAGGGGTAGATAAGGGGCATGGGATGTTTTGGGTGTTCTTTTTTATTTTTATTTTTTTTCTTTATTTTGGGGTAATAAAAATGTTCTAAAATTGTGGCGATGAATGTACAACTATATGATGATACTGTGAGCCATTGTTTGTATACTTCAGATTTATTATATGGTATGTGAATACATCTCAGTAAAATTGAATTTAAAAGGTGAATATTGTAAAAAATGCATATTCTGGCGTATAGTAATTACTCAATAAATGGTAGCTATTATTATTATTGGTCTTTTTTGTTTTATCTTAACCAACTGGAATACCTTCTGTAGTAACCCTGCTCTGAGTAAATTTTGACTAGCAATCAAGAATGCAGAGAAATATTTCTTGCATAATAAAGTAGTCATCATAGAAAATGTCCCATTCTGACTGGGGTATGCCTTATTCAGTGAAGTGTGCAGACAGTGTGAGTATATACTCCATTTTCCCCCATCTGTATCGAAAGGCAAGAAATCTTTGCTCACTAACACCAGGAGCTTGCTGTTGCAGATGACATCTGGCTATACTCTGCTTTGGCAAGTCCTTGTGCTCCCTAATACAAGTCCATACCTCACATTTGTATTTCAAGCCCTCAACCATCTTAGGCCAGAATAACCAGTTTTTAAATAGTTATTGACTCTTTTCTCCTCTTATATTGCCAAAGCTGTTGTGTAATACTCCATTATTTTGTAGGAGGCATTATAGCATTCAAATAAGAATTGGTCAACCCAATCCATTTTATTCTATTCTCAAAGTCCAAGTTTATTCCCCCTAGAACAGGCCTCTGCTTAGAGACCTCTGGTTTCCCCAGTAACGTATCCCTTAGCTCAGGTGCCCTTTAGTTCAAGGGCACCTAAGCTGGAGCAGCAAGAATTTGTCTCAGGTCCATAGGGTTAATAGGCATTGTAAACTCTGTCTCTGGAGGCAGCCAAAAGCTATAGAGTAACAAACTATAAGGCTGTTATGGTGATCAAATAAATTAATATATGTAAAGGGCTTAGAAAAGTGCCTGTAAAATGGAAAATAGAGCTAAGTATTATCTATTATTATTGTTATTGTGCCTAGGTCTGATATAATGTTCACTAAATTTATAAGCAACTGATGATGCTGGACCATCATTCCTTCATTTCATCTAGCTTAGAGCACATAAAGAAGTAGACTGTTTTCAGTTCACATGTAGAAAGAAATCCCCATACACATATCACCAGAATGAGTTTGTCATTGTTCATAACTTGGAATTTTTACTCTGTCAGCAGAATACTGAGTCTTATTATCTGACAGACTTCTGCTGGCAAAAGCTTCTGGCCACTTCTTCCATTTTAACTCCTTGGTCTGTCTTCTGGACCCTTAAAACTGACATTAGAAAGTGAAATAGAGGACTTGTTAAATAGAATTTCTTCACTTATCTATGAAAAGTGATAAGATAACATTCATATAGAGAGGTTACCATAGTGCTTAACCTAAGCAAACTTTTCAAACTCTTCTCTCCCGTTACTGAAGAATATGGACCTTATCATGGGATTTCTTTGGATGGTACATAGGATGAGGGAAGAGGGGTGAGGACTTTTCTTTGTCTGTCATCTTTATCTTCCAATTGGACACAGTAGCAAACATTATCAGCTCTCTGTCCAGGTTTCCTCGGATCCCTCCTACAGTTTCTATGCACTCTTACCCATGTATCTAGGTCTGTCTCCAAGGGCCAGCAGCTGTAATTCTGCTTCATGAGGATGCCCTTGGGCTACTGGGGCCTCTTTTTAGGTGAACTCAGAATCAGGAAGTACCTGAGAGACTACATTCCAATGCACTCCTCTGCAGGGTGGACCTTAGACTTTGCAAATATTGCATTTTTTACGTATTGGATGTTGTGGCAACCCTGTGTTAAGCAAGTCTATTGGTGCCTTTTTTTCCAACAGCATGTGCTTATTTCATGTCTCTGTGTCATATTTTGGTAATTCTCACAATATTTCAAATATTTTCATTATTATATGGCTGTTATGGTGATCTGTGATCAGTGTTCTTTGATGGTACTATTATAATTGTTTTGGGGCATCATGACTGTGCCCATATAAGAATGCAAGCTTAATCCATAAATGCTGAGTGTGTTCTGACTGCTCCATTGACTGACTGAACCCCCTCTCTCTCTCTTTCTCTTCCTCTCCTCAGGCATCCTATTCCCTGAGACACACCAATATTGAAATCAGGCCAATTAATAACCCCACAATGACCTCTAAGTGTTCAAGTGAAAGGAAGAGTTGCATGTCTCTCATTTTAGATAAAAAACTATAAATGATTAAGCTTAGTGAGGAGGGCATGTTGAAATTCAAGATAGGCCAAAAGCTAGGCCTCTTGTGCAAAACCAAGTTAGCCAACTTGTGAATGCCAAGGAAAAATTCTTGAAGGAAATTGAAAGTGCTACTCCCATGAACACACGAATGATAAGAAAGCAAAACAGCCTTACTGCTGATATGAAGAAAGTTTTATTGGTCTGGATAGAAGATCAAACCAGCCACCACATTACCTTAAGCCAAGGCCTAATTCAAAGCAAAGCTGTAAATCTGTCAAATTATATGAAGGCTGAGAGAGGTGAGGAAGCTGCAGAAGGAAAGTTGGAAGCTAGTACAGGTTGGTTCATGAGGTTTTAGGAAAAAATCCATCCCCTTAAAATAAAAGTTAAAGGTGAAGCAGCAAGGCTAGAAGTAGATGAAGTGGCAAGTTATCCAGAAGATCTAGATAACATAATTGATGAAGGTGGCTACACTAAACAACAGATTTTTAATGTAGACAAAACAGCCTTATATTGGAAGAAGATGCCATTTAGGGCTTTTCATAGCTAGAGAGAAGAAGTCAATGCCTGGCTTCAAAGCTTCAAAGTTAGGGGCTAACACAGCTGGTGACTTGAAGTTGAAGTCAGTGCTCATTTACCATTCTGAAAATCCTAGGGCCTTTAAGAATTTTTTCTAAATTGACTTTGTGCTGTATAAATGGAAAAACAAAGCCTGGATGGCAGCACATCTGATTACAACATGGTTTACTAAATATTTGAAGCCAAATGTTGAGACCTACTGCTTGGAAAAAAAATTCTTTTCAAAATATTACTGCTCATTCACAATGCACCTGGTTGCCCAAAAGCTCTGATGGCAATGTACAATGAGATGAATGTTGTTTCAATGCCTGCTAACACAACATCCATTCTGCAGTCCATGCATCAAGGAGTCAGTTCCAGTTTCAAGACTTATTATTCAAGAAATACATTTCATAAGACCATAGCTGCCATAGAAGGTGATTCCTCTGATGGATCTGGGCAAAGTAAATTTAAAAGTCCCTGGAAAGGATTCATCATTCTAGATGCCATTAAGAACATTCATGATTCATGGGAGGAGGTCAAAAAATCAACATTAACAGGAATTTGGAAGAAGTTGATTCCAACATACTCTTTTTTTTCTAATTGATTTTTTATTGTGATTGTTCACATACTATACAATTATGCAAAGATCCAAAGTGTACAATCAATTGCCCCAGTACCATCATACAGCTGTGCATCCATCACCACAATTAATTTTTGTTCAATTTTCAGAACATTTTCATTACTCCAGATGTGTCGGTTTGAGTGTATTGTGTCCCCCAAATGCCATTATCTTTTTGGTCTTGTGTGGGGCAGAAGTTTTGGTGCTGGTTGGATTTGCTTGGAGTGTGCCCCACCCAGCTGTCAGTGATAATTTTGATGAGATGTTCCCATGGAGGCGTGGCCCCGCCCATTCGGGGTGGGCCTTGATCGGTGGAGCTATATAAATGAGCTGACTCAAAGAGGAAAGTGAGTGCAGCTGGGAGTGATGCTTTGAAGAGGAGCAAGCTTGCTAGAGAGGAACGTCCTGGGAGAAAGCCGTTTTGAGGCCGGAGCTTTGGAGCAGACGCCAGCTGCCTTCCCAGCTAACAATGGTTTTCCGGACGCCATTGGCCATCCTCCGGTGAAGGTACCCGATTGCTGAGGTGTTACCTTGGACGCTTTGTGGCCTTAAGACTGTAACTGTGTAGTGAAATAAACCCCCGTTTTATAAAAGCCTATCCATCTCTGGTGTTTTGCATTCTGCAGCATTAGCAAACTAGAACACCAGAAAAGAAATAAAGACAAGAAAAAAAAAAAGAAAAGGAAACTCACATCCTCCCATATCCCTAACCAACCCCCCTGGTGTTGACTCATAGTATTGGTGTAGTACATTTGTTACTGTTTATGAAAGAATGTTGAAATACTACTAACTGTAGTACATAATTTGCAATAGGTATATATTTTTTCCTATATACCCCTTTATTAATAACTTCTAGTTGTAATGTCATACATTTGTTCTGGTTCATGAAAGAGATTTCTAATATTTGTACAGTTAATCTCGGACATTACCTGCCACAAGGTTTACTGTTTTATACATTCTCTGGTGACTGAAATGACTCTGAACTTCTCCTTTCCACCACCTTTACACACCATTCAGCACTGTTAGTTATTCTCACAACATGCTACCATCACCTCTGTCCATTTCCAAATATTTAATTTCATCCTAGTTGAATGTTCTACTCATACTAAGCAACTGCTCCCCATTCTTTAGCCTCATTCTATATCTTGGTAACTTATATTTCATGTCTATGAGTTTACATATTATAATTAATTCCTGTCAGTGAGACCCTGCAATATTTGACCTTATGTGTCTGGCTTATTTCACTCCGTATATTGCCCTCAAGGTTTCATCATCGACCCATTTTTTTTAAGATATTTTTGTTCACACGCCATACATTCCATCCTAAGTAAACAATCGATGGTTCCCTGTATAGTCACATATTTATGTGTTAACCACCATCACCACTATCTATATAAGGGCATCTACATTTCTTCCACAAGGCAGGAGGGAGACTCAAAGAAGGTAGAGAGGCAAAAGAAAAAGAAAAAAGACAGAGGAAAACAAACAAACAAACAAAAAACATGACAGCTAGGAAGCAGCAAAAGGAAAGATAACCTTTGATCTAAGGAAAGATAACCTTAGATCAAAGTAGAATAAAGAGTCAGACAACACCACCAATGCCAAGAGTCCCATACCCCTCACTTATGCCCCCTCTTATATGCATTTAGCTTTGGTATATTGCCTTTGTTAGATTACAAGAAGCATAATACAATGTTTCCGTTAATTACAGTCTCTAGTTTGCCTTGATTGTATTTTTCCCCAATACCTCCCTATTATTAACAACTTGCAAGGTCGACATTCATTTGTTCTCCCTCATGAAAAAATGTATTTGTACATTTTATCACAATTGTTGAGCACTCTAGGTTTCACTGAGTTATACAATCCCATTCTTTATCTTTCCTCTTTCCTTCTAGTGTCCCACATGCTCCTAATCTTCCTATTTCAACCATACTTACAGTCATCTTTGTTCAGTGTACTTACATTGCTGTGCTACCATCACCCAAAATTGTTCTCCAAACCTCTCACTCCTGTCTTTTCCTGTCTGTAGTGCTCCCTTTAGTATTTCCTGTAAGGCAGGTATCTTGTTCACAAACTCTCTCATTGTGTGTTTGTCAGAGAATATTTTAAACTCTCCCTCATATTTGAAGGACAGTTTTGCCAGATATAGGATTCTTGGTTGGTGGTTTTTCTCTTTCATTATCTTCAATATATCACCCCCACTTCCTTCTTGCCTCCATGATTTCTACTGAGAAATCTGCACATAGTTTTATCAAGCTTCCTTTGTATGTGATGGATCACTTTTCTCTTGCTGCTTTCAGGATTCTCTGTCTTTGATGTTTGATAATCTGATTATTAAGTGTCTTGATGTAGGCCTATTCAGATTTATTCTGTTTGGAGTATGCTGTGCTTCTTGGGTCTGTAATTTTATGTCTTTCACAAGAGATGGGAAATTTTCATTGATTATTTCCTCTATTATTGCTTCTGCCCCTTATCCCTTCTCTTCTCCTTCTGGGACAACAATGATATTTACATTCTTGTATATTGTTTTGTCCTTTAGTTTCTGGAGATGTTGCTCATATTTTTCATTCTTTTCTCCATTTGTTCTTTTGTGTGTAGGCCTTCAGGTGCCTTGTTCTCCAGTTCCTGAGTGTTTTCTTCTGCCTCTTGAGTTCTGCTGTTGTGTGTTTCCATTGTGTCTTTCATCTCCTATGCCTTTCATTTCCATAGATTCTGACAGTTGTTTTTTTTGAACTTTCGATTTCTGCCTTATGTACACCCAGTGTTTTCTTTATAGCCTGTATCTCTTTTGTTATATCTTCTCTAAACTTTTTCGATTGATTTAGCATTAGTTGTTTAAATTCCTGTATCTTAGTTGAAGTGTACATTTGTTCCTTTGACTGAGCCATAACTTCATTTTTCTTAGTGTAGGTTGTAGTTTTCTGTTGTTTAGGCATCTGGCCTCCTTGGTTACCCCAATCAGGTTTTCCAAGATGAGAGCAGGCCCAGAAGGAGGAAATATTCAGTATCTGGTTTCCCTGATGGTGTGTCTTAGAGGATTGACACACCCTGTGCTTTTCTGCCCAGCAGGTGCGCTGGTCAACCTGTCACTCTAGACTGGTGTAAGGAGGTGTGGCCCGTGGCTGCTTTCCCCCAGGCTCTGGGGTCTTGTTCTGAATGGGAGGCAGGTAGTAGAGCTGGGCCCCACCGAATCTTTCCTCTTGGGAAGCTATGCCCCCTAGAGAGAGGTCATTTGTATATAAATAGATTCTTTTTTTCTCTGACTCTGCTATCTCCACCCTTGTCTGGGTCAGAGTGCTGCAATTTTAAAATGGCTGAGGCTTTCTCTACTGCAAAGCACTGTGAGCTGAAAATGGTTGAGGCTTTCTCCACTGAGCCATCCAGGTTGACAGAGAGAGAAAGAGACAGAAAACCCCTTTTCAGGGTCAATCTTTGGTCCCTAATTCACCCATTGGCCAGAGATAGCATCCGATCCTTTTGGCTCGTGTCCTGAGACAGATACGTCCCCTGACTCTCCCAAGGTCAGTTGTCTCTGAAAGCCTCTGTCTGCTTTTTGGGGATTCACAGTCTGTATTGAGCAGTTAACATTAAAACCCCAGTTGGAGCTGGGCTGAGGTATACTCGCTTGTTTAGAGAGTGCTACTCTCTAGCACAGTGAGCCTTCTGTGAGGGAGGGGCTCTCAGCTCTCAGCTCAGGTCCTCAGTTTTTACTTACAGATTTTATGCTGTGATCTTGGACATTCCTCCCAATTCAGGTTGGTTTATGATAAGTGGACAGTCACGTTTGTCTCCCTTTAGTGATTCCAGGTTATTTACTTGTTGTTCCTGTTGTTTATTAATTGTTCCAGGGGGACTAACTAGCTTCCACTCCTCTTTATGCTGCCATCTTAGCTCCTCTCCCTCCAACATACTCTTAAACACCTGATAGGTTAAAGAGATAATCAGAAGTGAAATTATGTAATATCTTTAGGTGAATGAAAATGAACATACAACATACCAAAACTTATGTGATGCAGCAAAGGCAGTGCTGACAGGGAAATTTATAGCACTAATTCCTCACATTAAAAAAGAAGAAAGACTTCAAAACTGAGACCTAATCTCAAAACTGGAAGAACTAGAAAAAGAAGAGCAAACTAAACCCAATGCAAGCAGAAGGAAGGAAATAACAAAGATTAGAGCAGAGATAAATGAAATAGAGAACTAAAAACAGAGGAGAGAATCAATAAACTACAAGTTGGTTCTTTGAAAAGATCAATAAAATTGAAAAACATTTAGCTAGACTGACAAAAAAAGAGAGAGTATAGGAATAACAAAAATCAGAAATGAAAAGGGGGGCATTACCACAGACCCCTCAGAAATAAAAAGCACTGTAAGAGGATACTATGAACAATTGTAGACAAATTAAATAACCTAGGTAAAATGGACAAATTCTTAGAAATACACAAACAAACTACATTGACTGGAGAAGAAATAGAATGCCTAAACAAACCAACTATTAGTAAAGAGATTGAATCAGTAATCAAAAACCTACCAACAAAGAAATGCCCAGGATGATATGGCTTCACAGTGGAATTCTACCAAACATTCCAAGAAGACCTAACTCCAATTCTGCACAAACTCTTTCAAAAAATTGAAGAGGAGGGAACACTCCCTAATTCATTCTACAAGACCAACATCACCCTCACACCAAAGCCAAAGATATGGCAAGAAAAGAAAACTAGAGAGCAATATCTCTTATGAATATATTTGCAAAAATCCTCAGCAAAATACTAGCAAGCCATATCCAACAGCACATTAAAAGAATTATACACCATGATCAAGTGGGATTTATCCCTGGTATGTAATGTAGGTTCAACATGAGAAAATTAATTAATGTAATACACCACATTAACAGAATGAAGTACCAAAAAACCACATGATCATCTTGATTGATGCAGAAAAGTCATTTGACAAAATCCAGCACCACTTTATGGTAAAAACACTTAGAAAACTAGGAATAGAAGGAGACTTCCTCAAAGCAATAGCAGGCATATATGAAAAGTCCATAGCTAATATCCTACTTAATGGTGAAAGATTGAAAACTTTTGCTGTAAGATCAGGAGAAAGACAATGATGCCCACTGTCACCACTATTATTCATCATTGTATTGGAAGTTCTTGTCACAGCAATTATGCAAGAAAAAGAAATAAAAGGCATCCAAGTATGAAAGGAAGAAATAAAACTTCCTCTATTTGTAGATGATATGATCCTATAAATAGAAAATCCAGAAAATTTCACAAGAATGCTCCTAAAGCTAATAAATGAATTCAGCGAAGTGGCAAGGTACTAGAGCAATGCCCAGTAATTAGTGCTTCTGTACACAAGCAATGAACAATTGGAAGAAGAAATCAAGAAAAAAAATTCCATTCATAATAGCAACTAAAAGAATCAAATATCTAGGGATAAATGTAACCAAGGATGTAAAGGACTTGCACATAGAAAACCACAAAATATTGCTAAAAGAAATCAAAGAAGATGTAAATAAATGGAAGGACATTCTATATTCATGTATTGGAAGACTAAATAGCATTAAGATGTCAATACTACCTAAAGCAATTTATAGATTCAATCCAATCTGAATCAAAATCCCAACAACCTTCTTTTCAGAAATGGAAAGCCAATCATTCAATTTATATGGAAGGGTAAGGAGTACTGAATAGCCAAAGCCATCTTGAAAAAGAAGAATGAAGATGGAGGATTCACAGTTCCTGATATGAAAACTTATTACAAAGCCACAGTAATCAAAGCAATATGGTAATGGCAAAGGGACAGACATATAGACAAATGGAATTGAATTGAGAACTCAGTAAACAACCATCACATTTATGGCCAACTGATTTTGGACAAGGGGACAAAGACCACTCAATTGGGAAAGAAAAGTCTTTTTAAAAGTGATGCTGGGCCTGAATCTGCTGAACTGTAATCCAGTAGACTTGATTCTTGATGATGATTGTAAAACCATATAGCTTTTCTCATGTGACCATGTGATTGTGAAAAACTTGTGACTGATGCTCCCTTTATCCAGTGTATGGGCAGATGAGCAATAAAATAAAGACAAAAATATATAAATATTAGCAGGGGAAGTGGTATGGGATGTTTTGGGTGTTCTTTATATTTTTATTTTTTTCTTTATTTTGGAGTAATGAAAATGTTCTAAAATTGATGGCGACAATGAATGCACAACTATGTGATGATACTGTGAGCCACTGATTGCATACTTTGGGTGGATTTTATGGTGTGTGAATATATCTCAATAAAATTGCATTAAAATGGTGCTAGAAAAACTGCATATCTATTTGCAAAAAAAGATGAGGACAATTACATCACACCACATATGAAAATCAGCTCAAAATGGATCAAAGGCCTATGAGGTCAAACTATCAAACTCTTAGGAAAAAACATAGGAAAGCATCTTCAAGACTTTGGTTAGGCAATGGTTTCTTAGACTTTTCACATAAGGCACAAGTACGGAATGAAAAAATAGATAAATGGAGCACCATCAAAGTTAAAAACTTTTGTGCCTCAAAGGACTTTATCATGAAAGTAAATCGACTACCTACACAATGGGAAAAATTTATCCAGAATATGTAAAGAAATCCCTCAACTTAAAACAAAAAGACAAACAACCCAATTTAAAAATGGACAAAAGACTTGAATAGCCATCTCCCCAAAGAAGATATACAAATGGCCAGAAAGCACATAAAATGTGGGTATCCCCCAGAACTTATTCTCACTTTACATATTCTCCCTGATATATTTGATTCATACTCACAGCTCCCATTCCCAAGTATATCATAACTCCCAGATAAATATTTCCAACCTATATCTCTCCTCTGAGCTCCAGGCACTTATTGTCTATCTTTATACTTGAAATTTCCACTAGTGTTACCTCCAGACACTTGATACTCAAGTTGTCTAAATCTGAACTCATTTTCTCACATTAACCATATTATATCATGTTCTTGTGTTCTCTTTCTTACAATCACCCAAGTCAGAAATCTAGGTATCATCTTTGACTTCCCCTTCGTCTTTACCCCTACCATTTCCTCAGTTACCAAGTTCTCTTGATTATTTCTATTAAATATCCATTAAACTGTTCATTACTCTTTTTTTTTTTTTTTTTTAAATCATCATTTTATTGAGATATATTCACATACCATGCAGTCATACAAAACAAATTGTACTTTCGATTGTTTACAGTACCATTACATAGTTGTACATTCATCACCTAAATCAATCCCTGACACCTTCATTAGCACACACACAAAAATAACAAGAATAATAATTAGAGTGAAAAAGAGCAATTGAAGTAAAAAAGAACACTGGGTACCTTTGTCTGTTTGTTTCCTTCCCCTACTTTTCTACACATCCATCCATAAACTAGACAAAGTGGTGTTTGGTCCTTATGGCTTTCCCAATCCCATTGTCACCCCTCATAAGCTACATTTTTATACAACTGTCTTCGAGATTCATGGGTTCTGGGTTGTAGTTTGATAGTTTCAGGTATCCACCACCAGCTACCCCAATTCTTTAGAACCTAAAAAGGGTTGTCTAAAGTGTGCATAAGAGTGCCCACCAGAGTGACCTCTCGGCTCCTTTTGGAATCTCTCTGCCACTGAAGCTTATTTCATTTCCTTTCACATCCCCCTTTTGGTCAAGAAGATGTTCTCCGTCCCACGGTGCCAGGTCTACATTCCTCCCTGGGAGTCATATTCCACGTTGCCAGGGAGATTCACTTCCCTGGGTGTCTGATCCCACGTAGGGGGGAGGGCAGTGATTTCACCTTTCAAGTTGGCTTAGCCAGAGAGAGAGGGCCACATCTGAGCAACAAAGAGGCATTCAGGAGGAGACTCTTAGGCACAAATACAGGGAGGCCTAGTCTCTCCTTTGCAGCAACCGTCTTCCCAAGGGTAAAACTTATGGTAGAGGGCTCAACCCATCAAACCACCAGTCCCCTATGTCTGTGGTCATGTTAGCAACCATGGAGGTGGGGTAGGCGAATACCCCTGCATTCTCCACAGGCTCCTCAAGGGGGCACTACATCTTTTTTTTTTTTTTTTCCCCTTGTTTGTCTTTTTTCTTTTTTTTTTTTTTTTTTTTTAACTTTCCCTTCTTTTTTCAAATCACCTGTATGAAAAAAAAAGTTAAAAAGAAAACAAACATACAATAAAAGAGCATTTCAAAGAGACCATAGCAAGGGAGTAAGAAAAAGACAACTAACCTAAGATAACTGCTTAACTTCCAACATGTTCCTACTTTACCCCAAGAAAGTTACATAATATAGCAACATTTCAGTGAACTTGTTCCTACTACAACCATCAGAAATTAACAGACCATAGTCATTTCTGGGCATCCCCAGAACGTTAAATAGCTTATCTGTTCTTCCTGGATTATTGTTCCCCCTTCCTTAATTGCTCTCTACTGCTAGTTCCCCTACATTCTACATTATAAACCATTTGTTTTACATTTTTCAAAGTTCACATTAGTGGTAGCATATAATATTTCTCTTTTTGTGCCTGGCTTATTTCGCTCAGCATTATGTCTTCAAGGTTCATCCATGTTGTCATATGTTTCACCAGATCGTTCCTTCTTACTGCCGCGTAGTATTCCATCGTGTGTATATACCACATTTTATTTATCCACTCATCTGTTGAAGGACATTTGGGTTGTTTCCATCTCTTGGCAATTGTGAATAATGCTGCTATGAACATTGGCGTGCAGATATCTGTTCGTGTCACTGCTTTCCGATCTTCCGGGTATATACCGAGGAGTGCAATCGCTGGATCGAATGGTAGCTCTATATCTAGTTTTCTAAGGAACTGCCAGACTGACTTCCAGAGTGGCTGAACCATTATACAGTCCCACCAACAATGAATAAGAGTTCCAATTTCTCCACATCCCCTCCAGCATTTGAAGTTTCCTGTTTGTTTAATGGCAGCCATTCTAACCGGTGTTAGATGGTATCTCATTGTGGTCTTAATTTGCATCTCTCTAATAGCTAGTGAAGCTGAACATTTTTTCATGTGTTTCTTGGTCATTTGTATTTCCTCTTCAGAGAACTGTCTTTTCATATCTTTTGCCCATTTTATAATTGGGCTGTCTGTACTATTGTCATTGAGTTGTAGGATTTCTTTGTATATGCAAGATATCAGTCTTTTGTCAGATACATGGTTTCCAAAAATTTTTTCCCATTGAGTTGGCTGCCTCTTTACCTTTTTGAGAAATTCCTTTGAGGTGCAGAAACTTCTAAGCTTGAGGAGTTCCCATTTATCTATTTTCTCTTTTGTTGCTTGTGCTTTGGGTGTAAAGTCTAGGAAGTGGCCTCCTAATACAAGGTCTTGAAGATGTTTTCCTACATTATCTTCTAGGAGTTTTATGGTACTTTCTTTTATATTGAGATCTTTGGTCCATTTTGAGTTACTTTTTGTGTAGGGGGTGAGGTAGGGGTCCTCTTTCATTCTTTTGGATATGGATATCCAACTCTCCCAGCCCCATTTGTTGAAAAGACCATTATGGCTCAGTTCGGTGACTTTGGGGGCCTTATCAAAGATCAGTCGGCCATAGATCTGAGGGTCTATCTCTGAATTCTCAATTCGATTCCATTGATCTATATGTCTATCTTTGTGCCAGTACCATGCTGTCTTGGCAACTGTGGCTTTATAATAAGCTTCAAAGTCAGGGAGTGTAAGTCCTCCCACTTCGTTTTTCTTTTTTAGAGTGTCTTTAGCAATTCGAGGCATCTTCCCTTTCCAAATAAATTTGATAACTAGCTTTTCCAAGTCTGCAAAGTAGGTTGTTGGAATTTTGATTGGGATTGCATTGAATCTGTAGATGAGTTTGGGTAGAATTGACATCTTAATGACATTTAGCCTTCCTATCCATGAACATGGAATATTTTTCCATCTTTTAAGGTCCCCTTCTATTTCTTTTAGTAGAGTTATGTAGTTTTCTTTGTATAGGTCTTTTACATCTTTGGTTAAGTTGATTCCTAGGTACTTGATTTTTTTAGTTGCTATTGAAAATGGTATCTTTTTCTTGAGTGTCTCTTCAGTTTGTTCATTTCTAGCATATAGAAACATTACTGACTTATGTGCATTAATCTTGTATCCCGCTACTTTGCTAAATTTGTTTATTAGCTCTAGTAGGTGTATCGTTGATTTCTCAGGGTTTTCTAGATATAAGATCATATCATCTGCAAACAATGACAGTTTTACTTCTTCTTTTCCAATTTGGATGCCTTTTATTTCTTTGTCTTGCCGGATTGCCCTGGCTAGCACTTCCAGCACAATGTTGAATAACAGTGGTGACAGCGGGCATCCTTGTCTTGTTCCTGATCTTAGAGGGAAGGCTTTCAGTCTCTCACCATTGAGTACTATGCTGGCTGTGGGTTTTTCATATATGCTCTTTATCATGTTGAGGAAGTTTCCTTCAATTCCTACCTTTTGAAGTGTTTTTATCAAAAAGGGATGTTGGATTTTGTCAAATGCTTTTTCAGCATCTATTGAGATGATCAATTGATTTTTCCCTTTCGAGTTTTTAATGTGTTGTAATACATTGATTGTTTTTCTGATGTTGAACCATCCTTGCATGCCTGGAATGAACCCCACTTGGTCATGGTGTATGATTTTTTTAATGTGTCTTTGGATTCGATTTGCAAGTATTTTGTTGAGGATTTTTGCATCTATATTCATTAGGGAGATTGGCCGGTAGTTTTCCTTTTTTGTAGCATCTTTGCCTGGTTTTGGTATTAGATTGATGTTAGCTTCATAAAATGAGTTGGGTAGTGTTCCATTTTTTTCAATGTTTTGAAAGAGTTTGAGTAAGATTGGTGTCAGTTCTTTCTGGAAAGTTTGGTAGAATTCCCCTGTGAAGCCATCTGGCCCTGGGCATTTATTTGTGGGAAGATTTTTGATGACTGATTGGATCTCTTTGCTTGTGATGGGTTGGTTGAGGTCTTCTATTTCTTCTCTGGTCAGTCTAGGTTGTTCATATGTTTCCAGGAAATTGTCCATTTCTTCTACATTATCCAGTTTGTTGCCATACAGTTGTTCATAATATCCTCTTATAATTTTTTTAATTTCTTCAGGATCTGCAGTTATGTCACCTTTTTCATTCATTATTTTGTTTATATGGGTCTTCTCTCTTTTTGATTTTGTCAGTCTAGCTAGGGGCTTGTCAATCTTGTTGATCTTCTCAAAGAACCAACTTTTGGTGATATTTATCCTTTCTATTGTTTTTTTGTTCTCTATGTCATTTATTTCTGCTTTAATCCTTGTTATTTCTTTTCTTCTACTTGGTTTAGGATTGGTTTGCTGTTCATTTTCTAGCTTCTTCAGTTGATCCATTAGTTCTTTGATTTTGGCTCTTTCTTCCTTTTTAATATATGCGTTTAGTGCTATAAATTTCCCCCTTAGCACTGCTTTTGCTGCATCCCATAGGTTTTGGTATGTTGTGTTCTCATTTTCATTCGTCTCTATATATTTAGCAATTTCTCTTGCTATTTCTTCTTTAACCCACTGATTGTTTAGGAGTGTGTTGTTTAACCTCCAGGTATTTGTGAATTTTCTAAGTCTCTGATGGTTATTGACTTCTAATTGTATTCCATTGTGGTCAGAGAATGTGCTTTGAATAATTTCAATCTTTTTAAATTTATTGAGGCTTGTTTTATGTCCCAGCATATGATCTATTCTGGAGAAAGTTCCGTGAGCACTAGAAAAGTATGTGTATCCTGGTGATTTGGGATGTAATGTCCTGTAGATGTCTGTTAAATCTAATTCATTTATCAGATTGTTTAGGTTTTCAATTTCCTTATTGGTCTTCTGTCTGGTTGATCTATCTATAGGAGAGAGTGATGTGTTGAAGTCTCCCACAATTATTGTGGAAACATCAATTGCTTCCTTTAGTTTTGCCAATGTTTCTCTCATGTATTTTGTGGCACCTTGATTGGGTGCATAGACATTTACGATTGTTATTTCTTCTTGCTGAATTGCCCCTTTTATTAGTATGTAGTGGCCTTCTTTGTCTCTCAAAACATCCCTGCATTTGAAGTCTATTTTATCTGAGATTAATATTGCTACACCTGCTTTCTTTTGGCTGTAGCTTGCATGAAATATTTTTTTCCATCCTTTCACTTTCAATTTCTTTGTGTCCCTGTGTCTAAGATGAGTCTCTTGTATGCAACATATTGATGGTTCATTTTTTTTGATCCATTCTGCGAATCTATATCTTTTAATTGGGGAGTTTAATCCATTTACATTCAACGTTAAAACCGTGAAGGCATTTCTTGAATCGGCCATCTTATCCTTTGGGTTATGTTTGCCATATTTTTCCCTCTCTCTATTAATATCCTTTATTGTACCCATACCGAATCTCTTTAGTACTGAACCTTTCTCCAAGTCTCTCTGTCCTGTCTTTGTTTCTCTGTCTGTAGGGCTCCCTTTAGTATCTCCAGTAGGGCAGGTCTCTTGTTAGCAAATTCTCTCAGCATTTCTTTGTCTGTGAAAAATTTAAGCTCTCCCTCAAATTTGAAGGAGAGCTTTGCTGGATAAAGTATTCTTGGCTGGAAATTCCTCTCTCTCAGAATTTTAAATATATCGTGCCCTTGTCTTCTCGCCTCCATGGTGGCTGCTGAGTAGTCACTACTTAGTCTTATGCTGTTTCCTTTGTATGTGGTGAATTGCTTTTCTCTTGCTGCTTTCAGAACTTGCTCCTTCTCTTCTATGTTTGACAGTGTGATCAGTATATGTCTCGGAGTGGGTTTTTTTGGATTTATTCTATTTGGAGTTCGCTGAGCATTTATGATTTGTGTATTTATGTTGTTTAGAAGATTTGGGAAGTTTTCCCCAACAATTTCTTTGAATACTCTTCCTAGACCTTTACCCTTTTCTTCCCCTTCTGGGACACCAATGAGTCTTATATTCGGACGCTTCATATTATCTATCATATCCCTGAGGTCCATTTCGAGTTTTTCAATTTTTTTCCCCATTCTTTCTTTTATGCTTTCATTTTCCATTCTGTCATCTTCCAGGTCACTGATTCGTTGTTCAGCTTCCTCTAGTCTTGTACTATGAGTGTCCAGAATCTTTTTAATTTGGTCAACAGTTTCTTTAATTTCCATAAGATCATCCATTTTTTTATTTAGTCTTGCAATGTCTTCTTTATGCTCTTCTAGGGTCTTCTTGATTTCCTTCATATCCCGTACTAGGGTCTCATTGTTCATCTTTAGTTCTTTGAGTAGCTGCTCTAGGTGTGTCTCTTCTGGTCTTTTGATTTGGGTGCTTGGGCTTGGGTTATCCATATCGTCTGGTTTTTTCATATGCTTTATAATTTTCTGTTGTTTTTGGCCTCGTGGCATTTGCTGTCCTTGATAGGGTTCTTTTAGGGTTTGTAGACCAGTTGAAGTCCTTATCTCTAGTTTATCAGATCTACAGCTTCGTGGAGTACACTTTCTCTAACTAACCAGCAGGTGGCGTCCACGAGCCACCTGTTCTCCACAAGCCAGATCTCCCCTGCTTAGCCTTTTTGGTGAGTGGGGGAGTGAGTCTTGTGGGGCCCAATTGGTGTCCCAAGCTTGCGTGTGTAGTTGGTGTTGCCTGCCCTGTATGTGGGGCGTGTTTCTGGGCAGTCGGAGAGGGGGGGGTGGCCCTAACAATCAAATCTCCCTGATGATCCTAGAGTTTTAAAGCTACTGCAATAGTCTAATCCTTCAGTTCAGTCCTGCCACAGTTTGTCTCTGCCACTGACCCACAAGTCTTTGATATTGGCGTATGGCTCCTGAGACTTGCAAGTGGGCCCCTCTTCCAGGCTGTGCACCCCGGGTCCTCTGTTGAGGGATGACTGTGCTATGTCACAGGTGAGTGCCGTCCCCCCAGGGCAGTTCTGGGCTGCTGGGCTGTGTTGGGAGGCTCCCAGTCTGCTCAAATGATGGCTGAATGGGGCTCTGTTAATTCACACTGCTCCCCCTTCCCAGCTCTGGGACATTCAGCTGAGGTTGCAGGGAAGGCTAATGTCCACGCCCAGTTTTGTGGTGTGTGCCTGTTATTTGAAGCACTTCCGTCACACTGGGTTGTCTGGGGCAGCTCTGGGCTATGGGGCTGGCGATGGGCAGGAGTGTTTCCTGTCCACCAGGATGGTGGCTGTGAGCGGACACCCCCCTTTTCTTGGGAAGTTGTGTTGTTTAGTGAATTTTCTCAGCCACTGGATTATTGCCTTTTGTCTCAGAGCTCTCTTATTTCTGCTCTTGACTTGACGTGCCCAAATTTCAATTCTTTGAAGCTTTCTGTATTGAGCTTCTTAGAGTAATTGTTTTAGAAAAAGCAAAAAGGATTTAAAAAAAAAAAAAAAAAAAAAAAACGGCCCACCTCAGAGATCTAATGGGTTATTGAAATGCTAATAGACAAAGCAACCAGGGCCATTAAGGAAAGGTGCCCTGGGCAGAGAGATCAGCCTTGCTTCGGGATTTGCATATGCGCCTCAAGGCCTGATGTCCGCCCTTCCCCTTTCTGTGTTCACCAGAACTCCAAAAATCCTCTGCTTTTACTTTGGAGCTTCTCGTGTTGTTTTCCTTCTATGCCCGTCTCCTCTCTGCTGGGCTGGCTGCTCTCAGAGTCTCTGGTGTCTGGCCTCAGTCTATCTATGGTTGGAGTTTGAATCAGTAGAATGAGTTTCCGATGAGAGCAGCCACTGCAATTCTCCCTTCTCCTTCCTGGAGCTGACAGCCCCTCCTCCCCCGGGACTGAGCCTGGCAGGGAGGGGCGCGGGTCCCCTGGCCGCAAAAACTTACAGATTTCGCTGATCTCAGCAGTTCCACGTTTTCATGAGTGTTGTATGAAGTATGCCCAAAGACAGATTGCTCTGTGGTGTCCAGTCCACGCAGTTCCTGGCTTTTTACCTACTTTCCTGGAGGAGTAACTAAAACATACAGCTCACCAGTCTGCCATCTTGCCCCGCCTCTGTTCATTACTCTTTAACCTCACTACTAACTGGGGATATTACAGTAACCCTGGGACATCGATGATGAAAGTCTAAAGGAACTGTTTCTCAGCTTCTAATCATGGCACCCTTCTTTTTTTTTAAGGAATTTTTTATTGTGAACTTTAACATGTATACATAACAGTGATAACTTTCAAAGTACAATTTAACAAGTAGTTAGCAAATTTCAAGGAATGTCATGGGTCACAGTTCCACAACTTCAGCTATTTCCATTATGGTAAAATATAACATGCATACAGAAGGGTATTAACTTTCGATGTACAGCTCAACAAGCAGTTATATAGGTAATTTCAAAAATTGTTATGGGTTACAGTTCCTCAGTTTCAGTTCTTTCCTTATTATGCAATATAGGGTATATACAGAAAAGTGAAGACTTTCAAAGCACAATTCAATGAATAGCTATAGAGCAAATTTCAAAGGATGTTATATGTTTCAGTTCCATCATGCCATTTATCTCCTTCCAGCTATTCCAACACCTCAGCATCTAAAAATATAGATATATTTATAGGGTTTCAGTATTCATAGACCTTTGTTAAATCTTATCTTGTTTGTTGCTACCCCTTCCTCTCACTTAATCTCTTTCTCCATCTTCAGGGGTGTCTAGGCAGTGAGCACCCTAACTTGTTCATATTGAAAGGGGTTGTTGACAGTATGGGGAAGAGGACTGCATCTGATTGTTGTTCTTAAAGAGGTGGTTGCCTCTGGGTTTTAGGACTTGTCTGGCATAGAAACACTCTGGTGGATTAAAGTTTCTGAGATAAAACTTAGCAAGAGAATATTTTATAGAATCTCAGGTAGGGACCTAGGTATTTGGGGACTACTTTTGGTAAGGGCTACCTGGAGCTTGCATAAGAGAAACCTCCAGGATAGCCTCTTGACTATTTAGGATCTCTCAGCCACTGTGACATCAGCTTGTTACTTTTCTCTTCCCACCCCCACCCCACCCCCACCTTTTGGTCAAGTAGTCCTGAGTAGACTCATGGAGCTTTGAGTCTAGTTTGGTGACCTTAGGACAAACCCCTTAGCCTCAGTGCCCTAACTTGCCAAATGCAGATCCCGGGTACCTCCTCTAACTGGTGGAGTTGTTGCAAGGATAAAATAAGAAGAGAGCTGTGCAAGGACTTTGGGAAAGTAAGATGTGACTACAATTCCTTGGGGGAGAGAAGCACATATTTCAGTGGAGATGAACTGGGGATAGGGGCAGGGATGAATATGCTCAGCCAACAACCAACATTTTTGAGATGCATGCACCAAGCACCTGCTGTGTCCCTGGCCTTGATCTAGGCAGTGGAAGCAAAAGCTGAACCAGACATGAACCTTTCCTTCCATAGGCTCACAGTCCAGCTGGGAGGGTACATATGGTAGGGGGTGGTACAGTCTTAGCCAGGACAATAGAAGGATTCAAATAAACTCAAGAAAGAGGCATTTATTCTTGGGAATTCCATGGAATCCAATAAAAAGCATAATAAGCAGGACTGTCATGGGGACCCCAGTATCAGAAGACCTTCGCCCCAGAGAACCAAGCTCACAGGGCCTTTGCCTTTCAAATCCTTTAGACTGTGTTTCAGATTAGCACATGAATCAACAAAACAATGATCTTTGGTAATACATGTTATGAAATAACTAAATATGGTACTGTGGCAGAGAATAATGATGGGGGCTGGTTTAAAGGGAAAGGCTTTCCAAGGAGAAAACATTTAACCTTAATCTAAGGGATGACAAGGAATCTGCGGTGGAGAGAGCCAGGCAGCTGCATGAGGAAATGCAAAGGCCTTGCAGTCAGAAAGAATTAAGTGGCCAGAGTGTAGTGAATATGAGATCAAGTCAGAGGCCAGACTATGCAAGGCCGGGGGCTTGCTCTTCTGCACCAAGACAGTCCCAATCCATGTCAGTAGGAGGATGAGCCATTTTCCAAGACCCCGGTTTTAATCCTCATATGGCTGCATGGTCCCCGCCTGCCTCTGGGTATCCGTTGCCTTCCGGAACTGACTAGCATCACACAGCTGTAGACAGAGTCACTCATACATCCCAGGTTTCCTGGGACAGCACCACACATGCCACTTACCTGGGCTTAATTATAGCACTCGAACATGTCCCAGTTAGGACATTAAGTTTTAAGGTCACTCTGTTTATGGGAGAAGAAAGGTGCATTTAGGAGTGCTGTTGGCAATGGGTTAGGCTGTTTGCCCATGTTTTTTTTTTAATTCGTTTTATTGAGATATATTCACATACCATGCAGTAATACAAAACAAATCATACATTCAATTGTTCACAGTACCATACATAGTTGTGCATTCATCACCAAAATTAATCCCTGACACCTTCCTTACCACACACACACAAATAACAAGAAGAATAATTAAAGTGAAAAAGAGCAATTAAAGTAAAAAAGAACACTGAGTGCCTTTGTTTGTTTGTTTGTTTGTTTCCTTCCCCCATTTTTCTACACATCCATCCATAAACTAGACAAAGGGGAGTGTGGTCCATATGGCTTTCCCAATCACATTGTCACCCCTCATAAGCTGCATTTTTATACAATTGTCTTCAAGATTCATGGGTTCTGGGTTGTAGTTTGATAGTTTCAGTATCTACCGCCACCTACCCCAATTCATTAGAACCTAAAAACAGTTGTCTATATTGTGCATAAGAGTGCCCACCAGAGTGATCTCTCGGCTCCTTTTAGAATCTCTCAGCCACTGAAACCTATTTCATTTTCTTTCACATCCCCCTTTTGGTCAAGGAGATGTTCTCCATCCCATGATGCCAGGTCCAGATTCCTCCCTGGGAGTCATATTCCACATTGCCAGGGGTATTTACACCCCTGGGTGTCAGATCCCATGTACAGGGGAGGGCAGTGATTTCACCTGCCAAGTTTGCTTAGCTAGAGAGAGAGGGCCACACCTGAGCAACAAAGAGGCATTCAGGAGGAGGCACTTCGGCAAAATTATAGGGAGGCCTAGCCTCTCCTTTGCAGCAACAGTCTTCCCAAGGGCAAGTCCTGTGGTAGAGGGCTCAGCCCATCAAACCACCAGTCCCCTATGTCTGTGAGCACATCAGCAACCATCGTGGTGGGGCAGGCCAATACCCCTGCATTCTCCACCAGCTCCTCAAGGGGGCTCTGCATATTTTTTCCTTGTTTTTTTTTTAATTAACTCTTTTTTTAAATCAACTATATAAAAAATAAAAAAATTAAAAAATAAAAAAAAACGTACAATAAAAGAACATTTCAAACAGACTATAACAAGGGAGTAAGAAAAAGACAACTAACCTAAGATAACTACTTTACTTCCAACATGTTCCTACTCTACCGCAAGAAAGTAACCTAATATAGCAACATTTCTGTGAACTTGGTCCTACTATACCCATCAGAAATTAACAGACCATAGTCATTCCTGGACATTCCCAGAATGTTAAATTTACCCATAATAGCTTATCTGTTCTTATTGGATTATTGTTCCCCCTTCCTTAATTGCTCTCTATTGCTAGTTCCCCTACATTCCACATTACAAACAATTTGTTTTACAGTTTTCAATGTTCACATTAGTGGTAGCATATAATATTTCTCTTTTTGTGCCTGACTTATTTCGCTCAGCATTATGTCTTCAAGGTTCATCCATGTTGTCATATGTTTCATGACATCGTTCCTTCTTACTGCTATGTAGTATTCCATCATGTGTATATACCACATTTTATTTATCCACTCATCTGTTGAAGGACATTTGAGTTGTTTCCATATCTTGGCATTTGTGAATAATGTTGCTGTGAACATTCGCATGCAGATATCTGTTCATGTCACTGCTTTCAGATCTTCTGGGTATATACCGAGACGTGCAATTGCTGCATCAAAGGGTAACTCTGTATTTAGTTTTCTAAGGAACTGCCAGACTGACTTCCAGAGTGGCTGAACCATTATACAGTCCCACCAACAATGAATAAGAGTTCCAATTTCTCCACATCCTCTCCAGCATTCGTAGTTCCTGTTTGTTTAATGGCAGCCATTCTAATCGGTGTGAGATGGTATCTCATTGTGGTCTTAATTTGCATCTCTCTAATAGCTAGGGAAGCTGAACATTTTTTCATGTGTTTCTTGGCCATTTGTGTTTCCTCTTCAGAGAACTGTCTTTTCATATCTTTTGCCCATTTTATAATTGGGCTGTCTGTACTATCATCATTGAGTTGTAGGATTTCTTTATATATGCAAGATATCAGTCTTTTGTCAGATACATGGTGTTCTAGTTTGCTAATGCTGCAGAATGCAAAACACCAGAGAGGGATTGGCTTTTATAAAAAGGGGGTTTATTTGGCTGCACAGTTACAGTCTTAAGGCCATAAAGTGTCCAAGGTAACACATCAGTAATCGGGTACCTTCACTGGAGGATGGCCAATGGCGTCCGGAAAACCTCTGTTATCTGGGAAGGCATGTGGCTGGCGTCTGCTCCAAAGTTCTGGTTTCAAAATGGCTTTCTCCCAGGACATTCCTCTCTAGCAAGCTTGCTCCTCTTCAAAACATCACTCACAGCTGCACTGAGTTCCTTCTCTTTGAGTCAGCACGTTTATATGGCTCCACTGATCAAGGCCCACCCTGAATGGGTGGGGCCATGCCTCCATGGAAATATCCCGTCAGTTATCATCTACAGTTGGGTGGGGCGCATCTCCATGCAAACAACCTAATCCAAACGTTCCAACTTAATCCCCACTATTCTGCCTGCCCCACAAGATTGCATCAAAGAATATGGCTTTTTCTGGGGGACATAATACATTCAAACCGGCACACATGGTTTCCAAAAATTTTTTTCCCATTGAGTTGGCTGCGTCTTTACCTTTTTGAAAAATTCCTTTGAGGTACAGAAACTTCTAAGCTTGAATCGTTCCCATTTATCTATTTTTACTTTTGTTGCTTGGGCTTTGGGTGTAAAGTCTAGGAAGCAGCCGCCTACTACAAGGTCTTGAAGATGTTTTCCTACATTATCTTCTAGAAGTTTTATGGTACTGTCTTTTATATTGAGATCTTTGATCAATTTTGAGTTAGTTTTTGTGTAGGGTGTGAGGTAGGGGTCCTCTTTCATTCTTTTGGATATGGATATCCAACTCTCCCAGCCCCATTTGTTGAAAAGACTGTTATGACCCAGTTCAGTGACTTTCGGGGCCTTATCAAAGATCAGTTGGCCATAGATCTGGGGGCCTATCTCCGAATTCTCAATTCAATTCCATTGATCAATATATCTACCTTTGTGCCAGTACCATGCTGTTTTGGCAACTGTGGCTTTATAATAAGCTTCAAAGTCAGGGAGTGTAAGTCCTCCCACTTCGTTTTTCTTTTTTAGAGTGTCTTTAGCAATTCGAGGCATCTTCCCTTTCCAAATAAATTTGATTACTAGCGTTTTCAAGTCTGCAAAGTAGGTTGTTGGAATTTTGATTGGGATTGCATTGAATCTGTAGATGAGTTTGGGTAGAATTGACATCTTAATGACATTTAGCCTTCCTATCCATGAACATGGAATATTTTTCCATCTTTTAAGGTCCCCTTCTATTTCTTTTAGTAGAGTTGTGTAGTTTTTTTTGTATAGGTCTTTTACATCTTTGGTTAAGTTTATTCCTAGGTACTTGTTTTTTTCAGTTGCTATTGAAAATGATATCTTTTTCTTGAGTGTCTCTTTAGTTTGTTCATTTCTAGCATATAGAAACATTACTGACTTATGTGCATTAATCTTGTATCCCGCTACTTTGCTAAATTCATTTATTAGCTCTAGTAGCTATATCATTGATTTCTCAGGGTTTTCCAGATATAAGATCATATCATCTGCAAACAATGACAGTTTTACTTCTTCCTTTCCAATTTGGATGCCTTTTATTTCTTTGTCTTGCCGGATTGCCCTGGCTAGCACTTCCAGCACAATGTTGAATAACAGTGGTGACAGCGGGCATCCTTGTCTTGTTCCTGATCTTAGAGGGAAGGTTTTCAGTCTCTCACCATTGCGTACTATGCTGGCTGTGGGTTTTTCATATATGCTCTTTATCATATTGAGGAAGTTTCCTTCAATTCCTACCTTTTGAACTGTTTTTATCAAAAAGGGATGTTGGATTTTGTTGAATGATTTTTCAGCATCTACTGAGATGATCATTTGATTATTCTCTTTTGATTTGTTAATGTGTTGTAATACATTGATTGATTTTCTTATGTTGAACCATCCTTGCATGCCTGGAATGAACCCCACTTGGACATGATGTATGATTTTTTTTAATATGTCTTTGGATTCGATTTGCCAGTATTTTGTTGAGAATTTCTGCATCTATGTTCATTAGGGAGATAGGCCTGTAGTTTTCCTTTTTTGTAGCATCTTTGCCTGGTTTTGGTATTAGATTGATGTTAGCTTCATAAAATGAGTTAGGTAGTGTTCCATTTTCTTTGATGTTTTGAAAGAGTTTAAGTAAGATTGGTGTCAGTTCTTTTTGGAAAGTTTGGTAGAATTCCCCTGTGAAGCCATCTGGCCCTGGGCATTTATTTGTGGGAAGCTTTTTGATGACTGATTGAATGTCTTTGCTTGTGATTGGTTGGTTGAGGTCTTCTGTTTCTTCTCTGGTCAGTCTAGGTTGTTCATATGTTTCCAGGAAATTGTCCATTTCCTCTGCATTATCAAGTTTGTTGGCATACAGTTGTTCATAGTATCCTCTTATAATTTTTTTAATTTCTTCAGGATCTGCAGTAATGTCACCTTTCTCATTCATTATTTTGTTTATTTGGGTCTTCTCTCTTTTCCATTTTGTCAGTCTAGCTAGGGGCTTGTCAATCTTGTTGACCTTCTCAAAAAACCAACTTTTGGTGTTATTTATCCTCTCTACTGTTTTTTTGTTCTCTATGTCATTTATTTCTGCTTTAATCCTTGTTATTTCTGTTCTTCTACTTGGTTTAGGATTGGTTTGCTTTTCATTTTCTAGCTTCTTCAGTTGATCCATTAGTTCTTTGATTTTGGCTCTTTCTTCCTTTTTAATATATGCATTTAGTGCTATAAATTTCCTCTTCAGTACCACTTTTTCTGCATCCCATAAGTTTTGGTAAGTTGTGTTCTCATTTTCATTTGTCTCTATATATTTGGCAATTTCTCTTGCCATTTCCTCTTTAACCCACTGATTGTTTAGGAGCATGTTGTTTAACCTCCAGGTATTTGTGATTTTTCTAAGTTTCTGATGATTATTGGCTTCTAATTGTATTCCATTGTGGTCAGAGAATGTGCTTTGAATAATTTCAATTTTTTTAAATTTATTGAGGCTTGTTTTATGTCCCAGTATATGATCTATTCTGGAGAAAGTTCCACGAGTGCTAGAGAAGAATGTGTATCCTGGTGATTTGTAATGTAATGTTCTATATATGTCTGTTAAATCCAATTCATTTATCAGATTGTTTAGGTTTTCAATTTCCTTATTGGTCTTCTGTCTGGTTGATCTATGTATAGGAGAGAGTGTTGTGTTGAAGTCTCCCACAATTATTGTGGAAACATGAATTGGTTCCTTTAGTTTTGCCAGTGTTTCTCTCATGTATTTTGTGGCACCTTGATTGGGTGCATAGACATTTATGATTGTTATTTCTTCTTGTTGAATTGCCCCTTTTATTAGTATGTAGTGGCCTTCTTTGTCTCTCAAAACATCCTTGCATTTAAAGGCTATTTTATCTGAGATTAATATTGCTACACCTGCTTTCTTTTGGCTGTAGCTTGCATGAAATATTTTTTTCCATCCTTTCACTTTCAATTTCTTTGCATTCCTATGTCTATGATGAGTCTCTTGTATGCAACATATTATGGTTCATTTTTTTTGACCCATTCTGTGAATCTATATCTTTTAATTGGGGAGTTTAATCCATTCACATTCAATGTTATAACTGTGAAGGCATTTCTTGAATCAGCCATCTTATCCTTTGGTTCATGTTTGTCATTTTTTCCTGCTATTAATGTCCTTTAGCATACCCATACTGAATCTCTTTAGTACTGAACCTTTCTCCATGTCTCTCTCTGCTTTCTTTGTTTCTCTGTCAGTAGGGCTCCTTTAGTATCTCCAGTAGGGCAGGTCTCTTGTTAGCAAATTCTCTCAGCACTTGTTTGCCTGTGAAAAATTTAAGCTCTCTCTCAAATTTGAAGGAGAGCTTTGCTGGATAAAGAATTCTTGGTAGGCAATTTTTCTCACTCAGATTTTTAAGTATATCATGCCACTGCCTTCTTGCCTCCATGGTGGCTGCTGAGTAGTCACAACTTAGTCTTATGCAGTTTCCTTTGTATGTGGTGAATTGCTTTTCTCTTGCTGCTTTCAGAACTTGCTCCTTCTCTTCTGTATTTGACAGTGTGATCAGAATATGTCTCAGAGTGGGTTTATTTGGATTTATTCTGTTTGGAGTTCACTGGGCATTTATGATTTGCATATCTATGTTGTTTAGAAAGTTTGGGAAGTTTTCTCCAACAATTTCTTAGAATACTTTTCTTAGACCTTTACCCTTCTCTTCTCCTTCTGGAACACCAATGAGTCTTATATTTGGATGTTTTATTTTTTCTAGCATATTCCTGAGGTCCATTTCAATTTTTTCAATATTTTTCCCCATTCTTTCTTTTGTTCTTTCATTTTCCATTCTGTCATCTTCCAGGTCACTGATTCGCTGTTCAACTTCCTCTAGTCTTGTACTATGAGTATCCAGAATCTTTTTAATTTGGTCAACAGTTCTTTAATTTCCATAAGATCATCTATTTTTTTGTTTACTCTTGCAATTTCTTCTTTATGCACTTCTCGGGTCTTCTTGATGTCCTTTATATCTTGTGCTATGCTCTTCTTTATGTCCTTTATGTCCTGTGCCATGCTCCCATTGTTTGATTTTAGTTCTTTGATTAATTGCGCCAGGTATTGTGTCTCCTCTAATCTTTTGATTTGGGTGCTTAGGTGTTGGGTTATCCATATCGTCTGCTTTTTTCATATGCTTTAAAATTTTCCACTGTTTTTGGCCTCTTGGCATTTGCTTAACTTGATAGGGTTCTTGTAGGGTTTGTAGACTGATTAAAACCCTTATCTCTAATTTGTCAGATCTACAGCTTCAGGGAGTACACTTTCTCTAACTAACCAGCAGGTGGCATCTGTGAGCCACCTATTCCCCTCAAGCCAGTTCTCCCCCTCTTTGTCTTTCTGGTGAGTGGGGGTGTGAGTCTCGTGGGGTCCAATTGGTGCACCAAGCTTGCGTGTGTAGTTGGGGTTGCCCACCCTTTACATGGAACGTGTGTCTGGGTGGTCAGGGATGGGCGGCGGCTCTAACAATCAAATCTCCCTGGTGTTTCTGGAAATTTAAAGCTGTTGCAATATTCTAATCCTTCAGTTCAGTCTCACCTCACTTTTTCTCTGCCACTGACCCACAAGTCCTTGGTATTGGTGTATGGCCCTGGAGACTTGCATGTGGGTCCCTCTTCCAGGCTCTGCACCCCCAGGTCCTCTGTTGAGGGATGACTGTGCTATGTCACAGGTGAGTGCCTTTCCCCCAGGGCAGTTCTGGGCTGCAAGGCTGTGTAGGGAGGCTCCCAGTCTGCTGAAAGTATGGCTGACTGGGGTGTGTTAATTCACACTGCTCTGCCTTCCCAATTCTGGGACAACCAGCTGAGGGTGCAGGGATGGCTAATGTCCATGCCCAATTTTGTGGTGTGTGAGTGTGTTATTGGAAGCACTTCCCATCACACTGGGTTGTCTGGGGCAGCTCTGGGCTGTGGGGCTGGTGATGGGCAGGAGTGTTCCCTATCCATCGGGAAGATGGCTGTGAGAGGATGCCCCCCTTTTCTTGGGAAGTTGTGGTGTTTAGTGAATTTTGTCAGCCACTGGACTTATTGCCTTGTGTCTCAGAGCTCTCTTAGTTCTGCTCTTGTCTTGACTTCCCAAATTGCAAGTCTTTGAGGCTTTCTGTATTGGGCTTCTTAGAGTAATTGTTTTAGAGAAAGAGAAAAACATAAAAAAAAAAAAAAGGGAAAAGCCCTCCTTGCAGATCTAATGGGTTATTGAAATGCTAAGAGACAAGGCAATTAATTAGGGCCATTAAGGAACAGTCCAGGGGGCAGAGAAACCGGTTTTTCTTCTGGATTTGCATATGAGCCTGACTCTGCCTGAGCTCTGCCCTTCCACTTTCTATGTTCACCAGAACTTCAAAAAGCCTCCACTTTTATTTTTGGGTTTCTCTTGCTGTTTTTGCTATCCCTATCTCCTCTCCACCAGGCTGGCTGCTCCCAGATTCTCTGGTGTCTGGTCTCAGTCTATCTATGATTGGAGTTTGGATCAGTATAATGAGTTTCCGATAAAAGCCACAACTGCAGTTCTCCCTCCTCGTTCCCAGCACTGATGGTCCCTCCTCCCACAGGACTGAGCCTGGCAGGGAGGGGCACAAGTCCCCTAGCTGCAAGAACTTACAGATTTCACTGCTCTCAGCTGTTCCACGTGTTCATGAGTGTTGTATGAAGTATGCCCAAAGTCAAATTGCTCTGTGGTGTAAGGTCCATGCAGTTTCTGGCTTTCTACCTACTTCCCTGGAGGAGTAACTAAAACCTACACCTCATCACTCTACCATCTTGCCCCGCCCCCTCCATGGCACCCTTCTAATTCACATTGCTGCTGGAGTGTTTGTTCTAAAAAGCAAATCTGACTAGGTCATAACCCTTTTTAAATCATTTCCATGGCTCTCTGGCACTATTGGAGAGACTTTGGCTCTCCAGTAATGCCCATGTGACTCCTCATATCACCCAACCTATGTGAAAATAAATGCTCAAGAGATTGTTCAATACCTCCTGAATAGGAAGCATGACCCTTGTTTACAGATCCACAGAGAGATATGGGAACCACATATGAAAGTCACATAAAGAAACCATAATTGGATGATCCATAGGCCAGGAGGGAGTGAAAAAAAGATGCTGAAAACATTGGCTGTTGTTTGTGACTGCAAATTCTTCCTGTACTATATTCCTGAAAGATATCTTATATGAAAAATAATGTAATTAGTTTTGAAGCTAAGAACTCACAGACTGGTAAGGAGGAAGATGAGGCATTCTTACACTGGCCATCATTCAGAAGAATCACACAGGCTCCCTAACCCATTGTGCTTGGACTTGTCTTTCCACTTGCTGCAGGTCAGCCTCATTTCTGGAAAGTAGGATAATGTGGTCCTCACCTCAATGCCCAAGAAGGCATGGTCCTTGACCAACAACTTGGAAGGGTTTGATATATTTGGCATTCCTGACAATGGCCCTATAGTGGCCTAGAGACAGGCACACAAAGATCTTTCACTCTCAAGTAAAATGCGTTCTTACATGATTGTCACTGAGAACTTCATCCCAAGAGGTTTAGCAGAAGAGAAGTTCTACAAAGAATTTCAAAAGTGTAAGTGTTGTTTGCCTTGTTATGAGTCCAGCCTTGGGAAAAGCTCCTCTGGAGAGATTAACTGTGCCAGAATCCAGATCAGCTTGGACAAGAATTCTGGCACAGGCTGTGGACTATCCTTATGACCCACAACATCTAGAGAGAACATCTGGGAATAACTCAACAGCCTGACAGGGTCCAGAGAAAGCATGTGAAACCCCTCTGCTACATTTCTTTTGAGTCCAATCCCAGGGTAAGAAAGAGTTTGGCTGGATGTTTTCATGCTGTCAATGGTCTCAGAGCAAGGGTACAGTGGGATTGTCAGGGGGTCTTGAGTTAGAATGACCTTGATTCAAATCTCCCCTCTGCCACTTAATAGCCCTGTGAGCTCAAACTTATTCCTTAACTTCCCTGGGCTTTTACTTCCTCATCTGTAAAATGGAATAATAATCCCCAGTAAAAGATTGCTGCAAAGATTGAATGGGACCATGTTGTGGGGAAATGTCTGGCACCAAGTGTGGCAAAAAATGCTTTTGATAAATAAATGCTCTTGCCCAGCCTCAGCTGTATGAAGAGTGAACTACAAAACCCAGAATCTTCAGGGTCAGAGCTGCCCCTTTTTTATATGGCCCAGTTCTAACTGCAAGGTTGTTGTTTCTGTCTCTAAAGGTCAAACTAGAAACCAGCACAAGAGGGAGATGAGGCGCTTCTTGAGAGGGAGGCCTTAAAAGGGGACCAGTACACCATTTTGTAAGTAAATAATATTTGTTTTACTTTTTAATTTAAGAAGTTTATAGATCAGAAGACTTAAAATTTTTAAGATGGCAATATTCTCCAAATTGATCTACAGATTCAGCTCAGTAGCTAATAAAATCCCATTGACTAAATGGACAAGCTGATCCTAAAATTCATGTGGAAATGCAAGGGACCCAGAATAGCCAAAACAATCTTGAAAAAGAGCAAAAAGTTGGAGGTCTCACACTTCTAAATTTCAAAATGTACTATAAAGCTACAGTAAGCAAGGCAATGTGGTATTGGCATAAAGACAGACATATAGACCAATGGAATATGATTAGGAGTTAAGAAATAAACCCACACATCTATGGCCAATTGATATTTGGCAAAGGTGCCAAGTCCATTCAATGGGAGAAAGAATAGTCTCTTCAACACGTGGTGCTGGGAAAACTGTATTTGTGCATGCAAAAGAAAGAAGTTGTACACCTACCTCACACCAAAATACAAAAACTAAATCAGAATGGAACGATCAGATAAATATAAAAGAAAAAAACCATAAATCTCTTAGAAGAAAACATTGGGGTAAATCTTCATGACCTTTTTTAATTTGGTAATGGATCCTTAGATTTGACCCCAAAAGCACAGATAAAAAAAAATGCTCCGAAAGAAATAACAATGGGAGTTCTTCAGGCTGAACATAAATGATACCAGAAAGAATTCCGGAACTTCAGGAACAAAGAAAGAGAAACCGAAATGTAAATACCTGAGTAAATATAAAGGACAATTTTTTTCCTATGTTCTTTGAAGTCTGCATATCTTTTGAAAACAAAAATTTAACATTGGGAGGGTTTTTAATGTCTTTATACTTAATGCCTATGGAAACTTTAAAAGATCAGTGGGGGGAGGTGGTGATGCAGTTGTAAGGCTTCATTTTAAGAAATAAACTTATATACAGTAAAATTTACTCTGTTCATGCACAGTTCTAAGTTTTGACAAATGCATACAGTCATATAACCAACATCGCAATCAAGATACAGAAAGGTTCCAAGATATTGAACATAATCTTCACCCAATAGTTTCCTTAGGCCCCTTTGTAATCTTTTGCTCCCTCCCCTCCCCCTCTCCTTCAGGAAACCAGTGATAAGCTTTCTGTCATTATAGTTTGCGTTTTCTAGAGTTTATATAAATGAAATCATGCAGCATGAGCTCTTTTTGTCTGGCTTGCTTGACTCAGCATAATTATTTTTAGATTCATTCAAGTTGTTTGTATCAGACTTATTGGTATATATTGGAAACCTTTTGGAAGAAGACCAAGTCTACCTACATATGTGCACACAAGGGGTAAGTTAGAAAGGTAATAATTGTGAAAGAAAACATTTGGTGTGCTATCTGTACAGTTCTCAGTACAGTATTGTGGATACAAAGCTGCTAATATAGATGTAAGCAAGATGCCACCGTTTTCTGATGGGCAACCTGTTTTCATGGATAAGGCCCAGGTTTGGGCGTCAAATAGACATGATTATCCTGGACCCATCACTTACTGGCTGAGTAACATTGAGCAAGTTAATTAGCTTCCCTGTGCTTTAGCTTCTTTATCTTTGAAAAAATGGGTAATGATTGCACCACACATGGTTGTTATGGGCATTAAAATGAGAACATGTATATAAAGCACTGAGCATGGAGTCTGACACATAGCAGACCTTCAAAAACATGTATCTTTTCTTTAGAGCCCTTTATTGGGGGGCGGTGTGTGCGTGTGGAATTCTCATCCTTAAAAAAAAAAAGTGGTTTCTTTGAGCTCGGTTGTAATATCATAGTGCCATCTGGTGACCATATAGAACTATTACATTACCTGTATGGGATATTTAATTTCTAACAAAGATCAGCAACATGTAAATACTTGTATTTAAGATGTCATCTCCAGTGTTTTCTGAGCTAGTGTTGCAGAGATGAAGTTAGGGGGGGTCTTATGGGATTGTTTTGTTGAACTATTCCCTTATAGACCCTGCCTAGGCAGCCTTTTTTGTCAGAAAGCAGGGCTCAAGTTAAAATGAGAATAGGTTCCCCAACTGCAATGTTATATAGCAAGATTGAAGTAGAGGCAGGACTAAACTTCAGGTCTCTCAATTTCTATTCATTCTCATCCTGTTAACAAAAATCTTTCCTAAGATGTTCAGATGGCACATTAACTGTGGAAGCAAGTGAAGTCTTCACATCCATTTGGGCCTAAATGAGATGCTGGGAGGGAGAAGGAGTTGGTATTTTCTCCTGTTGAGAGGTCTGTCCTTGAAAGATCTGGCCACTGTACCGTTGGCCTTGAGTCCAATCTCAGAAGGATTGTGTAACCCCAAATACGAACAACTTCCTAATATGGAATAGAAGAGGGCCCCTCTCCACTCTCCAAACCACCCCACAACCCTGACAACAAATAATACCATCAGAATGCAGTCAAGGTCTCTGAACCCATCAGATACGTGCTTGGGCTCAGGTTTCACAAGATACACTCCCCCACTCCCTGCAGTGGCTTCAAAACAAGTCTCCATACATGGCAACTCTTACCATCTCTCTTGTGCCATCAATTCAAGTCAACTGGTCAATTTATTGAATCTGAATTTTATTGTGAATTGATTTATGTAAGGCAGTGTGGTGTAGGCGCAAGTTACAGAGACTGAAAAATATGATAGGAAATGAGAAAGCTAAAAAAAAACTACAAAATGTTTAAAACATAAATGCATAGCAGACTAGACAAAGTACTACAACTATGTTTCTATTTTATCATTGCAGAAGCATTGAAAAAATTGTTGAAGATGGTTGGGGTGGGATTAACGAAGGCTTCATGGAGGAGGTGGCATTTCTGCTGGGCCTTGAAGGAGGGGTAGAATGTTGATAGATGAGATGGAGGGAAGAACATTTCAGAGTACTGACTCTAGAGAAAATTCTGTTGAAGTACTGAAAAACAAGAGGGCAAACAAACACCCCCAGGGAGTGAAGCTTCCCAACTGAGGAAAAAGCCTTAGAGTCCTTGGCTGGGACCCAAAGTCTCAAGCCCCCAGATAGGGTCTTCAGTACCAATGATATTAGGAGGCACAGGACAAAAGGCTTGTTTGTAAACCTAGCAGCAGCAGGAGGTTTCACATTGCAGTCAGGGGCCCCAGACTGGCTATACTATGGCTATATGCATTCTTTCATTCTTTGAGAATATGTGGCATATACTCTTCCTTCTTGCCCACTGACTGCATGAACGGTAGTTCGTGCGCGCCCATGTGCGCGTGTGTGAGTATAGGTGTGCGTGGATGGGTGGGAGACAGAGGCTTTGTCTCCCACTGCAGCTTCTTCCACTTTTCCCTCTTGTAGAACACAGCTGGCTTCCACTGAACTGGAGCTCAGGTCTTTCTCACTGTCTAGGCCTTGTTTGTCAACAGACACAAGCTACTGACTCTAATCTTTCATGGAACTCCAGCTCTTGATTAAGCACCTAGGAAGCTTCCTCAGCATAAAGGTAAAACCTACTGTGGGGTGTAACTTAGGTTAGGGCAGGACTATACTTTCCAGAGGTGGTAGAGGTGGTGATTGTGGTGGTGGTTATGGTGTGACGGTAGTAATGGTGGTCATGGTGGTGGTAGTGATGGTAGTGGTGATGATGGTGATGGTGATGGTGGTGATGGTGGTGGTGTGGCAAGGGTTGGGGACTAATAAGCAAGCTCTGGCTGCTGGTGAAATGCTGCTGAGAAGTCTGCAGCATTGATTCAGGGGCTGGGTTTTCAGGCTAGACCAGCTTGGCCTTGATAACCCCTCCTCCTTCCTCAATATGCCCTTCAGGGAAGATATTTTGAGTGTGTCCAGGCCCTCGTTATTGTCCTGCTTGCATCTCACCCCCGGAAGCCTCAGAAATCATTTCTTTGCAAACATTTGTCTGTTGTTATGATCTCCAGATAGGACCATCACCTCCCCCTGTTCAGCTGCTGGAGGTATATAGGTTTTGTAGCTACTGATGCTACTTGGATCAGGAGGTATGGGGAACTGATCAGAAGAGAGGAATAGTTAATTACTGTGAATTTCTTTCCTTGAAATGAATGTGAATCTTAGATAAGACCTGTCATCTGACAGAAAATAAAAGGATAGAAAAACAATGTCAGAATTCTCTGGGACTGGAGATTTAGAGCTCAGTGAGATCATTGCTGGAAATAACCTTGACGCTGATGTGGCCTTGCTTGACTTTGGCAGTTGGACCGCCCTTCTTACGCAGATATAGAGACTTCTGATCACGGCAGTCGCTGGGGTCAGCATCCAGAGTAACCTGCCCCAGGAACTGATCATGGAATTTTTGGTTGTTCCACACCTGGGGAGGCAAGTCAAGGGAAGGAAGATGAGCAAACCTCTGTGAGATTGGCCTTTGCCCAGTGGCACCTAGAACCTAATGTAGAGCTTGAAACAGCCTGTTTAAAAAATGAGAGACCATTCTGTTCTTTCCAGGTGCCCCCTTGGCTGAGGGGAGGACACCTCAAAGAGTATAGATGAAAAGCTAGGAAGCAGAGATTGGGATCATCCTTGACTTGTGGGATGGTTAGCTAAAGGCAGTCAGTCAGAAACATTAAGTCAGAAAAACTTTGCCAGACTGTACTGGTTCACGCTGATCTAGCAATATGAGTGTCATCTGAACTGGCTTATGCTTCCCCTCATGCGTTTTTATAGTACATGTTTGCAAAAGTGTACCTATTAGCATGTGAACTTCCTCCCACAATAAAATGGGAGCGAGCATATTTAGGCACAGAGTAAGGCAGTCAGTGTCTGTGTCTGAATAGGAGGTGTCTTTGAGTACCAAACAAACAGAATAACACTTGCTCTGCATCCTAGTCATATGTGAGGCACTTGAGATAATCTAGTATCTGGTACTGAATATGAACCACTCTGGGGGCATTCTTACCTGTACTATAATAGGAACGTCAGTGGTCCTTCTGTAGAAAATGGCCTGGGTGTCAAAAATGGCATGAACAGTATTCTTTTGGACAGGAGAACGGACTTCCTCCTTTCCACACTTGATGACCAAATATGGGTTTACAGCTAGAACAAAATGACATTTGTTTTTAATACAGTGATTAAAGTTCCCTCTCTAGATGGGCAAGAATCTGTCTCACTCACTAAGTCTATTCTGCTAGAATCTGTCTCATTAAGTCTATTCTGCTACTCTCAGCATAGCACCCTGAGCACCACAATGATTTAGGATGCAACTCTTTTGTTCCTACTTCCCTTTTCTTTTCCATACTGTATATAGAAATATGAAGATGAATATTATGCAAGCCTTGCTCAAGAAGTTTACATACCATTCTTTGCCATGGTTGACATGCATCCTGACCTCCCTAGACTGAAATTCCATTGGAGAGAATTAATTGTGGCCATCTTTTCTAACCATACATGGTATACATGAAAATGAGTTTTGCTTCCCCCAGACATCTCTGCAGTTCTTACTTTCATTAGCATACTTCTTGTCCAGGCCCTCAGCACTGTAAACAGTGATCTGGGTAACTACTTTTGGGTATCCACGAGCCAGGTTCCAGCAGGACATCTTAGGCATGTCCAGAGTCAGTTCCCTGAAACATCAAAAAGAAGATATGTCATTTGATGATGAATTTTGATTGATAAGCAGATAGGCCTCATCAGACATTGTTGCTGAGAAACCTAGCTGATTCCTCCTCAATCATGACCTATATTTTATGAATATGTTTTGCTTTTCTTGCTTTAAGGACCATCAGATAATGATCTGAGTAAGCAGAGATGAAAAGTTAGTTTTGGTGACCCAGCATTCAGAACATAATAGAGGAGCAGTGAGGAGTGCCAGCTGTTTAAAAGAAGAGAGAGTTAGCCTGAGAACAGAAGAAAGCATAAAAATGGAAGAGCTTAGGCTATAGGCCTGCTCTCCTTAAATGGAAGCTAAGAGCTCTGGGGAATTTCTTATAACCCCACTTTGAGAAATATTTCTATCATCATAAGTTCAGTTAAGTCTGGCTTGAACAAATTGTCCCATTGAATGCCTGCATAAGGGAAGGAGGTCAGGAGGTTTAGGATTGGAGGCAAGGCAGAGTACAGGAGTTCACATGGGCTGGCCAAGGAAACAGAACCTGAGCTGGACGGGCACTTCAGAGAAGATTCTCAGGAGAAACTCGCTGGTACGGCCATGCTGGAACATGGTTGGAACCAGCACATAGTTGCCCTTCTTCAGGTACTTGCTCAGAGACACAGTGTGGGTGTCAATATAAGTGGAAGTCCCAGCACGCTCCTGGATGTACAGGTGGTGGAGGCGGAATTTGCGGTTCATCTCCACCTGGAAGTGGAATAGGATAAAATACTCCATTCTGCTCAATTCGGAGTTGTTGTGGTAGATGATATTAGTTCTACTGTCTTCTTTATCCCTGGGCCTTTCATAATTCCCCTAAGCCTAAACCTCCATAGTGTTGATTCTGTTTGCCATCATTCTCTCTGTTTTATACACCCATTCTTACCTTGAAGAGCTCAAAGCCAATGATGTAATTATCAGGTCTTCCCATTCGGCGATAAGTGCACAGATCCTTCTGCTGCAGTGACATGATGACCTTGTGTCCATCCTCAGGCACAGTGAAGATGTACTAAGCAAAAGAGGCCACCAAAGAGCTTAGTTAGCACTTCTATTTGAGATCAGCTAGGTCAGCTTTCAAGGAAGAAAACTCTATATCAGAAGCTTAGAGACATGGATTATTTTCTGGGCTTTGCTCTTGACCAGACAATGAGACCTTGGATAATTCATTGACTTTCTAAGTGTAGAACATAATACTTGCCTCCCCTTATGGCATCCAGCATGTGTTGAGAGACAACTTCCTGCCTAGGCTTTTGATGCCTAATAGAAATTGTGCTGGTTTGAATCTGTTTTGTACCCCAGAAAAGCCATGTTTTTTTTAATCCAATCTTTTAGCGGACCTATTGTTGGTTGGGACCTTTTGATTAAGTTGTTTCCATGGAAACTTGACCTCGCCCATTCAAAGTAGGCCTTAATCGTCTTTACTAGAGTCCCTTATGAGAGGATAAAAGGCAGAGATATTTTGGAGAGAGCTCAGAGACAGAAATGCCCTGGGAGAAACAAGCAAGGACACACAGAAGCCCAGAGACATTTTGGAGAGAATGGCCAGCAGATGTCGCCATGTGCCTTCCCATGTAAAAGGTACCCTGGATGCCACTGGCCTTTCTTCAGAGTCTATATATCTTTCTCTGGATGCCTTAATTTGGACATTTTCATGGCTGTAGAACTGTAAATTTGTAATCTAATAAATTTCCATTGAAAAAGCCAGCCCATTTCTGGTATAGTGCATTTTGGCAGCTTTAGCAAACCAAAACAGAAATGCTTTTTAAAAATAAATTCCTGGTAAGATATTGTTTTCTTGCATTGTCCCCTTGTTTTTAAAAGCTTTAAACATTTAAACGCTTTTAAAATTCCAGAATCCAGAAAAACAGAAAGAGTCCCTGTTTGACTCAACCTGATACTGCAACATCCCCCTGGGCTAGTCCCCTATTGCAGATTTCTGGCTATCCCTGCCAGACCAGACATGTGGTTTGTGAATGGGATGGATCCACTTCCTTGGAGGATTGATTCCTTCTCACCACTACTTTAGAGAAGCTGCAGGCTTGTTCAGTATATACTCCCGCGGAAGTGCCTTCCCAATTCTGAGCCAGAGACTTTCCAAACATCATCTGGGGAATCATGGTGCTATTGAAAGGTAAAACTAAAAGGCATCAGATATTAGACTTTTTTCTCTTTCTCTCTCCTCCGCCTCCCTCCCTTTAGAATAAAACATAAAACAGATGTAGCCACATATTATATAATTGCATTTATATGAAATATCCTGAATAGGCAAATCCATAGAGACAGAAAGTAGATTAGTGGTTGCTAGCACTGCAGGGGTGGGGAATGGGAGAAGGATTGCTGATGAGTATGTGCTTCTCTTTGGGATGATGAAAACATTCTGGACTTAAATAGTCGTGATGGTTGCACAACTCTGTGTATATACTAAAACCACTGAACTGAACATTTTAAAAGGGTGAATGGAAAAAGAAAATAAAACAAAAATAAACAGATTCAGAGCCATAGTCTCACAAGGTACCCAAAGGTCAATCCTGTGTCTATACTTACAGTGAAGTCAAAGTGCCATTTCCCTATCTCGGTATTTGTGCCTGATACTTGAAACATTTCCAGGGTGGTAAATGGGGGTAAAGTGGAAGTTGTAGCAGCTTTCTTTTCTTCAGGAACAATTAAGATTGAAAGAATGGAAGGAAAGCCTGAGTTAAGAAATCAGTCCACCAGACCAGTGAGTATCCTCCAAAATGCCTGACCAATTAGGTCCATGGTAAGAAAAGACAAATCCATGAGCAGTAAGGTAGCAATACTGTCTGAAGACTTGTCTCCTGTGGGTAACTCATCATTGGATTTGGGGGATAAATCCATCCAGGTTTCAGATTCAGATTTTGGATGCTTGGTTTTTTTTTCCTCTGGGGAATGCCTGGGCTTGACCTCTAATGTGTCACCTGGAATAGCACTGTCTTGAATGGTGCATGGGATGGGGTCATTGATAAGGCAGCAACTCAAATCCTTGGGAAAAATGACTTGGTTCTTTATGAGAAAAGGGAGACATAATAATGGGGTTTGAAGAAAGAGGATGCATATAATAAATGTGCACCAAAGGGAACAGTTGGGCAGCAAAAAGAAATGAGAAAAATTTGAGAAAGCATCTGGAAGCAGACCCTGTCTCTAATGTGGGACTGTTGCAAGGAAGTAGAGGGTGTCAAAGAACCACAACAAGCAATCTAACAAGGAGAGAGGCAGCACGAGAAGGTGACTCAGATTTCACAATGTTGCCAAGGTACTTCTCTGCAGAAGAGAGACAGTCTCTGCTGTGCTTTACAAGCATCTTAGCCAATCCCTAGGGATCAGAGTTAATCAATGTTACACAATAGTGGCAAATGGAGCAATTGATGCCAGCACTGAGAGATCACCGTTACAGAAATACTTCAGAGAGAACCAAGGTGAGAGCTGGTTTCCTATTGCCTGTGTCATGCAGAAGCAAAGAGAAAAATATGGCTGAAACCTGGGGATTCTGCAGGAAGGTATCAGGGTTGTTATAACAGCCTCCAGAGCGGTTCATCAGAGGATCATCATCCACAGTCCAGCATCCCAGCATGGATTCCAGCTCCTTGCGGCCAAAAAGAGGGTTGTTCACATTGTGGCAGACACTGAGTTCATGAAAGTTGCGGCAAAAGTCCTCCAGGCTCATCCTGAATTGAAAAAGTACAGGAAAGAAGTGAAAGTGGTACTTAATACCTACCCCTGTAGTTCCATGTTAAAGCACCAATTCCCTCAGTACAGCAAACCTCTTCTCACCAAAACTCTCCATCATCAGACATAACAAGCCCAAGGTTCTTGCGATCCTCTGCAGTCAGTTGCTGCCATTCCTCAGAACTAGAGGAAAATAAAGGGTTGAGCTGTTATGCTTGCCTTTGACTTCATACAGTAACCATGGTACCAACAGAATGTACAAGAATCGAGACTACTTTATCTCACCTCTGGCTGGGTCACAGACCCCATGCCTGACAAAAACATGCAGATGTCACTGAGCATTGAGAACTCCTAGATGTCTATTGGAATGGGCTTGAGAGAAGCACAGGGCTTTGGGAATATAGCAGTCAAAGTGGAATGCTACTCACATTTCACTCCAGGGACCACTCCATTCCTGTCTTCCCAAGGGGTTCCTCAGGCGAACCATGTACAGCTTCTCAGTACTGAAGACTTCCACAAGTCTCTCCTTAAGACGGATCTTGCGAATATCAGTCATGGTGTAGGTATGGCCTTTCAGCAGACCCCAATCAGTTTCAACTTCTTGTTCCTCCTGATTGGGAGTCTTAGAGGAAAGATGTATATGCATTTATATATATGAGATATATATATAGATTTATATATAATATATAGATACATATTTATATATATATATATATGCGCACAGGAATTGGAAAGCCTAAGCTTTCTTGACTGATTTACCACAGTGTAGTTGAAGCTAATTCTCCCTATGCAGATGGAAATTTGATCCTTCCACCTACTTGTCACAAAGCAAGTGAAGGAAAGGAAAGAATGTACTATAAAAACCTCACTTAGACAATTCAGTAGCACATTGATTAAAATTTGATGAGAATGATTTATTCCTTGAGCAAGTAGCTGTAACCCTAACAGGGGCAGAGGCAGGAGGAATTTGGAAGGGGATGCTGCTCTGGCCTGCCGTTGGATGAATGGCACAGAAGGATAAAAAGTTAAGCTCCTCAGCTTCTGCACCAGGCCCAATTCATAGGTTAACTTTCTGAGCTCCATATGGCTTTTCATGGAACTCCAGGTTAAGTGTATATTTTCCACTAAATTTTGTAGTCTCCTCTGCCAGGAATGGGCATAGTGTTGTTGTTTCTTGGTAAATACAAACCTCAATGGAGCAGCAGATCAGCCCTCCTTTAGTAAATGTTTTGTACAGTTCTCCAAAAAGCTTGTACTTCTCTTCAACAAGCTCAGTGTATCTTCCCTTCTGCATGTCGACAGTTTCAGCCAATGTGCCAGTGAAGTCCACAATGATATCAGTGGTGGTCAAACCATCCAGGGCCTCATAGCAGCCAAGCAGCCTGGGGGCAAAAATTCAAGGTTTATCTTTGTAAAATTGTTATGTTCCCAAGAATAAGAACGGTCCTTCCCCAGGGTTTACCAGCTGACTTTTCTCTAGGTATGAAATGAGAGATATTTTGATATTACTATCATAGAATTGTAAGTATGGGTTTTGTCGATCAAGGACAGTCCATGCAGAAACGTTTTTCTACAAGTAAATATTAGACAAGGAGAAATTTTGAAGCCATAATGCCACGTCATTTTCAGATTAGCAGCAAGAAAGGGGCATAGAAACTGGTAGGAGATTATCGACTGATATCTCTCTCATTTAGGATTTCTGAGGGCAGCCCCAAACCCCCAAAAAGTGCCTTGTGCCTGGATGAGATCCTCCTCAATTAAAACTCTGAGGTTGGGCTGGGAGTGAAAGCTCTTGAGGGCAAATATGGCTTTCCTTTCTTCAAGTGCCCTGACCACTGACTAGTCAAGCCCCTCCTTACTTTGCATAAGCTTTTTCCAGTAGAGCATTCCAAAACTCATTCATGGAGGTGGAGAAGGAGAAGACCAAATCTCCATTGATGGTGGGCAGCAAGTCATCAATCACCACCTCGGTCCATTCTCCAAAATGCCAAAAACGGAAGCGAAATATCCCAGCATATTTATCTGGTTTTCGAGGGTCCCATTCCTGTTCCTTATGGATGGGAATTGTCTGGAAAGGAAGGAACATTCAATCAACATGGATATCAGACCATATCCAGATATTGAGATTATAATTAGCTCCTGTAAAATCCATGTGGCAGCAGGAAGCACACCAAATATACCTGGTTTGGTACCAGGTTGGGAAGTAATAGGTAGGGTATTTTGTCCACAACTTCTACTCCCCCAATTTAGTTTTGCTAAGTCTGTTATAACCATGCCTGCCCTGAATGCACTCAGGAGTATGCAGGGTGGATGGGAGGAACCATTCAAGGATTAAATATTTTCCACAAATAATCTACAAACAAGATGAGAAAATGGCTGTACATATTTATGGTTGCGTATATAACCACCACATAAACAAGGCATTTTTGAAAGCAAAAATCAATAAAAATATAAGGATCACTGTCATTTAAATGTTTAAAAGGCTATCCTACAGATTTCCTGTATTCATACCTTCAATAACATTAAGTTTGGGAAATTCTTCTTTTTATGTAACAGTTACACATTAATATTCTAAAATTATTTTTTATGGGGAAATAACTTTGTCCCAAATCAAATTAACACTGAACTCTACCTGAACACCACAGGATTTTTGTGCCATTATTCACTTATTAGAACCTTTACAAGGATCTATCTCCAGCCGTCTCACCTTTCCTGTTGTTAGTGATTTCCTGACCTGATGGCTTTATATACCAGTAGGCACAGAAAATAACAGTATGCAGAGATACCGAGTCAAAGAACTGTGACAATAAAAGGTCAATTAGTATTGTCAATAAGTGACAAAGCAAGTAGAGTAAAATGTTAATGGTAGAATCTAGATGAGTATACGAGTGTTCACTCAAAAATTATTTCACCTTTTTCATAGTTGTGAAAATTCTCATAATAAAATGGAGTGGGAAGGAAGTCACCTAGTTCATATCTCTGCCTTCAGGAAATACAACTATCCAAAAAAGTTATGAGCTGATTTTCCCTAAAGTTAATAAGACAAGAAGATGGAAACTGAGTGAGGTCCCACAGGAGGGGGAATACCTTTGTCCAGTGAGACTCCTGAACAGCCAAACAAGAAAATGCAGAGACCATTGGCTTGTGTCCCAGTCTACCTTGGATCAGCTGATGATTGCTGATGTTGCCCACAATCAGATGGGGGTCATCGGAGATGTCCTGTGGACACAATAACTGGTTATAGGGGTCAGGGAAGAAAGTTTCCCAAGAGTCACCATGAGTTGAGCTAGTCAGGACAGGCTTCACAGGAGATTGTGAGGAAAAACACAAAGCAGCAGATCATCCAGCCAGAGGAAAACGGTCAGGTGGGGAAGTGGCAGGAGAAATAGAAGGAGGGGAATCTTGTGACCAGATTGCAGAGGGGATACACTGAGAAAGGATGAGAGTGCTGGTGGGAACTCTTAGGCATAGCTATCATTGGGGTTTGTAAGAGTTTTCACCACAGCAGTGAACTTTTAAAGTGGAGGGACAGGCATTAGCACATTGCATTCTGAATCTATTTTGTCAGGTTGAGATTTTCTAAAGCACCTGCTTGAAAGAGTGATTGAATAAAAGAAAGACAAGGTCTGGTGGAGGTAAACAATAATGATTCTCCTTCTCAAGGAAAAGGAGACCTATACAAGAAGATCTTTTCTAACATGAAGCAGAGGGAACAGCAATCTCCATTGCAACTGGGTTTTTCCACATCTTTGGATGACTATAGTTGGCAGTACATTAATAGCAGGTGGTAATAAAACACTCAAAGAACCACTTTGGCAGAAAATCTTTTCGTACATTGGATGTTCCAAGGGGATCTGGGCAGAGAGTGGGGCTGTATTTGTTTAGGGCTTATACGCCTGTCTTCCCAACATATCATTAACTGTGCATTCTCACTGAGGTTAGGAAGAATGAGACCCACATAACACAATTACGGCACAGTGTGATGAGGGTATGGTGCAGACATTTTCAAAGTGTAGCCAGTGTCTAGAAGAAGGATCACCAAGTTTCCCTGCTGGTAGTCAGAATACGTTCCCCAGAGGTGGTTAATGCTTTAATTGAAAGCTTTAAGTATGAATAGAGTTACACAGTTGGACAAAGGAAGGATATGGAGACATAACAGGCAGAGAGACAGGCATGGGCAAAGGCATAGCGTCATACATAACACCATATAATTGAAAACATGATTGTGTGACTCAGACTATCAGCACTTGCAGAGTTCAAAGGCAGGAAGTACCAATGAAGCCTTGAATAGAAGGAGAAAGCTCCGTGGAAGAGGCTGTTGGACTGTTGGCTGGTACCCTGACATTCTGTTTACCCAGTAGAAATAAATCCTAGTCTCAAATGGAAAGAAAATCTAGACATATCTGCTCTTAAAAATTATTAATAGAGGCAGCTTTATTTTTCTCATCCTAAAACCTCTTTTTTTAACAGACATAATTCTCCTTGATGAAGAGTTTGGTCTACAGAATGAAACATTCCATATGTATTTAAAAGCCAAAATAATTCTGGAAAGAATAGGCATTCTGGGCAGGGAAAAGTCCAAACTGAAGATTAATTGGGAATTCCTCTGCCAAAAGGAGATGGTTAGGTGGTTTGTCAGCTTTGGATTTTCTGGTCTTTTTTTTTAGATACATGTCTTGTGTCTTATCACTACTTTTACTCTAAGGAGAAAGCTTCTGTCTTACTAAATATTTTTAGGTGGTGGGAGAAGCCTGTTTTTTCATTTGCTGAACAGAAAACAGTTGCGTAAGGCAAGTTAGACTCTGATATTGTTTCTTTTCTTATTGTCTCTTTGCCTCTTCTAAGATGAAAGTAAGCACAGTTTTTCCTCCTAGGGTCATGATATTGCCATTTTATTTGGAACAAGATGTAAAGCCATACAATTATTTCTTGGACCTAGATGATGCATATCATAGTTTCCTACCATGGAAAAACAATAAAGTAGACATAAGATATATGAAAAAGTGTGCATGTAGATTATTAAGGCAAATTATTTGCTGGTTTTATGTGCAGTTATTAGTGGTTGAGGTTATATTACAGTATCTTGAATTTCCATAAGACTTTAATTTCACAACAGGAGCCTAGGCTCAGCCAACACTTGGGCACGTCAACTTCTATTCAAGACATAAAGGTTTACATAATGAACAAAAAGACATTTAAACAGAACTCAAATTCAGGAACTTGGTAATTATTCTCCTGTGGACTTAACCTGGATGTGATTATTATATAATATAATTAACTTTTCAGACTATGTAGTTCAACTACTTCATTTTAAAGACAAGGAAACAGGCTCAGAGAGGGGAAGTAACTTGCATCCAGTCATCCAGCTAGTTAGTAGGAGATTTAGAGCTAAAGTTTTATTCTTCAGAACCACATACCCTTAGAGAAGAAATCTTAGGATTTTATCGGGTATATCCCCCTGCCTTTAGGCTTATCAATGGCTACCACATAAAGGGTACATGATGAAGCTCTCCAGGGGCAGAGAAGCTACTACTTCCCTTAGTCATCCATGCTAGTGTTTTATGCCTCTTTGCTTAACACTCACCTAAAAGCTCTCCACCTTTCTGGAAGACTCACTTAAGTTCTCTCTTAGCTTTTTCTCAGGCTTAATATCTCCAATAAGCTTTAATTGTCTCAATTCAACTCATAAATATGAATCAATCTCTTAATATATGTCAGCACCATGATGTGAAACATGGGAGACAAATACTTATTAAGTCACATCTTCTACCTCTTTAAAGAAGTGAGGAATTAAAAGACTAGAAAGCAGCCAAGGAGGCAGTAAGTATAAAAGGTAATGAGCCTGTGCAAATCTAATAGCCAAACGGATTCATTAGAGACAAATTTGAAAACAATAAAATGGCTGTTTATTGACTTTCCCCCCAGTTTTGGGCACGCTAGGTGTCTTCCATTTAGGGATAAGGAAGGAAAGCTGGAGAAACTTTTCTATAACTCAAAGCTGAATTCCAGAATACAAATGGGACATTTCAGCCTGAGCTCTGCTGCAGTGGTAGGGAGTGGGGGTGGGCAAGAGGTCACAGCTCACATAGTCACACATCTGGGTGGCTTGGGAAGGAGAGGAGATGCTCAGCCCTTAATGGCTCCCAGCTGTGTTGGCACAGTTGCAGTGATCCTTGAACTGTGCTGTTTGTCAAGGCAAAATAATTTCTTAGAGGAAAACACACACAACTAATAAGTCCAGCACCAAGAGTGAAGTTAGAAATGGTTCCCATACTCCACCCCCACCCCCACCCCCATCCCCAACAAAAACTTCTATGAACAAGGCAGATTCTCTAGGAAGTATGCTCTCTGGTGAGATCTGAGGGGTCCTCCAATTGTCTTCACTTCCTCCATCTTCCCAGAGGCCTCCGGGGGGACACACAATTATAAGGCCTAGACTCCTGCACATGTCACTCCATGTGGCTCCCTTTGCACCTACCACATCCCCACATTTAGCAATTTTTTTACACAGGTGAAATTTGCTGACAATAAACACTGAGGTCCTGGGTAAACTTCAGGAACCACAGAAAAATGAAAAGCTGCTCAGAAAACCAGCAGCCAGAAGGGTGGAGGCACTTTTAAAAGTGCCAGTTGCAGTCTAGAAATACTAAGGGAATGGAGACATGGACACCTACAAATGAGGCCAGCCCTGCAGTAGGTACATCATTACTAAGTTCAGAGCTCTAAGTAGTTCCAGAAGGCTCAGGGGCTAATTTGCACAAAGATCCCACCAAGGACCTGAGAGCTTGGTTAGCTAGTCCAAGTAGCCATGATCTCATCCTTAGATAACTGAACTATCTCCAGATGGACCTGGGGCTCATGACCAATGCTGCACCAGTCTCCCACAGAGTCTGCTTTATCTGCTTGGGAGTTTTAGTTCTGCATGAAGATTTTGTCATCAGTAAAACATTCTATTCCTTCCTAACCCTCCAAGGAAAACTCAGTGTGGAGCCTGGGAATAAGATTCACTGCCCTCCTTAAGCCCACTTCCAACCTAGGCAACCAGATCACTAAGTAATTATCCTCTTACTGAAATCTTCACACTTTTGTTAGGAGACTCCAGGTATACATCCCAAACTACTCTATTAGGAATAATTTATGTGTACATGCAATAGGATACTATTCAGCTATAAAAAGGAACAAATTGATACATGCTACAACGTGGATGGCTTTTGAAAATATTCTGCTAAATGAAATAAGCCAGTAACAAAAGGCCATATTATTATGATTTCATTTTATATGAAATGCTCAGAATAGGCAAATCCATAGAGACATAAAGTAGATTAGTGGTTACCAGAAGCTGGGGAAAAGGGGCAGAGACTCACTGCAAATATGCACAAGGGATCTTATTGGAGTGATGCAACTCTTCTAGAACTGAATTGTGGTAATGGTTGCATGACTCTGTAAATTTGCTAAAAATCATGATATTGTATATGTAAAACAGGTCAATTTTATGGTATATAAAATTTTAATGCAAAATTAAAATAAATAGGACAAGTGGAAAAAAACAGTGTAGAACTATTTAATTCTCTTCAATTGTGCAAACAGCGGAAAACATGCAGGACTACTCAAGTGGGGGTGGACATGATCTCTGGGAAGAAAAAGATTTTCATGAATGTCTAGTTCAAAACTACTGTCCAGAGAATGTGTCATAATCAGTATTTTCTCCTTTACCGCTCCCTCACATGCCATCTATCACCCAAGCCTGTACATTCTGCTTTTAATGTCTCCCCTCATTAGCCCTTCCCTTCCATTCATACTACCATTGCTTTAATTCAGAACCTCATACCTTTCTCCCACCCAGACAATGCTCTGATGTGACCCCTGTAGAACGTATTCCCCAGAGGAAGTCCTGAGCAGAGGCAGTGGTAGTAAAGGCTGAACTCAAAGCACAACCAGAAGAGCTGACAGAAGATCTTCTGCAGATGCCCTTATTCCCCAACAACTGGCTCTGGAAATTCCCATGATGCCTTGCTACATTTTTTTGGGGGATTAGTTGTGTCTGACTCTTAAGACACTATTGTAGCTAGGGATGAGTCAGTCAGGAAAAAGGCTAGAGGCAGGTAGAAGGGGAGAGTAGTTGAAGGGAGCTAAAGAAGAGGTTTTCTCTGGGAATTTGGCAGGCAGATTTCAGGCTAAAAATCCTACCTACAGTCTTTTGATCTCACTGTAACTCAGTGAAACTTGGTTTTTAGAATTTGTGAAGATGTTACATATTGAGGTCCCAGGAGAACACGGAAACCCAGGAGTACATGGTTTTGGGCAATATGCCTGTGTGCCCAGGAAGCTAGGATGGTATGTGGAGCCATTGGATCACTGGAAGAGTTAAGGAGAAGGACTTTTCTTTGGAGGGCATGGGCAAAAGGCCTTGACACTGACCAATTGCAAAACACTCTCATAACCCCTGTCTATCTAAATTGGCTCCATCAGACACAGCAAGAAATTGGCAACTGAGAAAAAAGGACACTTAATCCTGGCCTAGGATGGTGGGGGATTGATGGGAGTCAGTTTGTTCAACAATCATTGGTATTTTCAGGCATGGAAGCCTATAAAGGCAGAAGATTTTTGCCATGGGAAAGGAAAGAGAAAACACCAGGAAAATCATGCTTCCTCCATTTTGGAGGCTTCAGAAAATAGCCTAGGTTGAGTTTGAGGCTACGTGGCATGATAAGGGAAAATAAGTCTCTAAGCTTCCCTGCAAACCAGGATCTTAACTTTGCCAGTGAAGTGGGTGAGGCCAATGACCAGTTTGGTCTTCCTGAGCCAATTCAAAGAGGCCCAGTGCTGTCTCTCAACTTTCCTGATGGGAGGCCAGAGAACTTTGACGTGGTTCTTGACCACAGGCTTGGCCTCCACTCTTGCTGGAAAGGAATCCACAGCTTTTTGAGGAGGCTCAGAGGGTGGTCCAAAACCTTCTTTGCTTTTTCTCCTACTCTCCACAAGAGGCCCCTTCTCTGACCACTCCAATCCATGATGCTCTTCCCCTCTTCAAAAAATTACATTATTTACCACCTGAATTCCTGAAAATATCACTTCTTTTATTGGGCATTAATTTATATTTAACTCTCTAATAACTTAATATCTGTCTCCCCAACCAGAACTGGAGTATCTCACCACAGGCCCATAACTGATACACATCTGAATCTTGCACAGAGACTGGCACAGAAGGTGCTCAATAAATGTTTCTTGATTGACTCTTCTTTTAGGCTTGATAAGAATAAGTTTGCAGTATGCACTCAAAAGGTATAACATGGATCAATTGATGGATGTACAGCACCAACACAGAGAGGAGGAATACGAGAACTGGCTGGAAGGGAAGCTGACTATTTTAGCAAAAAGTGATAAAAACAACTTCATCTTCCTGACATGGCAGCAGAGTAGAATGGAAAAAGAATATGGGCTTTGGACTCAAACGTGGGTTCAAATCCCTGGTGTGCTACTTATCAATAGTCTGACCCTGGGTAAATTTTTACCTTCTCTCTGAGCCCAGTTTCTTCATAAATAAAATGAGCATATTATCTACCTTTCTTTTAAAACCAGGAAAAAAGAATTACAATCCACATAATTTTAAGATGCCTTCCCTGCTAAGCCATGGTAAATAAGAATGAAATTAAATGAATTGAAATAGTGTATGGAAAATCCCAAATACAGTATCTTGACAATAGTAGGCAAGCAATGAATATCAATTCCTTTTTGTATACATTCTTGTTCATCTTCTATCCCACGTTCCCTCACCCTGGAAGGGGTATTGTTTGCCTCAGAGACAAGATGGACTATTGCCATGGTTATTAAGCTCTTTCTTTCCCTGCTAATCCATCTAGGATTCTATCCACAGAAATTGGAAGGTGAAGGCAAAGAACGAAGGACTGAGCCAAGACAGAGGGGAAGGATGTGTCTAAAGACTGGCCAGTACAGGAAGCTCCTTTGGCTTGGTTCACATCTGGGGAATGGCTTCAAGTTGGCTTGCAATTTTGCCACCCACCGGATCTCCACCTACTTCCTCAGGACCTCACCCCATCAATCATTCCCTCTCTCTCCTGCATCTTCAACCTCTTCTTCTTTACTGCCCACTCCTTAGCCAATAAATATTTTCAAGTCTGTCATATTTTAAAAAGAACACCCCCCAAAAATATCCCCCTCAATATTCTGCCACTCTTTTAGCTACTTCTGTCCTATTAACTTCTTTTCCTTCATATCCAAGCATCTGAAAAGAGTGATCACCCCCACATTATCACCATCCATTCATAACAGTGGCTCCCAAACACACACATATCTCTATTTTATCAGAGGATTTCTGCCAAAAAAAAAAATTATTACCTCTCTGCATACCCAATTGGTGGTTAGTGAATTCTGCTCATGTTTCCCAGATTTTTAGAGCAGGTCACCAAAGTGACCTCCAATAACTGGAGCTACAGAAATATGGGAGGAGCATAATCTTCCTTCTGATGGAGAGAACTCTAAATCTCATACTCTGAATGGTTATCATTCTTTAGTGGCATAAACTGAGATACGTCCTTTGAGCGGCATAGAAGATAGGAGTTTTGAAGTGACCAAAGTATGCTGGCACTAGCTGGTAGCAACCTACATAAACTGAAATAGCTCTTGCTGGACCTCAATTTAGGAGTTTAACCTGTGGAAATTGCAACTAAAAATGAATAGCTTGCTTACTGAAAAAGGTATGCATTGAATCAGTGGTGATTGAGGCGGTTAACTAATAGTGTACACAAAAAAAGGAACTTCGTATAATAGTATCAAAAGGTCTTCAGGATATTGTAAAGGTCTAGGAATGTACATTTTTCAATAACCCTCTGTGGTCTTGAGAAGGAACTCATAATAGCAAGGTCGCTATTTTTTCTTCACATTCCATCATCCTATAGTTGTATACATTGAGCTCCCACGCACGTAGGTCTTACAAAGGAGGCTAGAGATTGCTTTAGAGACACAACATTCGGATATTCCACAGAAAACCATAGTAGTAAGCAAAAGTGCTGAAATTCTACTTGGATCTCACTTTGCTAATTATGTGAAGATACAAGTGATAGTATTCAAAGAGTAACAAAGAAGTGTACCCCTCTCCCTCACCAGCCCCAATATAAAATCCATCTTGTCCTTGTGGAGCCCATTTCATTTAAGCTCACAGCCTCAGCAGGTAAGGAGTTTTTTCCTTACTGGTCTGAGATTATCTTGAAGTTGCTATGCTAGGTAATTTAGGAGACAAGATTAAAGTTGCTTTTCGAGTTACCATATTTACTGACATGAACTACCAAAAGATAAAGAAGCATGGTATGTCTCCTTTTTTTGTTCTTTCTTAATTACTAAGCTGACCAAATTTAACTAAAATGCAGGAATCCTTAAGTTATAGCTGGGAACACTGAGGCATGAAACTTCCCATTTTAAACTTATCCCCTAAATTGGTCTATACACATATCTTATATAAGTGGAATAGTGGGACAAATCGGGTCATGATGAAGGAAGTCAAGAGGGAGACAGAAAGTGGAAAATGAAAATTACCTGGGGACGTTTCCACACCACTTTCCCAGGAAGCAGTCGATTGTAGAAAAGAGAATCATTCTCAGGCAAAAAGGTTGGGTCACAGAAAAGTCTACCATCTCTGATGCATTCCTGCTTCAGTTCATGGTACTTCTGTTTCTTGAAGAGCTTCAGAGGAGGACCCATGGTGTCAAACTATGCCTAAAATGAGAAAAATTGATTTTGTTGGAGGAATAAAATTTTAGCCTCTTAAGGATTACCTGAGATTAGACAAACAGCAGGTATATCAGTGACATATTCTAAGAGGTAGGTGCTTCAAGTTTGGCTATACAGAAAAAGTATCAGATTTTCAAAGAAAGATGAGTCCAGGCTTTGCAGCTAATTAGTATGAAGACTTGGGTAAACCACCTAATCATTTTTGGGCATCAGGTTATTCATCTGCTGAATGAGGTAATGTGGGCTTTAACAATCCTATTGGAAAAATATATAACAAATGTGAAAAATCGCTAGTAAAATGTATCATTATAATTTAAGGGGGATCTTCCATTTTATACCGGCAAGAGGGAGTTCAAGGCCTAGGACAATTCTAAACTTGAAGTTGAAGAGAAAAAAATGCCTTACTATATTCAGAATAAGTTGTTGTCCTGGAGGGCCACACACTTTGTACGTGAGTGGACAGGCAGCCCCTTTCAAGTCTAACAAACACTTACACAATTCCTTCCCTTTTACCATTTAAAGAGCTTTGCATTTTTAAAATTACTGGCTATGAAGGCTAATGCAAGAAACAGAGCTCAGCAGATGGCCTCCAAACACAAGGAAAGATAGAAAGATTGCATGTTCCTTTCTTTTTCAAAGTCTAATGTACAATCATTTGCCCAGGATAAAAGGCAGACTCTGAAATTCAATTACACTAACTTGATGGACTATAGATTCTTATACCATGGCAATAAACTGTTGCTTTCTTTTCCTTAAGAGGGGAAAAAAAACTCACATCACTAAACAGAGAATTAATATAGTGGTTCTTTAGGCAATGTCTCTCAGAATGTCCCACACTTAAATGTCCTTAACAATTGGTTTTTATGGGGATAATTTGAAAGGCAAATTTGATTTTAAATAGCTTCAGGGGTGATAATAGGGTTTTCAGTGCTTTTGCTGGATTCACAAAGATAGATTTGTAATGATTTTAATGATCCCCTCATGACATTCAATAGTAAATAGGAGGCAGTTGTGAAATTTACATGACATCAATCACTTCAAAAATACATTTTAGGGATAATTGTGTCATATTCTATGATCACATTAAGGTTAAAATGAATTCTGGCTAAAGTTCAGAGTATCTGCTAAAAAATGACAGAAATTTGCAAAAAAAAAAAAAAAAAGGCTAAATCAGCACTTTAAAGATTATCCACAGCTCTAAACCAAGTCAATAAAGAGGTGGTCACAACTTTATATATAAAACATCAGACCTGTCTATTAGTTCATTTCATGTCCTTCCAGTATTACAGTGAAATGCTTTACTGGTAAAGAAATCTCCCCATTTCAAAACCATAAAATATTTTAATTCCGTGTTATTTGCAACCTGCAATATATGTACAACAAACTTACCCTTACTCTGAATCCAAGGAATAAGAAGCTGAAAATAACCACAATTTTTCCCATAGCCTTATTTATTGATAATTGCTTTTCAAAGTGAGAGTTGTGGGGCTCTGCAAAATACCTGAATGCCTTTGTTCATCAGATTCAAGTCTGGTTACATGTTTTAAATATTAGACTGCAGTTGATTGTATTTGAAGGCATGGATGGTATTAGTAATAATTTTCAGTTAAGCAGCATCAGAGACAACCTGAATGTTTGCCCAGGCTCCTTTCTAGAGTCTGTTACAAAGGACCCCAATTTTTATGTGTGTTCAACTTACAACAAACTCTATTGTGCTGCCTCTTGCTCTCCCTAGAAGGAGGTTTGGTGGATTTCCAGAGGCTGGGGACTATAAATGGGTAATAGACTGGGGCAATTAGGACATTTCATTTGCCAGAAACTCCTAGTCCCTGCCCATACTGTATAAATGGGCATTTCCTGTTGTTGGGAAGGCTCTCTGCCACCATCAGTCTCTCTTGCTACTCAGCCAAATGGTGAGGCAGATAGGAGCCTGCAAAGGGAATCTCTGTTATAAAAGACAGGCTGTTGATAGAAGCAGCATTAATCAGATAGAAAAATATGTTTGATTTTAAAACTCAATATGCTCCCCGGAGACTTTTTCAGCAGCAAAACACATAGTTGGTATAGATAGGCCAAACCTTGATAGAATGCCTTTTTTGCAGGGGGAAGGTGGTGCCTGCAGTTTTGGGGCACATGGTAAATAAAGAATAACAAGCTATCAGCCTGAACTTTCATTAGAGTACAATTATAGCCTGTCAGACTTGCAGAGAAGAATTGTTTCCCATTTCTGATCAGGTAACAGGAGAACTGTGCTCCATTTGCTTTGTGACCTTGGTACCTTTGTACCTCAGTTTTCTCATCAGGAGAATGGAGTAATCTAGCTGCCTTCCTCCCTCTGTGACTGTACCTAATAGATGGTTAGTTTAAAAGGGATTTTGAAAAAGTGGAAAAAACTCCATAAATACAAGATCTAAACTGTAAGCCCTCCTTCTACTTTCATCTCTCTCTTTGCCTGGCACAGAGTTGGGTACACAACCATTGTTCAGGAAATACTTGTTGAATGGATGAGTGTTTTATGCAAAAATTTAAGACTTGTATGGCAATTTATTGTTTGAAATGTGCATTTTACATTTTAGTTTGTGTTCTCTTCAAAGCAGTCATGTTTGGTAGATATCATCTGTTCTTCACTTTGTATCCATAGAAAAGGCAGCTCAGAGAAGTGGCAGTTAGAAACTGGCAGAGCCGACTCAACCCCAGGCCTGCCTAATACCAGATTCAGTGCACTTTCCATCACACCACACTGCTTCTTTTGGTTACTGCTTTCTTGAAGAAGGGATTTTTTTGTTTTGTTTTAGCTCAAAAGAGGAAAACCCTCCAAAGCAAATAGTATACCCAACTTCAAGGCATTCTGCCTGGAATTTATTGCCATGGTAAGTATTAAAAAGATTCTTTATTTTCATGGCTTGATAGTCATGGGAGAATTGGAATCCTTCACATTGGAGGGTTCATCAGTTAACCCTTGGAAAACTTTTGGGAACCCGGACATTTGTAATTTGGGATTGTCATAAACAATTTGCCATTTTGGAGCATAGGAGAAATGAATGTTCCTTCCTTATTGTCCTGCTACACCCAACACTGAGGGGAAGGGGAGGGCCTTAAATTAAAGACCATATATTAGGAAAGCCAGTAAACTATACGTAAAAGCAAGGGACTTTGAGTATAAACCAAAGATCCTCTAGCTAACAAAGGGAATGTGGACAACTAAGAAGAGGGACCCTGTGGCTCGAGGGTCAGTGGCATGGGTGCTTGAGTGAGGCATAGTGTGAGTTTTAGCATAGTGTGGTAAGGTAATGGCCTTGGGACTGAAAGCCTGGAGAGAGAAAATGAGGAAGGCAGTGACCACCAGGGCAAGAGGGATAAGTAGGCCCAGAGTGAAGGTAGGTGGAAATTACCAAGGGAAGATGAGGGAGGCTACCTGTAGAATACAATGCTGCAGTTATTGGAGGGAACTTTTGCTACTTCCTGGACTGTAAAGCCTGTGAGAGCTGGGCTAACTCTTAAGAGGAAAATCACTTGCTTCTTTACCTTTGGGTCAGTCTTAGGATAGAAATCAGATTTTGTCCTAAAAATTAAAGACTCAGTTTATAAAGAGACTTATCTGGTAAAGGAAATGCAGTCTATGGTTCATAAACCACTTTTTTAAAATGAAATTTTATTGAGATATGTTCACATACCAGATAATCCAAAGTGTGTAATCAGCGGTTCATGGCACCATCATACAGTTGTGCATTCATCACCACAATCAATTTTAGAATATTTTCATTGCTCCAAAATAAAGAAAAAAATAAAAATAAAAAAGAACACCGCAAACATCCCATACCCCTTATCTCCCCCTATTAATTATATATTTTGTCATTATTTTATTACTCATCTATGAATACACTGGATAAGGGGAGTGTCAGTCACCAGTTTTCACAATCACACAATCACACGATAAAAGCTACATAGTTATACTATCATCATCAAGAATCCAGTCTAATGGATTACAGTTCAACAATTACAGGTATTTCCTTCTAGCTATTCTAACACATGAGAAAATTGAAGAAATATCTATATAATGCATAAGAATAACCTCCAGAATAACCTTTTGACCCTATTTGAAATACAAACCACTTTTCAGTGGGGAGAGTGGGAAGTGAAAAGTAGGCTATGAGGGAAGAGGGGTTGAGTAGGGGAAAGCATGACCCTGTGGCTATTGTCCCTGGCAAGTTTATCCCTTTCCCCAGTTTCCCCTTTTGTTCTGATCTTGGAGTAAAATCAGAGGTAAAGGCAATTAAGAGTTTGCTATGCAAATTGACTATAAATGAACCAACTCTGCCTGGCCTAAAGAAGGCCCCTCTTTAGTCCCAAATAGCTCCATCTAACGCCACACCTGGGGGTGGAATGGTGGTAGAAATAGGGCTTGGATAGGAAAAAATAATTACAATTCAGCATACACATGTTATATAGAGAATAGTGCTTTCCTTTTCTACACAGGTGAAGTCATATTTCATATCTAGGGGCACATACCTACCAGGGAACATAAAGTTGTTCAGTTTCAAACCCTTGGCCAAAGATTCTGGGGTCTGAAAGGGATCATAAGTGATCTGGCCCACTGCCTCATATAGGATGCATGTACTATGCCCCAGAGAGAAGACAGTTCAAAGAAATTCAAAGAAGAATAAAAGAGTGCACAATTTCCTTTAATTCCATTGTTGAAGAACTCCATCAAAATTAAAAGCACTTCAGAATCATATAAAAAGCACAGGTAATCAGGGGATCTAGGATAAAGTCCCAAATGCCACCCTTTAGTGTAGATAACAGCTCAATGCCTCAGTTTCCCCTTAAGCACAATAGGGATATAATGGCTTTCCTGTCTATGTCACGATGCTATTCAGAAGATCTAATGAAATTAGCATGTGAACATACTTTTTAACTGTTAAGGACAAGACCAACATAAGGCAGTACTATTAAGAAATGCTTGTTTTTAACAAATTAAATCACTTTTCTGTCCTTAGTAAAAATTAAGAAAATTTGATTTACAATGCTTTAGGTGAAACGCTCACCGACATTTAAGAGCCCAAAATCAAATGGCCTCTCCACCATTCTCTATCCCCTCCCCATTCTACGTCCCTTCTTGGAGAACTTGCCCTTCTACCTGTTTTTCCCCCCTTGGCTGAATAAGCTCATCATATATGTCCAATTTTACAGCTTTGCCAGAATCTAATTGCTATTTCTATGGAATGTTATGCTGGAAGAACTCTTTAGAAATCACTTGGCTCAATTTTTTATTTTTTATTTTACAAAAAGGTGATAGTACTTGCCCAAGGTTACATAGTGACAGAGCTGGCACTAAAATCCAGACCTCCTGACTTGAAAAGAGTAAAAAGCCACAACATTTTTTAAAAGGGGGAGGAGGGGCCTACACCTCCTCAACACATTGTTTTTAGAAATCTCATCGTTTTCTTACAAAAATGCACTAGGGAGTTTTGTTTTTGAATTGCAAGCTGTCAGAAGGTGAGATGATTTCAAATCAAGGCTAATCAAAGAAACACTGTTTGGGGGTCACAAAGGGGCTTTTTCTGCTTTTAATATAGGAACTGAAATCTCCCAAGGATAGGGAAAGCCTACTTTTTAACCTATTCCTTTCCTTAGCCTGCTAGGGACTCTAAGAAAAAATAATGTTATTCAAATCCAAAGTATACACACACACACACACACACACACACACAAATGGCCAGAGGAATGAGAGTTAATTATCAGTCCCCAAAGAATCTTTTTTTAAAAATTATTCCTTCAGATTGTGAAGAAAAGTGTAGCAAATGAGACATTAGATGGATTTCAATAAAGCATTAACACAAACTAGAATGCTTTATCCTGAAGTCAGAAGTATTATTGGGAAAGCAGAATTTATTGAATTTCCCTATGTGCTTTTCATCAAACAAAGGACTTCCAAATCTGAGAATCAATTGTTTATATTATAATATTCTGCTACTTTTTCCTGTCCCCCAGCCTGCTCTGGTCAAGTAGCCCACTTAGCCCCTAGAACATGAGTGGAAATGTAGTTGGAGAGACAGAGCCCCAACTGCAAGCCTAAGTGTAAACCAAAGCAAGAATCAGAGGAGAGCAAAACCAGGTTGGGGGCTGAAAATGAAATAGTCAAGATAAACTGTCACCAGGGCAGAAGGACCTCCAGGGTGTCCAGACAGGGAGCCTTGGCTACCACTCCTTCCCTCCCTCCTGTATAAAAGTGCACAGACTGTATACCCCAACTGCTAGGGCTTACAGGTCTTTTGCACACAGTGTGGCTCTAAGATTTTGTCTGCATTTCAATAATTTGCCCACAGCCTTGTGTCAGCAGGAGCTAGACTGAAGCCCCGACAGTCAGCCAGGCTTCCTCATCCACCCACCCAAACTCCCCTCCCGGGTTTGTTCTCAAGTCATCAGGTATTTTAAGTAGTAGAAAGCAAAAAGAAAAAAACAAAACAAAACAAAAAAACAACTGATCAGATATTTACAGAAAATATCATTGCCAGACAACAACAATCACACACATACACACACACATGCACACACACAAATAACCAACCCAAAATTCCATTATTTTTTGTTTCCAAACTGTTAATATGCACACACATTCTATCCAGAGAAACGATGAATTACAGTTGTGGAGTTTCATTAACTACTAAGTTCAAGTTCTGCATCTCTTTGAGAATTTAAATCATCCAGCAAATAAAACTCTAGAATTAGTTTGTGACTACCCACTCTACTCACCTGAACTATCCCAGGAGCCTTGTTGCTGCAGCTGCTGCTCTCAGCCAGGTAACCCCCACTAAGTCTGTTCAGTCAGTGCGGCTGAACAAAGATTCTGGCTTTCTTAACCTGAAAACTATTTGGGCTGTACCAAGCTCTGCTTGCAGGGGGAGGTGCCTTGCAGCAACTTCAGGAGACTTTGTCCCACCCACCAGTTAGAAACTGATCCTGAGTCATGAAGAAAAACTGGACGGCGCCCCTGCCAGATGTACAGATGGGATGCCCACTCCAGATCCACCCACCAGCAAATTGGAAAACCCAGGAAGCCACATTTGAAAGCCCTTTCTGTTCCAAGGTGAAATAGGACTTCCAGGGAGGGTTCTCATAGATTTCTGACTTCTCTGTCCCAGGTTAATAGTGCCAACGTGGACATTACTCAAGAGAGGACATGGAGAGAAAAACCTTGAAGTGTTGGCAAAATCCTTGTGGGCAAAGTTCTCAAGGCCCTTGTAAACGGATCTGTCTAGGATAGTGATGAGGGCTTCAGCAAGTGAATGGGAATGAAAGAATAGCTAATGAGCTGCAGGGAAGAAAAAGTAACTTTATGAAGCAACAGGTTACATTTAGCCAAGGGCAGAGAGAAGGGAGCATTGCAGAGGGAAGTGAATTCAGTTTGACTCCATGGCAGCTATAAGAAGCCTGATTTCTTGCAATGGGGCTGTGGAGATTTCTTGCTGGCGATGGTGAAAAGCAGAGTAATTAAATGTGTTTGCTCCAAAAATTTGACGAAGTGGCTTGAGTGGGGTGCTCAGAACACTGTGAAATACTGCACAGCATCCAGGTCAAGGTCCTGTTCCCTTCATCCTGAGACATTCACTGGGACACAGTTCCAGGGACATAATCTTGAAGAGATTTTGTTTGTTTCATTTTCACAAACTATGAAGGCTCTTATCAGTCCCCTGCTTTCCCAACCAATGAGGGTTAACCCTTCAATCTAAAATTACCACCATCTTCTTTCTGACTGGTTGAAGATCTAAGAGATGGGGAAGGTAGAGCTGGAGAGCTAGAGAGCTAGAGCTAGAGCTAGAGAGATAGAAAGGGGGATATAGAGATAGAGATAGAGAGAGATGAGATAGAGAGAGATAGATAGAGATGAGATGAGATAGAGATAGAGAGAGAGAGAGATAGAGAGATGAGAGAGAGAGAGAGAGAGAGAGAGAGCGAGAGAGAGAGAGAGAGAGAGAGAGAGAGAAACTGAGCAAAGGAAGGCCTAATAAGAAAACAAAGTGTGTTCTTTACACTCACTGGCCCCATACCAGTATTTTCATAAAATAGATCTGAGCCCTTCTATAACTCTGGTCTCAGACACCTCCCCCTGTGTCTTCTCACTCTTTATGCCAAGGCAGAAATTGAGCTAGAGGTAACTGGCAATACAAAATGCCATAGCCTAGAAGAATTAGGACTTCAATGATTGGCACTCACTATGCTTCTTGAGTGACAGATTTCTCAAGTAAGTCCCCATCTTGTGGGATTTGGACTTTGAAACCCAGAGAAGGTATTTCTTCTGAAAACGACTCCTTCAGCTGTTTTATCCACCTCCATAATTTTGAAACAAGGTGGGAATCATAGAATCTGAGAATTTAGAAGGAACCTTAATGATCTTATCTACCCTTCAGCTCAGTGCAGAAATTTCCTCCTGATAATCTGGAGAGCTCAACCCTGTGTTCCATGTTTGAGCATAACCTCTTCTTTAGGTTAAGCCAAAATAAGCTTCACATAGCTGTTCCTAATTCCTCTTTCACATGACAGCCCTTTAAAATAGCTAACATGCATACCTTGAGTCTTCCATCCACCACGCTAAATATCCTCAGTTCATTTAAAACATTCCTCATAGGATATAGTTTACAGATATTTTGCCATTTTGTCTTTTCTGTCTAGACCTGCTCAATACGTAGCATGAAGCTCAACTAAAACACCCCTTTGTTTCTCATGTGACCTAGTATGTCCCTAATTCTATGCTTATGCAATTGAATTTTTTTAACCTGGATGCTGAATTTTACATTCATCCTCAATAAGTAACACCTTGTTTATTTCAATCTATACCCTACTGATCTTTTTGGATCTTGAGTCTCTTATCTAGAATATCATATTCTGTATGCCAATGTTCTCAAAACTTTTTATAATTCTCACATCCCTAGGAACATTTTTAGACATTTTTCCTAATCTCCCTCCATGAATTTTTCTTAAAACATTTTATGTTGAAATACTTTCAAGCAGGACAGTTTCAGAAGCAAGACAAAACCCACAGAGAACTCCAGCATACCCCAACCCCCTCAGATATTCCAATTCACCAACTTTAATGTTTTGCCACATTTGCCATATTTTCTCTATCTATCTATATGTCAATCTCTATATCTGTCTATGTATCTATATATCTTTGTATGTCTATCTGTTTATCTATTTTCTGAATGGACAGAGTGTAGGTTGTATATATCACATTCCTTAAATACTTAGTACTTCCATGTATGTTTCCTAAGAACATGAACATTCACTTATGTAACCACCTTAGGTGCAGTTATCAAATTCAAGAAATTTAACATTGATCTGAAATTTATAATCTATATTTCAATTTTTTCATATATCCCAATAATGTCCTTTTGAGCCTTTTCTGCTCCACTGTTAGATCCCATCCAGAATCATTTATTGCATTTAATTGTCACTGTCTCTTTGGTTGCTCTTTTTTTTCTTTTTTTTAATTGTGGAAACATATATACAGTATAAATTTTCCTATCATAACCATTCCCAAGCATACCATTCGGTGGGTTTAATCACATTCACAATGTACCAGTACCTTTACCACTGTATTAGTTAGGGTTCTCTAGGGAAACAGAATCAATGAGAGGTGTCTCTGATTATCAAATTGTAAAAGCGACTCACGCAACTGTGGGTATGCACGAGTCCAAATTCTGTAGAGCTGTCAACAAACTGTCAACTCCAAGGAAGATGTCCGATGAACTCCTCAGGAAACGAACTGGGATCTTCGACGAACATGTTCGATGAACTCCTCAGGAAACGAATCGGCAACTTCGACGAACTCCTCAGGAAATGCTTCATTGGGCAGCCGAAGAAGAAGTGAAGGTCCTCTATCTGTCTTGCTTATAAGTCTTCAACTGATTAATTGGATCAAATCCAGCCAATTGCATTCTCTCATTGTGGAAGGCACACCCTTTGATGAGTCATCAGTCACAGCTGCAGTCAACTGACTGATGATCCAATAAACCAGCCTGTTGGTTTATCAACCAGCCTCTAACATCCTCACAGCAATTGTTAGGCCAGTGTTTGCTTGACCAGACAGCTGGGTCACCTGGCCAAGTTGACACATGAACCTAGCCATCACAACCACCATCCCTTAATAGAACTTTCCCATCACCCCGAAGAGAAACCCTACACCCATTATGCATTAACTCCCCATTCCCCTGCCCCTCGCCCCTGGAAACCTGAATCTACTTTCTGTCTCTATTAGTTTGCATATTCTCATATATTTCCTTTGTGGTTACAATGAGCCTTAAACTTAACATCCTAATTTGTCTTGATACCAATTTAACTTCAGTATAATGCACAAACTACACCCCTCCATCCTTTATGTAGTTCTTGTAACAAATTAGGTATTTACACATTATGAGTCCCACCCCAATGATTTATAATTATATTTTCTGAATTTGCCTTTTAGGTCCTGTAGGAAGTATAAAAGGGATTGCAAATCAGATATACAATACTATGGTTATTTATATTTATTCATTCATTAACTTTACCCAAGAGTTTATTTCTTCATGTGGTTTCTATCTATTGTCTAATGCCTTTCCTTTTAACATGCAGAACTCACTTTAGCATTGCCTGGGGGCTGATCTGGTGGTGACAAACTCCTTCAGTTTCTGTATATCTAGGAATGTCTTAATATTTTCCTTATTTTTGAAAGACAGTTTTGCCAGATGTAAAATTCTTGGCAATTTTTTTTCTGTCAAAATTTTAAATATGTCAATACCACGGCCTTCTTGGCCCATAGTTGCCTGTGAGAAATTGACAAAATCTTGTTGAGACTCTCTCATACGTGATATGTTGCTTCTCTCTTGTGGCTTTCAGAATTTTCTCTTCATCCTTGTTTTTCAAGTTTGATTATAATATGTCATGGTGTGGGTCTATTTGGGTTTATTCTGTTTGAAGTTCTTTGAGTGTCTTGGATATGTAAATTCATGTCTTTTGTTAAATTTGGGAAGTTTGCAGCCATCATTGCTTTGAATATTCTGTCTGCCCCCTTCTCTCTTTTCTCTCCTTTTGGGACTCCCACAATGTGTATAGTGTTATGCTTGATGGTGTTCCACTATTTTCACAGGCTCTGTTTACTTTTCTTCATTCTTTCCTCTTTCTGCTTCTCAAACTGAGTGACTTAAATTATCTTATCATCAAATTCACTGACTCTTTCGTCCACCAGGTCCAATCAGCTATTGAACCCCTCTAGGGAATTTTTTTAAATCTCTTTTACTGTGGTCTTCAGCTCTGGTTTCTTTTCATAATTTCTGCCTCTTTATTTTTTTCAATTCAGTTTTATTGAGATATATTCACGTATCCTACAATCATCCACGATCAGTTGTTCACAGTACCATCATATAGTTGTGCATACATCACCAAAATCAATTTTTGAACATTTTCATTACACCAAAAATAAATAAATAAATACAAATAAGAATAAAAATACAAGTAAAGAAGAACACCCTAAACATCCCATAACCCCTATTATTCATTTAATTTTGGTCCCCATTTTTCTACTTATCTCTCTATACACTGGATAGATGGAGCGTGAGCCACAGGTTTTCAAAATCACACTGTCACATCATGTAAGCTTCAAAGTTATACAATCATCTTCAAAAATCAAGGATACTTGGTTGCAGTTTGTTCTAGTTTGCTAATGCTGCCAGAATGAAAAACACAAGAAATGGATTGGCTTTTATAAAAGGGGGTATATTTGGTTACCCAGTTACAGTCTTAGTGCCATAAAGTGTCCAAGGTAACACATCAACAATCAGATACCTTCACTGGAGGATGGCCAATGATGTCCGGAAAACCTCTGTTAGGTGGGAAGGTATGTGGCTGGCATCTGCTCTGGAGTTCTGGTTTCAAAATGGCTTTCTCCCAGGACGTTCCTCTCTAGGCTTCAGCTTCTCTCCAAAATGTCACTCTCAGTTGCTTTTGGGGCATTTATCCTCTCTTAGTTTCTCTGGAGCAAAAGTCTACTTTCAAAGGCCATCTCCAAAATGTCTCTGTAAGCTGCAGCTCCTCTCTCAGCTCCTGTGCATTCTTCAAAGTGTCTCTCTTGGCTGTAGCAAGCTTGCTCCTTCTGTCTGAGCTTATATAGTGCTCCAGTAATTTAATTCAGACCCACCCTGAATGGGCAGGCCAACAGCTCCATGGAAATTATTCAATCAGAGTCATCACCCACAGTTGGGTGGGGCACATCTCCATGGAAGCACTCAAAGAATTACAATCTAATCAACACTGATACGTCTGCCCACACAAGATTACATCAAAGATAATGGCGTTTTGGGGGACATAGTGCATCCAAACTGGCAAACAGTTCAACAGTTTGAGGTATTTCCTTCTACCTGTTCCAAGATGCTAAAAACTAAAGAGGGATATCTATATAATGCATAAGAATAACCTCCAGAATGACCTCTTGACTCTATTTGAAATCTCCCAGCCACTGAAACTTTATTTTGTTTCATTTGTCTTCCCCTTTTTGTTCAGGAAGACTTTTTCAATCCCACGATGCTGAGTCCAGGCTCATCCCTGGGAATCATGTCCCACATTGCCAGGGAGATTTACACCCCTGGGAGTCATGTCCCATGTATAGGGGAGGGCAGTGAGTTCACCTGCAGAGTGGTCTGCCTCTTTATTGATATTCTCTTTTTGTTCATCTATAATTTTCTCAATGTTCTTTAGTCATTTGTCCATGGTTTCCTTTAGCTCTTTGAGCATATTTAGAATCATTTATAAAACTCTTTTTCTGGTATGTTCCAGGTCTGGTCCTCCACATCCATGGTTTCTAATACTTTAATATTCTCCTTTGAATGGGCCATTACTGCCTGTTTGTTTATGCTATGTAATCTGTTTTTTGAAACCTGGACATTTTGATAATTTAGAAAGTTATCACTGGAATTTAGACTCTGAGGTGTCTGTTCCTTAAGATTGCATCCAGCTAGTGTTATGACAGAAATGTCCTTGAATGCCAGGAGTTAACAAAAAGAAAGCAAGAAAAAGAACAAACCACCTTTCTCAATCTTTGCAGATTGGCCTGTGTAAGTGTTCTCCTTCAGTTTATCTCCCCTAACAATAAGTTTAGAGAAAAGTCCAAGGCAAAAGTGTAGGTCCTCTTCAGTGTTTTCTAAGCACACATCTCATCCTGGGCATACGTGTGTGGCCCTAGGCATTCCCCCATTTACATGGTCTTCTTTTCCTTAGAAAACAACATTTCCTCATGGTCCTGGGAACTTCACTATATATCCCATAGCCAGCAAACCTTTGTTCAAGGCAGCTGCAATTTGACTGTTCTCCTACAGTGCTCTGTAGGAGAGTTCTGTGAACTGCCTTTTATGTGCAGGGCAAGTTCTGGGATGGCAAGCTTGTGACAAGTGCCCTGGTTCAGTCCTTCATGGACTGGCTCCATTCAGACCTGCTGAGGAGATGGAAGAGGAGCCAGCAAGGGCACCATGAAGAAGATATCCTACCATTTTAAAGTTGTATTTTTCTTAATTTGGAGTTTAGCCTGTTACTGCAACCCTGTAACTGTTTTCTGGAACTTTGAGAGATGTTTCTGCAAGTTCTTGCTGGTTCTTCCCCAATGAAATTGTAATACCATCTATACTGTATATCTCTTTATGTACTTCTATATATGTAGCTATACTTTATACATAAAAACAAAGGTCTTTTCACCCCTGCTAGAACTAATTTTTTTCCCCCTTGGAGATGATATCATCCACCCCATTTAGAAGGCATGTGCTATACCACTAAGTTTTTTATCACCCAGACTGATAAAAGTGTTGAATGAGATAGTGTTCAGAAGAGAATCCTGCAGCATAGCATAAGAGCCCTCCCCTCATTAATGATCACTTTTAATAAGGTTGTTCAAACTTGAAGAAATCCTTATAAACTTCTGCTACCACCCAGCTCCCATTTTTCATCTTCTCCATGAGGCTACCCTAAGACTTTTTCAAATGTCTTGCTGAAATCCAGATAAATGATTCCTGTGGTATTCCCTTCATCCACCTTGCTAGCTACCCTTTTCCAAAAGGAAATGGGTTTGATTAGTCTTGATTTGCTTTCAGTGAGATCATGCTTACCCCTAGTGATTTCCATTCCCTTCTAAGGTCTCACAAATGATGTCCTTAATAGTGCATTCTATGCTCTTGCATAGAATTTTGCACACACACACCCCCAACACCACCAACCCTTCCCTGAAAACTGGAACATTTGTGTGCTTCTGCATCTCTCACCTCTTTCCTTTGCCATACATAATTCTCAAAGATTACCAAGACTGACTCTGTGATTACATCTGCACGTTTTCTCAATAGCCTCAGATGTAATTTGTCTGGACCTGGAAACTTGAACTCATTGAAGGCAGCTAAGTAGTCCCATATTATCTCCTCATATTTCTTTGGATTTAATTCACTTTCCAGTTCAAAGATCATGTTTGTTGATAGAGAGGTTAAGTAACTTGCCCACTGTCACACACCTTGTCAATAAGCAGAGCTAGGGTTTGAATCCTGCTCTGTCTTACTCTAAAGTCTGGCTCTTAGCCACCATGCTACATCACTTTCAAGTACCAGATGAGTTGTGTGGTCCATGGGTGCTATGTGAGTTCCAAAATGGGAAAGAGCTCTTCTAGCAAGAGTAGGCAAGGCAGGCTTGGTAAAAAAAAAAAAAAGAAAGAAAGAAAGTTAAATTTGAAATGGGTCTTGAAGAATTAGTAAGATTCCAACAGGAAGAAAGTGTAAGTGTGTGTATGCGTTGGTAGGGGTGATGGGAAAAACAGGATGGCATCCCAGGCAGGGGAGATAATAAAGCATAAGAATTCCTACTTTGGGTCTGCCACATAGTCCATTTAACTGATTATTCAGAACAATAGTAGACCACAAATGTGAATCATTTATTCATTCAACAAGTGTTTGTTGTGCCAGATATTATGTTAGATGTTGGGAATTCAACGGTGAGCAATAAGAGCATTATCTCAGCCCTCAATGAATTAAAAGATCAACCTTCCATTTACTTTGTGGAAGTTTTCACGTACTACATTTTTTTGTTTCATAATCTGGGTAAAGTATGAAATTTTCCTTATCTAAACTGACCTCCTTCAAAAGTTTATGGGAAAATGGTAAGGAGCCTTTGATCTGACAGCCCAGGTTTTGTTGGAACAAGTTTGTAGCTTCTCTCAAATACACTGTAGATCCTGACTAATCCCATCTCAGCCTTCATCCATGTGTTGGTTCTTTCTGCATCCTCCACCCCATTTCCAGCCCATTTATACCTCCTACCTTGGGCATTTTTCATCCATTTTTCATAAGAGCCCTCCCCTCATTAATGATCACTTTTAATAAGGTTGTTCAAACTTGAAGAAACCCATATAAACTTCTGCTACCACCCAGCTCCCATTTTTCATCTTCTTGTAAAAACAAGTTCCCCAGTGGGGAAAAGCCAACTGCATCAGATGTTCCAAGGTGGCAGCACATCAGCATAGTGAGGTGCAGCAGTGTGGGGTGGTGCCTTTTTGTTCTGACCAGCTGACTACAGTTCCTGCTTTGTGAGTTACAATCCCTCAAGGCCAACGGGAGTGTGAACAGAAGCCATGGAAGACGAAGGATTGTCAGCTTCCAAACCAAATAGCCTTGGGCCAGTGTGGGGTGGAGTTCAACCAAGACTTCGGGAGGGGGTAAATTGAATTTTTTCCCTGTTGGCCTGGTTCACAAAAAAAAATATGCTTCACTAGGCTGTCAGCATAACTTCCTTTAATCAGGGGAAGCAATTTATTTGCCTTGTCAACCAAAGGGCTCTAGTTTCTCAGTATTAGAGGAAACCTTTATCCCTAGTAATTGAAATAAATGGTTACAGTGTCTCTTAATCTATGACTATATAAAATCCATACTCCTCTATTTGGTTAAGAACGTTCTTCCACAAAGGGATGTCATTTTAGCCACTTTCCAGGGCTGGTTTCACCACTACTCCCTGGCTCTGGTCTACGTGGCTTTTATGCCCCTGCTTCTCAGGGCTGGACAATTCTTTCAGGAACACAGACATCATTGGGCTGGTGCTGGGGTAGAGAACTAGGGGTTGGAAAACGTTGAGTGGAAATGATGCTTTGGTACAGATTTCATTCAAGGTTTAAGCATAAATTGTAGCAGAGTAAGAGTTAAACCAGAGAACTGAGCATTGGGTGCCAGATGAGAGTGGGCAAGGCCATAGACAGAAAACAAAGCAAGAAGTCAGGAACTGAGGTGATCCAGAACTCACAGGTCAGGAAGCATTGTGCAAGTTGGGATGGAGCCAAATAGTGCAAGGCAAAGGTTGAGAACAAAGCAAAATATCAGGAAATCATTCTAACTGAGTGCTGGGTGCATTGCATGATTTAATCCTACTTTTACAGTTTTACATAAGATGTCCCTTCACTGGGACTGTCCTTTTTCATCCCTCCATCTATCCAAGTCTTGCTTATCCTTTGATTCTCCAACCATATCTTCTCCATAAAGCCTTCTTCTTCCCTCACTGATCTCCAACCTCTGAACAATCACCTCACTTTCAGTCACTATCACATCATACGTGGTTCTAGTTAATTATTTTCCAACAGTTTCATGTGTATGTTTGTGTGTCCTCAGAATGCAAAATCCTTGAGGACAGAAACTCTGGCTTCTGAACTCCCACAGTATAAAGCACAGGGCTGGGCACCAAGTAAGTGCATAGTAAATATTTGGCAATGGTTTCAGAGACATTCAGAATGGAAGTCAATAGCAAGTTAGCAAGAGACCCTTAGATGGGCCCATCACACACAACAAAAAGTGCTTATGAAATCAAGTAGGATTGTCTTCTGGGATTTCAAATTTTAGGCAATGCAGAGGTCTTGGAGGAAATGATATTATCTCTTTGTCTCCACATCATTATACAGCCTATGAAGAGCCTTTGGAAGGCACATTGACTTAGAACAAAATAGAAGAAGGCAGCCTTGAGTTGTCATTGAGCCTGAGGTGAAGTATAGATGGAAAGGGGGTTAGAAACAAACAGAATTATGAAATTTTTCCCAACATGGTGGGAAGGGACTCTTTTTCAGTCTCAGTAAAATGCCATTGATCTGGGCTCTGCTAATTTAGAATATTTGAAAAATTGAATTGAGAAGCTGTAGTTTATTATAGCTTGATTTTGAAAGAAAAGAGTTGCTAAACTAATTAAGCCTCCCTGAAGTTGGGAGAGGGAGTGGGGATGGGGGAAAGTCTTGTTTGACTGAGTTAAAAGAAGTTCTCCCAGTTCCCTCCTAAAGCTCTTTAGAAGCCTCATTAAGCTAATTATAAGTCCTGGCTGTATAGTAATCTTTGTCCTATTTTTCCCTTATTGTAAATACTTAAGAGTATTCAAACAGCATTTAAAAAATCTACGATTCTGACTTTTCATTATTTTATACCAGTTCCCCCTCCTCAGTTTGTGCCAAGAAAGAAGGCACCAAATAATTATGGAAAGCACCCAGTGTACTGGAAGCTTTCAGGTGCTATCTCATTTAATTAAAAAACAAACAAACAAACAAACAAACAAAATGAACAGTTCTTCCAACTCCAAAGCCCTCCTGCTTTCCCTGGACAATGTTGCCTCTAAGTTGAAAATAGTCATCGACTGATAAGGGAATTGAAGAATTTTCTAGACAAATCCTGCTTTATTAAGCCATTTAAGTGGCTGTGAATTAATGAGAACAACACCTGTTCACAAGCAGAGGTGTCATTCGTAGAAACCGAAAACTGGAAACAGCCCAGTTGCCCTAATTTTAGATTAGTGGTTGCCAGGGACTTGGAGTGGGGGATGGTGCAGGAGGAAGGTGAGTATTATTATAAAGGGGCAATATGTGAAAGACCCTTGTGGTATTGACACTGTTTGATATATTGACTGTGGTAGTTGATGCATGAACTTACATGTGATAAAATTGTATAAACAAGATATATGTACACAGATAAGTACAAGCTAAACTGGGGAAATTGGAATAGATTGGTGAATTGTAACAATATCAGTATCTTAGTTGTGAATAGATTGGTGAATTGTAACAATATCAATACCTTGGTTGTGATAACACACTAGAGTTTTGCAAAATGTTATCATTTCTCTGTATTATTTCTTACAACTGCATGTGAATCTACAATTATTTAAAAAAAATTTTTAAAGTTGATATGAAGTGAGAAGGTTTACGTGTAAATCAAATGTATTCTCTCAAATTAGACAGAAATCTCCTTTGAAAGATGAAGATGCAATGGCCTGGTAGATTTGAGCTAAGACTTGGGGTTGAGAGATGGTGGCACTCAGCTCAGGGAGAGTGTTCCCCAAGGGAGAGCACAGGTCACTGAGCCTGATGGAGGGCAAGGGAAGGGGAGAGTGGTGTGAAATTTGAAGGATCAGATTTCATGCTTGGGGGTCTTTCATCCAAAGCCTTAACTTCCAAGGTTCCTCTGCTCTTTGCAAGTCCTTTTGCTGGGAGAATGAGCCTTGCTCTGAGATCTGATTATAATGGGCCACAGCCAGGACTGGCTACATAATTTGTGGGATGCTTTGCAAAATGAAGATGTGGGACATCTTTTACAAAACTTATTAGGAATTTCAAGACAATGACAGCAGCATTAAACCAAGCACAGGTCCTGGTCCCGGCTAACATTTCTGCTAAATTCCCACAGCTGCAACACCTCAGAGGATACAGACCAGCACCTCCATCCCAGACCCTCCTTCCCAGCCCCTCCCTACTGGTCTGGATTGGCTGAGATGACTGAGGCCCGTGGCCCTTTGGGGCCTATTCACTGTGAAGTCACGGTACTAGGCACTTGGAAAAACCCTGCTGACTGATTGATTGGACTGCTGTAGTGTAGACCTGATCTAGAGCAAGAAGGGGAGTCAGGTGGAGCCCAGAGGGAGAAGGTAGGCAGGAAAACTCTGGCTTCTTACCAGCAAAAGTGGAGCTGGGGAGAAGTAGAACAGGCCAGTGGCCATTCTGAATATGTGTTATTTCAGGAGCACTAAACTAAGGTCTAGAGGCCTGGGCTCAAATGCCAGCTCTGCCACTCTTGGGCAAATTAATTAACAACTGGGTACCTCAGTTTCATAATCTAAAAAACAGTGATAACAATACTACCTATCTCACTGGATTGTCATGGGGATCAAATGAAATCATGGATATGAAAGTACTGGGAAAGATCTCATGGTGTGCAGAAATGCAAGACACGATCACTGCACTCACATCCCTAAGTCTCCCTTATCAGGTGGTGACTGACTTGATCTAGTACCTGAAATAAGAAATGAGGTTTCAACCAAGGTAGAGTAGTCCCATTCCACTCTCCCAGGTCCTCCTTCTTACAACTAAAAAACCCAGGACATAATACAAAAACACATTGCAAGGAAGAAAGTAGAAGACAGACTGCCTAAGGACCTCTGGACTTGAGGAACCATGTGACAGCAATCTCCTTGTGCTTCCTTACTGCTTCCCATACATCCCAGACAGGGTGCTGCAAAAGCCTCCAGCCTGGAACCTCCAACAGGCACAGATGAAAAAAGTTCCAAGGAAAGTCTGTTTCCCTAGCTGAAGGACCTGGAAAACGGTCACCCAACAATAGAAAATCTTTTTGGCCATAACTGCCCTACTCCAGCCAACCACCAATGGAAATTACTGCACATTACTGTGGTTTCAGTGGAGATGAGTGGAGAGCTGATCTTCTATTTCCTGCCTGGAAGAAACAGTCAGTACTCTAATTCTCCCATCAAAGTAGTGTCAACTGTTCTAGTGGGGAGCTGAGTCTCTACTCCCACCCAGCAGCAGCAACACTGAATAGGGCAAAGGCAGACAGGACTAGTTGGCTTCAATAAGCAATTACAAATTCTTGAAACAAATGAAAAATTAGAATATGTTAGCAAAGAAATAGAGAAGGTAAAGAAGAACATAAAGGAAATTACAGAACTGAAAAAATACTATATTCAAAATAAAAATACTCAGTTGGGGGGCTCAATAGTAAAGTAGATAATAGAGGATAGAATCAGTGAACGCTCCCTAATGCTGATGTTAATACAACTAAGCACATCTGATCCTGGGTGGCAAGGAAGATGGGAGTGAGAGAGGGCACCAAAGACTTCATAATGGAATTGTCTAGGAGAAAATGCTACCTGGAGACTCTCTTCTCCTAAGGGCCTACAACAATGAATTTCTTGCTTTCCTTGAGGTAAGTTGTGACGCCTGTCTCTCAGTAGGGACTATCCTAAAGTGAGCTGTAGTTTTTGCCTTACGGAATTTTATGCAGAGTGTGGGGGACATTTCTCCCTCTCCTATTCTTCCCTTTTCAGAAGCTGAGGACATATTGTCATCTACCTCCTCCGGCTTGACCCTAAACCAATATGGTGCTTTCACTGTTCATTTCCAAATGGCTCCTGCAGTTTAACCTCCACCTGGATGTCAGGCTTCTTCCTTTCCAAGCACTTTGTTTGAACTGTCAAAGTTTTCCCCCATAGAGTCATTAGCCTAAAGGATGAGACACAAACCCTCTGTCAGTCCTTACTGCCTTCTATATCATGTCTAAGACCTCAGGACCCAGGAAGGAAGGAAGCCCCACTGTGCTGGGTGCTTTAAGTGCATTATTTCACTGAATTCTCCCATTGACCCAATGAGGTAGGTACCCTTATTTTACCCATCTTACAGATGAGAAAACTTGGGTTCAGAGAAGCCAAGTAAATTATCCATAGTCATGCAGCTAGTAAGTAGGAGGACCAGTATTTGAGCTTAAGTACTCCATCTATCATACTTTATTGTAATTACCTATTTTATTTCTATATCCCCCACCAGATGGTACATTTCCCCCCTGCTTTCTAGAGTTTAGAGTTGCAGAAACTTCTTTGTGGAATAGATGAGACTTGATCTGGTCCTGGAAGGATAATAGTGCTTTGAGAAACTGCAGGTACTTTAGGATGGGGTATGGGGTAGAGAGGTCTGTAGAGTTTAAGCTGTTGAGTTGGGTAGAAGTGTGGTGTGTTTTAGGGATAAGGTTAAGGGAAGAATGGTGAGGAGGACCACTGGGGATGGGCTAGAGAGTTCGTGTTGGCAAATAATGGAAGATCAAACGCTGTAGAGCTTAAATTGGGAGAAGTCAGGAGTTTATGTGAGTTCTACAAGCTGGTATGTGTAAGCACAGGAGCCTGCCTAGCCAAATATAGCTGTAGAGGCAGTCATGGATTACTTGATTGGGGCAGCTGGGAAGGCTGCCGCTGTGGGTGGGTAATATAATTGAAACTTCTTTCGCATCAAGCTTGGCTTCTTGAATGGTGCAACAGTGAGAGCAAGGGCCCACCTGTGGCAAAATTGAATTGTGCCTTGGGTCCCCTCACCTCCACTTTTGGCCCTCCCTTCTCTTTAAATTTTAATAGCTCCATCCTGCCGTTCTGCATGCAGAACTCTCACCTTCTATTACTAGCAGAGTTTCACCCAGGACCACCTTCACTGGGAAGTGTCTTTTTCTCTCCCCTTTCCTCCCTCCATCCAAACCATACCACTTTTTCTCATGTTACTAGCACAAATCTGATATACACATTCACAGTAAATGCTAATGATTGATAATGTCTTAATAATGTTCAAATTTGAAAGGTAGTCTATGATGCCTTTGTTAGAAGCAGGGGTTGTCATGGAACTTCAGGCTTAGAGAAGGGGAGATGGGCATGGGTTGAGGATCGGGACAGAGGTGGGAATTTGAGAAGGGGGCCTTTTGTTGACCTTTACATGGAATAGGCCTGGTTATTTCTTAAGTATTTGAAAAGAGGTTCCCTTCCATTCTACTTACTGCCCCTGCACGCTCTTCCCACCTTGTTCCTGCATTCCAGGATCTTGCCAGGAATAACTGTATTAATTAAACAGCACTTAGATCACTTAGATGCAGAGAACAGGCCCAGTTTGGTTTGGGGATAAAAACTGTTCCTGAGTTGTCAAGGACCCCACTGAACTGACACTGCTGCTATTAGAGCTCATGTTCACGACTCCCTTTGACACTAAAATTAACAGATGGGACACTTCAATCCAGGGCACAGTTGTCAAAAACCACAGTTTAAATCAGTCACAGACAACTGTTTCATTCCCCACATTTGTCTGGGTGTAACAACTGCAGGAATGCCTCTGCTTAAATTACACCCAGTGACACCACAGGGAGAGACATGTCTAGGCTGCATTCATTCTCAGTTCTTTCTGAGTTTCTTTTATGGCAAGAGTCAGTGCCCTTTCCAAAATGGAGTCTCAAGGTTGTGACCTGTGTTCTTTTATCAGATGAGTGCATGTGGGTTCACATATGCAACCAGTGGCAAGGTGGGGAGGGTGGTGAGGTAGGGGGAGAGGGGGCTATATTGAGTCTCACAGAAGGGGGAGTGGTGGGTAACTTCTAGTCAGAAACAGGGCAGCACTGGGTGACAACTTACAAAAATCAAAAGTGAGGAGGGGTTTGTACCTGTGGCCTTAATCGATGTGCCTGTAAGAATTAGCCCATGGGCCGTTACCTGATGCCCAGCCGCAGGAATCCAGCCCTTGGATTATGGAAACCACTCATTCATCCATTCACTCAGGCATTTGTTGATTGACTACACTATGCCAAGCACTGGGAACACAGACATGAATAAGACACAGTCTCTAACCTCAAGGAGCCCACAATCTAGTTTACATTCCCATCAGTTCAACTAATAGTCTAGCCTAAACACTCACCTTATTCAATCTACTAGCATTTACTGAGTGCTAGGCACTGCACTGACTGATTGGTGGCGATACAGAAAAAAAAAATTGGATGAGGTTCCTTACTTCAAGGGGCTTCCCATACGGTAGCATAGACAGACACATAGACACATTCATCTCCATTCAGTGTGGTAGGGAACAATGGCTCAGATGAGTCTAAGATGCCTTCTGAACCTAAGATCCCTGATCTATGGGGAGCATACCTTAGAATTGGGGAAGGGGAGTGTCTGGGGAAGGTCAAGGCTTGTTTGCATCTTAAACTTGTCCTGTGTCTTTTAAAATACCAGTCACCTAGGTAAGTGCTAGCTAGGCATTTTTGTTTGTTTGTTTTGGGGAAAATGTCTTTCATCATTCCTTCTACTTGAGAAAATAAACTCAGGCTAGTGAAATGTTAGTGAAATGTTGGTGAAATGAAGCAGGGAGGCCTGATGAACAACTTCTGTTCTGCTTGTAGTTCATGGGCTTTGGAGCTTCTTCTGCTGACAGTCACCCTGTCAAAGTCCCACTACCTTATATTGGCAGCTCTTAATCTAGGTATCTCTAAAGGTAGTAACTGGTATTCATAAGCTATTTTTCAATATTTAAAAAACAGTCTAATAGAAATTGTACATTCAGCCAAGTAAAAGCCACAGAGAACTAAGTACAATATCATGTTTCTTTTCTTTTGACTAAAATTATATTAGTTTGGTGTGGTTATCTCATGCAGATCAGAAGCTCCGAGTGAGTAAAAAAAATTGGGAAAATGAATTATTCCATAACAAATGTAGCTTTGCTAGATACAAATCTTTCCAACTGTGGGGCCCACAGGGGAAAAAGTAATAAAAGGGATCCTTGGTGGCAAAAAGTTTGGAAATCACTGGTCTCCACGTCTGGATGCCAAGTTTGGCTTCAGATTCAAAGCCTATGACCACAGAATCCTGGGATTATTGGCATCTGACACCCCTGATGTGGTTCCTGTTGGAAAAGCAAACATACTCCCTGCCCAGCTTTCTAAAGTGTTATACATTAACCTGCTTACAAAGCACCATTCACGGGTAGACAGGTTTTTTTTGGATGGTGGTTTACTGTGTTTTTGTACCTGCAGTGAAAGAACGATTCAGAGGAAGCACAGGCTTGCCTGAAATCTACAAAGCTATGCTATGGCCGGACAAGCGTAGAGCTCCTTAAAACTTGCAGAGCTGGAACAAGTTGTCCACACCTTTCTTCTTCTGATCAACAGCCTTCATCCAGTACCTCTGAGAACCTCCATGAACACAAAGAAAATAAGCTAAGAACATCCATTGGATATAAGCAAAGGAGGAGAGACTATGCAGCATGGGGAGGGAGGAAGGAGGTTTCGAAGTGACCAGGTCAGAGAATCATTCCCAATCTTCCCATTGACCGAGAAAGTTTTCTGGAAGAGGCTTAGGAGGAGAGCTCAGGAAAACTTAGGGGATGGGAGGGAAGGGAGCTGAGGTTTCTGGAGAGAGAAGGGACTCTCAGGAATATTGATTCCAGCCCACAGTTTTTAAAGACATGGAAAACGTGCTAAAATGGACAAAGAACCCATCAAGAATGATGCCCATGGGCTGGAGGCCAGATTAGATGATTTGTTCAAGTTCTTTGAACTCAATATTCTTCAAGTTCCAGCCCTCTTGGTGATGCTCCTCGAGAGCCCCTTCCAAGATTTGGGGGCAGTGCTTTCCTCTTACCCTAGTAGCTCTAGGCTGCTCCTAGAGAGAATAGGCTCCATTCTAAGCACCAACCACCTTTAACACCCCACAACTTTCTTGCCTGTGCCATCTGCCTTTTCAGACCATGGCATCTTCTTCTGGCATGTAGTAACACTGCAGCCTTAAATCCATTTGGAACCTCTTTGCCAACCCAGGCAGAAAAGAAGCTAAACTCTGCTATTATCATAGCCGTAATGGCAGGACTTAATGTAGAGGCTATTTGATGTTTCAAAGTTTCTCTGAGTGGCATCTTGGTCATTGGATTCTCACTTACTGACTGTGCAAGCTCTAACAGGTCACTTCACCTCTCTGAGCACATTTCCTATCTGTAAACATAAGGGGAGCACCACCCACCCTGCCTGGGTTTGGTGAGGATGAATCAGAGTCTAGGTGTGTGGTGCCTAGCATAGTGCCTGGCACACCACTGAGAGCGCAGCAATTCATAGTTTCTCCCACTGGGCCCAGACTCTTCTGCCAGAACAGGGCCCACTCCCTTCAGAGGCAGCACCTCCCTGAGGGGCGGGAGCAGGAGAAGTCCCTTATCGGCCTTTTGCTCTGAGATCCCTGTGCCCACAGCCCAGGTTCTGAGAAAGCCTGCCACTGCCTGGCATGAGGCCCCCCAACGTCCCTCCCTGGGGAACACCTTTCAGCAAACTTCAGCTCTTCCTGGCCCGGAATTCTTCCTAATCTCTGACTCATTTCCCTTCAGCCAGAAATTAAACCCTTTCTCCCTTACTGTCCCACAGATTTAATCCATTGCTAAGCCCTGTTGATTCCAGCTCAAGAAAGTCTCTACAATTTGTCACCTCCTTCCCACCTTCACTGCTACCATCCTTGTCTCAGCTGCTATCAGCTCTCACCTGGATCGTGGTAGCCCCCAAGTGCCCTCTTTGTCTCCTGCTCTTGTATCCCTCCAGTCCAGTCACCAAATGGCAACAGCAGGAGTGAGCAGATAAAAGCAGACAATTTTAATATTCTCATCTCACTCTCCTGCCTTAATAGAACTCTTTAATGACTCCCGAGGGCTCTTCAGGGAGAAATTCAACCTCCTTAATTTGGCTTACATGTCTCACGTGTTCTGGCCTCTGCCTGCCTCTCAAGTGTTATCTCTGGCCACCTCTCCTTCATCACAATGCACACTTCAACCATATTGGCCTTCTTTCAGTTGCTTCATTGAATGGATCTTTTTCTCAGGGTCTTTGCATCTTCTTTTCCCCTACCCTAGAACATTCTTCCTGCCCCTGGCTAACTTTTATTCACCTTTATATTCCAGCTAAGATGGGGCTTCCTCTGGGAAGGATTCCCTACTGCCCTCAGGTTGAATTGGGTGTCCTGGCTGATTTCCCTGCTATATTATGCTTCCTTGTGTCACAGTACTCAACACAATGTGTTATAATTACTGTCTACCTTGACTAGATTTGGAGCTCTGTGAGGTCACAGACCATGTTTATATGCATCCCTCCCCCAGAACCTAGTACAGTATTTGGCACATAGCTTATTGCATATCCGTCAAATGAGTGCATCCCAGTTTACCTTTCCAATGTCTTCATCCACTCTCCTCCCTGAACTCCACCTCACCGGAGGACATGGATCATAACTCTTTGCCTTTGTTCATACCAGTCTTTCTGGCTGGAATGCCCCTGTCCTTCCCTCCTCCTTTCTTCACCGAACAAACTTCAACTTGTTGTTTAAGCCTCAGCTCAAGTTTCACCTCCTCAGTGGAGCCTGGGCTTGAAGGGGACCATTAAAATAAAGATTTATTCTGGGCAGGGTAATTCTTAGCTCATTCTTCATCATTAATGCTTTATTATGCTAACTCCAATATCTAGCAGCCTTCCTCACCCCACCCCAAAAGTTAGAGTATCCCTCGCTGGGCTTTCCTAGCTCTTTGCAGCACCTCTGTCATTGGATTTTCTCAAGCCTTTAGTTGATGTTTTTTGTTTGTTTAGTTTAGTTTTTTTTTAATGTATGAGGTAGGAAGACATCACATGACCTTAAACCCCATGACTCCTTGTAAGGGGAGCTTGTCTCATTTCTTCAATTAAAACAAGGCATAAATTCTTCCCTTGCTTACCCTTTGTCTTTTTCCTGTGAGTGTGCCCACTCATTACTGAGACAAGCCAGGGCTACTTCCCTTTCAGGAACCATCATTTTTTCCAATTAGCCTTTGATTGGAAACAGTACCATTTCAGCTGGGCTGCTTTTAGTGCCTGCTGGTGATGGGCAGCCTGATCATGTTGAAGGAGCACTGGCCCAGGAGAGTCCCCAGTGTCAGTGCACCTCTGCCTCTAACCAACTGCCTGAACATAACATCTTTTTCTTACCTTGGCCTCAATTTCCTTCTCTTGTGAACAATGGGACTTTTAAACTTGGTGCTTTGTTGCTCAGGTAGGGTCTATGGACCAGGAGCACACAGTATCGGTGGGTAGCTTGTTAGAAGTGCAGAATCTGGGTCCCAGCCCAAATCTCCTAAATTAGAATCTGCATTTTAACAATTTCCCCGGTTGATTCTAACCACAATGAAATTTGGGGAGTGCTTTATACGTCCCAGTTGAAAGCTCTTGCTAAACATTTGCTTGTCCTGGTGACTCTAAAGAAGTGGGACTGGGAAGGGATCTCAGAAGTTGTACTTTCAAGAAGTACCCCAAGTGATTCACATCCCCAGAGAAGTTTTGGAAACATTGGGCAAGTGGTTTATGAAGGCCCTTCCAGCTTTGACATTCTGGAATTCTATATGCAATTCTGTATTCATTACTGGGGATAGTAAATATTGGTACCTGGTTCAGAACTTTTGGATTTAACCGTTTCAGTTGGGGAAAGTATTTTCAGGATCATCCAGGGCTGTGCAGGAGGGGAAAAGGAAGACATTACAACAACTTAAGCGAAGTCTTCTTGATTGGAGAAAATCAGCAGCCTTCAGGGCTCAGCAAGGAATTATCTGCTACTCAAGACTGTCTTCTCAAAGCAATCAGGCTTGATATATTCAGACAATCTGAAAGACCCTCTTGGAGTATTGAGAAGGGCGATTAGAAATGGAGGGGGAAGTGTGTCTTCTACACTGGTCAGGAGACTGAGGATACGGAATTCAAAGAAATTGGCAAGGAAACTCGAGGAAAGCCTTTCCCTGAAAGGAATCATATTTTCCAAACCCTCAGTGTGGCTATGTGGCCTGACAAGGGATGTTTTCTGATTTGGGTATTTATAGAATTTTTTTAAGAAAGGTAGAAAAACTAAGTCACATTTAGTTATATGTTTAACAAATCACCTTTATTTGGAAAAGGAAAAAAATTACTTAAGATCAGGACTGCCTTGGAAAGCTCAGGATAGAAAGTTGCCAGTTATTCTCCATGTTTGGGTTTGTTTTCCCTATAAATATGCCTGAAGTTCCGTTGCTGTTAGGTTTTGGCTACATCTGAGATTTAGACAGGTGGAGAGAATGTGGAAGGGCATTCAGAGGGTATTTTTCTAGGCAGGGAAAGTAGGGTAGACTCTGTCAGCAAGAATGAAGTGAGAATGAGCATCATATAGCCAGGGCTGAAGTCAGGGGAGGAGGAGGATAAGAAAGAGGCTGCTGAGATGTCCAGAGCAGAGGACCATGTCTGGGAGCAGGGGAAACTTGGGCTAAATTTCTCAAGTCAGGGCTTTCCCTCTTTTGCATCCCTCCTTACATCTTCTCTATCCGCCAAGTTGTGACACTTCTATATTGACAGCTCCTTGCCCCCAGCAATCCTCTCCACCACCACTGCTTTGGTCTTAACTCAATGTTCTTATTTCTCCATCTGGACTCTTGCAAGAGCTGTGAAGACCAATTTTCAGTATGTTTTTACTTAGGCAATTTATTTTCAAGCTTGAAAAAGGCTGTCTTTCTCTCAGAAAATGAAATATACAGAAATCTTACTAGAATCAACAGTCGCATGAGTCTTTGTTCCTCTGGGCAAGATGCAAACTCTAACCCAAAGCCCCAAAAGACTGGATATACTACTTAGTTGCTCACTGAGTCCTGGGGAAAAAGGTGTGAAATTCTCAAGAGCACAGGATTCTCAAACTAGGGAAGGCCTCAAAATATCCTGGAAGGTTTGTTAAATCACAGCTCTCTGCCTCCCCGCCCCCCCCTTCCCTGAGTATTCAAGAGGTGTGAGATGGAGCCTGAGAACTTGCATTTCTAACAATTTCCTACATGGTGCTGATGCTGCTGTTCCGGGGACCATACTTTGAGAACCATTGTTGTGTTGTGTTAGCACCTTGAAGTCAGAAACCCTGGCTCATCACGGTATCCCTAGGGCCGCAGCTTGGGGCCTAGCGTGTAGAAGGCTTTCAGTAGCAACTGTTGAAATAAGGAAGGCAGAGAAAAAGGGAGGAAGAGAGAAAGAGGGAGAAAGAATTTAGCATTCTTAGAAAGAACTTCAAATATCAAACACCTTTTTTCTTGCAACTTTGTTTATGTTAATGCCTTATATCAATGTATAAACATGGCATAGGGTCTTTGCATCTGTTTCCTTTTCATATTTTGGAGTGGGGGGATGGAGGGCACTTATATTGTCAGGTCTGTTTCACAGAAAACAGGCTTTGCTTGCTTTTTAACTGTTTAATAAATTCATATTCAGTGGCTTAAATTGCAGTATTAAAAAAAGTGTATGATCTCAAAACAAAAGATAGTCCTTTAAATGCAAGACATTTATTTAGATGAAAAAGTACACAGTATTGGTTTTAGTTTTCTCTTTCTACAATATTCTGGTGAAAATTTTATTATAGACCACCACTGTATTCCAGGATTTAAAAACGAAGGGTCTAAACTACCCAAACTCTAATTCCCAGAGTGTTGCACTTGTGTTTTCCTCCCAGAACTCTGTGTCCTGGGCCTATCACCTAGCTACACTGGGTAATATTCAGTTCTCAGAGAGGACTTTGCATTTTCTACTATTTCCCATGATATTCCCTTCGCTTAGAATGCTTCCTGCCAACCTGAAAACTTCTAATCTGCTCTCACATGCAGCCAGTTCTGTGAAGTTTTCCTGACTTTCATCATCATGGTGCATTAATTATTCCAGCATAGGTATTCACATAGCATTTGCTCCTTTACATTGGACTTGTTTATTTATGGGTCTTGGTTCACTGGACTGGAGCTCTTGGAGGCTTAGGAGAAAGGTCCAGCAATTGGCAGGGTACCTAAAGTATAGTTATTGCCCCCCCAGATGTTTTAATGGAAACTATGAAGAGGAATTAAGCTTGATTTGATAGGCAATAGATAACTATTATAAATTCTTGGTAAGAGAAATGACACAATCGAAACACTCTTTTAAAAAGATCTTACTTGCAGTGGAGACCAGGATGAACCAAGTTGGGAGAAAGTGAAGTCATGAGAAATCAGGGATGAGGGCCTGATGGCGGTGGTGATTAAAACTGGCCAATCCAATTGTCATATCCAACTTTTCTTTGGATTTCATAATAGCAAGAAGTCCCATCTTCATCGATTTTGTCTCCACTGAAATGACGGTTATGGGGCTGATTGATAAACTACTATATGGAGCAAGAAATCCCAATCATTTCAGTCTTCGGGAGTATCTAGGATGCTGTCTCCTTTGCTTTCCCAAACACACATGAGGTGGCAGCCTTGGGATTGGCCCTAAAAATAATTGTAAGGTTAGTCAAACTCTTCCCCAAGGACTCAGCTTCCTCTTTCTGTGCTGTTTTCTCTCTCCTTCTCCATCAACTTCTTCCTGAAAATCCAGTACCTTGTGTTCTTACTCCTGTTAAAACCTGATCTGAGAAAAATATTTAATTATTCTTTTATGCCTGAGGGTGAATAAGATGTTTAGAGAGTGGCTGCACCATCAGCCTATTGAGGAAAATTAACCACACTGCTAAAAGAATTTCAGGCATCAGGGTAGAGTTATGTTAGAGAAAAGTGGAGTTTTTCTTGGGCCTCTGAAAACACAGTACTAGAAGTGACCACTCATTCTGATGACACAGAATGACCTTGGCCAAAAAACTCTTAAACATAAATAAGATCACTTGATTCCTGCTCAACTCAGGGAGGGAGACATGAGATTTTATAAATGTTGCAAGTGGGCAATGGTGTTAATTATGGCATTTCCATCCTATGTTGATCCTCAGCTTCCTCATCTATAATGTCCAAGTTTCCTGCCAACTCAGACATTTTGTGGCTTTTTGATCACTGGTTGATGGTTAAAAAAAGAGTATTTCAGCCAGAAATACTGAAATCAAATTTTATTTTTGGAAAATGACATTACACACATCTTGCAAATGTACACAGAAATGAGGATGCAATGAAGAACACAGCTTGATAGCCAAAATGATTGCAAGAGCAGCTCTTTTGCTGCCTAGTATTGAACACTGTAAATCCACAGCATTCACAGTTCACAACACCTTACATACATGGGGAACTTCTCTAGACCTTGAAGTCCTCTGACCAAAGAAAGCCCTCATCAAATTGTAGAGGGAGGAAGAGGGATGTTAACAAGCAAAGGAGATGAAAGGGATCAGCTCCAGCTGGTTTACATGGGCCTCACCAAGTGGGAACAGCAAAACCAAAAAGGAGAATGTCCTCTTGTAACACAGTCTAAGAGTGGGCTAGTCATTGTCTCGACAACAGTAATGCATATACACCCACGTCCTTGATTTTTCCAGCTACAGTTATTCTAAAATGGCAGCTAAAATCCCTAAATATCTGTTGTCTTTCTCTATTTTTTTCTTCAAATAATTGTTGGTCAAGCAGAGCCTTTTGAGGTCTCCAAATACCTCAAAACTGCTGCAGGGATAAAAGATATCATTGTCTACTGCCTTTTGATAACATGTGATTTCTGAGAACTATCAAATTCTGCAGTGTAATAAAATGACCAAAGATACTCCCAATTTACTACTGATTTTTATCAAGGGGAGTTGAGTCTTTGATCAAAATACCGCTCCTTAAGAAATGGTCAATAAATGCTGAGAGAGTGTTGAGAATGCTCTTTTCCCCTTTTTGGCTTGTTCTTTGCTGACTTTAGTTGGCAAGAATTATTGGCACCCAAATCAGTTATTTACAACTATAAGATACCTGGGAGCAGGAGGAGGGAGAGAGCAAAGTAGGGAAGAGGGACCACAAAGAAGAATGTATTCTTTTCAGAAGTTAAAATGAGTTATTTAAGAAATGTGATGTACAATACCATGCATTTACTCTCCAAAGCTAGTCACTAGCAAGCTAACGCCTCTAACACTACAACCACCAATTACAGCTGTTTTGCTACAGTTACTGAGTTCTAACTACAGCTATAGGGCAGAAAGGGTGGGCTGTTTCCATTTTAAAATTTCTCCCTTTTAAAATGACCATAAAAATGTTTTCTGTACAAGTTTAATGGCCCAAAAAAGGTGACCAAAAACATTTTAAAGATCTCACCACACATGAGAAATGCAAAATTCATTCAAAACATGCATTAGTTGTGTACAAGTCATAAGGGATCATTGACTTCAAGCTGCAATATAATACAGGGCCATATATTGGAGATATTTTGGTATAACCTCTTATTTGCTCAAATCCGTTTAAGATAACTTAAAAAAAAAATAACTGGAAGTGGCATTCCATATGGTATTGCCATGCAATGACATTCCCAGGAGCTGTGCACTCTGTTGAACAAATTAGTACCTAAAAGGTGGCTTCTTTAGGTCCACAATGTACTCTTATATGGACTGCCTGTGTAGGATCATGAATGCTTGCTGTGAAAATTAAATGTTTAGGTGAATTAATAACAGAAGGAAAAACACGTCTCAAATAAATGAATGCTTCTTTTTATAGCACAGATTATTAAACATTGTTTTCATTTAAATCAATCCCATTGACTACAAGTTTAGCTAAAACAACTTAACAGTTGGCAAGCCCAAAGCATAAGGTTATTATGGAGAACCTAATGTGTAATGACAAAATTTTAAACAAATTTTTCCCCCAACCCCCCACTCCCACCCTGCCAATCCTAATGACAGGAGAACATACCTATGGTCCCTCAATATATTATATTGCAGCTTTCTTAAGTATGACAAATTAAACAAAGACAGTTAATAGCATATTGCTAATATGAATCCATGGGTGGATTTTTCTGTTCAACTGATTATTTCTCTGAGCATGCTTCAATGCTCCATAAAATGGGAGATAAAAAGGAACCACAAAGAATTCTGTACAGTGCTTGGAAGGTAAAGACTCAAAGATACATGAGCTATCAGGAAACTTCTTGGGAGGATCTGCTAAGGGGGATTAAGTCTGAGAGTGGAGAAGAAAGGCCAGGATTGATTCCTACCAATATACTTCTGACTGGACTGGGATAGGGACAGGGCTGTTTGAGTCTGGAAATAACTTCTCATCACTCTCAATGCAAAATTAGAGGACTATGAAGAGGCATATGCCTAACACCTAGACAGGAGAGAAGGAAAAAATAAAAAGAGGGAGAGAAAGAGAAGAATTGCGGAGGATGAAGGATAGATGTTTGTACTGTGTAAAGAGAGAGAGTGATACAAAGAATATAAAACTGAGAGCAAATATAGTGAACTAGAGATATAAAAAGAAATGCACAGGAGAGGTAAAGAGTGGCAAAAACCCTTCTTCAGGTTACTAACCCAGAAATGAGAAGTTCCAATACCTTCAAATCTTTGCCTTGGTTTATAAGGCATTTGCTCTGACTTCTGTTGGGCCATCTGACTTCTCCCAATGAGCCTGCCCTTCTTATCAAGAGCAGTAAGATGCTTTAATTCCCAATGGAAATTCTACCGTCCCCTAGCCTCAGACCTCCAAGGTAAGACAAGATTGTTCTGATTCCAGATGTTCAAGCCTATAAAGTAAGAGATGAAAAGTTAAGCAGATAAAAAGGGACCCAAAAGTCTTCTCAAATGATAACCAGTGTCACACTAGCTAGGCCATAGTGGGAGGTCTGCATGGATCCTTAGCATGAATGGGGAAACCAGTATGACAACTGAATGTACTAAGTATTTCTGACTTTTTCAGTACATGTGTCTTATCCCATCCATTAGCAGTGTAATTGATTCCATAGGCATTCTTCTAAAGAAGACATGTTCATGGAGTGACCACATGAGAGAATACCTATGCTAACAGCCAGAATGGATGGATGACTAGCCTAGTATTTAGTCTTGCACTGTTCCCTGCTGCTACTTCCTGGACTGGCCACTCCATTGGAAAGTATAGCTAACACGAGCTCAGAGGCACCAGGATGGGACTGTGTGGGTCATGAAGACAATATGGGGCTTTCCCTTTCTGTGCCTTCCAGGGGAGCTGGCACAAGCTGGTTCTTAATGGGGAAACAATACCAAGAGACTGTGTATAAAGATGGAGGCCAGCTCTGGGAACCAGGGTGGAGGAGACAGAGAAAAAAGCCACCTTTTTCTGAAGGGATGGGGGGGCAAAATTCTTCAGCCAGGCATACTGAAAGACAGGCTGATGGAGAGGGATTTCTCCAGTTTCTGAGAAGAAAAAATGGGAAGAGCTACGAGAAGCCCCTAACAGTCCCAGCCGCTATTGTGCTTCCCACTGGAATCAGTGTTCTGTGGGTTTAGAAATGCATTTTCTGTGTGACCAGAGCTTCCAGCTCCTTACTTAGGCAAGAAGTGAGGTCTGCTAGCCAACGCTGGGTTCCAGGTCTCAAACCAAAGGACTCCAACCCCACTCTTTCCCCAAATAAGCTCCAAAACTAGTTAGGGCCTAAAAGCCAAATCCCTTAATGCAATTATGAATGAGACCTGGCTGTGGGGATCCAGGTAGCCCCAAGTGGCCAAGGACAGGGTCCCATGGCTTTAAAAAAATCTCCAAAGTTTTTTTTTTAATTTTCATAGCAAACTGGACAGTGAAGGAGGTCATTCAAACCCCTCCATCCCATGCCTCTGTCTGGGGAAATCTCTTGGCATAGATGCTGAGCTGGGCTGATCTTTGGGACATCTTCATCAGTGTGCTAGAGCTCATTTTGGAGACATTGGCATGCTTGATCCACTGTCTCAGGGATATGTGTTTTAAAAAAGAGAAAACCCATTTAGTACAAAAGCAGAGGGTACTCGGGGGCATCGTTACCCAGAGTATTGAAGGAAATGGTGAAGCAGACACAATTTTGTCCAAGGCAAGCACTGGATTGTTGGTCTAAGATTCGGGTCAGGTGATTGATTCTAAGAAGGATCTAGAGTCTGCAGACCCTCTTCTTGCCTTCTTCAGATAGCTACACATATACTTTAAAGGTCTTTGTCTACTTCTGATTGGGGAGAAGGAGAAGGAGGGAAAGAAAAGTTACTGAGAAGTAGGGTAAGCCTGGAAGGAGGTCTCTTGGAACAGAACTAACGTATATCCCCTAGTTCCCAGGAAGAGCTCTGCTGCAAGGAAAATGTGTTCAGACCTTGTGGCCCCAGTTTCTGCTGTGGAAGTTCACAGGAGCAGCGTACACAAGAAGATGGGTGTGGCATATAGAGCACACAGCCTACTATTTTGTTGCAAACACAAGGAGCCAATGTTTCACATCAGCCAGGGTACATTTTAGTCAAAAATCCCCTTGCTTATACCTGGAAATTAACCCCACTCAGGGCAGGATGGCTATGGGGACATTGTGGAAGGGGACAACCACAGCAAGACTAGGGTATTTCCTCTAGCTGTTTTGCTCCCATATTTTAAAAGAAATCACTGCCGGAAGATGGCAGCCACAAAAATTTTTAAAATGCTGAAAAGTCACCTCACAAAATCAGGAGGAACAAAGCAATTGTTCCCTTTTCCTTTCTTCCTTTCCCTGCTCTGGAAACAAGAAATATTTCCCTCGGCCTGGGAAGACCAATCAGTACGCGATAACATGAAGTGAGCTGACAAGGAAAAACAATCTTCCTCCATTCCACTTGGACAGAGCAGGAGCTCAAGAGGCTCTTCTGAGGGCTCCCCAACGTGGGGCAGTGATCCCCTGTTTTGGATAGACAAGGCTGGGGACCCTGTTGCTCCTCAATGCCTCTGTCTCTCTGGGGACATCTGCAGTCCATGTGGATGGGAATCATGTGAATATGGGGAGAAAGAGCTGTATTAGGTTGCTGGGTGAATTTCCCACTGAGGTCAGGGTAGTAGCATATGGCTTCAAGATGCAACATGACCCTGGGAAAGAATTCTCAGGAGCCTAGTGAAAGGCAATACAGTTTAGTGGGAAAAGACCCTGGAAAAAAAGCCAGGAGATGTGGGTTCTAATCCCAGCCCTACCCCTAGCCAGATGTGTGACCTTGGGGAAATTACTTTTACTTCTGCATCTCCATTTCCTGGCCTGAAAAATGAGGTATTTGGAGTAAATGATGTGATCTTAAAGTTCCTTCCAGCTAGAAAACTCTATGATTCAATCTAGACTAATTCTGACGTCCATATGGACACAAAGCAGTCATGCTAATGGCTATCCTTTCCAAAACAGTGAAGAGAAAAGGAACTTTTCTCTCAATTTACCCCTAATTAACACTACTTATGAAGTTGTCCAGCCCAGCCCCCATATATACATTTTCCCCTTCTTTGTCCCTAGTTCTACTTCCATAGGGGAGAAAAATCAGGAGGTAGGAACAAGCAACAGATGGATTGTGCATGTGTTTGTGTGTGTGTGTGAAAGAAGGAGAAGGGGAGAAAGGTGGCAGATGCTTGCTGAATGACTTGATATTTGCTAACTGTGTAAAAGGTGACACAATGGGACTGTAATGGTAAAACTGGACTGGGTAAATTTGGGAATGATTGGCAGGGGTGAAGGAGCTCAGTTAAAAAAAAAATGCCTTAAAAATGGACCAATTTAAAATGCAATTATTGGAGGCTGAAAATTTGAACTACACCAAGACCCCCTGAACTGGTGGTATGGAAACATTTCCTTATAATTGATTTAAAGAAGGATGGAAATTTTACTAATGTTATAGAAATCTTTTGTTTTGAAGATCATTCTAAAGAAAATATATCCATTTAGTATTTTCTGGGGTACATATGCCACACAGAAGGAAATGCTCAGAGAGCTAGCACAGGTCCTGGGCATGTAGAAATATGAATTCTTCACCTGGTCCAGCTTTTAAACATCAGGTCACTTAGCATCCCCGGGCCTCCATTTCCTCATCTTCAAATGAAGGTATTAGATGAAATGATCTCTCAGCAAGAAATCTGGAGAGAGACCATGAGTGGAGGTTTTGGGACTCTAGCCTGAAGTTTAGAAATAGGCCTCCCACTCTCTACCCCCACCACCATATCTTCAGTACCAATTTTTCCCAATTAATTAGAGACTGTTCTGGGAGGCACTAAGAAAACCCTGAGTGTCTAGAAAGAATTAGCATGTGAGTAAAACAGGCTTCTTAATGGTTTCTAACAGGTCTACAACTAAAAGAGGGTAGGCAATAAGAAATCCTCACAATTTTAGGTTCTTCAAAGATCAATTTAACCGGATCCAGTACTACCAGCCTCTGGACTTTTCCTGAAACAAAAGTGTTTCTGGCAAGCTGAGGACATCTGAAGCTTGTCTTGGGGCATCTGAGCTACCCCTTCCATCAGTAGGTCCCCCCCTACACAGTGCACATCAGCAATGCCATCAAGTTGCCACCAATCCATGTCAAGGTGTCCTATAGAATCTCCTAATTATGATGCAGATGCAGATACACACACATACACACAGCAAGCTCATTCCAGTTAGAGTGCAAGAATGACTACAAGTCATTCAGTAGCCAAAGAGCAGCTTGGCTTTGAAAGTTGCACCTTTCAAAATATCTGAACAATTACAAACAAATAAGGAAATCTTCATATCTGCTAATTCAAACACAGAATTGGCATGCACGGCTTTCACTTATTTATTTGTTTTTGCCATTATGAGCTATGATTACAGACAAAAAGCAGTGCTATGAATCTGTACATCAAAGACTGAGAACTATTTCAATTAGCCAGTCCTTAGCAAAGAGAAATGCTTTGCTAGTGTTAAAGAGAAATGAAAGGTTTCTGTGTCTTCTGTATGAAATATCAGGAATATAGATAAAAAAGAGTTGCTTAAAATATGCTGTAACACTTCATTTAAAATATAATTAGGATGCCTGGTCCACACTGAAATTATTAATGTACCCATAGCTGTTAAAAATCTATCAAAAGATTAATTCTATTGAATTGGCCTCTGCTATTCATTTTGTTTTCTCCTGGAGGTTTCTGTTTGGCAGTGACAGCATGATTTCTAAACTACATTATTCTTCTGCATTTTTTTTGGTAAATTTTCTGCATGTTTTTTAGACAAAAGAAAAATCACCAGTTTATAAAAAGAGCGTGAAGGAGTTTGCTCCTAAAATACAGACACTAGTTTTTATAAAAAGGATATTGGTTTCTTGCTATAAAAGGCGACCAAAAGGTGTCAGACCTGAAAACAAATTCTCACAGTGTTTTCAGTGTTGGCTGTTTACAAGGCATTCAATAGAACAGAGATAGATTGATACCATATTGTTGTATTAATAACTCGGCATGTTAGACAGACTCTTAGAAGAATCAGGTATACAAAATACCTCACCCTCCTCAACTCATATCAATTGCTTATTGATTTCAAATTGCCCCACTGGAGAAGTTGACAAGGAATACACTGTGCTTTATAAACTACTGAAAAAAAGGCAGTAGTTCCCAATTATGCCTAGTCTTTTTTAATTAGCCCTGCACTGGGGTCCTAAGCATCTGCTGTCAGGATTACAAGTTGCTGGTGTTTCTCCCCCTTGACAGCCAGAATTGGTGCTAGACAAGAAACTGGGGGATCAATTAGGAGTGAAGAGGGAGGTTTGGGAGCTGCCTCACCTTACTCCCATGATTCTCCAGCATTCTTGAGATCCAGAGACAAGGGACACTCGTGTTTGTCACTCTTGGATCCGCCAATGAGCTTTTTTCCCCACACACACATTTTAAGTACCATGTACATAAACAGCCATCTACAGAAAGAAGACTGTAGTATATGAATGAAGCAAGATGGGAAAAATAATGCACGTGCCTAAGCATTCAATAGAAAGGTCATAGACTAGCATGTTTTGCATCCCTGTAGTGTTACCCCAAAGATGGTTATCAATCTATCTCTCATAATTGGTAATTGTGGATCAGTGGCCCAGAGGAGATATCACAGGAAAATGAAACCAATGTATTACAATGTGTTTTTGAAAAATAACAACAAAAACAAAAACAAAAAGATAAAAAGTTGAAAGCACCAATAGCACTATTGGATACTTGAGCAGAAGTACTCTACTGTAATGTTAAGCTTGGATTTGTACTCTGGACTCTGAACACTTTTTCTCCTTCACATGGAATCCCCAAGGGAGTCAGAGTCATCCAAGGACAGAGGCAGGTACAGGTCCTGTAAAAAAGGAGAAACAAAATTAACTTTCCTTTTCCTGACATTTTGGGCCCTGGAATGGACAAGATCATATTGCTGGTTTTGTTTTTAATTAAGTTTTTCTAATGTTTATTTTGAAATAATTATTGATTCACAGGATTTTTAAAAATGTACAGAGAGGTCCCATGTAACCCTCACCCAGTTTCCCCCAATGGCAATATCTTGCAGTTTTACATGCACTCATTTGCATGTGTACATAGTTCAATGCAATTTCATCACATATATATTCATATGACCACCATCAAAATCAAGATACAGAACTGTCTCCCTATACACCCACCTCCACCCATCACTCTCTCCCATCCCAAAACCCTGGCAACCACAAATCTGTTTCCCATCCCTATAATTTTGTCATTTCAAGAATGTTATATAAATGGAATCATCCAGTATGTAACCTTTTGGGATTGGCTTTTTTCACTTATCATAATTCCCTTAAGAGCCATTCAAGTTGTTGCTTAAGTCAGTAGTCCTTTCCTTTCCATTGTTGAGTAATATTCCATGGTAATGATGGACATTGGTGTAACCATTCACCAATTGAAGGGCATCTGGGCTGTTTCCAGTTTGGATATATCACAAATAAAGATGCTATGAATATTCATGTACAGGTTTTTGTGTGAACATGAATTTTCCTTTCTCTGGGATAAGTGCCCAGGAGTGCAATTGCTAGGTGGTATGGTAGTTATATAAGCAACCATCAAACTTTTCCAGAGTGGCTGTACCATTTTACATTCCCACAATGTATGTGTGATTCAGTTTCTCAGCGTTTTGCAAAAAAATTTTGTTAAAACTATTTTTTGTTTTTAGTTAGTCTGATAGTGTATAGTGATATCTCACTGTGGTTTAAATTTGTATTTCCCTTATGACTAATGATGTTGAACATCTTTTCGTGTGCTTTCTTGACATCTCCATGTGCTCTTTGGTGAAATGTCTCTACATGTATTTTACCCTTTTTCTGATTGTATAAATTTTTTACTGTTAAGTTCTAAGAGTTATTTTTATATTCTGTATGAGTCCTTTGTCAGACATGTGGTTTAAAATTTTCTCCCAGTTTTGGCTCATTTTATCATATCCTTCACATAATCTTTGGCAGAGAGATAAAAAGTTTTAAATTTTGTTGATGTCCAATTTACCCAATTCATCAATTTTTCCTCTTATGGACTGTGCCTTTGGTGTCAAGTCAAAAAATTCTTTGGTTATCCCTAGATCTGAAGATTTTATTTTTATGTTTCTTTTATAATCTGTTTTATAGTTTTACATTTTACATTTAAGTATATAATCTATTTCTATATATATATAAATATATATATTATTGAGGTTGTTCACATACAATACAACTATCCAAAGATCCAAAGTGTACAATAAATTGCCCAGGATACCATCATACAGCTTTAAAAGATGGGAATGTATAAAACAGTGAATCTTGTAGTGGACAATGTCTGTGATTAACTATACAAATATTAGAAATCTCTCTCATGAACTAGAACAAATGTATGACACTATAATTAGAAGTTAATAATAGGCAAATAGGAAAAATATATACCTATTGCAAACTATGTACTACAGTTACTAGTATTTTAACATTCTTTCATCAACAGTAACAAATGTACTATACCAAAACTATGAATCAATAATGGAGGGGGGGTGGTTAGGGGTATGGGAGGATTTGAGTATCCTTTTTTTGTCTTTATTTCTTTTCTGGAGTAATGAAAATGTTCTATAATCTATTTTGAGTTGATTTTGCCTAAGGTGTGAGGTAGAGGTTGAGGTTCATTGATTTGCCTATGGCTGTCCAATCACTCCAGCACCATTTGTTGAAAAGTCTATCCTTCCTCCATTGACTGACTTTTGTGCCTTTGTCAAAAATCAATTATGCATATACATGTGAGTTCATTTCAGGATCTCAGAGACCTGCCAGACCCTGAACAATAGCTAACCCAGAAAAACATACCATATCTACTTACTGCCAAATGATTTCCTGATGCTTCTATTTCCCACCATGAATTGAGATTGACAGTTCTAATACTGCCCCAAGCCTTGTCTGTGTCTCCAGGATATGAGAGGATGAAATGACGCTGTTTTTTCCCATTGTTCCTAGAGTTCTATTTCGAGATCCTTGTTATTCCTCTTGGACTCCATCCATTATCTAAATCAGCATTTTTCCAATCTCTCTCTCCCTCTCTCTTTCTCTCTCTCTCTCCTTCTCTCCCACCTTCCTCCCTCCACCCCGCCCTCCTTTTACATTTTGCTTGGAAGCCTTATATGTGAAACAAATCAAAGAGTATATATTCTGGCTGAACCAGAGGTGGGGCAGTCAGGGTCTCACTCAGCTGTCTTTCTCCCCAGTCTGGATAGAGCACAGGTTGAAAACCACTGATAGAACAAAGATAATTCATGTTATTAGCAAGATATGAAAAAGAACCAGAAAATTTAGGATCAACTCTGTGGATCTTTAAGAGATCTCCTTTGGTATAATTGAAGCAGAGAACTTCAGTAGAGGATAGTCCAAGAAAATTAGGGTACACAGCTTCTCATTGAGGTAGAGGAAAAAGTGGAGATAAAGGAGAAGAAGAAGGGAGGAGAGGGACTTATTTTTCTAATATTGAGAGTGCTTTTTGGTGAGAAAGAAGGGGCAGGAAAATATTTAGTCTACTTATAATGGAAAGAGGAATAAACCATATTCAGAAACATGATATTTTAGTCCTTGCTAATTAGTACTGGGACATTGAACAAGTATTTGAGTCTTGATTTCTTCAATAAAATGAAGACTTTGGACTGGATAATATGTAAGTTCTCTTCCATCTCTGAAACTATCATTTGGGATTCTCAGAGTAATATTTAATGATCAAAAACACAACAAAGGCAACTATATCAAATAGACTCCTCAACAAATCACCAGTTGAAGATTTCAGCACCCCACTCTCAATAATGGCCATAACAACTAGGCAGGAGACTAACAAGGAAATATAAGATTTGAACAACCCTATAAACTAACTAGGGCTAACAGATATATATATATGTGTATATATATATATATATATATATATAATACTCCATCCAACAACAGCAGAACACACATTCTTCTTAAGTGCACATGAAACATTCTAGAGGATAGAATAGATAGGCCATAAAACAAGCCTCAATAAATTTAAAAGATTGAAATCATACAAAGTAGGTTCTTCAACCACAATGGCATGAAATTAGAAAACAATAACAGAAAGAAATTTGAGAAATTTACACATATGTGGAAATTAAACAGCACCCTGTGGAATAACCAATGGGTTAAAGAAGAAATCACAATGGAAATTTGAAAATACTTTGAGATAAAGAAAATGAAAACACAACATACCCAAACTTATGGGATGCATAAGAAGGAAATTTATATGAAATATTGAGAATATAGTAACTCATGGAAACAGAAAGTAGATTATCAAGGACTTGGTGGAAGGAAAAGGGGCTGTGATTGCTAAAAGGTATGGGGTTTCTTTTGGGGGTGATTAATATATTCTGAAATTAGTGATAATTGCTGCACAACTCTGTGATTATACTAAACCCACTGAACTGTAAACTTTAAAAGGCTGACTCTTATGGTATGTGTTTTATATCTCAATAAAGCTATTATTTTTTAAAAAGTACCACAATTAAATACTTTTAATATGATTTCTGTGCAGGTAACCCTATAGAGCAATACAAATGTATAATGTATATAATAATATTCAGTATATAATGATGTTTATACATGTAAGAGATATTTTTGTAGCAGTTTTACTCTATTACTATATTCTGATTATAAATGAATCATAAAAGTTAAACTTCCACATAATACAACTCCATTTTAGTAGAAAGAGCTCAGGATTGAGAGCCAGGTAATGTAGGTTCTAGGCCTAGCTTTGCCATTTAAATTCTCTTCTGTGGATCTTTGCTTCTGTATCAGGAAAATGAGGAAGATTTGGACTATAAGACCTAGAAAGTCCCTTCTAGTTAAAAAATTCTATAAAATATAATTACAACTATTGTGTTTTTTCTTCAGTTACATCAAAGCAACATAAATGGATCAGACACTGTCAAATTAGTGAAATCCATGGTTATTTTTCAGGCAGTACAAAAGGGCCCTTTAATGTGGTGACCACTCTGAGTCCCACTATACTGAACCACTGGGCCTCAGTATTCACCCCTGCTCTTATTCATATAATAGACCCTATGGTGTAGTTGCTTGATGGAAACAATGATTTGAGAAGACTGTTCTAAACTTTTATCTCAGAGGAAGGAGGGATGGGCCTAGGAGTAGAATCCTGAGGGGACTCCACTTTTCAGCTGCTGTGACTTGAAATGGGCAGGCTGAGCTGCAGGCAATGGAGAGAATCCATAAGACTAGACCTAGGCTTGAACTTATATACTTCCATCAATTTACAGAGTATTCAAAGTGAATTTTTTGTATGGGTAGGACAATGTTAAGGAAAGGAATTATCTCAACATTTTGTTTTTGTTGGTTAATATGTAGAAATACAGAAACGCATATTGCTTAACAATACAAATAATTTGCACCTGAAATTCATTTGTTTGGTCCCTTGGAGACTCACAGAACAAAATGTTTGTAAGAAATACAGCTGTGCTGGCTATGCTATTGCATTAGAGAAAACAAAAAGTTGGTCTCTGGTCCAAGGAACTTATAGTCCAAAGGCTGTCAGGGAAGAGTTTTAAGAAACCTGGCTGCTAGTTTGGGTTTGCTATTTCCCAAACATGCCCTGTACTGTTATAACGGTGTGGCTTTGCTCTTGCTGCTTTTAATTTTTAAGCTGGAATACCCATTCTCTTCAATAGCCATCAAAAGCCTACCCAGCTTTCAAGGTCCCACTTAAATGTCACCTCCATAAAGCCTTCCCCACCTCCTACCTTAACCCAGTCAATAAGACTTTCCCATCTTTGTGCTCCTGCAATCTTTTCCTTAGTTTCTTAATTATACATTACTCCAGTCCACTTGCATTGGTATTAGGGTTAGTTATCTCTGTGACTTAAGGGGCCAGTACCTTGCTTTATTCATCAAATCATCTTCCCAAGCACTTATAGGATGACAAAAAATGTCTGGAAATGTAGAGGAAAATGTATATTTAAATAATGCTAGTTCTATTTTCAATTCATATTTTGAATATATTTTCCTTCAATCCACAGACAATTTTCTGGGCAGTGTCTCCAAATTTAAAGCCATGGGCAATCATTAATTTGAAAAAAAATGTTAAATAAATGAAAAATTTTCCCTATGTTTCTAGACTTATTGAGTATCTTTAATATAATTCCTTCTCCAAAGGAGGTCATCAAAATTTTTTTCTTGAATCATACTGGTTATATTTAAACTCTGCACTTCTTTTTTCTTATCTGTAAAATGAAAGTGCTATTTGCCCTATATTTTTCAGTATTATTAGGAGGGTAAACGAGAAAATGGCTATGTAAAAGAATAAAGTAGTATGGAAATACAAAATATTGTTCTCATTAACTATCCAAGGATTTATTTTGTGTTCGTATTGTAGCACTCGAGTATGTGCACTTTGGCTAACCCCATCACAGCTGCATTAAAGAGATTCTGCATTAGCTGCTTAAGGGGGAAAGTCACGCTGCTCATTACAGTTTAGGGCCCCAGCCCCAGCCATCAAAAGTTATCAAAAGGATGCTGGAATTTCAAGTTTGTTTCCAACTGCGCAGGAGGAAAGTCGTGTCTTCAGCCACCTGCTTCCTGTCTCCACCGTGACTCACACCTTTAAGGTCCACATGGACTGAAGGTCAAATATAATCTGCTCAGGCCTACTGTCCAGGGACCTAGATGGTGCTAAGGCCCAGGTAGCTGAGCAAAAAGAGGAGCAGGAAGCTGGGACCTGAGCTTCAGTGGGACTGAGTCATAAGATACTTTTTAGCTTATTCAGAAAAACCTGTTCAATCACCAGCGATACATAGCATGAGGCTATTACCTCCAAATAGGATGTACTGAGAGGGACACAACATCATTTCTATGCCTTTCTGGCTCCAAATGCATAACCTGAATCTAATCATTAAGGAAACATCAGTCAAACCGAAACTGAAGGACATTCCACAAAATAACTGGCCTATATGCTTCATTCTACAAAATACTGGCTGAAAGACCAAGAAAGACTGAAGAACTGTCCTAGATTAAGAAGGCTAAAGAAACATGACAATTGAATATAATATAATATGTGATCCTGATTGGATTCTGGATCAGTAAGAGGATACTATTGGGTCAACTGATGAATTTTGAATATGGGGTATAGTATATACTCACATTGTGTTGTTAAATTTTTGGATTTTGATAATTGTACTATGGTTATGTAAGAAAATATCCTTGTCCTTAGGAAATATGCACTAAAGTATTTAGGGATTAAAGAGGCATGATTTCTTTGATTTAAATGGTTCAGAAAAATAGTAAATGTATGTATGTATGTATATTTGTGTCTACTATAGAAAGAATGGAGAATACATGTATATATATAGGGAGAAAATGAAGCAAATGAGGCAAAACAATCAATTGGTGAATCTGTGTAGAGTATATAGATGTTCTTTATATTATTCTTGAAATTCTTCTGTAAGTTTGAAATTATATCAAAATAAAAAGAGAAATTAGTGAAAATTGTACCAAAATTTAAATATTTATTTAATTTAAAAGTTTTCCCTAGAAAATGATATAATTTACAACTTAATGTTTGTTTGCTTAACTGTCTTCAAAAGTAATTTAAAATGTAAAATGATGCAATGAAAATTCAAGAGTTAAAAAACAGTGAGACTGTGACACAGCTGCCATCTGTGAGCTTGTTCTATTCATTCAGTGGTTAAATTAGTTTTTAGAACTGTGTTAAAAAAAAAAGAAAGAAACACAAAAGCCTGCATGCCCAACCAGGAGAAACAGTTTAATACGGCCAGCACTCACCACAGTGGGCTGCTGGATGATCAGTCCTCAGCCTATAGCTCATTGTGTCTTAAATGAACCTGACACGGCAGTTGAAAAGCTGAATGACTCAAGTGTACAGGCCAAATGTCCAAGCTGCCTCCAGATGGAAGGGGATAGGTCATGCATACTGGGAAGAAGGCAGGGGCAGAAAGGCACAGGGAAAAGATACAGTAAGAAGCAGGTTCTGTGTGGCGAGTACAGAGGTGCAGAGGTAGGCTACCCCCCATCTTGGAATGCCCATACTAACAAGCTTTGTTGCCCAGGAGAATAACTGAAATCTGACTGTAAAAGCAATTTTCATCCATCTCACAATCTCAGTGTAGCATTAGATACACAGCTAGTTCATAGATCCTCCTTTGGGAAAACCAAAGAGATCAGCGGGACAATCAGAAGGTTCTGATCTGGGTCAAAAGTAGTCATTAAAGGTAATAGAAGAGGCCTTAGGAACGATGTGTCAGGCAATGGCCAGATTAACCAGGAAATTAAAAGACTGATGCAGAGAAAAGGAAGTGAAAATGTGTGTCAAGCAGTGGTGTGCTGTTAAATGTTTAACAAGTGACATTCCGGGATGGAGTAGGGGACAACCTTGATTTGTAGTGTTTGCCAATTTACAAGGTCTAAATACTCCCACCATGCTGAATTCAAGTTACCAATGTGATGCCACAGAACACAGAGTTGGGAAGAGATGTGCACAATCAGCTCACTCAAGCTAGTGGGAACTGGCCTCCAGCACATCACTGGCAGTGACCTGGGTTCTAATTCCAGCTCTGTTACTTACATAGCTGTTACTCTAGTAAGTAACTTAACCTTTCTGGTTCTCAACTTCCTCATCTATAAAATGTCAACCTCAAAAGATTGTTGAGAGAATTAAATGAAAGTAATTTGTCTCCATCTAAGTTCTCTTCTAACTATGACTAGCTAAGATTCTGTGATTGCGTTGGTTATGTTGGTGGTTTTTTTCTTTATTCACTTCACACCAAGTCTCATTAGCAGCAAAGAGACAAGAGAATCCTAGAGGAAGCTGCTCCAGAGTATGGTTATTAAAGCAGAAACCACATTCACATCTCCACCAGGATGAGCAGTGACCACTCCAAATTTTCTATACTTGAGAGTTTTCTGGGTGTGAATCTGTTTAGAAAGTGGAGCTAACAAGTTTAGACACTTCTATTATTTTAATTTTATGTGTATGTGGGATGGCTTGAGGAGTGCAAATGGTGCCCATGGCCAATGAAATAGATGTGTGCCCTCTATTCCTATACTGCACCAAAATCTGCCTGTTAATTAAAAATACAAAGTCACACTAGGGTCTATTCATTCACTGATATTCTGCAAATCTAAAAATGGCAACTCAGTGCTAAATTTCTTTGTTTACTATTTTTATGCGATTTCCATTGACTGGTTCCAGGGGACATAATTTGCCCACAACACCCTCTTTGCTATGCCTCTGAAAATGAGGAGTGGGCAAGTGCTAAACCATCCTCCAGCCATTGCTTGGTGATACCATTGGCTCAGAGTATTTGGGACGTTGGGATCTCTTCCTTTTGGCTAAACACAATGGGAAGTAAATAAAACAGAGGTCAGGGAAAAAATAAAAGTGACTGTAAGCTTGGTCACTGCTGGAATTCCCAGGACTTCAGGCTAATCGAGCCAGATGAAGGAGTATTCTGGCCTTTATGTGTTATTGAAGTAGAATGGAAGAGAAAACCCTCACCCAGACCTTTAAGAAACTTACAAGACGGGGACTGGGGCCCGAGTGCAAAGGGGTTTAGTAAGGTATAAGAGACATAATACCTTGTGCTTCCGGAGGCTGCCAGGACTGGTGGGCGTAGAGATGGGAGACTGCTTAGACTTGGGGGTAGAGAGCTGGCTGCTGGAGGTTCCGTTTGCTAACCCAAGGCAAGAGAAAAGGAAGGGATAAAAATCAACAGTATAGAAAGGAGCATACAAAGGAGCAAGTTATCCTTCCCCTCTGAAGACACTAAGAACATTCAAACAAGGTACACAGACAGCCACAGTGATTTGATGAGTAGAACAAAGGTGAAAAGAAATGCATTTCTCAGAGGAGTAGAACTGCAATCCTATGTTAATCGAATCTCTGAGCAATGCAAGGTGGTAGTCCTCCCACCCTTTCCCTGAGTGCTTCCAAATCACAGGGGTCTGCGTCTTTTCAAACCTTTTCATATTCATTCTCAGATTTGACCCTAACAACATCTCTGGAAATAGTCTGGGAAAGTATTATTTGGCTTCAATTTTATAGGTGAGAAAAGTGAGGCATGAATAAGAAAGGGGAAGAAATATGGGTGATTCAACCCAGGGCACATCCTCTTTGGTGGAGGATGATGTGGCAAGTGAAGGATAGCTCCACTGTCAATCTCCCCTTCCGCATCTTAATCTCTTTCCCCCGACTCTTTCTTTGCTACCTTCTCCTGGGTGAAAAGAACAGAAGGAAAGAAAGACAAGGGAGCTAGTCAGGAAGAATAACGAATGAGAAAGTTGAGGAGAAATAGAAAGTGAAACATAAAGAAAAGCTGAAACAGCTAAATGGGCAAAATGGAGAGTCAGAAAAGAGAGAGAAAGCAATCAGGAATGGAGGACAGAGGAGACAAGGAATGTAGGGTAAGAGATTAGGAGAAGAGAAGAATGAGGAAGTTGAAATAGAGAAAGGTGAAGAGACTGAGAAGGGCAGATAAGGGTGGCCAGAGTAAGGGTGCTCCCCCATTTCTCTCTAGTCAATAAAATACTGAAAGTAAGAGGGCACGTGAGGTTGTTTATGGAGATCATTTAGTATTTAATCTTTATATTCTACTGTATTTTCAAATTACTTTATATTCCTGTGATATTGAGCTTTTTAATATCCAACCATGAAAAAGAAATGCAGTGCATTGAAATGAAACAATTTAACCACTTTCAAAATGGGTTCATGTTCAGGCATCTCATGCTAAAGTAATTTTTTTAAGTCTAAAGACCCATATTGCTAAAAAAAAAATTCTGAAATGTGCTTTATACAAAGGCACGTCTCCCCAGAGGAGGTTGTGCTGGAGGGAGAGAAGGAAAGGGGGTGGGGAAGAAGGAGGAGGGAGAGGGAGGGAAGGAAGGAGGGAGGGAAGGAGAGAGAGAGAGAGAAGAAGAAGGAGGAGGGGGGGAGGGGAATAATTTAAAATAGGAGGAAAATAAGGCAGGAAGATGCCCTGAAAGTGTTACTGTTAGTCTCATAGGTGAAGCTTAAACTGCTGTATCATGAATATTCCTAAGGATATCCTTCCTGTGCACAACTTGCAGTAATGATCCCCTAGGATCTGGAATGTTCACTTCAAATGCACAGAAGGAAGAGACATCAGTATGGTGGTTGCTGAATTTATCCTAGTTCAAGAGAGCTGAAAAAATTGGCACTTAGGTATCCATTGTCTGGCTCTGCCTGTGTATTCACTCATTGAGAGGACTTCCTCCCTGTCAGGATTTCCTGGATGTCATTCATTTATTTAGCTAGGAATTACAGAGCACTTTTAATGAACCAGGCAAAGAATTAGACTCTGGGGTTTCAGGAATGAGTGGGTCACTTCATGGGGGAAGCTGACAAGAATCCAGTGGAATAAGTACTATGGCAGAGCCATGCATAGGGTGTTAAGGGAGCCCAGACACAAGGCTTTGAAATCAGGGGACTGGGGAGATGAACAAGAGGAGAAAACACATGACAAAATCTTGAAAAATGAATCAGGAATAGGCAAATCTATACATACAGAAAGTAGATTAGTGGTAGCTGGGGGTTGCCAGTGTGGCCTGGGGAGAAATGGAGTCTGCTAATGGGTATGGGGTTTCTTTTAGGGAGAATGAAAATGTTCTGGACTTATGTAGCAGTGAATGTTGCACAACTTCTTGACTATACTAAAAACCCATTGAATTGTACACTTTAAATGAGTGAATTCTATGGTATGTGAATTTTATCTCAATAAAGCTGTTTTTAAAAATGATGAATAGGAGCTAGTTAGGCAGAGAGGGTAGAAAAGATATTGTAGACATTAGAATTGCAGTAACAGGAGCAAAAGCAGGGCATGGTCTTGGATTGGTAAAAATGTGAAAGAATACAGCATGTGCGGAAGTGCAAATAGCTCATTTTTCTCAAGCATAGGTTACTAGCAGTAAATTCTAAGAGATGAGGCTGGAGACAGAAAGTGTGGACCAGACTCTGGTCATGGAAAGATTTTAAGCTGGAAGTGATATGATCACATTTGCATTTCAAAACTTACTCCAGCTTCTGTGGAGGGGTAGGGTAAGGATAAAAGCCAAAAAAATTCGTTAGAAAATGATTGCATCAGTCCAGGTGAGAAGTCATGATGGCTTACACTAAGGCAGTGGGGATGGAGAGAAGGGAATAGACTTGATGGCACCACCTTTGTACCCAGCACTGTGCTCAGGACACAGTGGTGCATAGGGACCTAGAGGTCAAATAAGCTTAGAGTATCATGTGCACATACCATGTAAGCCGCTCAAAGAAGAATGTGACATGTGCGAAACAGAACAAAGAATATAGGAGTTAGGCTTTGCCAAGGGACTAGGCATTCTGGTGCATAAAGGAGGCACTCTGGGAAAGGCAAACCAGTCTTCAAAGCTACCATGAAACAAAGCAGTCAATTGTTCTTTGCAGGAAATGGAAGGCGTTAGGTTGAAAAAGTTGATGGACCACCTACAGGTGAGGGCCTCCCCAACAGGACCTGTCCTAGTTCATAGTAAGGAGCAATCATTCATAGTAAGGAGCAATCTTGGAGACCTGTCGGAGCCAACACAATGGAAGTCTTCCAAAAGAGCTCTGACCTCAGTCATGAGGTCTAATAGCTTTAGAAGTCCCCAGGTAAGTTCCTCTGGCACTTTGTTCCACTTGGTCACTGTATTATAGAATTCCCAGATCCTAGTTTCCCAGCATTTGTTTACTACACTCCAAAATGAAAACTGTCTTTTTTTACCTACAGACTTACCTAGCTGAGAATGGACCTTTCCATCCTCACTGGCTTTGCCAAAATGTGGAAAATTGCATGTGAGTCAGTTTTGACCTATTGGCTTTTGATCTGAATATATATGCTCTTCTGCAACTTCAAATACTGTTCTCAATATCCTCTGAAAATCTTTTACCCAAAAACTCTGGGGGAAATACTTAAATACATATTCCATGTATGTCTTTCTATATAGTCTCTGTATATATTTATATGTTTATATATGTTCCCCCAATTCTTCCCCACCCCCACCACAGCAATCTTAAACTACCTGTAAATAAAGGATTTGTCATCAACATTCAACAAGAATTTTGGAAATTACTTTTTAACGATTTAACTGCCACTTACTGTACTGTTTAAAAAAAATGCAGATACTTTCCCAGACTGCCCCAATAGAATGGAACTCAAAGATGAGCATAGAGAAATGAGAAAATATAGACAAATACAGGAAAATGTAGATTCCTTACAAGCTGAAGGGGCCCTTACATTTATAGACCAAATAGAAATGTATTCATATGCTTATACTATCTATGGGTTCTGTGAGAAAAGTCTAGGCGAGTGCCCTTCGATATGAATTTTGGAGCCAATTCCTATAAACTTCAAGTAAATGAAGCAGCAGGAAATAATAAAAAATAGGGTCTGATGAACAAAGCATGGTTTTGGATTGGTAAATCCATGTGGAAATCTGTCACATTTCAGTTACAGAATTAGCACCACTATTTGATATACTTCATTTCCTTCATTCTTCTTTACTGAATGTCCTTAGTACTTGTCTCTGAGCTTCCGTTTCTTAGCTGCAATTTGGGAATACCTTGGGGTTCTTCTCTCTTTGACTCATCTCTCTTTCATTTTCCTCCTCAGAACTACAATACTGTCTCACTGTTGTCACCTTTTATTTACACCTAATCTAAAAACCTTTCATTACTTTCTTCTCTTTTCTTAGTTTGTTTATTTCTCCTCTACAGCAAGGAGTGTCAGGAACCTTTTAATCTTCTAGGCCACCTTACTGATAAAAGTAGGATAATAATTAGTTTATGGAGTGTCTACGATGGGCCATTCTCTCTCTCTCTCTCCCTCTCTCTAACACACACACACACACACACACACACACACACACACACACACACACACCTAGCATGCATGCATGGTTTTACTTAGTCTTGGTCTTATTTCAGATGAGGAAACAGAGGCTTGTTCTGATTAGGGGTAGAAAATCAGGATTCAAATACAGGTCTCTCTGATTCCAAAGTTTATGTGTTTTTTGTTTGCTTGTTTACATTGTTTGCTATACCACCCTTCCTTTTTAAAATAAATTGCTTCTGGACTCCTTCCTTATGACAACTTTCTGATGGGGAGAGGGAATGAGGGGGAAAAGTTGTGGCTGAGGAAAGAGAAAGGAATAAGAAGGCAGAAGCAGAAACCAAAGGTTATACGCATCTGCTGGGCTTCTAGCCTTTTTGATTTGTTTTAGATTAGAAAGTGGTTAGTGAGAGCTTTCATTCACCAAACCAACTGTTCATGTCATGGACAATAGCAGACAGAGCAGCCAATGAGGCCTGTAACTACCCTTGAGGCATGTAACTACTCTCACACGCCGCAGAGCTCTCTGGGAAGATGGTATCTCTGCCCTGTCTGTCACCCTCCTCAGCTGGTGTCTTTCAGCTGTGCAACAAAATTGCCAAGTTTGGCCCTGCTGTCTTGGCTCACTGGCTTATTTGAATGATTATGTCTGTTCTTGCCCCAGTGTTCCCCTTTAGCTTCCTGGCTCTGTCAGCCTTTCTTGTCAGAATTGGACAGGACAAGCCCACACTGGATGACTGGTTCAAATAGGCTGACTAACCTAGATTTATAGGGAACTAAATGGATGGGGAAAAAATGGATTCCAGGGAGTGAGGAATAAGATGGGGGGGAGGGTCAGTTCCCAGAGAACCAGGAGAGAATCCAATTTCTGGAGTGGGCGGCCAAGGACAGAGTGGAGTCACCAGCTAGGCAAAGTTAATGCTGAGCTCCCAAATTATGGAACCAAAGTGTAATGTTTTTTCTCTTGTCTAGAGGCTGGACTGATCCCTGGAGAGCAGTATACAGCTGCACAGAGGTGGGATATAAGTGGCCCCAGGTGTAAACATTAAGAGTTAGACATGTTATTATACATTTTCAAGTTTACATAGCCAGAGGCATGGGGAGAAATGGGCCAGCTTGGCTTCTGCTTTTCTCCAAACCTTTGCCTGGATACCAGACTGATTTGATGCTCATTCACTTAGACCATTCTAATATTAACACTTGAGACCAAATTGACACCAAGCCTCTTGGTTTGGGTTTGAGGTCTATTTTGAAATATTGCTCACTGAAAACAACTCCAGTCTACCAAGAAAGCCATGGTAATGATTTCAGAGCCCCTTTAATAATTAGAATTGTATTTCTACAATTCTTTTCAAAGTATTTTACCATATAGAATTCTCTTGAAACAGTATGACTTCCTTAAAGTGTATAAACTCTGCGTCTCCTCAGTAGAAGGGGGCTGCATGGATTTGCTCAAAGAATTCATTTCAAAATTCCATTAAGGTTAGCACATCACATAACTCCCTTTGTGACCTCTTATGATTGGCTCTTTGTCTTGTCTTCTTGAACACCCTAATGCCTCGCAGAGAGATCTCAACATACAATTCAGCCACATCCTCATTTTTCTCATATTCTAATCCAAAGGCACTCCATTTTCTCCCCACATATACAGGGAGTTTCTCTGGAAGACAAACCAAGTGGAACCAAGGCAGTTTCAATTTACTTCAGAGTAAGGTCAAGAGACTGAGGCAGTGATTTTCACACATTCATTCCAGAGAGCCCCTGGACAGAATGTCTTGATTGGTTTGGCTAATCGCTTCTACTCCCTGGAAAAGCTTTTGTCTCCCCAGATTCATCCATTAGGGAAACAAGAATTGAGGGCCCAGAAACAGTTCTTCACATATTTGATTATAGGGTTGGTTCTCAGGCCAATTCCAATCATAGGTTGTGAGATACTGTAACTTGAGAAGATGCAATTTGAACTTTAAATCTCTTCCCTCTAGTGTCTTGGATGTTACACAGTTGTGAATCCCTTTAATAAGGGGAGAGTAAGAGTCTTCCCTGTTGCAAAACAAATACATGTACCCAATTCTGCAATATTTTGACACATAAGCATTTTCCTCAAGAATGGGACATCTATAACAAGGCTGATGGAAGTGCCAGTATTATTTTCTCAGGCCTGACACTGCTGACAATATTTATCTCCTGTTGAAGGTTATTGTGCTCGGAACATGCTCCTGGTGGGACAAACCTGTTTTCAATGCACACTACTGGTTTTGGGGGCAGGAACTAGAACAAAATACACTGCTTTTAATTTGTGGAAAGAACACAGGCTTTGGAATCAGACAGACAAGGTTTTAAATCCTGGCTCTCTCTGAGCCTCAGTTCCCCCATTTGTAACATGTGCACAACAACATATATCTCAATGGTTGTTGTTTTGAGGATTACATAAGAAACTATACATAAAATGCTTAGCCAAGTGCCTGGCACATAGGAAGTACTCAATAAATAATATCTTCTATTGGTTTTACTACCACTACTACTAGAAATGGAAGGAATTAAGAAACTATGCAAAACATAGTTACTGGGTTAGGGACTCCCGTTCCAAAAGGGATGGGGTACCAATCTATACAGGCTGAGGACTAATTCTTTGACCTGCAGGTCAGGCATTAGGGGACTGAAATTTTCATGAGTGAAGCCCATTACTTCTGGTTCTTGCATTTTATGGTTTTGCTCCCCAAAACACAGACCTTGGCCCTCTGCTCTTCTCTCTTTACACCCTCTCAGCATTGCCATAGAAGTCAATATACATGATACAGAGCCATCAAAGATTTTGGAGCAGTGGTGTACCTTAACAAAAATGATGTTTTAGTTAGAGAAACACAGTAGCACCACATGACAGGGATAAGGGAGAGAGATTTGAAACAGAGATACAGGTTAGGAGTCTGGAGGAATCCAGGCATCAAGTGATGAGGGAAAGGAAGGGACTGTTGTGTGAGTAACATAGGAAGTGTTTCAAAGGCTCAATAACAACAGTATATGTGCTATGAGAGATTAAAAAGTGAGAACAGTCAAAATAGCATGCCAAGGTGCTCACCTGGGTAAGATGATGAGTCTATTGTCAGGTAGGAAGTTGGGAGGAGGAAATGATTTTGATTTTTTCAGACATGTTATATTTGGCACATATGAGCAGGTTGTTGGGTAAGCATTCATGGTTCTGGTGTTCAGAAGGAAGGTTGGGGCTGGAGATACACATTTAGGAGCCTCCTACCTGTACCATGATATCCTATATTCATCATCACCTCTGCTCCTTTGTTCATGCTTCCCCCCTGCCAGAAATTTCCATCTTCTTATGAATCCAAATATAACCCTCCATCAAGCATCAATTCTTCTAAGAAGCCTTCCCTTATCACCTTAGCCCCCGATGAGCTCTCTCTTCCATGAACTCTAGTAATTCCAATAGTACTTGCTGCCTGTATCTTTCACTCATTTGGCATTTAAGCAAATCATTGCCATTAACTCTTATTTAGCACCACAGTAGAGTGGTTAAAATAGTGGACTCTGGAGCCAGACTGCATGGATTCAAATTCCAGCTCTACCACGTACTAGCTGTATGATCTTAGGTAATTTAACTTTCATGTGCTTCAGTTGCTTCATCTGCAAAATGGGATAATACTACCTACTTCAGAAGGTAATTGTAAAGATTAAATTAGTTAATACATGTAAAGTGATTAGAACAGTTGCCCGGCACATAGGGAAAACTATATGAGTGTTTGTGGAAAAAAACATGAAAAAATAAAATTTTTTTCATATATACTGATTCAAATAAATAAATAAATAAAAGTACAGACTTTGTCTTATTATTCCTTTTTTTTTTTTCAGCACCTAGCACTACTAGGCATTACAAGAAAACTTTGGAGATTCAATTGTATTCAGCCCAATTTCCAGGCTAGGAAAGGCTGATGGGACTCCTGTTGTAAGAAGATGAGTCAATATCACCATATCCCATGCCCTCTGGGGTGCTCAGTGGCCCCCATTATACTGCTTGCACCAACCATTTCCTAAGTGGCAGGCCAATGGCAAAGGAAAGGATGCCTTAGACGTAGGGCAGTTCTTCCACTTAGCTGGACATAGGCTGTGGTTTTAGAAAGAATCAAGATGGAGGGAAGCACAAGGTAAGTTTTTCTCTTTCCATAGCTTGACCAGAGGCACAGCTTCCCCTTTGAGTGATCATCAGGGAGCTGATGGAATGTCTAGTACAAAGTCTAAAACAAAGGTACCTAATTACTCATGGCACTGTGCTCAAAACAGCATGAAGAGAATGACATAGACACTTCCCCACCCCTGTCTCCACTCAACCCTGGTGTGGGGGTGGGAGGAAGGAAGCAAAGAAGCAAAGACTATCCAGTTGAGACCTTTGCATTCACCAAACTGGAGATCCCACACTGTGCCTCAAGTCAGGGAGATACTGCAAAGAATTCCTGCCTGGAAGTCAAGCGAGCTGGGACCTGGGTCTTGGATACTTAATAGTTGTATGATACTGGGACATCTGCAAGTACTGAATCTCTTTGTATCTTAGTTCCACAATAAAAAAAGGATAATTATTCTTTTCCAACCTAATTCATGGTGTTTTATTAGGGGACAACTGAGATGATGAATTTGGAAATGCTTTGCAACATGCAGAGCATTCAAAGCATGTAAAGCATCATTATCTTGAACCTCTCCTAGATGGAAATGAAAGATATTCTTGCACAGTAGCCATTATTCACATGTGGCTCTTGAGCACTTGAAGTGTGGCTAGTCAGAATTGAGATGTGTTATAAGTGTAGAATATACACCCATTTAAAAAAAATGTCAAATAGCTTATTAATTTCTTATATTGATTACATGCTGAAATGATAGCATTTTGGATGCATCAAGTTAGGCGAAATTAAACCTATTTTTCCTTTTAATGTGGCTACTAGAAAATCTAAAATTCATATATGGTATGCATTATGTTTCCACTGGACAGAGTTGGTCTAGACTGTCATGTTCTGGAAGGTCAAAACAACCAGGTCCCTCTATTTTAGGTAATTCAAAGCAGGCTGTTCAAGTCAGAAGTGAAGGACCCCAGGATACAGTCCTCAAATGGGCCCCCTACTGCTTTGTGCCCCTTGACCTCTCCTTTCAAAGTCTATATATTTTGGTAGAGAGGTCATTCTTGGGAGTTTGCTAACAGGGAAGGTTTGACTTTCATGAATAAGTGAACATAGGTTGGAGGAAGCTGGGTGGGGAACATTGGGTTACTACAACAGTGACTAATTGTTGCAGAATAGCCAACTAATTACACATTACAATTCTCTCAGCTTACCAGCATAGGTAATTAGCTTCCTTGGAGGGAAAGAGAGAAAGAAAGAAAGAAAGAGAGAGAGAGTGAAGTAAGTTAGAAGGAAGGGAGAGAGAAAGAGAGAGAGAGAGAGAGAGAGAGAGAGAGAGAGAGAGAGAGAGAGAGAGAGAGAGAGAGAGAGAGAAAAGAGAAAGATGGAAAGAAAGAAAGAAAGAAAGAAAAAGGAAGAAAGAAAGAAGAAAGAAAGGGAAAGAAAGAAAGAGAGAAAGTACAGGAAGGGAGGGAGGGAGGAGGAAGGGAAAGAAAGAGAAAAGATTTCTTCCTGGCAACTAGTTACTTTATCCTTTTAATTCAATTCAATTGGGGGGGGGGGGTTAGGTTGTTATATAAAGGGGTTAGGTAGTTACATAAAGAGAAAAATTAACACATTAATGACTAAAATGGACACAGAGAAAGACACTGGGAATGTCTTCCTTAAGTTCTGCCGAAGCAAACTTACCTTTGCCTATCAAGAGGGTAAATCCTGAGTTAATCAAACTGTGGCACTGCACAAGCTTTCCTTAGTTCCATAAGAAACTCCTGAACTCAGATTTTGGCTGCCTACCATAGCCCATTGGCTTACTTCAAAAACAGACTGACAAATGACACATGGATTCTAACAGGCCATCAGCTGTGCCTAGTGAGCATGAGCTCCCTAAAACAATATTATATGGACAATCAAATCCTTCCTTAACTTCAGTTTAGGGCTTAGCAATAGATATTCCATTAGGTACAAACCCTATGTTGGCAGGAGAGGGGACTGAACTTGAAGGGAATAAAGGAGAAGGATTTTTATTTATTCATGGAGCAGATTAGAAAAGAGACAATTTAAGGTCTAAGAACAAAGGAATCAAGTTATGATGTAAATAACCCAAACAGCATCAATTTACTAAACCTCATGCCAAACTAGACCCAGATATTAACTGAACCATGAATTGGACCAAATACACACACACACACACACACACACTCATGTATATGTATGTATTTTTACAATCTAGCAAAAGCGTTCAAACCAGAATCAAACCTGTATATTTTCTAATGAATTAGAACATCAAAACATTCTTTTTGCTCAAAACAAATTGAGCCGATGTTTCATTTGGTTTGAGTTCTTGCTAAAGAGGGCATTACTGGCTTTTTTTTTTTTTTTGCCTTCAAAGAAAAGTAGTTAATTCCTTGGAAATAGCATGTCTATCACAACCTTCAGTTACTCAGGTTGAATGAAAGTATGTGAATACATCTAAAGGCCCCTGATCCAAGAAAGACTAACACAGGAAGGAAACAGGGTGGTACAACCATGTACTAGAAAAGAACAAGGAATTTCAGCCCTACACAGTGTCATTATTCTTTGGCTAAATATATACATATATTAAAAAGAAGAAAATTCATTTATTAAGCCCCCACTATATGTCAAATGTTTTGATATGCTCTTAACATGCATCATCTCATTTAATTCTCAAAGAATCAAGGAATGCTATGAAATGGGCATTGTTATCCCTATACTAAAGATGAGAAAACCGGGTTTCAGACGTATTTAAACACAGGTAAGAAAATCTTGGGATTCAGACACATAGCCTGGGCCCTTTCCATTATACCAGCTACTTGAATTTTGATTGTTTCTATAATATTAAAAAGCATTTGTAGTAATAAAATGTGAATACCACATTATGGCGCATTGATTAAAATTAACTATCTACATATTCCAAAACAATAGCCCATTTTTATGAAATATCACAATCTTAAACAGACTACCTTTTTCTCTTGTTACTCCTACAATTTTCCTATCAATTAAGTTTTTCTTTCTTCTATCTTTTACCTCCACTGTAGTCATTATTAGTCCTTTCCTTCTGGTAACTTTAGGTTTAACTTGCTCTTCTTTTTCTAGTTCCTCCAGATGTGAAGTTAAGCTATTGATTTGAGTTCTTTCTTCTTTTTCATATAGGTATTCATAGCTATAAATTTTCCTCTGAGCACAGCCTTTGCTGCATCCCATACATTTTGGTATGTTGTGTTTTCATTTTCATTTGTCTCAAGATATTTTCTAATTTTCCTTGTGTTTTCTTCTTTCACCCATTGGTTATTTCACAGTGTAATTGTTTAGTTTCCACATATTTGTGAATTTTCCAATTTTCCTTCTGTTATTGATTTCTAGCTTCATTCCATTTTGGTCACAGAAGATGTGTCATACCATTACAACCTTTTCAAATTTATGAGAACTTTTCTGTGGCATAACATGTTTTCTATCCTGGAGGATGATCCATGTAAATGTGTGAAGAACTTGTATTCTGCTAATGTTGGATGGAGCGTTCTGTATATGCCTGTTTTGTGTAGTTTGTTTATAGTATTGTTTAAGTCCTCTGTTTCCTTATTGATCTTCTGTCTAAATATTCTATCCATCATTGAAAGTGTTGTATTGAAGTCTCCAAGTATTATTGTACATGCATCTATTTCTCCCTTCAGTTTGTCAATGTTTCTTTTATGTATTTCTGGGTTCCATGGTAAGCATTTATGTTTATAATTGTTATATCTTCTTGGTACATTGCCCCACATTAATATATAATGTCCTTCTCTGTTGCTTGTAACATTTTTTTGACTTTGAGGCTATTTTGTCTGATGTTAGTATAGCCAACTCAGCTCTCTTTTCGTTACTATTTGCACGGAATAATTCTTTCCATTCTTTCACTTTCAACCTATTATTTTCTTTAGGTCTAAGGTGAGTCTCTTACAAATAACATATAGTCAGATCATTCTTTTTTATCCATTTTGCCAGTCTCTGTCCTTTGAATCAAGAGTTCAATCCACTTACATTTAGAGTAATTAGTGATAAGGCGGGACTTACTTCAGCCATTTTGTCCTTTATTTCTTGCAGGTCTCACACTTATTTTGTCCCTCATGTCTTCCATTGCAGTCTTTTTTATTGGATGGTTGATCTTTGGCAAGAAATGACTGATCTCCTTCTCATTTCCATTTCTGTATGTATATTTAAACACTTTCCTTGTGGTTACAGTAGGGCTTGTATTTAATGTCCTCTATCTATAACAAACTAGGTTGAAATGATAACAACTTATCTTCAATAGCATAATCTGTTTCTATATCCCTCTATTCCCCCTCTTTATGTTGTTTACACCACAAATTACCTCTTTTTATTTTGTATGCCCATAATATAGGAATATGATTTTTTCTTCAATAGTATTCTACATCTGGTAAGAAATAAAAAGTCTAGTTACATACCATGTGTGCAATAATACCGGCATTTGTATTTATCCATGTAGTTACCTTTATTGGAGACCTTTATTTCTTTGCATGGATCCCCACTACTATCTACTGTCCTTTTCTTACAATCTGAAGTCCTCTCTTCGACATTTCTTGTAGTGTAGGTCTCGTGGTGATGAACTCCCTAGTGTTTGTTTATCTGGGAATGTCTTAAATGTTCCCTCATGTTTAAGGGCAGTTTTGCTTATAGAATTATTGACTGGTAATTTTTTCCTTTCAGCACTTTAAGTATGAGGTACCATGGCCCTCTCACCTCCATGGTCTCTGATGACAACTTGGCATTTAATCTTAACAAAGATCCCTTGAAGGTGGTTTGTTGCTTGCTGTATTCTGCATTCTCTCTTTACCTTTGACATTCAACATTTTGATTATATTATGTCCTGGACTAAGTCTCTGTTTTTATCCTGTTTGGAATTCCTTGGACTTCTTGGATTTGTATATTCATATCTTACATCAATTTTGGGAAGTTTACAGCCATTATTTCTTCAAATGTTCTTTTGCCCCCCTTCTCTTCCTTTTCTCCTTCTGGGAATCCCATAATGCATATGTTGGTATGCCTAATGGTGTCCCATATGTCCCTTAGGCTCTGCTCACTTTTTTTCTTTATTTTTACCATCTGCTCTTCTGATTTAATTTCAATTTTCCTGTCTTCTAGTTTGGTGTTTCTTCTGCCTGTTCAAGTCTGCTTTTGGAAACCTCTACATTTTTTTAAATCTCTGTTATCATGTTTTTCATCCTCCAAATTCTGTTTCCTTCCAGTGTAAAAGTTCTACCTTCTCCTTTTGTTTATATAACCTCTTCTTGATTTCCTTTAGTTCTATGTCCATGTTTTCTTTAGCTCATTGAACTTATTTAGGTGAATTGTCTTAATGTCTATGATCAGTTGTCCCAATGTCTGTGCTTCCTTTGTTGTTTTATTTTGTTCCTTTAAATGGGCTATCTCTGTTTCTTGATATGTCTCATGAACGTTTGTTGAAGTTTGGACATTTCAATATTTTGATCTGCTTATTCTGGAAGTCAGATTCTCCCACTTATCTAAGATTTAGTGCAGGTTAACTATGTTGAGGCTCTTCCTCAAAGTTTTGCCTAGTTTATATTGAATCTATAGAACAACTGTGGTTAACAGTTCAGTTCTTTTCAGGTCTCTCTGAGCCTATGTCTTGCCCTAGGTGTGCACAGTAACTTTCAATTATTCCCCAGTATGTGTACCTGTTTCCCTTCCAAGAAAAGAGTTCCTCTCCCCAGCATCTCCTCCCAGGGTCCTGGGCTGTGTTCTGTGTTTTTATTACAGTTTTTCCTCCCTTGAAGTTGCAGTCAGTTCCACACCCCTCCCAATCTCTGGTCTAGCCTTTTCACTCCAGCTTCAGCTCTGGGTCCACTCTGCAACTCTATTCCTTAGCTCTCCCTTTCCTTTCTGCTTTTCTGTCTCCAGTATCTTTTGGATTAGTGTACACAGACCTATGCCCTGAGTCTGTTCCATGGAGTCAGTTGATGTCAATGTACAAAGACACCCAACATTTTCATTTAGGTACACCAGTAATCTGGCCCCAGGGACTCACCCTGGAAATGCACAAAAGTTGCCAAACCCCTGCTATGGAGAAGGCCAGGCCTCACGGAGCTGCACTTGAATGTGGTGAGCTGCCCAGCCACCACTTCGGGTAAATCAGTTCCCAGGACCCATACTTCATTGAATGTGTGCCAGTCAATGCTATATTTGCACAAACTGTCATGTGGATCCAAGCTGAGGGAGGGGTCCAAAGCAGTATATTTGTCCCATTGCTCTCCTACTGTTTTTAGGTGTTTTTTGTTCTCAATTCAGCATTTGTTGAGTTGTTCTCTAATCTCAATTGTCTTCATAGTTTTGAGAAAATTGATTTTACCCTTTTTTGTTTTTTTGTTTTGGTTTGTTTTTGCTATTATTAAGGAGGCATGTACAGTAGCAAGTCTTGCTGTCCTTCTAAAAAATATTTTATTTTTTTAACAAAGCTGTTTATAAAATTTTTAGAAAACACATAAATGTACAAAAGTTGAAATAAACACCACCCAGAAATAACCAGGTTTAGATGTTGGTATCTATCCTCCCAACCTTTTTCTATCAAACATATGCATATACATTATTGTTCCCCAGAATCAGATCATTTTCTGACCAGCTTTTTTCTACTTAACTATAAATTAAAAACATTTTACCATACCAGCACATGTTTTTGCATGTAATATTAATTTTGGAGTATGAAATATTACTTACTCTGCTTTCTTGATCACTCATTCCTTGGTTAAATGTGTATTAACCTGCATATGTCCTTTTCTAGTAGCTCAGAAAATTCTCAACATTGTTTGAAAATATTCTGTCTTCTTGCATCTCAAATAACTGTAGGGAAATTTTTGTGGTAATGGAAAACTATGTATTGCCTCGGATCCTCTTTCTGTTTATCTGACTCTGACTTTGCAGGAGTTATTTTACAACTCTCTAAAATGAAAATAACTGGTAACAATTGAAGATCATTCTTATCTATCAACATGTAAATTCTGTCTTGTCCAAGTTGAAAACCAAGACTTAGAGAAGGTAGTAAACTTCAAGGAAGTGGTGTAAACTACTTCTTAGAAAGACCTCTTTCTCTTTTCACTTCCATGTACTCCTCCTGACCCATCAGCTTGTAATGGCTCCTGAGTGAGAAGTGTAGGTGGGTGTGGAGAGGGGAAAATGCATATGTCAAATCTAAACCTTAACTAAGGTACTGTTTTACCTGATATCAGCTTTGCCTCTAAGAAATGTTGACTGAGTGGCTGCCAGGGACTGAGCTCTAAACAAAGTGCCATGGATTGGGCAAGGTCATGTTATACAGATCCTTCTACCCTTTGTGGCTGAAATCATGCAGAGATTCTTAAAGCTTTTCTAGATGCATCTGTGACATGAGCCCAAACATTCTGGAAATTGCCATGAAGGCTGTCTAGGATAGGAATTGGCTTTATTTCTGTTCATTACCTATCTGAAATAGATTCCAATTCTGCGAACTGAGAACACGACTTTAGAATGTTTGCTTCTAGGGAGTACGGACTGTTTATAATTCTGGTATATGCCAGTTGATATATCTGATATATGAAGTCTCCTTTCCCCCTCAAATTGGTGGCCCTGTTTATATTATTGGTGTACATATGTTCACATTCCTTCTCTTTTGAGAGAGAGCTCTGAGGTAGTGAGGACAAATCTTACCTGCCTAAGCCTGGGTTGGGATCTATTACAACTCTGTTAAATGTGACCAAATATTCCTGCTCTGTCTCTAACATCTTAGAATCAATAAAGTATGTGTTTTGTAAAAGAAGGGAAATTCTATAGGCAGTGTCCTCGAGATCAGTGATTTGGCATATGCTTAAACTCTATTTAATTCCAGGTGGTTGGGTTCATGTATGATGGATAATGTCAAATTGGATACAGTCTGTAAAAAGAATCTGTTGACTTTAAGCTGCTGCCACCTGAGAATTTCTAACTGATGGGTTGTGTGGTGGCTTAAAGTTGGTCCACAAATTTTTTGATACTCTTGCCTTCGATAGGTGAAGCTAATTTCCTCTCCACTTGAGTGTGGGATGGACTTAGGACTGCTTCTAATGAATAGAATAAATCAAAAGTGACAGTGTGCAACTTCATAGACCCAGTCCTAAAAGGCACTACACCTTCCTAAACTCTACTCTACTACACTCTCTATTGAAACACTTGCTCTGGGGGAAAAGTCTGCAAACAGCCATATTAGTGAACCATCCAGCCCCAGTTGAACCTTCAGAAGTCTGCAGCCCCTGCCAATATGCTGACTGCAACCAAAAAAAAGACCCTGAGCCAGAATCACTCAGCTAAGCTGCTTCAGAATTTCTGACCCAAAGAAACCATAAGATGCCATATGTTTGTTGTTTTGGGGTAATTTTTTATGCAGCAAGAGATAAGTAATACAGCTTAAAAGTTCCAGAATAACTGGTGATATTTCTGAAAAATGATTAGCTAAGGGACTGTTGCCAAACTTTATGAATCTTGGCCACATGTTCTACAGCCCGATTTTTTGCAAGATCCTGCTGAGAAACTGTACAGACAATATCATTCTCAATTCAAGTGTTAAAACATAGATATTTATAGTTTCAGCAAAATGAATTTGCTTAAATGGATTCCTTTCCTGTTCTGCACACTTGATCAAAATATCAACCAAGCACAGGCATTTTTATTCCTTCAACAAATGTTACCTAAATGCTTACTGGGTCTCTAGCACCATTATGGACAAATTAGGTGCTTCTATGCATCTATTCATTCACAAACATCAACTAGAGGCCAGGCACTATGCTCAGTGCTGAGGATACAAAAATGAATATGACACCTTGCCCTTGAGGGGCTCATTATTTTGTTGGGGAAGCAGGCAGGTAAACACATACTTTACAACACAGTGTGGTGAATGTTACCCCAGGGACAAGAATAAGATGCTACGGTGTTGCTGAGAATGGAACAACTATCTCCGTGTGAGGTCTTGAAAGATGAATAGGTGTTTTCAAGTAAAGAAGAGTGGTGGGGCAATGGATGGCATTTCAGGTAGAGATACAGTGTGCAAATACATGGAAGTACGAAAAGCATACACTGCCTTTTCACACTATAATTCTCTCTGCTTGAGAATAGAGACTGCTGGTGATACACATGCACCTGGCAGCATGAGGCAGGCCAGAGAGTTTCTTTTTCTAGGCCACAGGCATTTCAAAATCAACAGAAGTCTCAGGCTGCTCAAGCCACCTCAAATTGAAGGAGAGATAAAGAGCCCTTCTGCTCTGCCCCAAAGTTTTCAGGTTAGAAGAATTTTCATGTGAACCCTGACAAATGTGCAAGTCTTTTGGACCATATTAGTGTGAAGAACACAAATTGTGCCTTAATCTACTAAGCTTTTGAACTTGGACTTATGTGGCCTTTTATTTTTATCATTTGCTGTAATATCATAGACATTACCTTTTATATCAGTGTCACTCAAATGGTAAGTCCAAGACATGGTAATGAGTGTGTGCCAGAATGTAAATCAACACACTACTTCCTTCATCAATAAAATCTTGCTATGAAAAAAAAAAGTCAGCTGAACTAAATGATTTTATCAGTGGCATAGTTGATTTACATTTGGCACAAGCTCCTAATCTCATCACTGACTGATCATAAATAGTCCATGGATTGGCACTGATCCGTAGACCACACTACTTTGAGTAGTGCTGATTTAGATGACTCACTATCTACTAAATAAAATCCTATATGAGAAATTCCTTTGCTTCATTTCAAAACCTGGCCCATGCTTTCTTTTCCTATTATGAGAATGATGCATTTTATCTTGTTTACCTTTTTCTTTTGGCTTCTAGAAAGTTCAAAGCCAAATTTCCAGCTCAAGTGCACCAATTATATTGACAATTTTGGGTGGCATTTTTTACTTTCTTGTTCTTCATTCTGATTTTCTATTTCTAATTTCTGTTTGACTTGATTATTTCATTGAATATATTTTTGGTGGATGATGTTGAAGATGATGACAATGATGGCAACCATGACAACAAGCATTATAGCAAGCATGGCGAATAAGCCAGATTTTTGGTCTATATCCATTTAAGTTGATTAATGGTTGTGACTGTGCTTCCATGACTCCAAATAAGTTTGACTGTTTCATTCTCTGACTTGATGGAATTGGTATCATGGAGGCACAGTGGTATTTATGAGAAACTCATTCCTCTGCATGCAGAGGGGCTCTGACTGAATAAATGAATTCAGCATGCACAGTTAGGAGAAGAGCACTCACCGTCTTGGTCGTTACCTGAGTCAGCTGGAGACTTGCTCCGGCGCATAGGGCCAGGGCTCTTGGCTGAATTCTTCTGTGGTGTTGGGGATGCCTTTGGGCCAGCTGTGGCTGATGGGTTTCCCTTCATGACTCGGCATTCTGTGATAAAAGGACACTTAGTAGAGTCAAAGGAGAACTGAGTTCTCTGGCAATTGTAATAACCACCATAGACCAAAGCACCTAAATGTCTCCGGGGTGGTCCTCATTGTTTGTAGGAACAATGGCTCTGGGGAGGAAGACATGGGGGAAACTTTCAGAGGTCACCTGTTCTAAGCCAGGTATTTAAATCCCTGGATTATAAAAACAAGGGGAGGAGTTCAAAAGCTGGTCAAATAGGTAATTCAGTAGTCAATTCAATCATTTGTGGACAACCTAGCTATGTCTCAGTATAGCACCTGCTGACATAATGTTTAATTTCCTTGGAGGAGAGAGTGACAGCTCAGAGGTTGCAGCTACACAGATGAAAACTTCATGAGTAATTTAAAGTAGGGATAGGGAGCTACTATTTATTGCATATGACATGTCACACATTGTAATCAGCATTTTATGGATATTATGTCATTTTATGTACTACAAGCATTACCACCACCACCATTTTGCATTTATAGAGTTCTTTTTAGCTTTCAATGCATGTTATCATAATCCCTTATGTTTATTTAATGAATAAGTGGGCCAGTATTGATTCTGTCATGTATAGAAACATATTGAAATCTTATGGGTGTGTAGGTGAGTCCAACAAACATCCCTGCTACTCGCCCAAGTTCCAATCTGACACATTTGGACTATTTTTATGCAGTCCACTCAGCATCCCCTTTTATGGTAAATCCAGGCACTGATAGTGCTAATTTATCAAGAGGATTATTAACTCCCATTTTGCTGATGAAGATACAAAGAGCTTAAGCCCCTTGCTTAAGGCCACACAGCAAGAAGGTAGCAGGACAAGGACTAGAAGCCAGGTCTCCTGAGTCCCTGTCTAGTGATATTTCTGTGGTAGGGGATGGTCCAAGCATGACTGCTGCCTTTCCCTGTGACCCACAAATGAACCCTTTGCTTAAGACGGTGTTAGCCTGGCTCCTAGGATGAGCTGACTTCCTTCTTACAGGCTGACTCCCTTCTTAGGGCACCTTGAGGTAAAACAAATCCTTAGCAGATAATGGCCTGCCTGATGGCACATTCCTTCCCCTTTTGTCCTAAGCATATGTAAACAAAAATTTACTGAAGACAGTATGGCTGAAGTATGTATTTTTATGTCACCCAGTTCATCCCTGCTGTTATATCTACTCCCTGTGAGGCGGGAGCTATGTCCCTCCACTATGACACAAGTACAAGGTATTTGTAGATCATCTCCCTGAACTGGCCACAGAGCAAGACCTATTGGACATGGGGAACTGATATCTACTATTAAAGCTAACTTTGCTTTGTCTCTTCTCTATGCGAGTAACATTTTTCCATCCAGCGCCTGTGCAAGCCATGCTTTTGTTGGCAGCTCCAACATCTGTTTTGAAGTGGGTTGACATCTCTTTGATGTCTCTTGCTGACTGGCAGTTTGGTTCAGCAAGCAGGGTGACAACAGGTTGGTGCACTGAGCAGGGTGCTCATACTTTCCAGTATAGTTTTTCCTAAACTTGTGCTATGATTCTCCAAGTGGAACCAAACAGCTAGGTAGAGGGCAGTCTTTTCTTTGTACACTTCCTTGTCACCTCCTACTTAATGGTACATTGAAATATAAATTATCCAGAAAGATTAGAGAAAGGTGCTATGGCACATATAGTTATTTTGGAATCAGAGTTAAGCAGAAAGCTTTTTTGTTTGTTTCACCTCTCATTTTGGATGACAAAGAATCATGCAGAGTGTTAGCAATCATTGTCCAGAGTTGGAGATGTAGCAAGTACATGAAATTGGACATAGCCTGGGACTTGTTTAGCTATTTTTGTGGTGGTTTGCCTCTTCTCAAAGGGAACACAGCAAAAAAACCACCTCTTTCAGGGGTTTGGTCACTTAAGTTCTTTGTAAAGTCTATATTAGCAAATTTTCCTTTGTTTTTTTTCCACACAGTACTCCTCCTAATCAGAAAATGTGTTTTGAATGTGTATTTCTATTAGGATCATATCCAAACCCTATTGCTGTGAGAGGTAACTCACCATTAACCTACACCTGGAGCTCAGACTCAAGCAAAGGGAGATGGGCTCCTTTCTGAGATTAACAACCCTTTAGAATCCTGAATTACAGAGTGGGGAAGATGAGGAGAGGTATAGACTTTAAGAATATAGTGTAAAAATCTTTCTAAAATGGAACCATAAACATGGGCCAAATAACTGGAAGGAGTTTACTAGAAAACTGTATATGTACAATATCTAAGTTTTGATTCCAAATGTTTCTTATCTTATTGTGCCTGTCAGCCCATATGACACAATATATTTTTCAAGAAATATGGTCACTATTGAGTAAGAAGGAGAGTTTTATTGAGTTTGTAGGCCGAGCACCTGAAACATCCATTCAACCTTTCATTTAATGACCCACATATCATAGCCAAACATGTAGAAAGGCTAACAATATTTTCCCTTGAGGGACCATGCATAGATGTTCTCTAGGCCTTATGAGCTCATGGAAATCCTAAGGGATAAAAGCAGGGTGAACAATGAAGCAGTAAAATCCAGTGGTTTTACTTACCATTTTCATCCAGAGAAAAGTCATCTTGAGCATAGCGAAATTTTTCAGGACCGCAAGCAATAAACACATCATCATCACCAAAGAAATCATGGAGACAGGTTACCTATAGAGAAAGCAGAAACATCAGATTGGTGTTTGATGATCTTGTGACAGTAAAACACACACCATGCTAGAAGGGGAAAGAACTTCACATCTGGTCCACCATATCCAGCTTCCAGGGATCTCTTTTTTTTTTCTCAAAATACATACCACACTCACAGTCTGAACCATAACCCATGAGTAACACTGGCTTTCAGTGTTTCTTGTGTGGTAGTTTATTTCCACTGCATCAAGACTAAGATTAAGACTATGACTAAATGAAGTGCACTCTGAAGAAAAGTTAGCAGGCAGTTGGCCCTACAAATGTAACCTTTTCTCAGATCCTCAAAGAAAGTGTACTCCTGGCCTAAATCTGGGTCAGGGGTCTAGGCTGAAGCAGATGATAAAAACCTTCTGCATCCTGCAGTGGATAGACCCCGTGGCTGACCCAGAGGACAAAGTTTTTCTCTTCTTCTGCATGAGTTCTGCTGCTCCTTTTGGACATACAAAAATTGAACTTTTGCTAAAAATGGACCAAGAATTTGGTTGTAGCCCAGAATACCATTCCTCCCTGAAGGAACCAGGAGGGGAAAACTGTGCCCACCACTTTAAACTTCATCAAGAACAATGGGTCGCAAAAGTCTTGAGGCTCTGCTGGTAAAGGCATGTTTCCATTTTCCCTCTCTCTAATGCCTGATGCATTGTTGCTTCTCCACGACAGAGAGACAGTCTCCCCAACCCCCCTTCCGCACAAAGAAACCAGGGTCCCTGGGAAAGTATACTGTTACCTGTAGTCTCCCCACTTCTCAGTTTTCCTAATTACATCTTATAATTAGTCCAGCACATCAGGAAAACCTCAGGAGAAACCATAGAGTCAAAACATGCTTATCCCAATCCTTAGCCTGAAAGTGTTCAAAGCCTCTAATTGTTCTATGCTTCCTATTCAAGCTGCCAGCAATGGCTTTCCAAAGGCACAGTGCTCACAAACTAACAGCTTGTCGGGCACAGAGAGCAATATGTTACACTTGGAAAATGTTTATATTAATAATCATCCCCCACCCAGGGTCTATTCAAACCCTGTTTCCCCAGCCAAGATGATTGCAAGCCTTACACAAAGAGAGAGATGCTTAAAGATTATCCTCATTGTCTTAGCCTCCCAATCATCCATGAGATGCCAAGAGAGGGAGGGAGTCTTGGAGGACTGCCAAGGTTGCTCCTATTAAGACTCTTCCCAGCCCTGTGTCCTGAACTCATTAGAATAAGCCAACATGCTTCTTCAGCCCCAAATCATGTAATGGTATCAGAGATACCATTAAGTGAAAGCTTATTCTGTGACAAGCACACTGCTAAGTCCTTCCATCTTCATCTCACTTTATCCTCACAATAAATCCTAGAGGTTGTTATTATCACAGGTAAGAAAACTGAGGCCAAGATAAAATAAGTGAATTAGCCAAGTAGAAAGTGGTAAAGCCAAACAAACTCAGAACTATCTGACTACAAAGCCCAATAATACAAAGCAAGTGTGTATGGTTCAGGCATGGTGGATACAAAGATAAATAAGACTCAAGTCATGACTTCATGGAGTTCACACTCTGATGGAGTGAGAAACATTGAAAGAAAGCATTTCAATTGGTGCTGTGAGTACTAGAACAAGAGTATATGCAAGTGCCATGGGAGCTGTAGATTACCACATCCAAATGACCCAGTAACTAGCTGGCACTGTTAGTTCAACAAGCATCCTGTACATTGTCGTGGTGGCAGACCTAATAACAGAGGCTACATGGCTTTTAGCCCTGTTGCAACTCTCACTTACATCTTGGACCTTGGCTCAATAAAATCTGGAGCCCCTAACTTTGATGCATAGCTGTGCCTCTGAATTGATTACCCCTACCACCTCTTTGACCCTGAGGATCTCTGCCATGCCTTCATGCTCGAGGCTCTAGCCTGACTCTGACTCACTGCCATTAGTTTTGGTTATGAGCAAGGAAAGCTTGATCCTTTGCTATCCCTCCATTAGAGGGCTGTAGGATTTGGCATACTTCCAAAACAGCTTTGTTTCAAGAACTACCTATATATTTTTTTTAATTTTAAAAATTTTATTTATTGAGATTGTTCACATACCATACAATTATCCAAAGATCCAAAGTGTACAATCAAACAGTCAATTGCCCCTGGTACCATCATACAGCTGTGCATCCATCACCACAATTAATTTTTTTTTCAATTTTTAGAACATATTCATTACTCCAGCAAAGAAATACAGACAAAAAAAAGGAAACTAAAATCCTCCCATACCCCTAACTACTCCCCACCTCCATTGCTGACTCATAGTATTGGTATAGTACATTTGTTACTGTTGATGAAAGAATGCTAAAATACTACTAACTGTAATTAGTTTCCAATAGGTATATTTTTTCCCTATATACCCCTCTATTTTTTTTTTAAGTTTCAGAATAGTATTTAATTTTCAGAAATTTATAGTCATCTTATTGATATCACAAAATAGTGGCCATGTTATAAATTTTAGAGATGAGGATACTGTTGCACTATTCTCACCATACCTAGGTTGCAGAATAAATCTGAATACAGATCAGTACTTCCCATTCTTCCTCCTTTGTATATTCACAAACATGCCTACATATAACCCTTGCTATTCAAATTATTTTTATCTGAACCAAGGAACTAAATGCATTGAGATAATTTTGTTTTATTTATAGGAATTCTCACTGTAAACTATACAAGCTTAGGGATCAGAGAGTAAATAGATTTTTTTTTTGCCAAACCCTCTATCTGAACTCAGACTCTAAAACGGTTCAGTATTTTCCATTAACTATGCAATAAATAGCAAATCTTGGGTCCACAATTAATGTTTTTTTGTTTCAGTGTATGAAATAGAAGTTAATAATTGCCACTTAAATTTAGTGGTTCAATGACTACAATAACAGATGTCTCTCCATATATAAATAGACATTTTCACCAACACTACTCTCTATATGCCTTTGCTCTATATATCCCATGCCTATCTCCAAACAATGGCATCTAATCTACACCAACCAATAAAACATAATTGAGAATACACATTTTTCAATGCTCTCAAAAAGTATAAGAGTATTCCTTTGAATTTTCAAAAGAAGTCTATATTTTTAGACTTAAATTAAATAGCTTTTAATTATTCTTAGTCTAATTCCTGTTTTATCAATTAGGAAACTAACAGTCATCTTACAAGTTAAGTGAGATGACCACATTTACAATCAGCAAGTCAGAAAAGTGAGGCAAGTATCTTCATCTTCTGATTTCTAGTGTTTCAGAAAGAATGCCATACCATAAACCTGAGTTATCCATTTGAAATAGAGTGAAAGAAATGGTAGCATGGAATAGGTGTGATACCAAGTATGTTTTCTCCTTCATAATGTCACCATTCTGCAATGTCTGTTTATTCCTCTCTGAAATACGGAATTAAAAATAATTTAATATAGGGTTGTGTCTTATGATGACTATGATGATAATAAAGCCAAACTTATATTCAGTGGTCACTATATGGCTTAAAAAATGCATCTTCATCTAATATTATGGAATCTTTCTCCATATCTCTCTCTCCTTTCTTTGTTTCTCTGTCAGTAGGGCTCCCTTTAGTATCTGAAGTAGGGCAGGTCTTTTATTAGCAAAATCTCTCAGCATTTGTTTGTTTGTGAAAAATTTAAGCTCTCCCTTAAATTTGAAGGAGAGCTTTGGTGGATAAAGAATTCTTGGTTGGCAATTTTTCTCTCTCAAAATTTTAAATATGTAATGCCACTGCCTTCTCACTTCCATGGTGGCTGCAGAGCAGTCACTACTTAGCCTTATGTTTTTTCCTTTGTATGTGGTGAATTGCTTTTCTCATGCTGCTTTCAGAACTTGCTCTTTCTCTTCAGTATTTGACAGTCTGATCAGAATATGTCTTGGAGTGGGTTTATTTGGATTTCTTCTATTTGGAGTTCACTGGGCATTTATGCTTTGTGTATTTATGTTGTGTAGAAGGTTTGGGAAGTTTTCCCCAACAATTTCTTTGAAAACTCTTTGTAGACCTTTACTCTTCTCTTCCTCTTCTGGGGCACCAGTGAGTCTTATATTTGGACATTTTATTTTATCTATCATATCCCTGAGGTCTGTTTCGATTTTTAAATTTTTTCCCCATTCTTTCTTTTGTTCTTTCATTTTCCATTTTGTCATACTCCAGGTTGCTGATTCGTTGTTCAGCTTCCTCTAGTCTTGTACTATGAGTATCCAGAATCTTTTTAATTTGGTCAACAGTTTCTTTTACTTCTATAAGATCATCTATTTTTTTATTTACTATTGCTATTTCTTCTTTTTGCTCTTCTAGGGTCTTCTTCATGTCCTTTATATCCTGTGCCATGGTCTCATTATTCATCTTTAGATCTTTGATTAATTGCTCCAAGTACTGTGTCTTCTCTGATCTTTTGATTTGGGTGTTTGGGTGTGGGTTATCCATATCATCTGGTTTTTTCATATGCTTTAAAATTTTCTGTTGTTTTTGGCCTCTTGGCATTTGCTTAACTTCATAGGGTTCTTTTGGGATATGTAGGCTGATTCAAAGACTGCTCTCTAATTTGTCAGAGCTACAGCTTGGTGGTGTACACTTTCTCTAACCAGCAGGTGGCATCTGCGAGCCACCTATTTCCCTCAAGCCAGTTCTCACCAATTTTGTCTTTGTGGTGTGTGGGGTTCTGATTCTTGTGGGGTCCAATTGGTGCACCAGTTTTGCGTGTGTAGTTGGTTCTGTCTGCCCTGAATGTGGGGTGTGTGTCTGAGTGGTTAGAGAGTGAGGGCGGCTTTAACAATCAAACCTCCCAGGTGTTCCTGGAGATTTAAGGCTGTTCCAAGAGTCTAAACCTTCAGTTCAGTCTTGCCAGAGATCATCTCTGCTGCTGACCCACAAGTCCTTGGTATTGGCATGTGGTCCCTGGGATTTCCAAGTGGGTCCCTCTTCCAAGCCGTGCCCTTCTAGACCTCTGCTGAGGGAAGATTGTGCTACATCACAAGTGTGCGCTGACCCTCAAGGGAAGTTTTGGGCCACAGGGCCATGTAGGGGTGTTCCCAGCCTGCTGAAAGGATGGTTGAGTGGGGTGTGTTAATTTCCCCCTTTCTGCACCGCTCTGCATTCCTAGCTCTGGGACAATTAGCTGTGGGTGAGAAAAAGGCTATTGTCCAATGCCAGATATTGTAGCGTGTGTGTGCATTATTGGAAACACTTCCCATTGCACTGGGTTTTTTTGGCACAGCTCTGGGCTGTGGCACTGGCGCCGGGCAGGAGTGTTCCCAGCCCACCGGGAAGATGGCTATAAGGGACATGGTTTTTTCCCCTTTTGGCTTACCTCTGCCTGCCTTGTTCCAAGACAATTAGCAGTGGGTGCACAAAAGGCTATCATCCATGCCAGATACTGAGGCTTACTCACAGGTTGTGGAGACGCCGTTCCTGTCACACTTCCCTGTGCAGTTCTCGCTGCTGTATCCACAGCTGCTTTTGGGCTTTTAAAAAGAATTAGTCTGACACCAAATGCCAATCCATGGTTTCCCCACACTGCAGTGTGGCTGCCAGATATTCAGCAGGCTTACTCACTCACTTTGTGATCTCGGGCATTCCTCCCAATTCAGGTTGGTGTATGATGAGTGGATGGTCACATTTGTCCCCCTGCAGTTATTCCGGCTTATTTACTAGTTGTTTCTGGTTTTTTTTAGTTGTTCCAGGGGGACTACTTGGCTTCCACTCCTCTCTATGCCACCATCTTAGATCCTGACACACATATATTTTTAAGTGTACTTACCTATTTTTTCCCATTAGGCCACAGGTTCTTGGAATTCAAGACCAGTTTACCCCTCCCTCTCTATCTCCTCATTGTTCCTGGTACAGTGCTTATTGCATACATGAGAATACATTCAAGGCTATTTGGGCCTCAACTGCACACAAAGAAGATAATAAGGAGGAACACTCAGAGGATTTGTAAGGATATATAAAGGCAGAATAGTAGGACTAAGAAAGAAGAAATTCATGGTGGCAGACAGCAGAAATTAGCATTCAAAGGCTTTGGCTTTGTAAGGTAACACAAATACACAAATTTAGAAATAAAGAGAAATGACTATGAATTCAGAAATTATTCTTTACACAACTATGCTAATTAATTTGAAAACTTAGATTGAAATGGATGATTTTTAAAGGGAAACCTAAATAAACAAATTACCTCGAAAAGAAAAGAGAAGAGAATTATGTCATTCAGATGGCAGAGTAAAACTTGCTGGTGAATGCTTAGAAGAAGCAATAAAAAGGGCAGAATCATCTTTCTTAAAACTCTGGAAGATGATTGAGACTAGAGAATAGTTCAAAGAATATTGAATTGGAGGGGGAAAAAAGCACTTAAAAAGGGCAGATGAGCAATGAAACAAATTTACCAGTCTAGCCCCCACCTGCCACCACACGCACACATTGTCCTGCACTCTTGGATCCACATGATAGTTTGTGCAACTCACAGTTGTGACTCAGAGGCCTAGGCATATTCAAGTATGGGTCCCCGAGGCCTGATCAACCCATAGAAGTGGTTCTGTGGTCCATGCACTTTCCCAGTCTGGGTCCCTGGGTTCTGATTACTGGTGCACATAAACAAAATATTGGCTCTCTTTTTACATGGACCCCAATTGTCTCCATGGAAAACAAACTCAGGGTATGGGTCTAGGCCCTCTAATCTGGAAGTAGCTAGAGGCAGAAATGCTATGCAGAAATGGGGACCTGAGCCACAGAACTGCAGATTGGACCCAGTGCTAAAAACTGGAGTGAAAATATAGATCAGAATGTGGGAGTGGAGCAGAGCTGACCACAGTTGCTAGGGAGGAAAAACTGCAACAATAATAAAGAGCACAACCCAAAGACCAGGGAAGAGAGGATGGGGAGAGGAACTCCTTTCATTGAAGAGAAACAGTTGCACTGTCTTAAGGACACCTAAGTAAAACCTAACTGTTAACCTTGAGCTGTTCTATAAGTTCAGTTTAAACTGGGCAAAGCTTTGAAGAAGAGTATTGAAACACAGCCATTCTACATTAAAACCTTAAATAAGAGGGAGAATTTAATTTCCAGAGTGAGCACATCAAAATGTTCAAATGCCCATATTTCAATAAAAGATCACAACACATACAAAGAAACAGGAAATAGATGGACCATTCAAAGAACTAAAACAAAACAGAAGAAGCAAAGACATTGGAACAACAAATTATGCATGTTAAGTCAATTCCCCTAAATAAGTTCAATGAGCTAAAGGAAAGTGTAGGCAGAGAATCAAAGGAAATCAAGACCACTAAGCAGGAATAGAAGGAGGAATTCAAAATATTAAATATTTAAAAGGCACCAAACAGAATTCGGGGGATGAAAAATTAAATAGTAGATAATAAAAATATAATAAAGGCATTCAACAGCACATTTGAACAAGCAGAAGAAAGAATCAGCAAACTGGAAGACAGGATTATTGAAAGATTTGAAAAAAAAAAAGTGATCAAAGGCTAAGGGACCTGTAGGACAACATGAAGCATACCAACATATGCATTGTAAGAGTCATAGTAGAAAAGAAAGAGAAAGAGGCAAAAGAATATTTGAAGAAATCATGGCTGAAAACTTTCTAAAATTGATGAAAGTCATGAATATACACATCCAAGAAGTCCAAGGAACTCCAAACAGGATAAAAACAAAGAGACCTACCCCAAGACATATCATAATCAAAATGCTGAATGTCAAAGATAAAAAGAGAATTCAGAAAGCAGAGTGACAAACCAGCTACAAAGGATCCTTGATAAGATTAAGTGCCAATTTGTCATCATTATGGATATGAGAAGGCAGTTGTATGATACACTTAAAGTATGAAAGAGAAAAATTGCCAGCCCAAGAATTCTATATCCAGCAAAACTAACCTTCAAAATGAAGGAAAGTTTGAGACATGCCCAGATTAATAAAAGCTGACATCACCTCCACTACAAGAAATGGGCATGCAAAATATAAAGAAATAATGTGTGACAAAAACAACATAAAGAGGGAGAATGAAGGGATATAGGAACAGATACTGTCTGTGCTATTGAAGGTAAGTTGTTATCATTTCAACCTTGTTAGTTATAGATAGAAGACATTAAATACAATCCCTACTGTAACCACAAGGAAAGTTTTTAAATATATATATATAAATGAAAATGAGACAGGGATCAATCATTTCTTGACAAAAGATCAACCATCCAAAAAAGAAGACTGCAATAGAAGAAGTGAGGGGCAAAAAAAAGGATGAGACCTGCAAGAAATAAAGGACAAAAAGTCCTGCCTTATCACTAATTACTCTGAATGTAAATGGATTGAACTCTGGATTCAAAAGTCAGAGTTAGCAAAATGGTTAAAAAGTATGATCCAACTATATGTTGTTTGTAAGAGGCACCTTAGACCTAAAGACATGAATAGGTTGAATGCCAGAAGATGGAAATATTCACAAGGTGATATCATCAACATGGTGACATAAGACATCACCTGGAATAGTCTCTCCTCAGAGTTCCACCTGCTTGGAACTCTGAAGGCTGATAGAGACTGAAGAAGGACTCCACAAATGCTGAATCAAAGAAAAAGAAAAAAAAAAAAAAAACAAAGAAGTTAGGAGATCTATGACCCAGACCCACCACTCTGTACCCCTCCCCCTCACTTGTTCCTGCAAAATTTAAGAGTCACACAGACGCAGCATGGCTCAGGTACCTCCTGTTGTGGATTCAGATCATAGAGTCAATCACAGCAACAATTAGAACCCCACACATATCCAGGCACAGGGACCCACTTCTGCAGAGACCCAGGGCAGAACACAAGTGGCTGACAGTGCATACATACAAAAAGGCCCCCAGGAAATAAAAGAGACTGCAGCAGAACTGTTGGCAAGACATGCATATAATCAGTCCAGTCTCTGATTGCTGGATCACCTAAGTGAACAAACAGACCTGTTTGGATTGACCCAATCTGACTCCTCAGGGTGGTATACCCTAATGGGGAAGTAATTGGAGGCAGAAAATTCTCATAGAAATAAAGGGGAAAACTGAACTGCTGTAAGGCAGGACAAGTCCCAGAACTGGAAAGTGTAATAAAATGGGGGCACTGAGAGAAGGAGATAAATTAAACCAATCATAGCTGGGGAGAAAATTCTGCACAAAAACAAACAGAACAGATCAGGATTCCCAGAGAAGTAACAGAGGAAAGGAAGCTTTCTCCTGGAGTTAAAACAATTACACATTAAGAAGGCAATCTTAAAAGTGGTACAACATATAAGGGCATGAATCAGGTGCAGAAGACCTGAGAAAATCTGAAGAGTTAAACATGGACTACTTTAAAGGTCCAGTATAAGTTGTAAAAAGCATCAAAAGCATCAAAGAGCCTTAACACATAACCAGTCTTCAATAAAACCCTGGGCAAGCAGGAGAAACTGAACTTCAGAGTTAGAACATCAAAATAATCAGATGCATAGACATCAGCAAAAAATTAGAAGTCATACTAAGAGAGGAAGACATGGCTCACTCAAGGGAAAAAATTAAAACCTCAGAGGAGGTAGATTTTGGAACTAAACAAAGAAGTTCAAATGAATCTCTTAAATCAATTCAAGCAGATGAAGGAAAATACAGATAGAAATAAACTAATGGCAGATATAGGGATAAAGGACATTAAGAAGAGAATGTATGAGGAAAAAGAAAATTAGAACATTTAAAAAGAAACATAACAGATATTTTGGTGATGAAATGAACCATAATGGAGATTAAAAATACATTGGAGGCATACAACAGCAGATTTGAATAGGCAGAAGAAAGAATCATTGAACTAAAAGACAGAACAATGAAAATTATACAGTCAGAAGAACAGAGAAAAAAGTAGAAAAAATTGAGTAATGTCTCAGGGACATGAATGATAGCATGAAGCAGATGAAACTACACATCATGGGTGTCCCAGAAAGAGAAGAGAAGGGAAAAGGGACAGAAAGAATATTTGAGCTAAAAATTGCTGAAAATTTTCCAACTCCTGTGAAAGACATACATGTCCAAGAAGAGAAACCTACTCCAAACAGAATACATCCTAATAGACCTACTCCAAGACACATACTAGTCAGAATGTCAAAGGCCAAAGACAGAGAATTCTGAAAACAGCAAGAAAAAAAAGCAATTTGGCATGCAAAAGGGATCCTCAATATGTCTAAGTGCTAGTTTCTCAGAAGCAACCATGGAGACAAAAAGGCAGAGGTGTGATATATTTAAGGTACTGAATAAGAAAAACAGCCAGCCAAAAATTCTTTCTTTGGAGAAACTGTGCATCAAAAATGATGGCAAGTTGAAAATATTCCCGGAAAATAGAAACAGAGAATTTGTAACCAAAGACCTTCCCTACAAGAACTGCTAAGGGAGTCCTTCAGTTGAAAGCAAAGAACAAGAGACAGTGACTTGAGCAGTGTGAAGAAGTGAAAAGCTTCATTAAAGGTAGCTAAATAGGTAAATGCAAAACCTGATAGGACTGTATCCTCAAAACATAATTCTATTCTTCATTTCCTATAAGAGTTAGAATACAATTGAATAAGAAATAGACATATTTCCCGATAATGGACACACAAAATATAAAGAGGTAATGTGGGATAAAAACAACATAAAGAGGGGATACAGAAGGATATGGGAGCAGAGAACATGCATGCTATTGAATTTAGGTTGGAATCTTTTCAAATAAGTAGGTTATGGATGTAGGTTGTGTAAAAAAAGCCCCCAGGTGACCACAAAAAAAGTATTTAAAAAGTTTACTGAAATGGAAATGAAACAAGGGTCAGTCAGGTACATCACACAAGAACAACTATATCAAAAACAAGGCTGCAATAAAGGTATAGAGAGACAAAAAAGTTATAAGACATATAAAAACAAAGGACAAAGTGGCTGAAGTGAGTACTGCATTTACAATAATAACACTGAATGTTAATGGCTTAAACTCCCTGGTCAAAAGATACAAATCAGCAGAATGGATAAAAAAGCATGATTCAACTATATGTTGTTGACAAGACACTCACCTTAAACTCAAAGATACAAATAAGTTGAAAGTGAAAGGATGGCAAAGATAATCCATGCACGTAGTAACCAAAAGAGAGCAAGAGTAGCTATACTAATATCAGAAAAATTAGACATTAAGTCAAAAGCTGTTATGAGGCAAAGAAGGACACTACATATTAATAAAAGGGTCAATCCATCAAGAAGAAATAACAATCATAAGTATTTATGCACCTAACCATGGTACTCCAAAATACATGAGGCAAGCACTGGCAAACTAAAGGGAGAAATAGACACCTCTACAATAACAGTTGGAGACTTCAATATATCACTCACATCAATGGATAGAACATCTAGAGAGAGGATCAAAATAAGAAAACAGAGAAATTGAATAATATGATAAATGAGCTATACCTAACCAGACAGTTACAGAACATTGCATCCTCAAACAGTAGGATATACATTCTTTCCAAGTGCTCATGGATAATTCTCCAGGACAGACCACATGTTGGGGCACACAAGAAGTATAAATAAGTATAAAAGATTGAAATTATACCAAGCATATTCTCCAACCATGATGGAATGAAGCTGGAAATCAATAACAGAGAACTGAAAAATCCACAAATATATGGAAGAAGATAACACACAGAATCAGTGGGTCAAAGAAGAAATTGTAAGGAAAATCAGTAAATATCTTGAGACAAATGAAAAACAAGAACACAACATATCAAAACTTATGGGATGAAGTGAAGGTGGTGCTGAGAGGGAAATTTACATCCCTAAATGCTTACATTAAAAAATAAGAAAGAGCTAATCTCAAAGACCAACTGCACACTTCTGGAGACTAGAAAAAAGATCAGCAAACTAATCCCCAAGAAAGCAAAGGAAAAATATAACAAAGACTGGAGCAGAAGTAAATGAAATTGAGAATAATAAAAGAAAACAATAACTAGAATTAACAAAACCAGAAGTTGGTTTTTTGAAGAGATCAGTAAAATTGGCAAACCTTTAGCTGGACTGACAAAGAAAAAAAGAGAGAAGACACAGATAATAAAAATCAAAAATAAGAAAGGAGTGCCACTACTATTAACTCTGCAGAAATGAAAAGGATCATAGGAGGATATTATGAACAACTGTAGACCAAGAAATTAGGCAACCTAGATGAAATGACAAATTCCTAGGAACACACAAACTACCCTACACTGACTACAGAAGAATTTGAAAATCTCAACAGACTGATTACAAGTAAAGAGATTGCATCAGTCATCAACAACCTCTCAATAAAAAAAAAATCCCAGGACCAGATGGCTTCACAGGTGATGTCTACCAAACATTCCAAGAAGAATTAATATCGATCCTACTCAAAATCTTCCAAACACTGGAAGAGAAGGAAACACTACGAACTCATTCTATGAAGCCAACATCAGCCTATTACCAAAGCCAGATAAACAGGAAAGTCAGATACTACAGGAAAAGAAAATTACCAACCAATTTCTCTTGCAAGTATATGTGCCCGTTTGAATGTATTATGTCCCCCAAATGCCATTATCTTTGATGTAATCTTGTGTGGGTGGACCTATCAGTGTTAATTAGATTGGAATTCTTTGAGTGTTTTCATGGAGATGTGCCCCACCCAACTGTAGGTGATAACTCTGATGAGATATTTCCATGGAGGCATGGCCCCACCCATTCAGGGTGGGCCTTGATCAGTGGAGCCATATAAATGAGCTGACAAATACAAGGAACTCAGTGCAGCTGTGAGTGACATTTTGAAGAGGAGCTACAGCCAAGAGGGACACTATGAAGAAAGCACAGGAGCTGCAGATGAGAGATGCAGTTTGAAGACGGCCGTTGAAAGCAGACCCTTGCTCCAGAGAAGCTAAGAGAGGACAAATACCCCAAGTGCAACTAAGAGTGACATTTTTGAGGAACTGCAGCCTAGAGAGGAACGTCCTGGGAGAAAGCCATTTTGAAACCAGAACTTTGGAGCAGATGCTGCCACGTGCCTTCCCAGCTAACAGAGGTTTTCCGGATGCCATTGGCCATCCTCCAGTGAAGGTACCCGATTGTTGATGTGTTACCTTGGACACTTTATGGCCTTAAGACTGTAACTGTGTAACCAAATAAACCCCCTTTTATAAAAGCCAATCCATCTCTGGTGTTTTGCATTCCAGCAGCATTAGCAAACCAGAACAATATAGGTGCAAAAATCCTCAGAAAATACTAGCACATCAAATCCAACATCACATTAAAAGAATTATACACCATGATCAAGGGAATTCATCCCAGGTATGCAAGGATAGCTCAACATGAGAAAAACAATTAATTTAATGCACCACATTAACAGAACAAAGGGAAAAAAAACATATGATCATCTCAATTGACACAGAAAAGGCATTTGACAAAATCCAGCATCCTTTCTTGATTAAAAAAAAACACTTAGAAAAATAGGAATAGAAGGAAATCTCCCCAACAAGATATGATATATTAAAAACCCGCATATAATAGCATACTTAATGGTGAAAGACTGAAAGCATTTCTTCTAAGATCAGGAAAAAGACAAGGATACCCATGTCACCACTGTTATTCACATTGTGCTGGAAGTTCTAGTTAGAGCAACTAGGCAAGAAAAAAGAAATAAAAGACATCCAAATTGGAAAGGTAGAAGTAAAACATTCCCTATTTGCAAATGACATGATCCTATATGCAGAAAGTCCCAAAAAATTTATAGCAAAGCTCCTAGAGCTAATAAATGAATTTAGCAAAGTGATGGAGTACAAGATCAACATGGAAAAAAAAAAAAACAGTAGTGTTTCCATACACTAGTAATGAGCAATATGAGGAGGAAATCAAGAAAAAAATCTATTTATGATAGCGACTAAACTAAGCAAATATCTAGGAATAAATTTAGCCAAGGATGTAAAGGACTTATATGTGGGAAACTACAAAACTTTGCTAAGAGAAATCAAAGAAGACCTAAATAAATGGAAGGACAGTCCATGCTCATGGATTGGAAGAGTAAATACTGTTAAGATGTCAATTCTACCCAAAGCAATTTACAGATTCAACAAAATCTTGATCAAAATTCCAACAACCTTCTTTGCAGAAATGGAAAAGCCATGCATGAAATTTATCTGGAAAGATAAGGGGCCCAAAATAGCCAAAACCATCTTGAAAAATAACAAAGTTGGAAGACTCACATTTCCTGACTTGAAGACTTGAAAACTTATTACAGGCAGGGTGCTAACTTCCATCTTTCCTTGGCTGGCCACCACCAAGAACCGTCTCTCCTGTCCAGCTCTATTTGAATTGCTTAAAAATGAATAAGCCCTTACATATATATAAATTAGTTCTCCTGGAGTCCCAGAAGAAAAACCCTCTTTGCAGTAGGGTTCAAGGCCTTAGCTTTGTAATTTCTGTAAACAAACCTGAACATTAGAAAAAAAAATGACCCTGGAATTTGCCTAAGGCCACAGAAGGTGGTCAGAGGGCTGCCTCTGGAAAAGGTAAAGACCTTTTCCAATTGTCTGGATCACAGCTTTAAGTGAAATAGATCTAATAATGGGAAATAATTAATAGAAGGGTATAGAAACTCCCAATCCCAGCACCCTCATTTAAAACTTTTAAATTCAAGTTCAACAGGCCAGGCCTCATTCTTTCCATCTCACTTATCCCTACCCCCAGGGCTTAAGCACCTAAGGCAGCTATGAAAGAAGGACTGGGTGCAGAAAGATGGAGGAGATGTGGTTTAGAATTTTTTTTACTGGGCCTGGAGATTAGAAATGGCAAGTATAAAAAAATGCTGTGGAATAAGCCATGTTTGTTAAAATTATTGTTTTATATGTTATATATTTTCCCTATACCAGAATACATTTTAGGAATTGATCTTCTACAGAATGCCATGTTGCAGACAATAGCACAGGCAGAAGCACTGGGGGGCAAAGATCCATACCTGCCCTGTGAATTGGACGTAGCCAGCACTGATATTGGCTTTGGGTGGGGTCTGTGGTGGAGGCAACATTCTAAATGAATGCCCCTTGGCTTTTGGTCACAATTATGGAAAGGGGTAGAAATGAGATACAGAGCCCCTGTAAAAGCAATTGGGTGCTGCATATAATGCCTTATTGCAAGTGAAGGGGCTGACACAAAGATGCCCAGTCACCTCGAAAATGGCCATCCCTATTTGGGGGTGTATAACTGACACAGTTTCTCAGCCATGTTCTGGCAGTGCCCAGCTGAGCACACTGACCAAATGGAAAGCCTATCTCCTATAGCACAACATTTTCAATACCAGCCCTCTGAGTGCAGAAATGCAGTGCAACCCAGTACTGACCCTATATGGTAGGAGACTCGCACTATGCAAAGCAGTCAATGGGCTGAGTTAAGAGCAGGGTGGATGGTAATAGAGCATGAACCAGGAGACGCACTAATTGTCTGTACCAACAGCTGGGCTGTTTACAAAGGCCTTGCAACTTGGATGGCAACCTGGAAGCAAGAACAATGATCAATCATAGGTTGTCCCCTCTGGAGACAAGAGTTATGGAAAGACATCTGGGACTCCTGCCAATGACAAAAGATAACTGTTGCCAGCAGCAAGTGGACTAGAGTGCCCTTCATGCTCCCTGCATTGACCACATGGGCTACCACACCAGATGGGACACATAAGCCAGTCACAAATCCCAATGACCAGGTAGCAAGTGGACTAAATTGGTCCCCATCCACTCTCAGGGGTGGATGAGGTATGCTTTCACTGCCCTGGACATGGCTACAGGACTTTTGTTAGCTTTCCCGGTGGGGAAGGTGAACCAGCAGGTCTCCATCAGCTGTTTGGAAAGGGTGTGCACTCTGTATGGCATACCTATAGAAATAGTGATTGGGGAACCCCTTTCACTGGACAAATGACCCAAGCATAGCTACGGACTATGAAATCTCTATAGCAAAAAGGTTTTATCAGGCCCTATCAAGCCTGAACTGTCCACACCTAGAGCTACAGTCCCAGCTCCTGTTGAAATGCTAATGGCGGGATGAATGCAAGCATTGAGAACCCAAGTTAAAGGGCCAGCCAATTTACAGCCTAAGAGAGGAAATAGTATTGCAGCAAAAAAAAATGCCTGTTAAAATCTTTATCACCATTCTGGGGCCGCCTATTCCCATGAGAACTTTGTGCATGGCTATGTGGAGCCCTCTTATGCCCAGATTAACAATTGATGTAACAGTAGAGGACTTTCAAGATTTTTAGGGGGATAATATCTAGTATTTAAAACCTCCCCATATTGTTCCTCTGCCTGGTACCTTGTTATCAACCAATGGAACTCTAGCATGTATATTGTTATCAGCAGGAATTACCCCTTTTTGTTCCCCATAAACATCTTTCTTTTCACCCATAGCACCCTAGCAAACACTTTCCTACAGTGGGCTTCAGTGGTAACTCATGCCCACAATTGAACCCAATGTTGGTTTTGCACAGACTTGCCACCTTCAGACACTACTGACCTTCCTTGGACTATGACCCCTAGGAATTGGATTGTGTGGAATACCCTGCTGGCCTAGCAGAATTCAGCACATACATAATATTAATCAATTATCAGTAAATCCCTTGTCTAAATGGTTTAACTCCCCCACCCCCCCCAAAAAAAAAAAACTTATTACATAGCTACAGTGCTCAAAACAGCATGGTACTAGAAGAAGGACAAATACATAGACCAATGGAATTGAATTGAGAGTTCAGAAACAAACCCTCAAATAAGGACAACTGATTTTTGACAAGAGTGCCAAGTCCACTCAATGGGGAAAGTATAGTATTTTCAACAAATAGTGTTGGAAAAATGGATGTCCATATGTAAAAGAATGAATGTGGACCATTAGCTCACACCACACACAAAAATTAACTCAAATTGCATCAAAACCCTAAACAAAGAACTAGAACTATAATACTCCCAGAAGAAAACATGGGGAAGATCTTCAAAACCTTGTATTAGGCAATGGTTTGTTACTTTACACATAAAGCACAAGCAACAACAGAAAAAACTAGATGAATGGGACAGTATCACAATTAAAAACTTTTGTGCTTCAAAGGATTTTATCATGAAAAGGAAAAGATACTTCAAAGGATTTCATCATGAAAGTGAAATGATAACCTACTCAATGGGAGAAAACATTTGGAAACCAAATATCCAATAAGGGTTTAATACCCAGAATATATAAAGAAAACCTACAACTCAACAATAAAAAGACAACCCAATTAAAAATGGGCAAAAGACTTGAATAGACATTTCTCCAAAGAGGATGTACGAATGGCCAAAAAGCACATGAAAAGACATTCAACATCATGTATTAGGGAAATGTAAATCGAAACCACAAAGAGATATAACATTTCAAACCCACTAGAGTAGCTATTGTTTTAAAAAATGTGACAACATGGATGAATATGGCTAAACCTTGAAGACATCAGGTTGAGTTAAACATACCACATACAAAAGGACAAGTATTGTATGATCTTACTGACAGGAAATAATTACAATAAGCAAACTCACAGAGTTAGAATCTGGAATATAGATTCCCAGGATTGGGGACTGGGGCATGGAAAGAGGATTTAATGCTTGAGCTGTACAGAGTTTCTATTTGGGTTGATTGTAAAGTTATGGCAGTGGATCGTGGTGAAGGTATCACAACACTGTGAATGTAAATAACAGCCTTAATTACATGTATTAAAGTAGATTAAAAGATGAAATTTTAGATTGTATATATGTTACAAGAGTAAATTTTAAAAAAACAACACGGGACTGTGTAATGCAAACAGTGGACCCTATTGTATATGTTGGACTATAGACAATAATGAAATTATAGTTAATAGTAGAATTATAAAAATGTTCTTTCATGAATTGTAACAAATATACCACACTAATGCAAGGTGTTAGTAATAGGGTGTTACATGGGAACACTGTATTTTATGTATTTTTTGCATGAGTCTTCTGTTAACCTACAACCTCTCTAAAAAAAAAAAGTGAAAGGAGGAAAGAAATATTCCATGCAAATAGTAACCAAAAGAGTGCTGAGGTGGCTGTACTTATATCAGAAAAAATAGACTCAAAGTCAAAAAATGTTACAAGAGACAAAGAAGTACACTATATATTAATGAGAGGGCAATCCACTAAGAAGATATAACAATTATAAACATATATGTAACTAATCACAGAGCTCAGAAATACATGAAGCAAACATTGACAAACTGAAGGGAAAAATAGACACTTCTACAATAATACTTGGAGACTTCAATACAGCACTTTCAGTAATGGATATAACATCTGGACAGAAGGTCAGTAAGGAAACAGAGGACTTAAACAATACTATAAACAAACTAGACAAAAAAGAATTATACAGAATGCTCCACCCAACATCAGCAGAATACACATTCGCTTCAAGTGCACATGGATCATTCTCCAAGGTAGACCTCATGTTAGGTTACAGAAAACATCTCATATATTTGAAAGAGTTATAATGGTGCAAAATATCTTCTTTGACCACAATGGAATGAAGCTAGAAGTCAATAACAGAAAGAAAACTGGAAAATTCACAAATATGTGGCAACTAAACAACTACACTGTGAAATAACCAATTGGTGAAAGAAGAAAGCACAAGGGAAATTAGAAAATATCTTGAGATGAGTGAAAATAAAAACACAACATACCAAAGTGTATGGGAGGCAGCAAAGGTGGCGCGCAGAGGGAAATTTATAGCTATGAATGCCTATATGAAAAAGAATGCCTCAAATCAATAGCTTAACTTTATATCTGGAGGAACTAGAAAAATAAGAGCAAGTTAAATCTGAAGTTCCTAGAAGGAAAGAACTAATAAAGATTAGGGTGGAGATAAAAGATAGAGAAAAAAAATTGAGAGAATTGGTTCTTTGAAACCAGTTTGAACCAAGAAAATTTGATTCTTTGAAAAGATCATTAAATTTGCCAAGGTTTTAGCTAGATCAAAAAGGAAAAAAAAAGAAATGATGCAAATAACTAAAATTCAAATGAAAGAGGGACATTACCACTGATCTTACAGATATAAAATGACTTATAAGAGAATATTATGAACAATTGTATGCTAACAAATTAGATAATCTACAGGAAATAGACAAATTCCTAGAAACACACAATGTTCCTTGCTGAAAGTAGAAATAGAAGATCTCAACAGACAAATAACAAGTAAAGAGATTGAACCAGTAATCAAAAACCTCCAAATGAAGAAAAGTCCAGGACCAGACAGCTTTACTGGTAAATTCTATTAAAGATTTAAAGACCAATCCTTCTCAGACTTTTCATAAAATTTGAAGAGGAAGAAGGCATTCACAACTCAGTCTATGAGGTCAACATTACTCTAATAGCAAAGCCAGATAAAGACATCACAAGAAAAGAAAACTACAGACCAATTTCCTTTATGAATATTGAGGCAAAAATCCTCTATAAAAATACTAGCAAATTGAATCCAACTGCATATTAAAAGAATTGTACACCATGGCCAATTGGAATTTATCCCAGGAATCCAAGGGTGATTCCACGTAAGAAATTCAATCAATACAATATGCTACATTAGCAGAATTAAGTGAGAAAAATCACATGATCACCTCAATTGATGCAGAAAAGAGATTAGACAAAATAAAACACACTTTCATGATAAAAACACTCATAAAAATAGGAAGAGGGTAACTTCCTGAACTAATAAAAGACATATATAAAAAAACTCATAACTAGCATATTCTCAATGGTGAAAAACTGAAAGCCTTCCCCTTGAGGCCTAGAAAGATACAAGGGTGTTTACTATTCAACCTTGTACTGGAAGTCCTTGCCAGGACAATTAGCCAAGAAAAAGAAATAAAAGGACTCCAAATTGGAAAGGAAGAAGAAGGTTATCTTTATTTGGATTGGAAATAATTCTTCATGTAGAAAATCCCAAAGAATATACAAGAAATGTACTTGAAGTAAAAAGTGAATTCAGCAAATTTGCAGGCTGCACAATTGATAAGCAAAAATCAGTTGCATTTCTGTACATCAGCAAGGAATATTCTGAAATGGAAATTTTAAAAATTCCATTCACAATAGCTCCTAAAAGAATAAAATACTAGGAGTGAAGGACATATCCATGGAAAACTACAAAACATTGCTAAAAGAATTTAAAGAAAATCTAAATAAATGGCAAGAAATCCTGTGTTCATGGATAGGAAACTATGTATTATTAAGATGTCAATATTACCCAAAGTGATCTACAGATTCAACTCAATACCTATCAATATCCCAGTAGCCTTTTATGGAGAAATGGGAAAGATGATCCTCAAATTCATGTGGAATTGCAAGGGTCCCCAAAATAGGCAAATCAATATTGCAAAGGAACAACAAAGTCAGAGGTCTCACTCTTCCCAATTTCAAAATTTACTACAAAGCCAAAGTATTCAAAACATTTTGGTACTGGCATAAAGATAGATGCATAGACCAATGCAATGGAATTCAGAGATCAGAAATAAACCCATCCAGCTATGGCCAGCTCATTTTTGTCATTAACTGGGGAAAGAACAGTCTCTTCCACAAATGGTGCTGGAAAAACTGGGTATCCACTTGCAAAGGAATGAAGTTGGATCCTTACCTCACACCATATACAAAAATTAATAGTAAATGAATGAAGAACCTAAACATAAGAGCTAAAACCATAAAACTAGAAGTACTAGGAGAGAACCTCCATAACTTTGGATTTGCTTGTAACTTCTTAGATGTGACACCAAGAGCATGAGCAACAAAAGAAAAAACAGATAAAATTGACTGCTTCAAAAATAAGAACTTTTGTATGTCAAAGGATATTATCAAGAAAGTGAAAAGACAGCCTACAGAATGAGAGAGAATATTGGTAACCATATATCTGATGTGTTTAATATCCAGAATATGTAAAAACTGCCAACTCAACAACAAAAAGATGATAACCAAATGAAAAACTGGGCAATGGACTTGAATAGACATTTCTCCAAAGAAGAAATGAATATGGCCAATAAGCACATGAAAATATGTTCAACATTATTGGTCCTCAGGGAAATGCAAATCAAAACCGCAATGAGATACTTCTTCATACCCACAAGGATGGCTATTATTTTCAAAAAGCAAACAGAAAATAATAAGTATTGACAAGGATGCAGAATAATAGGAACCCTTAGACATTGCTGGTGGCACTGTAAAATGGTGCAGTCACTGCGGAAATCAGTTTGGCTGTTCCTCAGAAAGCTGAAATAGAATTGCCATCTGACCTGGCAATCCCATTTTTTGGTATATACCCAAAAGAACGGAAAGCAGGAATTTGAACAGATATTTGTGCACCAATGTGTATAACAGCATTATTCACAACAGCCAAAAGTGGAAGCATCCTAAGTGTCCATCAACATATAGATAAAAACAATGTGGTGTGTATGTACAATGTAGTATTATTCAGCCATCAACAAGAATGAAGTTTTGATGTTTGCTACACATGGATGAAACTTGAGGACATCAGGTTGAGTGAAATAATCCAGACACAAAAAGACAAATATTGTATGATTTCGCTTATATGAAATACCTAAAGAAAATTTTATGGAGATGGTAGACTATGTTACCAGTGGCCAGTGTATGTGTGTATTTGAGGTGAGGTAGTTATTGCTTGATGTATGCATAGTTTCTGGTTGAGGTGCTGAAAATATTGGGATAATTGATATTGGTGATCATAGTAAATTACTGTGAATGTAATTAATACTACTGAATTGTACACTTGAGAGTGGTTTAACTGGGAAATTTTTGGTTGTATTTATGTTACTAAAATAAAAAGTTAAAAAAGGAAATTAAAAATCCAAACCAACTAATAGCCATACGAAACATTTATTAAATTCTAAAATGTTGGTCCTCTCCCCACAAGGCAGTAGAGCATCCAGTTTGGAGGTACGTGTGGGATTTGCTTCCCAAGAAGCAAAACTGAAAGTTCAAAAACCATCATTGAAGTCATACATGATGATACCCTATTGTGGGACAAGAAAACCTTCGCAGTTTGCTGTGGGGGTTGTTATTACAATTATCCAACTCCCTCAACCCCAATCCTCTCTGCTCCCTCCTAGTCTTTGAAAAAAGCCTTTGGATTACCTCTACTTTGGGGAGCTTCTAAGAAAGGCAAAGCTGCCTATGCTCTGACATATTCACAATGGTGTGGCTGACTTCAAATATGTTCAATTTTGCAATCCAGCTGTTCAGCATCAGGTTTCTTTCATGATACCACTCCACATTTTGCTGGCTCAAAGGCAGACAACTTTACATTGTACATGTGGATAACCAGCTTTCCCAAAGGCCTTGGATATTGAGACCCAGCAGCCCTCCTTTTTCTTACAGGGTTGAGAAAATATAGTTATCTCCATGTTAGATGTGAGGAACCAAAGACACAGAGAGTTAAAGTGGCTTGCTCACAGATACACAGCTGACTCATGGCAGAGTTGGAACTAGCACTCAAGTGCCCTGCTTCAATTCAGAAATATTCAATTTGCATGCCTGAGAACATGCTTTCCTAAAGGTCTTACTTCAAAGGCTTGCTTATAGCCTGAATAGGAGAGCCCCCATTTGTCCTAATCAATGCCCTATACATAATTAGGTATAGTCAAACATTTTACTGGATTGAAAAAGGGAAGTTTATTTATGGATTGTATCATTAATCTGTGGACAAGAAAATTATTCATTACTATAATTGGCAACTAAGTAAATGGTGGAGAAGAAGGAGAGTAAGTAGAAGAAAATGGAGTATGAGAAATAATTCTCAAATGAAACTCACACTCAATTACACCTGCTTTTTTAAAATTTCACAGAGGTAATGTGACTTGAAGTCCATTTTAGTTTACATTGCAAATGTATGATTTTGTGTATTAGTTTTTTTGAGATACAATGTCCATCATTAGGTGGCAACAGAAGTGGTAAAAATAATAATCATTATGATACCACCTATAGCATCCTCAGAGAGCAAGGGTCTTGAATAGGAGTCATATTTGGGTATTTAAATCAGAGAAAATAACAAGAAAACAGGGTTCTGTCTTCTTCATCATTGGAGCCATTCCCCTCCCCATAGACACTCTATGCCCTCGTCTTCACCCTGAATTGTGTCTTGTCTTCATAATTAATCAACTGCCTGCAAGCAATCAATAAAACCAACTCACATTAACATTAAACCATTAACTCTATGCTCTTCTTTTTTTAACAGCAGGTGTTTGGGGAAGAGAGGCCAGCTATGGTTGTGCATTCACCTGAACAATAGATTGTATGGACTGCCCAGTGGCATAAAATGTCTAACTACCAAAGGAGAAATGGAGACAACAGATTACTGAGTTTGGCAGCAGTTTGTGTCTATTAGCTGCAAATGGAAAATTTACTCCGTGACTTGATTTAAACTATATTAGGTTCCTCATTCACATATTACAGATGTTAGCAGTTAGTTCTTATATGATCCTGCTGCTAGTAGATTCTACATTTGACTACCTAATTGTTATGAAAAAAAAAATACTGTCTCTGGAAATAAGATCTTGCTTGTACTTGTATATCTATGAGATTCACTTTTTTTTTATCTTCATTTTATTGAGATATATTCACATACCATGCAGTCATACAAAACAAATCGTACTTTCGATTGTTTATAGTACCATTACATAGTTGTACATTCATCACCTAAATCAATCCCTGACACCTTCATTAGCACACACACAAAAATAACAAGAATAATAATTAAAGTGAAAAAGAGCAATTAAAGTAAAAAAGAACACTGGGTACCTTTGTCTGTTTGTTTGTTTGTTTGTTTCCTTCCCCTATTTTTCTACTCATCCATCCATAAACTAGACAAAGTGGAGTGTGGTCCTTATGGCTTTCCCAATCCCACTGTCACCCCTCATAAGCTACATTTTTATACAACTGTCTTCGAGATTCATGGGTTCTGGGTTGTAGTTTGATAGTTTCAGGTATCCACCACCAGCTACCCCAATTCTTTAGAACCTAAAAAGGGTTGTCTAAAGTGTGCGTAAGAGTGCCCACCAGAGTGACCTCTCGGCTCCTTTTGGAATCTCTCTGCCACTGAAGCTTATTTCATTTCCTTTCACATCCCCCTTTTGGTCAAGAAGATGTTCTCCGTCCCACGATGCCAGGTCTACATTCCTCCCTGGGAGCCATATTCCACGTTGCCAGGGAGATTCACTCCCCTGGGTGTCCGATCCCACGTAGAGGGGAGGGCAGTGATTTCACCTTTCAAGTTGGCTTAGCCAGAGAGAGAGGGCCACATCTGAGCAACAAAGAGGCATTCGGGAGGAGGCTCTTAGGCACAACCATAGGGAGGCCTAGCCTCTCCTTTGCAGCAATCGTCTTCCCAAGGGTAAAACCTATGGTAGAGGGCTCAACCCATCAAACCACCAGTCCCCTATATCTGTGGTCATGTTAGCAACCATCGAGGTGGGGTAGGCCAATACCCCTGCATTCTCCACAGGCTCCTCAAGGGGGCACTACATCTTTTTTTTTCCTTGTTTTCCTTTTTTTTTTTTTTTTTAACTTTACCTTCTTTTTTAAATCAACTGCATGAAAAAAAAGTTAAAAAGAAAACAAACATACAATAAAAGAACATTTCAAAGAGACCATAACAAGGGAGTAAGAAAAAGACAACTAACCTAAGATAACTGCTTAACTTCCAACATGTTCCTACTTTACCCCAAGAAAGTTACCTAATACAGCAACATTTCTGTGAACTTGCTCCTACTATATCCATCAGAAATTAACAGACCATAGTCATTCCTGGGCATCCCCAGAACGTTAAATAGCTTATCTGTTCTTCTTGGATTATTGTTCCCCCTTCCTTAATTGCTCTCTACTGCTAGTTCCCCTACATTCTACATTATAAACCATTTGTTTTACATTTTTCAAAGTTCACATTAGTGGTAGCATATAATATTTCTCTTTTTGTGCCTGGCTTATTTCGCTCAGCATTATGTCTTCAAGGTTCATCCATGTTGTCATATGTTTCATGAGATCGTTCCTTCTTACTGCCGCGTAGTATTCCATCGTGTGTATATACCACATTTTATTTATCCACTCATCTGTTGAAGGACATTTGGGTTGTTTCCATCTCTTGGCAATGGTGAATAATGCTGCTATGAACATTGGAGTGCAGATATCTGTTCGTGTCACTGCTTTCCAATCTTCCAGGTATATACCGAGAAGTGCAATCGCTGGATCGAATGGTAACTCTATATCTAGTTTCCTAAGGAACTGCCAGACTGACTTCCAGAGTGGCTGAACCATTATACAGTCCCACCAACAATGAATAAGAGTTCCAATTTCTCCACATCCCCTCCAGCATTTGTAGTTTCCTGTTTGTTTAATGGCAGCCATTCTAACCGGTGTTAGATGGTATCTCATTGTGGTCTTAATTTGCATCTCTCTAATAGCTAGTGAAGCTGAACATTTTTTCATGTGTTTCTTGGCCATTTGTATTTGCTCTTCAGAGAGAGATTCACTTTTAAAATGCAAAATATTTTTACTGAAAGTTCAATTCCACTAATATTTATTCATTAATCACTTAGGATGGCAAAGGAAATAGATGGGAGATACAGAAATGTATAATAAAAGGCCCCAGTGGGGTTTGGAACTATGTACCCCAGAAAAACATGTTCTTAAACTTAATCTATTCTTGTGGGTGTGAATCCATTTTAAGTAAGATCTTTAGATGAGGTTACTTCAGTTGAGGTGTGGCCCAATTCAATCAGGATGGGTCTTAACCCTATTACTGGAGTCCTTTATAAGCAGAGTGAAATTCAGGCAGATGGAGAGAAAGCCACGAGAAGCAAGAAGCTGAAGGTCAATGGATTTGGAAGAGAAGGGACAGGCCAGGAGAGGCTGCCATGTGACAGAGGAGCCAAGAACCAAGGATCACCAGCAGCCAGCCCCAGAATGCCAGTCTTCAGGAAAAAAGCATCACCTTGATAGCACCTTGATTTGGACTTTTTCCTAGTCTAAAAAGTTTGAAGTAATAAATTCCCACTGGTTAAGCCAACACATTGGATGGTATTTGCTTGAGCAGCCAAGGAAACTAAAACAGCCCCTGTCTTCAAATAGTTGACAACATAATAAGTAAGTCAGAACTACACAAATAAGTGGAACATAAGGCAGATTGTTGATAGTACTATTATAGATGCATGAAAAGCAAGGAGTACACAGAAGACAAAGGGAAAAATTACTATTGTGAGAACTAGGGAAGGCTTCCCAAAGAAGTGCACACAAAATCTGAGTCTTGGAGGATGGGTGGCATATAGGTTGATGAAGACAGGAGTAAAGGGCATTCCAGGCAGAAGTAACAGCATCAACAAAGGAAGAAAGGCAGGAACATGCTTTTTTCTTAATAGCCTTGGAAAAAGAGCTGCACCTTGTCCACGCTTGCCACTTAGATTTTGACCCTCCAAAGCTGTATCCAGCCCAATTTCCCAGACCCACCTACCAGCCTTCTGTACAGACAAAATATACAGTTGCCTACTGGCAGAATTCAGGGTGAAGATGAGGGTATGAAGTGTATATGGGGAGGGTAATGGATCCAGTGATGAAGAAGAGGGAGCCCTGTGGCAAGGAAGACAAACCGCACTGATTTCCCAGTCTTGACAAGAGTATGCCCTGACCATAGAGATTGGCTGGCAAGCTTCACAAAATGAGTTAATGAAAGATTCAGTAAACATTGCAAATGAGGCTTTTTCTAAAAGTTACTCCTACTCTCATCTTGGAACATTTTCTGCCTTCCAGACCTTGAACTACCTCCAGTGAAAGTTGGACAGAATTGGCTTGGTAAGCTGCAAGAACACTTCTAAGACAACCCCAACTTTCTTATCAAATTTCTTGTCCTGGGGTTATCTTGAAATTTTACTTGTGGGTTCCTCATTCCAACATTTTTTTCCTGGGCAAGCATTTCCTTGGTTATGCAGTGCCTCTTTTGGCACAGATATCTCTGTTTAATTAATGCTTCAAACTTCCCTAATTATCTCTGTTGAAATACTAACAATGTCACTTGCATTCGTATAATACTTTTACTGTTTGAAAAATACTTCCACATTTAGAATATCTTGTGTTCTCTTCCACAGTTCTAATTCTTTTCTAAACCCAATCCTATCAGGCTTCCATACCCATCACTCTACCAAGGTTGCTCTGGTCAAGATCAACAATGACTTCTATGTTGTCAAATCCAATAGTCACTTCTCTGGCTTCATCTTACTCAACCCTTTGGTAACATTTGATGTAAGTTGAGAAAATGTTCTTTAAATACTTTCTCCAGTTGGCTTCTGGGATATCACACTCTTGGATTCCCACTACCTTACTTAATCTCGTTTGTTGGATCCCCTTCCTCTTCCAGACCTCTCAATATTTGCAAGCCTAGAAGACCTCTTCTCTTCTTTATTTACATTTATTCTCTAGGTGATCACATCCATGTCCTAGGCTTTACACACCGTCTATATACTGCTGACTCACACATTATATCTTCAGGCCTCCTTACCTCTGAACTTTAGACTCATATATACAACTTCCCACTTGATATCTCCACTTGATTATCTGATGGGCATCCCAAATTTAATATTCCCAAGACCAAACTGTTATTTGCTCCACTCCAAATCCTACTCCCCCTTCAGCTTTCCTCATCTCAATAAATGGAACCACAATTCCCCTAGCTGCACAAGCCAGAAATATTAAAGTCATTATTGGCGGGGAGTCATTTTTCTCCTCTTGTTACTGTCCTAGATCAAGGTATACAGCAATAGCCTCATAACTGGTCTCCATCTGTTCACTGTTGGCAGCATCCTCCCCCCCAACACACATTATACCCATTCTATTTTCCATACAGTAATCAGTGTGATATTTTACTGTTTTAACCAGGTCATATCACGCCTCTGCTTAAAACCCTCCATAGCCTGGAATCATAGAATAAAATCCAAACTTCTTATATTGGCTCTATATTATCCAATCCCTTGTACCACAATGGATTTCTAGCTAGCTTCAGTCACACTGGCCTTCTTTTTGTTCTTCGAATACACCAAGACTTTTCCTGCCTCAGGGCCTTGGCACTTGCAGTTCCACTTACCTATATATTACCTTACCTAGATATTACCTTTCCTAAATGTTCACAGGGCTGTCTTTCACTTCATAATCAAATCTAAAGTATCACATATTTAAGTCTGAACATTCTCAACTTACATGCCATTGTTAGTATTTTATTTCTGTGTTTTAAAAATTTAGTTCTGTTTTTTTTTAAACTCCATGTTTGGCATTATTATTTTAATTATTTTATATAATCAATATTTGTTTTTATTTATCTACATATTTACCAGTTTATTTGCTCACCATTTCTTGTTACATCTCAGACCTTTCTTCTGGGGTATGAATGTGATGATTAGGCAGAATTCTATCTTCAGCATCTCTTAGTCTCACATACAAATTTCCCATCTTGTCTCTTAGTGCTGCATTCTGGAAAGTATCTTTGGATCTACCATCTTGCTAATTCTCTCTTCAGATCTGTTTAATTTGCTGTTTAACCCTTTCATTGAGTTTTAAATTTCGATGATCATATGTTTTATTTTTAGGAAATCTATTTCATATTCTTTCTAATTTGTATGGAAATAATTGATAGTCACTTTTTCTCATTCCTTTTTGATTCTATGTTTTATTTCTTTAAACAATCTATATACAGTTATTTTATGTTCTGTATCTGATAATTCTAATATTTAAAGTCCTTGGGAATCTAAATCTGTTGTTTCTGCTGACTCTCACTTATGGTAGCTTGTTTCCTTGTGTGTTTTGATAATTTGTTATTGTGAGCTGTTATTTGGTTGAACTAAATCATTAGGAATTCTCACCGTCTTGAGTTGGGGATGCTTTCCCCCCCAAAAGAGGTGAATTTGCTTCCACTAGATGCCAAGGAGCACTAACAATGTGGAACAACTCTAATTTCTCAGCTCTGGTTTTCCTTTTGGCATGAACAGTATAAACTTGCACTCCAGATCTATGTGAGAGGAAGTCTTGGGTTGCAAACTTTCAAGGGGATAATTGCAGCAGCAGTAGCCACAGAAGCAGTAATAGTAATAGTCTTGTTTCTTTTGTTTTCTACCTGGAGTCATGACAGAGACTAAACAGATTGACATATAGGTTTCTTTTAATGTTAGGCATTTTTTCCTAACCTGCCATTTCACTAAGGATGTATATCCTTATTAAGGGTTGTTATGGTTAGGTTCATGTGTCAACTTGGCCAGGTGGTGGTACCCAGCTGTCTGGTCAAGCAAGCACTGGTCTAACCATTGCTGCGAGGATGTTTTTGGCTGGTTAATAAACCAACAGGCTGGTTTATTAAATCATCAGTCAATCGGCTTCAGCTGTGACTGATGACATCAGTGAAGGGTGTGTCTTCCACAATGAGAGAATACAGTTGGCTGGATTTAATCCAATCAATCAGTTGAAGACTTTTAAGTGAGACAGATAGAGGACCTTCACTTCTTCTTCGGCTGACCAGTGAAGCATTTCCTGAGGAGGTCATCAAAGTTGCTGGTTCGTTTCCTGAGGAGTTCATCGAACACATTTGTCGATGTTCCCAGTTCGTTTCCTGAGGAGTTCTTCAAAGTTGCCAGTTCGTTTCCTGAGGAGTTCATCGAATATCTTCATTGGAGTTGCCAGTTTGCTGCCTGCCCTATGGAATTTGAACTCGTGCATACCCACAGTTGCAAGAGTCACTTTTATAAATCTTATCTTCATAGATATTTCTCATTGATTCTGTTTCCCTAGAGAACCCTAACTAATACAAGGGTCCTGGCTTAATACAAGGGCTGCAGCTTCATATCCCTCACTTTTCAAAGACCTGGCATGCCCTGCATTTGTATTAATATCAAAAGTGCTGGGCTCCAGTTATAGGGTTTTGCCTACAGGGTAGCCCAAGCTTTTATACGCTGCTTGCTGCTCTGGTTTCAACTCCTCATCCATCTCCTTTTCCCTGCCTTTTCTTCTGCAAACTTGGAAATGCATTTTAACAAGTTTGTTACAATTTATCCAGGATTTAGCTTTATTGTAGTGGGAATGATTTTGAATCTGTCATACTGCAGTATCTGAAGTCAAATTTCACCTATTTAGAGAAATCTTCTTGACTGCCCAATCCAAAGTAGAACCATCATCTCTGCCATGAAAGTCTAGGCTCCATAACAGCGGAACCCTCATCTATCTGGTTCACCATTGTATCCCCATGAAGTTTTAATGTAAAGAGTGATATATTTTAAAAATATTACCAGCAGTCATAGCAAGAGTAAAAAGAGTTTATGGTTTTTACATAATTAAATCATAGTTTCATAATTAAGGATATTGAAATAAAATAACATCTCTAGACCACTAGTGAGCACTGTCCTTTACACCACATGAGACACAAAGTCACAAGAGAAAAAGATTCACTTGTTTACAAAATTCCCAATCTATTTTCCAATTATTTGCCTAAAAACAGTGTAGTGTTGACTCCCTGCCCCACTAAAGACCATTTGTTTAAGTGCCTCAGTTGCCCTATGAGATTTGCCCTTTATGCCTCCTTCATCCATCAAAACAGCCTTTTCTTGAGGACAATGAGCATGTCTCTAATTTACCTTTGTCATGCCTCATGGTGCGTAGCTAAGTGTGTGACCCATCCTAGGATCTTAGGAAATGGGGTTGACTGGTTGATTGTAGAGGGAGGGATTGATACTCTGTTCCCACTATTTTGCCACCCTCTGAGAATTCCCGGTCCCTCTGCATCCAGTGTACCCATTCCTATAACAAGTCATCGAGGCTCACTCCCTCTGATGCTCCAGACTTAGACTTGATTGGGTCTCTCTACCCTTGACTGGTGAAGAATGACTGATCCTCAGAAGTTCTTCTCATATGTCTATGGGCTGTAAAGTTCTATGAAAACCCCAGGAAATCATCTCACTGTCAACTGATTCTTCCACTGGTTTTCTTAGCCTCACAGCCAATGGTGACTTTTCTTCACACTCCATTCTGGAATTTCCCCCCAGAAAACCCAGCTAGACTGAAATGTAGGCAGCCAGATCTCTGCTGCAATATTGGCCCATGAGGTCATTTTTTCAACCTTTAAAATAATTTATCTTTGAATAGTGAGAAGCCAAAATGACTCCACATAGCTTTTGTTGTTGTGTGCATCAAAAGCTCTTATTTCCATTACTTCATTTGGGTCATCAGTCGCATCTATTACAAATAAAGCGTGAAAGCCCATCAAGGTTAATGTGGCTTGTTCAAAGCCACATTGCTAGTTAGTGGCAAAGCTGAAACTAGAACTCAACATACTGGGTTGTTGACACCTTGACACACTGTTTGCCTAAGGTATCCAGCAAAGGCACTAATTTCCTAGTTAGGGAAGACCTGGATAAGGAAATACAGTAGGGAGCTCTGTGGAGCATGAAAAGACCAGTGGTCTGGGAAAGGGGCACAGAAAGGGAGATGGAAAGGAATAAGACATTCTAACCCATTGTACCAGTTGTGATTTAATAACCTGCACTAGGCAATGCCAGCTCCCCTGGAAGGCTAGCAACCTCTCAGTGCTCAAGAGTGTTTTTTCCTTAAGTTTTCTTTCCCATTTTCCAAGAATCTCTGTGTCAGCTCCCACTGGGAGCCTCTCTGGGATGAGAACAGCTGCAGAGGCGTTGGAGTTGGGCTGCTGAGTCTATGCCCAGGACCAACACCTGCCGCTCCACAGGGCCCTGGGGACAAGTTGGCTCAGAGAAACAGGGAAGAGACAGAACTTCATTCATCAGAGAGAACTGGGGTGGAAAAACCCCTCTTGATCCCTTGGCACCAGTAAGTTCTAAGGTTGGCCATGGGCCATACACAACTGCAGGTTCTGTTTTTTAGGGTCAATTAGAATAAAAGAGCATGTTTGTAGAGCCCACTGTAGTTATTGATCGCATTTAATAAAGTTATCTGGTGTCTGCTATGCACAAAACACAGTGGAGCTACGGCTTTGGGATTCAGTACAGGAAGGAAAGTTTTGTCAAAAAAAAGAAAGTTAACTTCTACCTAGATTCTAGGTAAAACCCTGCCACTGACTCATTGTGGAATCTTGGTTAAGTTGCTTTCTCTCTAGGCCTCAGTTTCCTCTGCTATAAGGTGAGGGTGTTTGTCTTCAGCCTTTTGACTACGTCTTTTTGTGTGTGCATCACAAGCCCTTTTGAGAATTTGATGAAAGCTATGGATCCTATCCCCAGGGAAAAAAAACCAAAAAACACATGTGCACCTAGATACCTAATTTTCTATATAATCTAGGGGATTTAAGGATTCCCCCAAAGTCCATCCATGGATCTTAAGTTAAGAACCTGTGGACTATTTGATTTCTGAGACCTCTTCTAGCCATGGCAGTCTATGAAACATTCCATGTTGGACATGGTTAATGAGTAGAGACACCAGGGCCAGAATGCTGGCAGCTGTCATGGAATCCCAGAGGCTTAACTGTACCCCCCTTCTCAGGCTTCCTGAGACTGCAGTCCAAGGGAAGCAAAAGGATATAAGTTCATTCTCTGCAAACTGAGCCCAAAGGAAGCAAAGGGGCACAAACTGATTTATGGTAAACCAGAGACTGGATTGTGCATCAGACAGTTGCCTCTAGGTTGCTGGAATTTAGCAAGGGCAAGGATACTAACTTTGTGGGAGAGAGTAGAACATAAGAATCATGGCTCCTCCTGTGGAGAATGCAGGGGTATTGGCCTACCCCACCTCGATGGTTGCTAACATGACCACAGACATAGGGGACTGGTGGTTTGATGGGGTGAGCTCTCTACCACAGGATTTACCCTTGGGAAGACTGTTGCTGCAAAGAAGAGGCTAGGCCTCCCTATAATTGTGCCTAAGAGCCTCCTCCCAAATGCCTCTTTGTTGCTCAGATGTGGCCCTCTCTCTCTAGCTAAGCCAACTTGAAAGGTGAAATCACTGCCCTCCCCTCTACGTGGGATCAGACACCCAGGGAAGTGAATCTCCCTGGCAACGTGGAATATGACTCCCGGGGAGGAATGTAGACCTGGCATCGTGGGATGGAGAACATCTTCTTGACCAAAAGGGGGATGTGAAAGGAAATGAAATAAGCTTCAGTGGCAGAGAGATTCCAAAAGGAGCCGAGAGGTCACTCTGGTGGGCACTCTTACGCACACTTTAGACAACCCTTTTTAGGTTCTAATGAATTGGGGTAGCTGGTGGTGGATACCTGAAACTATCAAACTACAACCCAGAACCCATGAATCTCGAAGACAATTGTATAAAAATGTAGCTTATGAGGGGTGACAATGGGATTGGGAAAACCATAAGGACCACACTCCCCTTTGTCTAGTTTATGGATGGATGAGTAGAAAAATAGGGGAAGGAAACAAACAAACAAACAGACAAAGGCACCCAGTGTTCTTTTTTACTTCAACTGCTCTTTTTCACTTTAATTATTATTCTTGTTATTTTTGTGTGTGTGCTAATGAAGGCGTCAGGGATTGTTTTAGGTGATGAATGTACAACTATGTATGGTAATGTGAACAATCGAATGTACGATTTGTTTTGTATGACTGCGTGGTTTGTGAATATATCTCAATAAAATGAAGATTAAAAAAAAAAAAAAGAAAACATTAGATGAATCCAAATTGAGGGATGTTCTTCTGTAGGTCTGTACTCATTAAAATGTCAAGGTCATGAAAGACAGGAAAGACTGAGGAACTGTAACAGATTAAAGGAGACTAAAGAGACATGACAACTGAAAGCAGCTTGGGATTCAGAATTTTCTTTTCCTGTAAAGGAAATTATTGCAGCAACTGGCAAAATCTGAATAACAGCTGTAGATTAGCTAATAGCAACATTAATGCCCTGATTTTTGTTTTTATAATTGTACTGAGGTTATGTAAGACAACGTCCTGGTTTTTTAGGAGATATGTATAAATATTTAGAGGCAAAGGGTTATATCATGCATGTACCTTACTCTTAAATGATTAAAAAAAGTTATATATATATAAAAAAAAAAGAATCATGGCTCCTAAATTTTCCTCAATAGTCAGATGGGAATAAGAAAAAGAGCATGGCTAACCAATTGGTAAGGTATATGCACCTCAATTGCAGATATTCTGGGATGGTGACTTGGGAGCTAATTCTCAACATGATTGGGCAGAATACAGATGGTCATTCACCTACTGAATTTCCTCACATAACGTCCTCTCCTTTGTTAATATATATTTTAGCAGAGAAAAGTGATTGGGGAGAAGAAAAGAAAGTGGTTTGGTGGGCATATAAATGAGGGTCCTAGTAAGAAACACATGACCCACTTAGAGTGGATAAATTGAATAAGGTTTAATAAAGAGGATTGGTTAGAAGAGTATAGGCAGGGTATAGAGAAACCACAAGAAATACTGCAGTACCATAGGAATAGTAATAGGGGAGTCCCTTATCAACTTTAGGCCTGAATGAGAGAGGAGAGGGAGCAGTTACCAGAACTCAGAAGGAGAGAGAGCATGAAAACTACATGGAGAGGGCTACCTGATAGGAGCTGTGACCTTTAGTCAAGGGATGTAGGCAGCTCCTAGGCAACCCTTTAGGCAGGGTGCTAGGCAATAAGTAGCCTGACCTCGGTCTTTTCCTCCCTACGGATGCTCCCTATTTGCCAAACACAACGGGAAGCCAGAAGGCAAGGAAGTCTGTGGATATGGGACAGCCTTCTAGCACACAGAGCAGGGTAGAATAGGGTAGAGAATAGAGAGTAGGTCTGGAGGGGAAGGTCTAGAGAATAGTTCTGCCACTGTGGGAAAAAGAAAGAAATTGTTGTTGTAGCCTAGAATATGACATCTATCCAGCGGAGACTGTGACATTTTGGCAAGAATAATTGAAGAGGTGTGAACAGCAATCAAGCAATATTAATATTTTGTATTTGCAAAAGCCCTTAAACATTTCATGCTGCTTTTACCCCATTGTCTCATCTGATCCAAATGGTTACCAAATAGACAGATAGTTCTGTTTTACAGAACAGGAAATTGAGGTTCAGTGAAGGCTAGGTAATTTTGCAAGATTAAATGTTATAAAGAGAAGGATGGAGACAAGAACTTGGGTTTGGACTCCTGGTACAGGGCCATTTCCCAATATCATATTGTCTCTTCTATATCATGTTTCACAACAGTCCACAAAGCTGTTCCGACAGATGTAAAAATATGCCAAAAAGGCAATAATGAGAAAAAATGTTCATAGACTCTTCCTCACATTTTTTAGGAAAGGGTAAGTGTGGTGGACAGTGACGGAAAAGGCTGAGTTGGAAGATAAGTGAGTAAAAGTATTCTTCACAACTACTTTCTTTTTTTTTTTTTTTTTTAATCATCATTTTATTGAGATATATTCACATACCACACAGTCATACAAAACAAATTGTACTTTCGATTGTTTACAGTACCATTACATAGTTGTACATTCATCACCTAAATCAATCCCTGACACCTTCATTAGCACACACACAAAAATAACAAGAATAATAATTAGAGTGGAAAAGAGCAATTGAAGTAAAAAAGAACACTGGGTACCTTTGTCTGTTTGTTTCCTTCCCCTACTTTTCTACACATCCATCCATAAACTAGACAAAGTGGAGTTTGGTCCTTATGGCTTTCCCAATCCCATTGTCACCCCTCATAAGCTACATTTTTATACAACTGTCTTCGAGATTCATGGGTTCTGGGTTGTAGTTTAATAGTTTCAGGTATCCACCACCAGCTACCCCAATTCTTTAGAACCTAAAAAAGGTTGTCTAAAGTGTGCGTAAGAGTGCCCACCAGAGTGATCTCTCGGCTCGTTTTGGAATCTCTCTGCTACTGAAGCTTATTTCATTTCCTTTCACATCCCCATTTTGGTCAAGAAGATGTTCTCCATCCCACGATGCCGGGTCTACATTCCTCCCCGGGAGTCATATTCCACGTTGCCAGGGAGATTCACTTCCCTGGATGTCTGATCCCACGTAGGGGGGAGGGCAGTGATTTCACCTTTCAAGTTGGCTTAGCCAGAGAGAGAGGGCCACATCTGAGCAACAAAGAGGCATTCAGGAGGAGACTCTTAGGCACAAATACAGGGAGGCCTAGCCTCTCCTTTGCAGCAACCGTCTTCCCAAGGATAAAACTTATGGTAGAGGGCTCAACCCATCAAACCACCAGTCCCCTATGTCTGTGGTCATGTTAGCAACCATGGAGGTGGGGTAGGCGAATACCCCTGCATTCTCCACAGGCTCCTCAAGGGGGCACTACATCTTTTTTTTTTTTTTCCTTGTTTGTCTTTTTTCTTTTTTCTTTTTTCTTTTTAACTTTCCCTTCTTTTTTAAATCAACTGTATGAAAAAAAAAGTTAAAAAGAAAACAAACATACAATAAAAGAACATTTCAAAGAGACCATAACAAGGGAGTAAGAAAAAGACAACTAACCTAGGATAACTGCTTAACTTCCAACATGTTCCTACTTTACCCCAAGAAAGTTACATAATACAGCAACATTTCAGTGAACTTGTTCCTACTACATCCATCAGAAATTAACAGACCATAGTCATTTCTGGGCATCCCCAGAACGTTAAATAGCTTATCTGTTCTTCTTGGATTATTGTTCCCCCTTCCTTAATTGCTCTCTACTGCTAGTTCCCCTACATTCTACATTATAAACCATTTGTTTTACATTTTTCAAAGTTCACATTAGTGGTAGCATATAATATTTCTCTTTTTGTGCCTGGCTTATTTTGCTCAGCATTATGTCTTCAAGGTTCATCCATGTTGTCATATGTTTCACCAGATCGTTCCTTCTTACTGCCGCGTAGTATTCCATCGTGTGTATATACCACATTTTATTTATCCACTCATCTGTTGAAGGACATTTGGGTTGTTTCCATCTCTTGGCAATTGTGAATAATGCTGCTATGAACATTGGCGTGCAGATATCTGTTCGTGTCACTGCTTTCCGATCTTCCGGGTATATACCGAGAAGTGCAATCGCTGGATCGAATGGTAGCTCTATATCTAGTTTTCTAAGGAACTGCCAGACTGACTTCCAGAGTGGCTGAACCATTATACAGTCCCACCAACAATGAATAAGAGTTCCAATTTCTCCACATCCCCTCCAGCATTTGTAGTTTCCTGTTTGTTTAATGGCAGCCATTCTAACCGGTGTTAGATGGTATCTCATTGTGGTCTTAATTTGCATCTCTCTAATAGCTAGTGAAGCTGAACATTTTTTCATGTGTTTCTTGGCCATTTGTATTTCCTCTTCAGAGAACTGTTTTTTCATATCTTTTGCCCATTTTATAATTGGGCTGTCTGTACTATTGTCATTGAGTTGTAGGATTTCTTTGTATATGCAAGATATCAGTCTTTTGTCAGATACATGGTTTCCAAAAATTTTTTCCCATTGAGTTGGCTGCCTCTTTACCTTTTTGAGAAATTCCTTTGAGGTGCAGAAACTTCTAAGCTTGAGGAGTTCCCATTTATCTATTTTCTCTTTTGTTGCTTGTGCTTTGGGTGTAAAGTCTAGGAAGTGGCCGCCTAATACAAGGTCTTGAAGATGTTTTCCTACATTATCTTCTAGGAGTTTTATGGTACTTTCTTTTATATTGAGATCTTTCGTCCATTTTGAGTTAATTTTTGTGTAGGGGGTGAGGTAGGGGTCTTCTTTCATTCTTTTGGATATGGATATCCAACTCTCCCAGCCCCATTTGTTGAAAAGACCATTATGGCTCAGTTCGGTGACTTTGGGGGCCTTATCAAAGATCAGTCGGCCATAGATCTGAGGGTCTATCTCTGAATTCTCAATTCGATTCCATTGATCTATATGTCTATCTTTGTGCCAGTACCATGCTGTTTTGGCAACTGTGGCTTTATAATAAGCTTCAAAGTCAGGGAGTGTAAGTCCTCCCACTTCGTTTTTCTTTTTTAGAGTGTCTTTAGCAATTCGAGGCATCTTCCCTTTCCAAATAAATTTGATAACTAGCTTTTCCAAGTCTGCAAAGTAGGTTGTTGGAATTTTGATTGGGATTGCATTGAATCTGTAGATGAGTTTGGGTAGAATTGACATCTTAATGACATTTAGCCTTCCTATCCATGAACATGGAATATTTTTCCATCTTTTAAGGTCCCCTTCTATTTCTTTTAGTAGAGTTATGTAGTTTTCTTTGTATAGGTCTTTTACATCTTTGGTTAAGTTGATTCCTAGGTACTTGATTTTTTTAGTTGCTATTGAAAATGGTATCTTTTTCTTGAGTGTCTCTTCAGTTTGTTCATTTCTAGCATATAGAAACATTACTGACTTATGTGCATTAATCTTGTATCCCGCTACTTTGCTAAATTTGTTTATTAGCTCTAGTAGGTGTATCGTTGATTTCTCAGGGTTTTCTAGATATAAGATCATATCATCTGCAAACAATGACAGTTTTACTTCTTCTTTTCCAATTTGGATGCCTTTTATTTCTTTGTCTTGCCGGATTGCCCTGGCTAGCACTTCCAGCACAATGTTGAATAACAGTGGTGACAGCGGGCATCCTTGTCTTGTTCCTGATCTTAGAGGGAAGGCTTTCAGTCTCTCACCATTGAGTACTATGCTGGCTGTGGGTTTTTCATATATGCTCTTTATCATGTTGAGGAAGTTTCCTTCAATTCCTACCTTTTGAAGTGTTTTTATCAAAAAGGGATGTTGGATTTTGTCAAATGCTTTTTCAGCATCTATTGAGATGATGAATTGATTTTTCCCTTTCGAGTTTTTAATGTGTTGTAATACATTGATTGTTTTTCTTATGTTGAACCATCCTTGCATGCCTGGAATGAACCCCACTTGGTCACGGTGTATGATTTTTTTAATGTGTCTTTGGATTCGATTTGCAAGTATTTTGTTGAGGATTTTTGCATCTATATTCACTAGGGAGATTGGCCGGTAGTTTTCCTTTTTTGTAGCATCTTTGCCTGGTTTTGGTATTAGATTGATGTTAGCTTCATAAAATGAGTTAGGTAGTGTTCCATTTTTTTCAATGTTTTGAAAGAGTTTGAGTAAGATTGGTGTCAGTTCTTTCTGGAACGTTTGGTAGAATTCCCCTGTGAAGCCATCTGGCCCTGGGCATTTATTTGTGGGAAGATTTTTGATGACTGATTGGATCTCTTTGCTTGTGATGGGTTGGTTGAGGTCTTCTATTTCTTCTCTGGTCAGTCTAGGTTGTTCATATGTTTCCAGGAAATTGTCCATTTCTTCTACATTATCCAGTTTGTTGCCATACAGTTGTTCATACTATCCTCTTATAATTTTTTTAATTTCTTCAGGATCTGCAGTTATGTCACCTTTTTCATTCATTATTTTGTTTATATGGGTCTTCTCTCTTTTTGATTTTGTCAGTCTAGCTAGGGGCTTGTCAATCTTGTTGATCTTCTCAAAGAACCAATTTTGGTGATATTTATCCTCTCTATTGTTTTTTTGTTCTCTATGTCATTTATTTCTGCTTTAATCCTTGTTATTTCTTTTCTTCTACTTGGTTTAGGATTGGTTTGCTGTTCATTTTCTAGCTTCTTCAGTTGATCCGTTAGTTCTTTGATTTTGGCTCTTTCTTCCTTTTTAATATATGCGTTTAGTGCTATAAATTTCCCCCTTAGCACTGCTTTTGCTGCATCCCATAGGTTTTGGTATGTTGTGTTCTCATTTTCATTCGTCTCTATATATTTAGCAATTTCTCTTGCTATTTCTTCTTTAACCCACTGATTGTTTAGGAGTGTGTTGTTTAACCTCCAGGTATTTGTGAATTTTCTAAGTCTCTGATGGTTATTGACTTCTAATTGTATTCCATTGTGGTCAGAGAATGTGCTTTGAATAATTTCAATCTTTTTAAATTTACTGAGGCTTGTTTTATGTCCCAGCATATGATCTATTCTGGAGAAAGTTCCGTGAGCACTAGAAAAGTATGTGTATCCTGGTGATTTGGGATGTAATGTCCTGTAGATGTCTGTTAAATCTAATTCATTTATCAGATTGTTTAGGTTTTCAATTTCCTTATTGGTCTTCTGTCTGGTTGATCTATCTATAGGAGAGAGTGATGTGTTGAAGTCTCCCACAATTATTGTGGAAACATCAATTGCTTCCTTGAGTTTTGCCAGTGTTTCTCTCATGTATTTTGTGGCACCTTGATTGGGTGCATAGACATTTACGATTGTTATTTCTTCTTGCTGAATTGCCCCTTTTATTAGTATGTAGTGGCCTTCTTTGTCTCTCAAAACATCCCTGCATTTGAAGTCTATTTTATCTGAGATTAATATTGCTACACCTGCTTTCTTTTGGCTGTAGCTTGCATGAAATATTTTTTTCCATCCTTTCACTTTCAGTTTCTTTGTGTCCCTGTGTCTAAGATGAGTCTCTTGTATGCAACATATTGATGGTTCATTTTTTTTGATCCATTCTGCGAATCTATATCTTTTAATTGGGGAGTTTAATCCATTTACATTCAACGTTAAAACCGTGAAGGCATTTCTTGAATCGGCCATCTTATCCTTTGGTTTATGTTTGCCATATTTTTCCCTCTCTCTATTAATATCCTTTATTGTACCCATACCGAATCTCTTTAGTACTGAACCTTTCTCCAAGTCTCTCTGTCCTATCTTTGTTTCTCTGTCTGTAGGGCTCGCTTTAGTATCTGCAGTAGGGCAGGTCTCTTGTTAGCAAATTCTCTCAGCATTTCTTTGTCTGTGAAAAATTTAAGCTCTCCCTCAAATTTGAAGGAGAGCTTTGCTGGATAAAGTATTCTTGGCTGGAAATTCCTCTCACTCAGAATTTTAAATATATCGTGCCACTGCCTTCTTGCCTCCATGGTGGCTGCTGAGTAGTCACTACTTAGTCTTATGCTGTTTCCTTTGTATGTGGTGAATTGCTTTTCTCTTGCTGCTTTCAGAACTTGCTCCTTCTCTTCTATGTTTGACAGTGTGATCAGTATATGTCTCGGAGTGGGTTTTTTTGGATTTATTCTATTTGGAGTTCGCTGAGCATTTATGATTTGTGTATTTATGTTGTTTAGGAGATTTGGGAAGTTTTCCCCAACAATTTCTTTGAATACTCTTCCTAGACCTTTACCCTTTTCTTCCCCTTCTGGGACACCAATGAGTCTTATATTCGGACGTTTCATATTATCTATCATATCCCTGAGGTCCATTTCGAGTTTTTCAATTTTTTTCCCCATTCTTTCTTTTATGCTTTCATTTTCCATTCTGTCATCTTCCAGGTCACTGATTCGTTGTTCAACTTCCTCTAGTCTTGTACTATGAGTGTCCAGAATCTTTTTAATTTGGTCAACAGTTTCTTTAATTTCCATAAGATCATCCATTTTTTTAGTTAGTCTTGCAATGTCTTCTTTATGCTCTTCTAGGGTCTTCTTGATTTCCTTCATATCCCGTACTATGGTCTCATTGTTCATCTTTAGTTCTTTGAGTAGCTGCTCTAGGTGCTGTGTCTCTTCTGGTCTTTTGATTTTGGTGCTTGGGCTTGGGTTATCCATATCGTCTGGTTTTTTCATATGCTTTATAATTTTCTGTTGTTTTTGGCCTCGTGGCATTTGCTGAACTTGATAGGGTTCTTTTAGGGTTTGTAGACCTATTGAAGTCCTTATCTCTAATTTATCAGATCTACAGCTTCGTGGAGTACACTTTCTCTAACTAACCAGCAGGTGGCGTCCACGAGCCACCTGTTCTCCACAAGCCAGTTCTCCCCTGCTTAGCCTTTTTGGTGAGTGTGGGAGTGAGTCTTGTGGGGCCCAATTGGTGTACCAAGTTTGCGTGTGTAGTTGGTGTTGCCTGCCCTGTATGTGGGGCGTGTTTCTGGGCAGTCGGGGAGGGGGGGTGGCCCTAACAATCAAATCTCCCTGATGATCCTAGAGTTTTAAAGCTGCTGCAATAATCTAATCCTTCAGTTCAGTCCTGCCACAGTTTGTCTCTGCCACTGACCCACAAGTCTTTGGTATTGGCGTATGGCTCCTGAGACTTGCAAGTGGGCCCCTCTTCCAGGCTGTGCACCCCGGGTTCTCTGTTGAGGGATGACTGTGCTATGTCACAGGTGAGTGCCGTCCCCCCAGGGCAGTTCTGGGCTGCTGGGCTGTGTAGGGAGGCTCCCAGTCTGCTCAAATGATGGCTGAATGGGGCTTTGTTAATTCACACTGCTCCACCTTCCCAGCTCTGGGACATTCAGCTGAGGTTGCAGGGAAGGCTAATGTCCACGCCCAGTTTTGTGGTGTGTGCCTGTTATTTGAAGCACTTCCGTCACACTGGGTTGTCTGGGGCAGTTCTGGGCTATGGGGCTGGCGATGGGCAGGAGTGTTTCCTGTCCACCAGGATGGTGGCTGTGAGCGGACACCCCCCTTTTCTTGGGAAGTTGTGTTGTTTAGTGAATTTTCTCAGCCACTGCATTATTGCCTTTTGTCTCAGAGCTCTCTTAGTTCTGCTCTTGACTTGACGTGCCCAAATTGCAATTCTTTGAAGCTTTCTGTATTGGGCTTCTTAGAGTAATTGTTTTAGAAAAAGAAAAGAGGATTTAAAAAAAAAAAAAACAACAACAAAAAAAACGGCCCTCCTCAGAGATCTAATGGGTTATTGAAATGCTAATAGACAAAGCAACCAGGGCCATTAAGGAAAGGTCCACAGGGCAGAGAGATCAGCTTTGCTTCGGGATTTGCATATGTGCCTCAAGACCTGAGCTCCGCCCTTCCCCTTTCTGTGTTCACCAGAACTCCAAAAATCCTCTGCTTTTATTTTGGAGTTTTTCGTGTTGTTTTTTTTCTATGCCTGTCTCCTCTCTGCTGGGCTGGCTGCTCTCAGGTTCTCTGGTGTCTGGTCTCAGTCTATCTATGGTTGGAGTTTGAATCAGTAGAATGAGTTTCCGATAAGAGCAGCCACTGCAGTTCTCCCTTCTCCTTCCGGGAGCTGACAGCCCCTCCTCCCCCGGGACTGAGCCTGGCAGGGAGGGGCGCGGGTCCCCTGGCCGCAAAAACTTACAGATTTCGCTGATCTCAGCAGTTCCACGTTTTCATGAGTGTTGCATGAAGTATGCCCAAAGACAGATTGCTCTGTGGTGTCCAGTCCACGCAGTTCCTGGCTTTTTACCTACTTTCCTGGAGGAGTAACTAAAACTTACAGCTCACCAGTCTGCCATCCACAACTACTTTCAAGAACAAAAGTTCTTAGACCCAGTTCTAGTGAAAATGTTCTGGTCAAGTTTCCCAATCCTCTCTCCCTCTTCTCCCTTTCTGGCCTCTTGGTGTCCCACCTCATTAGCTATACATTTCCAATGTAAATGATATGGTTGAATGAAAGTAGAGAAATAAATGGAAATGAAGAAATGACAAGTTCAAGGTAAAAAATAAGAAAACAGAAACCTAACATGTCTTTTAGAATTCAATTGCAAAAGTGAAAAGCGTTTTCACATTTTATTTGTTCAAATTAGCATGTTAACTGCCTATTGAGTGTTCAAGAATGAAGGCCATGAAAAGATCCAAGCCTGAGTTTGCAATTAACTGGGGTTTGAGGAAAATCCTGAGGATTCGGTGTTCTAAGGAATTGCAACAGTGGTAATGGAAGAGATGAGCCAGACACTAGGTGTGAAAGAACATTTGGGAAGGATAAGATTGCAGATGCTACTCTTCATTTTGATCACCACCCTTAAACTCCCTACTCTGAAGGTAATTTAGAAGCCAGTGAATCCCAGAAGTTTCAAGAACAATAAGCTTTCACCATCTATGGCCTCTAGAGCAGTGATTCTCAAGCAGGGGTCATTTTGGCTCTCTACCCCGCCCCACCCCAGGAGACATCTGGCAATGTCGAGACATTTTTGGTTGTCACAACTAGGAGGGGTGTTGTGCTACTGGAACTATTAGATAGAAGGCAGGGATGCTGCTAAACATCCTACAATGCACAGGTCAGTCCCCCACAATAAAGAATTTTCTGACTCAAAATGTCAGTATTGTCAAAGTTGAGAAACCCTGCTCTGGAGTATTTGATGACTATCAAGATATTCTTAGCTATGAATACCACACTCTACACTCCCCACCTCAAAAGATAGTTTCCTTGCTCCTACCTTGGGGTCCCAGTCTGGCTACTCCCTAGAGTTAGTTCCAGCTCAGCAAACTTCTGGGCTAAGGCAGAATTTATCTTTTTCTAGGTTATTTTTGTTGCTGTTGTTGTTCCTATTGTCCATTGTTATTTAATTTTAGACGCTTGGTCTTGCTTTAACCCGGATAGAAACTTATTTCCTGGTTCCTAACAGCTTGCCTGTTTAATGACTCATAGCCTGCCTAGACCTCTGGCTTTTGCAAAACCCTTGCCTCTTCTAGTCCTGGCATCCTTTCCAGGATCTGAGGCCTAGCTTCATCTATGGTTTCAGTACAACACGACCTTAATCATTCCATTCTGGGACACCAAGTAAGGTTTAGGCTGGTAATTATACAAGACTTGCTGCCTCTTGAATCCTTGTTAGAAAGTTGCCAGCCCAGAAGGAAACAATTCAAAGATGAGGCTGTCAAAAAAAAGCTGCAAGAGAGAGAGAAGATGCATTCTGGGGAAGCATATTTCAGAAGACTTCTGTCAGCTGGCTTAAGCAGAGATGGAAAGATGTCCTACACAATGGTGTTTTACTGTGACTCAAGCATCCACTTCTTATTTGATGAAAACTAAGCTGAGAATAAATTGTGACCCCACAATTGAGACAATGTCTGGTTTGACCATTTCTCAAATGTCTGCCTCGTGTGCCTGGAAAGGAGTACAAAGAAGGAATTTGAAACAAAAACAATAAAAAGTATGAGGATTGCATATATGAAGGCAGAAAGACCAACTTTTGTTCTCCTAACAAAACTCCATTACTGAATTTTGAGTTTTAGGGTGGTATTGTGAAAAGAGGCTGGCTTCTAGTTCTGGTTCTCTCACCCATTGCTGCATGATCACGGGCAAGGACTAGAATAGTAAGCCACTTGCTGTTTTCTCTGCCTCTACTTGGTATAGTAGTACCTATCTTCTTCTACAAAATCTCTATAAAAAGGGACTCCCCAACCTCACTTGGTAATATAGTCCAGAATCAATCTTTCAGTCAAGAAATTCCTCTGAATTTGTTAAATTATTCAGTAACATTCACTGGGTGCTCATGATAATTTAGCCATCATGCTAATTGTTAGGGGTACGGGAAAGAATAAGATACAGCACCTGTCTTCAAGGAGCTTTTAATCTGGTGGAATTCTCTCAGCTGAGTCCTTTCTGTCACAATTTAATTGTTTTCTTGTATCTGACCTATACTTAATGGTCCAAAAATTCACTTTTGGACTTTGTATATATAATCATCTAAACTGCTTGACCATTCCAAGTTTTGACTCATACTGATTGCTTTTGGAGCCTAAGATTGTGGACTTACACAACTAAATCTATTTCCCTTAAGAATGGGGGAAAAGGTCCAAGTGTTACAAGTATTGGAGGAACAGTTACTTTCATGCTGCTGGAAAAGGATGAGTCAACCGCAAATTTTTAATAAGCTCATTCATGCTTGAGTGTTCATAGCTTAATCTCCATCCTGCCCTGGGGGAAGAGCATGCCTACAAAGGACCATATCTGAACCTTAAAGAATGAATCTCCAATAGCAGACATCTCATATCCTTTAAAATTTGGTGAAAGACCTGTGAGGGTCTTTGATGGCTTTTGATGGCCCCTTCAAATCACTGTCTGCATGTAAAAATCTTTAGAATTCTCTTCCTCCTTTCAGTTCATCTTACCATCATGCCAAGCACCATTTTTAATGAGCTGAATTGGTTCAAACACACAAAGAACTAAGGCTGATGTCTGTGCTAAAAGAGAGCCTCTGTGCCAGCCCTCAAGGAGCAAGTGACATAATACTTCTCTGAAGACATCCAGGAGGAACTTCTGTCAAAGTCCTGCATGCTCTCCCACCCCTCCCACAAAAAAAGTCCTTCTTTTTACCCTCTTCAAATCCATTCCATTTCCCACACAGAGAGGCAGGACTAGTGGCAAGTTTCAGCAGGAATGCAAATTGAGGGATGTATACGGTAAGACAGAAATAGACTGTATAAAATGAGAGCTAGTGTGATTGCCTGGAAGGAGCTCAACTCAAACCTTTCCATTGCATGCAAAGCAACCCCTGTTTACTTGCATGGGCTGCTGGAATCTGGAGTCCTTCTCTCAAAGGTTATTTATAGCAGCTCTAGGAGGGCCAGAGGTCCCCTTCTTATTGTAATTCTTATTCAAATAAGTGGTGGTATCTGCCTTGAAGGGGCAGGAACCTTAGCTGGAATGTGCATGCACAATAAGATTTCCCAGGCACAATAAAGGCAAGGCCTGTTGCAGCCTCCACAAAGCAACCCATAGCACTGGGTGGGGAAGCAAGCTGCTGTCTTTCCCATCTAATTGTCTTTGCAATTACAGTGGAATCCCGGGTCATTTAACTAAAACATAGTGGGAACAGAGAGATTGGCTGCATTTCACTTCTGGTCGTTGAAAGTTAGCCTAACATTCACTTACATTTTGGTTCCAAATCTTATTAATGAGAAGGCTTTCTTTCTTTAACTGAACCCCAGATTCTGGGTTTTTGCCATTTTCTTATTAACATAGGTTTTTTTTTTTAATTATTGCAGAATTTTTAGGATCAATGCCTTTGTATCCTCCCAGTGAATGGCACAGGACAGGGTACATGGTAGGTCCACAAAAATCCATTGATTTTAGGATTCCAATGAATCATGGTTTTACTGTATTTTTATGTCTACACAGAAGATGTCCTCTCTTTTGCAAATAGCTACAGTCTGAAATGCATCTATTATTAACCTAATATCTTTAATTTCTTGAAATTGTTTCCTGTTTTGTTTTATTATCTCTGTCCTTGACAGTCACTGGCCCAGCCCCTAACTGAGAACTAGAGGGCAGATGTACATTCCTCTGGTCATTTTTGTGCTGAAGCAATATTTTAGCCATCCAAATTCAGATCAGAGGAGACAAAGTACTGTAACAGGGAGAACATACAGCCAAGAGAAGGGGAAGTGAGGAGAGACAGGGATGGCCATCCGAAATGTTTGCTGGGCCATGTTTCAGAGAAAACTGCCCCCCTAGACTTGGCTGTCTTTCTAGGCCAGGCCTCTGTCAATAACACATTTATTGGCTATCCTGATTTCAGCCTCTGATTTGCCCAATTCAAATATACTTTTTCCAAGAAACAGCTCTCCTGGTCATGGCCCCTGACCATTACAAACAATGCTGTTGAAAGGTCCGAGTTAAAGAGGCCATTTTCTCCAAATGAGTCACCACCACCTGCAAAGTTCTTGGAAAATGGAAGAGGTGCCAGAAAGCTCAAGACAAGGAAATGTTGTCCTACTTTTTGAAAAGGAAAAGTATATCTCAGAAAATATAAACCAATAATTTAACTTGATGTTCCTAAGGAAAAATTCCAGAAAGGATAATTACAATATTGTTTGTGAGCAATCAAGAAAAATCATTTTCAGTAGATGGAAACAAAGGTTCACATAGCCATGCTCAGACAACTTGTATTTTGATAAAGTTACTAGATATCTGGGGAGATAAGAGTTAAAAGTCCCTTCACAAAAACAGTATCTGAGCAATAACTATGCCCTGGGCCAGGGTTGGCAAAATACCTTCCTCCTGAGCCCATGGCAGTTATTAATCCTCAACAACTCTTTGCCACTGAGTTCCTACCTAACTTCCCAGTCCTTCTCAGTTGGCAGTCACCACAGTCCACCTGTCATCCCAAGCTCAGGATTTGGGATTCACAGAATACATAAGACCCTTAAGGAACTCACAAAATAGTAGGGGAAATGTGTTAGGTATTATAATTCTGTTATGGCATATGAATGAGAGCTATCAATTCTGCTTCAAGGATGGGAATGGTACTAAGAAACACTTCACAGAGGAGGTGACATTTGAACTGGATCTCAATAGCTGAATGTGAATTATCCAGGTAAAGGAAAAAGTATGCCATAAAATGCAAGTCTGAAGGTTTTCAAGTTAGGTCTTGATTATACATTTGCTGGCAAATGGAAGACCTGGGGGTTGAAAGGCAGCATAATGAATTACATCTTTAATTGAACAGCCATGCCAAAAGAAAATTGATTAATGTTGGATGACAGAAACAAGGTTCAGAAAATTTTCAAAAGGCAGAAGTGATGGGTCAAAACAAGTGAGATTTCTAAATTCATTTAGCTCTAGGAGAGATTATATTCAATATATTTAATAAATGTAATGTTCCACATTTAGTTTTATAAAATTCAACTGTATATGCACAGGATGGAACAAAATGGATATTAACAGTAGCCCTAGGGTCTTAGTTGCTTCCAAGGTTATTATGAATCATTAAGGTAATTAATTGGTTAATAGTGAGCAATAGCATGACAGTGAAAAGATCTCTGGAATGGGAGTTAGGAGAACCAAGTTCTGATTCCATATCTTCCACTGAATAACTGTGTGATCTTGATAAGTCACATCTCTTCTCTGGAACCACACTGTTCTCTGAAGAACTTGAACTCAATTAGTGGTTTTCAAACTAGATTCTTCAGATCCTCAGGATTCCTCCTGGGCTGCCTCAGGGGACAAGAAGTAAGTGGAAATGATAGAGGCTCTGCAGCTTCTCCCCCTCCTTCCATTTCAGTCAGAGAAACCAGGGTTCTGGCTAGGATTTCATTTGTAAAAGGATTTCATCTTTGAATAAAATAAATTTTTAAACTATTTGGTTCTAACATTACAATCTTAGAATCCTTTCATAGGAACAATTTGGATATTTAAAGAGAGAAATGGCTTTGTCTATATTCTACGATGGTCAGACAATATCTGTGGACTCTTCCATTCTGGGCACCATGTTTTGAGAGAAACATTGACAAAATGGCGTGCATTTAGGGAAAGATGACCAGGGTGGAGAATGGTCTGTGAAGCCATACCATATATTTAAGGAAACAGGGGTGTTTATCCTGGAAAATAGAAGATGTGGGGGATATGATAGCTATTTTAAATATTTGAAGGGTTATCATATAGAAGAGTTTGATTTATTCTGTTTAACTCTAGAAAACTGAACTAAAACCACTGGACAGAAAATTTTCAGAACAGATTTTGACTCGACATAAAAAGGAACTTTTTAACAGGTAGTTTTACAGAGTAATGAGCTTACAAAAAGACCAAAGAATGAGGTATAAATCTTGCAAAAGAAAAGAAAAAAAATTATAGTTATTTTCATACTGTATGATTGTCTACAGAGAAAAAAATTTAAATGAATTAAAAATCCATTTGTTCTAATAAGATATCTCAGCAAGATGGCCATGTACAAGATCAACATACAAAAGTATTAGTTTACTATACCCTAGCAATAGCAATTTATAAAAAAATCTCATGGAAAAAATCCCATTCATAATAGCAACCAACATGATAAAATACTTATGAATAAATTTATAAGAAATATATTAGAATTATTTAGTGAAAACTACACAAGTCTTTACAGAACACAATAAAAAAACACCTAAGTATTTTAAAGATGTGATTTTTCCCTAAATTTAGCTAGAAAATTCAAAGCAATCCAAGTAAAAAAACTCAACAGGATTTTTATAAAAATTTACAATCCATTTCTAAAGTTCATGTGGAAGAGAAAATATACAAGAATCACCAATAATATCTTGAAAAATAATCATAAGATGTGGGAAGTACAATACCTGACATCAAAATGGACTATAAAGCTATAGTATTTAAAACAGGGTGGTATCAGCTAGAAACAAGCAGAAATAAGTCCATGGAACAGAGATTATAGATTAATAGAGAGACCAGAAACAGAACAGTGTGTATATGGGAATTTATTTTATGATAAAGATGATGTTTCCAATCAGTGGAGAAAAATATTTTATAAGCTGGATTGAGACATTGCTTATCTATTTGGAAAAAAGTTAGATCTCCCAGCTCACACTAAAAACAAAAAATAGAGATGAACACAAAAGGAAAAACAGAGTATTTGGAGAAAATATAGGGGAATTTTTAAAATCAAATTTTATCATATTTTTATCATATTTATTATATTCTTCAACAAGACCCAAAATCCAGAAACCATAAGAGAAATGACACACTTGATTATGCCAAAATTCAAAACTTTGGTACAAAGAATTATTCTCTCATCCTATAGCTTGAAAATAATTCTAAAATTCAAGCTATAGGATGAGAGAATAATTACAACATATTCAACAAAGGATTACATTCCAAATATATCCTATAAATTTTAAAAAGAGAACAAGTAATCTAATAGAAAAGTGGGTGAAGGAACAGACAGATTTAAGTAGCTAAAAATCATGCTCATTCAATCTTGATAGTATCTCCAGGGTAATGTGAATTAAGGCAGCAATTACATGTTATTTTACCCATCAGACTGGTAAAAATATAAAAAATTAATAAAGCAGTGTTGTTGGAGGCATGAGAAAACAGGTACTCTTAAACACTGGATGGGAGCATAAATTTATAAAAACCTTTTGGGAAGGAAATTCGGCAGTATCTGACAAAATAGAAAATACTCATATCCTTTGATCCAGTAATTCTCCTTCTAGGAATCTATCTAATAGACAACATATATAAAAGATGTTTCTTGCAATATTGTATGTAATTGCAAAAATTGGAACCAACCGTGATATCCATCAATAGAGGAATGTTAATAAACTATGATCTATCCATACTATAGAATACCTTGCACTTGTTTAAAAGAATGCAATGGATGCCCTCCCCCTACGTGGAACATGACTCCCAGGGGTGTAAATTTCCCTAGAAACGTGGGACATGACTCCTGGGAATGAGCCTGGACCTGGCATCAAGGGATTGAGAAAGCCTTCCTGACCAAAAGGGAGAAGAGAAATGAAACAAAATAAAATTTCAGTGGCTGAGAGATCTCAAATGGAGTTGAGAGGTCATTCTGGACATTCTTTCTTATGCATTATATAGATATACCTTTTTAGTTTTTAGTGTACTAGAATAACTAGAAGAAAACTGTTGAAGTGCAATCCAGTATCCTTGATTCTTGAAAATGATCATTTAACTACATAGCTTATACAGTGTGGTGGTGTGATTGTGAAAACCTTGTGGTTCACACTCACTTTATCCAGTGTATGGACAAATGAGTGGAAAAAAGGGGGACAAAAAGTAAATGAATAATAGAGGGGAAAAAGGAGTATGAGATGTTTTGGGTGTTCTTGTGATCATACTGTGACAATTGATTGTACACTTTGGATGATTGTACAGTATGTGAATGTATCTCAATAAAATTGCATTTAAAAAAAAGAATGCAGTGGAAATTTACATGCCCACATGGAAAAACCTCCAAAAGTTGCAAAAGCAGATCACAGAAAAATGGATATTATGTGATCCTATTTGTTTAAGAAGAAAAGATATATCTGTATCATCATATATCTATATGTATATCATCTATATCTGTATCTAAATCTAAATCTATATCTATGTAAAACAGGTCTTCTCCACCTCAGCACTATTGACATTTGGAGCCAGATAATTCTTTTCTTTTTTTTTACTTTGCAATCTCTAACATAATTTTTTTGTTGGGGGGATTGTTCGGTTCTTTGTAGAATGTTTAGCAGCATCACTGGCTTCTACCCACTAGGTGCCAGTAGCACCCCACCCCCAGGGACAGCCAAAAATGTCTCCAGACATTACTAAGTGTCTCCTGGGGGCAAAATCACTCTGCTTGAGAACCAATAGTATAAATGTATAGGAAAGTGGCTAGAAGGGTACACATTAAGCAGTTTCTCCAGAGAGAGAAAGGGGGAATAGAAGAGAGGAGTTTATATTTTCTCTGTATCCTTTAAATTGCTTGAATTGCCTAAAATGATAAAGGACTCATATATTATGTATGGTTTTTTTAAAGACAATGAAAAGCAATAAGCATCCTGTCTCTGGGGATGTTGAGTTTAAAGGATCACTAGAGTGTTGTTTTGCATGGAAGATGAGACTGGGTTAATCCATGAAGCTTACTCTTTGGCCCTAACAAATTTTGCGCTTCTCAGAGGAGAAAAGATCAATATATTTAAAATAGCCAGACTTTAGACTTTTACTTTCATTTCAACACATTATAAAGTTTTGTTTTATTAATTTCATTTATGCTCCTAAACTGTTGTTATAAATCCAATCTTCAGGCCTACTGAGAACTATCTCCTTGTAAAATAGGAAAAATGAACCAATCCCAAATACCCAACTAAGCAAACAACCATGTCATTTTCCATCAAAGGCTCATTTGTAGCTTCTTCCTCTATAACTGACTTTACATCAGCTGTACATTTCATTAACAGTAAAATTTACAACTACAGTGAACAATACTAATCCAGGGTCTACCTTACCATAGCCGACTGGCTCTTGTCCCTCGATGAATGATGGCAAACATAAGCATGAAAATGAAATTAGTGATACTCAAGCCAACTGCTTTATCTTGCTCCTGAGTTTATTAGATTAGCAGTGGTCTCACTGGAAATCTCTGGGTTTTATGAATAAGAGCTATTCCAATTAGTAGCAACTGTCAAGCTGATGTGGTAAAAGGATTTGTGGTTTCAACTTTCTTGTCATTCTGCATGAGGATCTGAGGTCATACAGAAAAGGCTGGGGATGCAGTTAGTATCTTATTTTTATTGTTAATGGACAGAGGTGTATGGCCTTGCAAAAAATCATGGAAATATAATTTTTTTAAAAAGCAGGAGAGAGGAAACAGTGGGAGGTAGAAAGAGGTGAAGTGGGATGGGTGAGAAAGAGAAAGAATCACTCTTTCAGGTCAGTTGTAGGGGTTCTCAAAAATCAAAGTTTGTGTCAAAGTTTCTTCAGGGCACTATTTTTATTCCATTTCTAGCATCTTTCCAATACTCTTCATCCCCCCCTTTCCATATCTATTCTCTTTGAAAGGCAGTAAGAGTGATATATTTTCAGATTCCTAAAGCCATTAAGATATAAGAAATGAACCTGTATGACCTTGTTTGAAATTTAATGGAAATGAAGTCCCCAAGCTGTTCATCTGAACACAGCTCCATAACATGTCGGCACATTTTTCCCCAGAGGTCCTAAGGAGCAAGGTGGGCCTGTGCCTGCTATTGGGCATCTCTCCTGGAGAAGGGAGTAGCTTTCAGATAATAGGAAAATAGCCAACCATCAAAGGCAGGATTCATCCTTGACCATTAGCAACTTTCCTAGATGAAGGAGCTGTTAGCAGATTCAGGGGATATCTGTGGCTGAGGATAGCCTTATGCAAAGGTGAACTGTACAGTCCAGGCCTCTCTGGGGTGAGAGCAGAGAGATGATGAGATACCCTGTACCTCACAAGCGACTTCTCCCAGTCTCCTGCCTGAATACACAGCTTTCCTCCATTCTAAGAGCATCAGAGTCCCAAAGTGTCAACAAATCCAATTGAGCACTTGTCATGTGACAGACACTGTGCTAGGTGCTGAGGAAATATTTATGAACAAAAATAGACATGGTTCCTGCTCCTACATTACTTGCAGGCTGGTAAGGGATATGGATATTGGCCAAATAGTCACCCAAATAAATGTAAAATCAAACTATAATGAGGCTACAAAGGCAAGGTACACAGTGCAAATAACAAAGGAATGTGTTTTGGACCACCTATCTACCTCCCCCTCACACTCAGAAAAAAGACCATCCTTATAGCAGTTGATGCTCAGAAAGGGTCTGACCTGCCTAAACTCAGGCAAAGGTGCAGAAGGCCTCCCCCTTCCCCTAACATCTCTGCTGAAACAGGTGTGACCAGTTCTGAGGCTGTCTGTTCTACCACAGACACAAGCCAACAGGGAGTGTGATCAGCCAGAAGATACCCCCAACCTGGGATTGGTAGGGGAGTGAGTGGCAGATAGGCAACATATGGTTAGTAGAGATTTGAAGTGTTTTGAATCCACAGTCATCCCCTCCTCCAGCAGACAGCAGGACCCCAAGGAAACAGAGTAGGAGGGCATATGTGATGGAGCAACCTAAAGGGCTGGAGGGGACCAGAAAGGTCAGACTGGGTAAAGTTCAATTTGGTCAAGGGCTAGTTCTGGTTGAGTCCTTGGAACCCCTTCTTCCGATCCTGAAACTCACCATGACTAAATTAATCATCTTCTTCACCACAAAGAGAAATGACCTACAAGCCATCTGGTTTCAAATAATGCCCAAAAGCCTAGAGGAACCTTTCCATCTAGTTTTTTTTTTTTTTTTATCTTCATTTTATTGAGATATATTCACACACCATGCAGTCATACAAAACAAATCGTACTTTCGATTGTTCACGGTACCATTACATAGTTGTACATTCATCACCTAAATCAATCCCTTACACCTTCATTAGCACACACACAAAAATAACAAGAATAATAATTAGAGTGAAAAAGAGCAATTGAAGTAAAAAAGAACACTGGGTACCTTTGTCTGTTTGTTTCCTTCCCCTATTTTTCTACTCATCCATCCATAAACTAGACAAAGGGGAGTGTGGTCCTTATGGCTTTCCCAATGCCATTGTCACCCCTCATAAGCTACATTTTTATACAACTGTCTTCAAGATTCATGGGTTCTGGGTTGTAGTTTGATAGTTTCAGGTATCCACCACCAGCTACCCCAATTCTTTAGAACCTAAAAAGGGTTGTCTAAAGTGTGCGTAAGAGTGCCCACCAGAGTGACCTCTCGGCTCCTTTTGGAATCTCTCTGCTACTGAAGCTTATTTCATTTCCTTTCACATCCCCCTTTTGGTCAAGAAGATGTTCTCCGTCCCACGATGCCAGGTCTACATTCCTCCCCGGGAGTCATATTCCACGTTGCCGGGGAGATTCACTACCCTGGGTGTCTGATCCCACGTAGGGGGGAGGGCAGTGATTTCACCTTTCAAGTTGGCTTAGCCAGAGAGAGAGGGCCACATCTGAGCAACAAAGAGGCATTCGGGAGGAGGCTCTTAGGCACAACCATAGGGAGGCCTAGCCTCTGCTTTGCAACAACCATCTTCCCAAGGGTAAAACCTATGGTAGAAGGCTCAAGCCATCAAACCACCAGTCCCCTATGTCTGTGGTCATGTTAGCAACCATCGAGGTGGGGTAGGCCAATACCCCTGCATTCTCCACAGGCTCCTCAAGGGGGCACTACATCTTTTTTTCCTTGTTTTTCTTTTTTTTTTTAACTTTCCCTTCTTTTTTAAATCAACTGTGTGAAAAAAAAGTTAAAAAGAAAACAAACATACAATAAAAGAACATTTCAAAGAGACCATAACAAGGGAGTAAGAAAAAGACAACTAACCTAAGATAACTGCTTAACTTCCAACATGTTCCTACTTTACCCCAAGAAAGTTACATACTATAGCAACATTTCTGTGAACTTGTTCCTACTATATCCATCAGAAATTAACAGACCATAGTCATTCCTGGGCATCCCCAGAACGTTAAATAGCTTATCTGTTCTTCTTGGATTATTGTTCCCCCTTCCTTAATTGCTCTCTATTGCTAGTTCCCCTACATTCTACATTATAAGCCATTTGTTTTACATTTTTCAAAGTTCACATTAGTGGTAGCATATAATATTTCTCTTTTTGTGCCTGGCTTATTTCGCTCAGCATTACGTCTTCAAGGTTCATCCATGTTGTCATATGTTTCACGAGATCGTTCCTTCTTACTGCCGCGTAGTATTCCATCGTGTGTATATACCACATTTTATTTATCCACTCATCTGTTGAAGGACATTTGGGTTGTTTCCATCTCTTGGCAATTGTGAATAATGCTGCTATGAACATTGGCGTGCAGATATCTGTTCGTGTCACTGCTTTCCGATCTTCCGGGTATATACCGAGAAGTGCAATCGCTGGATTGAATGGTAACTCTATATCTAGTTTTCTAAGGAACTGCCAGACTGACTTCCAGAGTGGCTGAACCATTATACAGTCCCACCAACAATGAATAAGAGTTCCAATTTCTCCACATCCCCTCCAGCATTTGTAGTTTCCTGTTTGTTTAATGGCAGCCATTCTAATCGGTGTTAGATGGTATCTCATTGTGGTCTTAATTTGCATCTCTCTAATAGCTAGTGAAGCTGAACATTTTTTCATGTGTTTCTTGGCCATTTGTATTTCCTCTTCAGAGAACTGTCTTTTCATATCTTTTGCCCATTTTATAATTGGCCTGTCTGTACTATTGTCATTGAGTTGTAGGATTTCTTTATATATGCAAGATATAAGTCTTTTGTCAGATACATGGTTTCCAAAAATTTTTTCCCATTGAGTTGGCTGCCTCTTTACGTTTTTGAGAAATTCCTTTGAGGTGCAGAAACTTCTAAGCTTGAGGAGTTCCCATTTATCTATTTTCTCTTTTGTTGCTTGTGCTTTGGGTGTAAAGTCTAGGAAGTGGCCGCCTAATACAAGGTCTTGAAGATGTTTTCCTACGTTATATTCTAGGAGTTTTATGGTACTTTCTTTTATATTGAGATCTTTCGTCCATTTTGAGTTAATTTTTGTGTAGGGGGTGAGGTAGGGGTCCTCTTTCATTCTTTTGGATATGGATATCCAACTCTCCCAGCCCCATTTGTTGAAAAGACCATTATGACTCAGTTCAGTGACTTTGGGGGCCTTATCAAAGATCAGTCGGCCATAGATCTGAGGGTCTATCTCTGAATTCTCAATTCGATTCCATTGATCTATATGTCTATCTTTGTGCCAGTACCATGCTGTTTTGGCAACTGTGGCTTTATAATAAGCTTCAAAGTCAGGGAGTGTAAGTCCTCCCACTTCGTTTTTCTTTTTTAGAGTGTCTTTAGCAATTCGAGGCATCTTCCCTTTCCAAATAAATTTGATAACTAGCTTTTCCAAGTCTGCAGAGTAGGTTGTTGGAATTTTGATTGGGATTGCATTGAATCTGTAGATGAGTTTGGGTAGAATTGACATCTTAATGACATTTAGTCTTCCTATCCATGAACATGGAATATTTTTCCATCTTTTAAGGTCCCCTTCTATTTCTTTTAGTAGAGTTATGTAGTTTTCTTTGTATAGGTCTTTTACATCTTTGGTTAAGTTTATTCCTAGGTACTTGATTTTTTTAGTTGCTATTGAAAATGGTATCTTTTTCTTGAGTGTCTCTTCAGTTTGTTCATTTCTAGCATATAGAAACATTACTGATTTATGTGCATTAATCTTGTATCCCGCTACTTTGCTAAATTTGTTTATTAGCTCTAGTAGCTGTATCGTCGATTTCTCAGGGTTTTCTAGATATAAGATCATATCATCTGCAAACAATGACAGTTTTACTTCTTCTTTTCCAATTTGGATGCCTTTTATTTCTTTGTCTTGCCGGATTGCCCTGGCTAGCACTTCCAGCACAATGTTGAATAACAGTGGTGACAGCGGGCATCCTTGTCTTGTTCCTGATCTTAGAGGGAAGGTTTTCAGTCTCTCACCATTGAGTACTATGCTGGCTGTGGGTTTTTCATATATGCTCTTTATCATGTTGAGGAAGTTTCCTTCAATTCCTACCTTTTGAAGTGTTTTTATCAAAAACAGATGTTGGATTTTGTCAAATGCTTTTTCAGCATCTATTGAGATGATCAATTTATTTTCCCTTTTGACTTGTTAATGTGTTGTAATACATTGATTGATTTTCTTATGTTGAACCATCCTTGCATGCCTGGAATGAACCCCACTTGGTCATGGTGTATGATTTTTTTAATGTGCCTTTAGATTCGATTTGCAAGTATTTGGTTGAGGATTTTTGCATCTATATTCATTAAGGAGATTGGCCAGTAGTTTTCCTTTTTTGTAGCATCTTTGCCTGGTTTTGGTATTAGATTGATGTTAGCTTCATAAAATGAGTTAGGTAGTGTTCCATTTTCTTCAATGTTTTGAAAGAGTTTGAGTAAGACTGGTGTCAGTTCTTTCTGGAAAGTTTGGTAGAATTCCCCTGTGAAGCCATCTGGCCCTGGGCATTTATTTGTGGGAAGATTTTTGATGACTGATTGGATCTCTTTGCTTGTGATGGGTTGGTTGAGGTCTTCTATTTCTTCTCTGGTCAGTCTAGGTTGTTCATATGTTTCCAGGAAATTGTCCATTTCTTTTACATTATCCAGTTTGTTGCCATACAGTTGTTCATAATATCCTCTTATAATTTTTTTAATTTCTTCAGGATCTGCAGTTATGTCACCTTTTTCATTCATTATTTTGTTTATATGGGTCTTCTCTCTTTTTGATTTTGTCAGTCTAGCTAGGGGCTTGTCAATCTTGTTGATCTTCTCAAAGAACCAACTTTTGGTGATATTTATCATCTCTGTTGTTTTTTTGTTCTCTATGTCATTTATTTCTGCTTTAATCCTTGTTATTTCTTTTCTTCTACTTGGTTTAGGATTGGTTTGCTGTTCATTTTCTAGTTTCTTCAGTTGATCCATTAGTTCTTTGATTTTGGCTCTTTCTTCCTTTTTAATATATGCTTTTAGTGCTATAAATTTCCCCCTTAGCACTGCTTTTGCTGCATCCCATAGGTTTTGGTATGTTGTGTTCTCATTTTCATTCGTCTCTATATATTTAGCAATTTCTCTTGCTATTTCTTCGTTAACCCACTGATTGTTTAGGAGTGTGTTGTTTAACCTCCAGGTATTTGTGAATTTTCTAAGTCTCTGATGGTTATTGACTTCTAATTGTATTCCATTGTGGTCAGAGAATGTGCTTTGAATAACTTCAATCTTTTTAAATTTATTGAGGCTTGTTTTATGTCCCAGCATATGATCTATTCTGGAGAAAGTTCCGTGAGCATTAGAAAAGTATGTGTATCCTGGTGATTTGGGATGTAATGTCCTGTATATGTCTGTTAAATCTAATTCATTTATCAGATTGTTTAGGTTTTCAATTTCCTTACTGGTCTTCTGTCTGGTTGATCTATGTATAGGAGAGAGTGATGTGTTGAAGTCTCCCACAATTATTGTGGAAACATCAATTGCTTCCTTTAGTTTTGCCAGTGTTTCTCTCATGTATTTTGTGGCACCTTGATTGGGTGCATAGACATTTACGATTGTTATTTCTTCTTGCTGAATTGCCCCTTTTATTAGTATGTAGTGGCCTTCTTTGTCTCTGAAAACATCCTTGCATTTAAAGTCTATTTTATCTGAGTTTAATATTGCTACACCTGCTTTCTTTTGGCTGAAGCTTGCATGAAATATTTTTTTCCATCCTTTCACTTTCAATTTCTTTGTGTCCCTGTGTCTAAGATGAGTCTCTTGTATGCAACATATTGATGGTTCATTTTTTTTGATGCATTCTGCGAATCTATATCTTTTAATTGGGGAGTTTAATCCATTTACATTCAACGTTATAACCGTGAAGGCATTTCTTGAATCAGCCATCTTATCCTTTGGTTTATGTTTTTCATATATATTTTTCCCCTCTCTCTATTAATATCCTTTATTGTACCCATACCGAATCTCTTTAGTACTGAACCTTTCTCCAAGTCTCTCTGTCCTTTCTTTCTTTCTCTGTCTGTAGGGCTCCTTTTAGTATCTCCAGTAGGGCAGGTCTCTTGTTAGCAAATTCTCTCAGCATTTGTTTGTCTGTGAAAAATTTAAGCTCTCCCTCAAATTTGAAGGAGAGCTTTGCTGGATAAAGTATTCTTGGCTGCAAATTTTTCTCACTCAGAATTTTAAATATATCGTGCCACTGCCTTCTCGCCTCCGTGGTGGCTGCTGAGTAGTCACTACTTAGTCTTATGCTGTTTCCTTTGTATGTGGTGAATTGCTTTTCTCTTGCTGCTTTCAGAACTTGCTCCTTCTCTTCTGTGTTTGACAGTGTGATCAGAATATGTCTCGGAGTGGGTTTATTTGGATTTATTCTATTTGGAGTTCGCTGAGCATTTATGATTTGTGTATTTATGTTGTTTAGAAGATTTGGGAAGTTTTCCCCAACAATTTCTTTGAATACTGTTCCTAGACCTTTACCCTTTTCTTCCCCTTCTGGAACACCAATGAGTCTTATATTCGGACGTTTCATATTATCTATCATATCCCTGAGGTCCATTTCGATTTTTTCAATTTTTTTCCCCATTCTTTCTTTTATGCTTTCATTTTCCATTCTGTCATCTTCCAGGTCACTGATTCGTTGTTCACCTTCCTCTAGTCTTGTACTATGAGTGTCCAGAATCTTTTTAATTTGGTCAACAGTTTCTTTAATTTCCATAAGATCATCTATTTTTTTATTTAGTCTTGCAATGTCTTCTTTATGCTCTTCTAGGGTCTTCTTGATATCCTTTGTATCCCATACTATGGTCTCATTGTTCATCTTTAGTTCTTTGAGTAGCTGCTCTAGGTGCTGTGTCTCTTCTGGTCTTTTGATTTGGGTGCTTGGGCTTGGGTTACCCATATCGTCTGGTTTTTTCATATGCTTTATAATTTTCAGTTGTTTTTGGCCTCTTGGCATTTGCTGAACTTGATAGTGTTCTTTTAGGATTTGTAGACCAATTGAAGTCCTTATCTCTAATTTATCAGATCTACAGCTTCGTGGAGTACACTTTCTCTAACTAACCAGCAGGTGGCGTCCACGAGCCACCTGTTCTCCACAAGCCAGTTCTCCCCTGCTTTGCCTTTGTGGTGAGTGGGGGAGTGAGTCTTGTGGGGTCCAATTGGTGTACCAAGCTTGCGTGTGTAGTTGGTGTTGCCCGCCCTGTATATGGGGCGTGTTTCTGGGCAGTCAGGGAGGGGGGGTGGCTCTAACAATCAAATCTCCCTGGTGATCCTGGAGTTTTAAAGCTGCTGCAATAGTCTAATCCTTCAGTTCAGTCCTGCCACAGTTTGTCTCTGCCACTGACCCACAAGTCCTTGGTATTGGTGTATGTCTCCTGAGACTTGCGAGTGGGCCCCTCTTCCAGGCTGTGCACCCCGGGTCCTCTGTTGAGGGATGACTGTGCTATGTCACAGGTGAGTGCCATCCCCCCAGGGCAGTTCTGGGCTGCTGGGCTGTGTATGGAGGCTCCCAGTCTGCTGAAATGATTACTGAATGGGGCTTTGTTAATTCACACTGCTCCACCTTCCCAACTCTGGGACAATCAGCTGAGGTTGCAGGGAAGGCTAATGTCCATGCCCAGTTTTGTGGTGTGTGCCTGTTATTTGAAGCGCTTCCGTCACACTGGGTTGTGTGGGGCAGCTCTGGGCTATGGGGCTGGCGATGGGCAGGAGTGTTTCCTGTCCACCAGGATGATGGCTGTGAGCAGACACCCCCCTTTTCTTGGGAAGTTGTGGTGTTTAGTGAATTTTCTCAGCCACTGGATTATTGCCTTTTGTCTCAGAGCTCTCTTAGTTCTGCTCTTGTCTTGACCTGCCCAAATTGCAAGTCTTTGAAGCTTTCTGTATTGGGCTTCTTAGAGTAATTGTTTTAGAAAAAGAAAAAAGGATTAAAAAAAAGGGCCCTCCTCAGAGATCTAATGGGCTATTGAAATGCTAAGAGACAAAGCAATTAGGGCCATTAAGGAAAGGTCCACAGGGCAGAGAGATCAGCTTTTCTTCGGGATTTGCATATGAGCCTGAGGGCCTGAGCTCTGCCCTTCCCCTTTCTATGTTCACCAGAACTCCAAAAATCCTCTGCTTTTATTTTGGAGTTTTTCGTGCTATTTTTTTTCTATGCCTGTCTCCTCTCTGCTGGGCTGGCTGCTCTCAGATTCTCTGGTGTCTGGTCTCAGTCTATCTATGGTTGGAGTTTGGATCAGTAGAATGAGTTTCTGATAAGGGCTGCCACTGCAGTTCTCCCTTCTCCTTCCCAGAGCTGACAGCCCCTCCTCCCATGGGACTGAGCCTGGCAGGGAGGGGTGCGGGTCCCCTGGCCACAAAAACTTACAGATTTTGCTGATCTCAGCAGTTCCACGTTTTCATGAGTGTTGTATGAAGTATGCCCAAAGTCAGATTGCTCTGTGGTGTCCAGTCCACGCAGTTCCTGGCTTTCTACCTACTTTCCTGGAAGAGTAACTAAAACATACAGCTCACCAGTCCACCATCTTGCCTCGCCTCCCTCCATCTAGTTTTATTCCTTAGCCACTTCATATCACATACTATATATTTTCCTTTAAACATCTCTTCAGGCTTATGCTAAAGAGGCAAGGGACGAACAAAGTTGATGCAAATAGTTGCAGTGGTCACAATCATCCAACCCCATTTTTGGTTTTCTCATGTGGGTGAGACAACAGATGTTGTGAATGAAGATTAACTGAAATTTTATGGTCCTAATAGGCATTTGCATGGGCAGGAGATACCATTTAGTTTACATGCTGCCTTTCATGGTCCTTTATGCCTCACTACATATCAGATATGTATTTGACTGGAGTGAATCTGACTGGCAGTACCTCCTGGCTATTCAGTGTCAAGACACTGACATGGCAAAGGGTCACAGTACAGGGAAACATGAAGTAGTGAAAGGAATAGGTCTGGCAAATTTGTCTCCTAATATATCTGCTTTCTTGGGTTTTTAGTAATGGTCTGGGCAAGACTGAGGATCTGCCTTAGGGAGGACATGCAAGATGCTGGGTGTGATGGTTTAAAGCTCTATGTACCCAGAAAAACATGTTCTTAAACCTAATACATTCCTATGGATTTTGACCCATTGTAAGTAGGGCCTTTTGATGAGGTTACTTCAGTTAGGGTGTTACCAATCTCATTCAAGATGGGTCTTAATCCCTCTACAAGAGTCCTATATAAACAGGATGAAGAGAGAGAGAGAGCATGTGCTATGGAAGCAACAAGCTGAAAGTAACAAAACCTGGAAGAGAAGGAAGAGACCAGCAGATGCTACCATGTGCCTTGCCATGTGGTAAAGGTGCCAAGGATTGTTGGCAGCTGGACTTCAAGAAGAAAGCATTGGAGGTGGGGCAAGATGGTGGAGTGGTGAGGTGTAGGTTTTAGTTACTCCTCCAGGGCAGTAGGTAGAAAGCCAGGAACTGCGTGGACCAGACACCACAGAGCAATTTGACTTTGGGCATAGTTCATACAACACTCATGAATGTGTGGAACAGCTGAGATCAGGGAAATCTGTAAGTTTTTGCAGCCAGGGGACCCGTGCCCCTCCCTGCCAGGTTCAGTCACATGGGACGAGGGGCCGTCAGTGCTGGGAATGAGGAGTGAGAACTGCAGTTGCGGCTCTTATCTGAAACTCATTCTACTGATCCAAACTCCAAACATAGATAGACTGAGACCAGACACCGGAGAATGTGGGAGCAGTCAGCCTGGCGGGGAGGAGATAGGGATAGCAAAAACAGCAAGGAAAACCCAAAAATAAAAGCAGAGAATTTTTGGAGTTCTGGTGAACATAGAATGGAGAAGAACATGGCTCAAACAGAGTCAGACTCATATGCAAATCCAGAGGGCGAGTTTCCTTGTCTGAAGAGTTGGTTCCTCTGCCTTCTTGATTGTTCCTTAATGGCCCTAATCTTCTTGTTTCTTAGCATTTCAATAGCCCATTAGATCTGCAAGGAGGACCCTTCTTTTTTTATCTTTTTCTTTTTTTCTAAAACAATTACTCTAAGAAGCCCATTACAGAAAGCCTCAAAGACTTGCAATTTGGGCCCAAACGAAAGCAGAGCTAAGAGAGCTCTAAGACACAAGGTAATAAGTCCAGTGGCAGAGAAAATTCGCTAAACACCACAATTTCCCAAGAAAATGGGGGTGTCCCCTTACAGCCATCTTCCCAGTGGGCAGGGAATGCTCCTGCCCAGCACCAGCTCCACAGCCCAGAGCTGCCCCAAACAACCCAGTGTGATGGGAAGTATTTCCAACAACACATGCACACACCACAAAATCAGGCGTGGACATTAGCCTTTCCCACACCCTCAGCTAATTGTCCCAGAGTTGGGAAGGCAGAGCTGTGTGAAAAGGGGGAAATAAACATGCCCCATTCAGCCATTCTTTCAGCAGACTGGGAATGCCCCTACACAGCCTGCAGCCCAGAACCACCCTGGGGGGATGGCACTCACCTGTGACGTAGCACAGTCGTTCCTCAACAGAGGACCTAGGAGTGCATGGCTTGGAAGAGGGACCCACTCACAAGCCCCAGGGACCATATGCCAATACCAAGGACTTGTGGGTCAGTGGCACAGACAAACTGTGGCAAGAGTGAACTGAAGGATTAGACTATTGCAACAGCTTTAAATCTCCAGGAATACCAGGGAGATTTGATTATTAAAGCCACCCCCCCCCCACTAACTGCTCACACACAACCCATATATAGGGCGGGCAACACCAACTAAACACGCAAGTGTGGTGCACCAATTGGACCCCACAAGACTCACACCCCCACTCACCACAAAGACAAAGTGGGGGAGAACTGGCTTGAGGGGAATAGGTGGCTCGTAGATGCCACCTGCTGATTAAAGTGTACTCCACAAAGCTGTAGATCTGACAAATTAGAGATAAGGGTTTTAATCAGTCTACAAATCCTAAAAGAATCCAATCAAGTCAAACAAATGCCAAGAGGCCAAAAACAACAGAAAACTTTAAAGCATATGAAAAAACAGATGATATGGATAACCAAAGCCCAGGCACCCAAATCAAAAGATCAGAGGAGACACAGTACTTGGAGCAATTAATCAAAGAACTAAAGATGAACAATGAGACCATGGCACAAAATGTAAAGGACATGAAGAAGAGCATGGCACAAGATATGAAGGACACAAAGAAGACCCTAGAAGAGCATAAAGAAGAAATTGTAAGAGTAAATTAAAAAATAGACGATCTTACGGAAATAAAAGAAACTGTTGACCAAATTAAAAAGATTCTGGATACTCATAGTACAAGACTAGAGGAAGCTGAACAGTGAATCAGTAACTGGGAGGATGACAAAATGGAAAAATGAAAGAACAAAAGAAAGAATGGGTAAAAAAATTGAAAAAATTGAAATGGACTTCAGGGATATGATAGATAATATAAAACGTCCAAATATAAGACTCATTAGTGTTCCAGAAGGGGAAGAGAAGAGTAAAGGTCTAGAAAGAGTATTCAAAGAAATTGCTGGGGAAAATTTCCCAAATCTTCTAAACACCATAAATACACAAATCATAAATGCCCAGAGAACTCCAAATAGAATAAATCCAAATAAACCCACTCCAAGACATATTCTGATCACACTGTCAAATATGGAAGAGAAGGAGCAAGTTCTGAAAGCAGCAAGAGAAATGCAATTCACCACATACAAAGGAAACAGCATAAGACTAAGTAGTGACTACTCAGTAGCCATCATGGAGGCGAGAAGGCAGTGGCATGACATATCTAAAATTCTGAGAGAGAAAAATTGCTAAGCAAGAATTCTTTATCCAGCAAAGCTCTCCTTCAAATTTGAGGGAGAGCTTAATTAAATTTTTCAAAGTCAAACAAATGCTGAGAGAATTTGCTAACAAGAGACCTGCCCTACTTAAGATACTAAATGGAGCCCTACCAACAGAGAAACAAAGAAAGAAGAGAGAGACTTGGAGAAAGGTTCAGTACTAAAGAGATTCAGTATGGGTACATTAAAGGACATTAAGAGAGAGAGGGAAAAATATATCTGACAAACATAAACCAAAAGATAAAATGGCTGATTCAAGAAATGCCTTCACAGTAATAACATTGAATGTAAATGGATTAAACTCCTCAATTAAAAGATACAGATTGGCAGAATGGATAAAAAAATGAACCATCAATATGCTGCATATAAGAGACTCATCGTAGACACAGGGACACAAAGAAATTGAAAGTGGAAGGATGGAAAAAATACTTCACGCAAGCTCCAGCCAAAAGAAAGGAGGAGTAGCAATCTTAATCTCAGATAAAATAGACTTTACATGCAAGGATGTTATGAGAGACAAAGAAGGCCACTACACACTAATAAAAGGGGCAATTCAACAAGAAGAAATAACAAACATAAATGTTTATGCCCTCAATCAAGGTGCCACAAAATACATGAGAGAAACACTGACAAAACTAAAGGAAGCAATTGATGTTTCCACAATAATTGTGGGAGACTTCAACACATCACTCTCTCCTATACATAGATCAACCAGACAGAAGACTAATAAGGAAACTGAAAACCTAAACAACCTGATAAATGAATTGGATTTAACAGACATATATAGAACATTACATCACAAACCACCAGGATACACATTCTTCTCTAGTGCTCACAGAACTTTCTCCCAAATAGATCATATGCTGGAACATAAAACAAGCCTCAATAAATTTTAAAAAATTGAAATTATTCAAAGCACATTCTCTGACCACAATGGAATACAATTAGAAGTCAATAGCCATCAGAGACTTAGAAAATTCACAAATACCTGGAGTTTAAACAATACGTTCCTAAACAATCAGTGGGTTAAAGAAGAAATAGCAAGAGAAATTGCTAAATATACAGAGACAAATGAAAATAAGAACACAACATACCAAAACCTATGGGATGCAGCAAAAGCAGTACTGAGGGGGAAATTTATAGCACTAAGCACATATATTAAAAAGGAAGAAAGAGCCAGAATCAAAGAACTAATGGATCAACAGAAGAAGCTAGAAAATTAACTGCAAACCAATCCTAAACCAAGTAGAAGAAAAGAAATAACAAGGACTACAAAGTAGCAATAAATGACATAGAGAACAAAAAAAAAAAAAAAATAGAGAGGATAAATAACACCTAAAGTTGGTTCTTTGAGAAGATCAACATGATTGACAAGCCCCTAGCTAGACTGACAAAATAAAAAGGAGAGAAGACCCATATAAACAAAAAAATGAATGAGAAAGGTGACATTACTGCGGATCCCAAAGAAATTTAAAAAATTATAAGAGAATACTATGAACAACTGTATGCCAACAAACTGGATACTGTAGAGGAAATGGACAATTTCCTGGAAAACTATGAACAACCTAGACTGACCAGAGAAGAAACAGAAGACCTCAACCAACTAATGACAAGCAAAGAGATCCAATCAGTCATCAAAAAGCTTCCCACAGGATGAATCTGGACCTGGCATCGTGGGACTGAGAGTATCTTCTTGACCAAAAGGGGGATGCAAAATGAGACGAAATAGTTTCACTGGCTGAGAGATTTCAAATGGAGTCGAGAGGTCACTCTGGTGGACATTCTTATGCACTATATAGATAACACCTCTTAGGTTTTAATGTATTGGAATAGCTAGAAGTAAATACCTGAAACTACCAAACTCCAACCCAGCAGTCTGGACTCCTGAAGATGATTATATGATAATGTAGATTACAAGCGGTGACAGTGTGATTGTGAAAACTTTGTGGAATGACCCCCTTTATCTAGCATATGGATGGATGAGTAGAAAAATGGGGATAAAAACTAAATGACAAATAGGGTGGGATGGGGGGATGGTTTGGGTGTTCTTTTTTCACTTTTTTTTTTTATTCTTATTCTGATTCTTTCTGACGTAAGGAAAATGTTCAGAAATAGATTGTGGTGATGAACACACAACTATATGATCATACTGTAAACAGTTGATTGTATACCATGGATGATTGTATGGTATGTGAATATATTTCAATAAAACTGAATTAAAAAAAAAAAAAAAAAGCTTCCCACAAAAAAAATGCCCAGGGCCAGATGGCTTCACAGGGGAATTCTACCAAACTTTCCAAAAAGAACTGACACCAATCTTACTTAAACTCTTTCAAAATATTGAAGAAAATGGAATACTACCTAACTCATTTTATGAAGCTAACATCAATCTAATACCAAAACCAGGCAAAGATGCTACAAAAAAAGGAAAACTATAGGCCTATCTCCCTAATGAATACAGATGCAAAAATTCTCAACAAAATACTTGCAAATCGAATCCAAAGACACATTAAAAAATCATACAGCATGACCAAGTGGGGTTCATTCCAGGTATGCAAGGATAAGATGTCAATTCTACCCAAACTCATCTACAGATTCAATGCAATCCCAATCAAAATTCCAACAACCTACTTTGCAGACTTGGAAAAGCTAGTAATCAACTTTATTTGGAAAGGGAAGATACCTCGAATTGCTAAAGACACTCTAAAAAAGAAAAACGAAGTGGGAGGACTTACACTCCCTGACTTTGAAGCTTATTATAAAGCCACAGTAGTCAAAACAGCATGGTCCTGGCACAAAGACAGACATATTTATCAATGGAATCGAATTGACAATTCGGAGATAGACCCCCAGATCTATGGCTGACTGATCTTTGATAAGATCCCCAAAGCCACTGAACTGGGACATAACAGTCTTTTCACCAAATGGGGCTGGGAGAGTTGGATATCCATATCCAAAAGAATGAAAGAGGACCCTTACCTCACACCCTACACAAAGATTAACTCAAAGTGGTTCAAAGATCTCAATATAAAAGACAGTACCATAAAACTCCTAGAAGATAATATAAGGAAACATCTTCAAGACCTTGTGTTAGGCAGCCACTTCCTAGACTTTACACCCAAATAACAAGCAACAAAAGAAAAAATAGATAAATGGGAACTCCTCAAGCTTAGAAGTTTCTGTACCTCAAAGGAATTTGTCAAAAAGGTGAAGAGGCAGCCAATTCAATGGGAAAAAATTTTTGGAATCCATGTATCTGACAAATGACTGATATCTTGCATATATAGAGAGATCCTACAACTCAGTGATGATAGTACAGACAGCCCAATTATAAAATGGGCAAAAGATATGAAAAGATAGTTCTCTGAAGAGGAAATCCAAATGGCCAAGAAACACATGAAAAATGTTCAGCTTCCCTAGCTATTAGAGAGATGCAAATTAAGACCACAACGAGATACCATCTCACGCCAGTTAGCATGCCTGCCATTAAACAAATAGGAAGCTACAAATGCTAGAGAGGATGTGGAGAAATTGGAACTCTTATCCATTGTTGGTGGGACTGTACAATGGTTCAGCCACTCTGGAAGTCAGTCTGGCAGTTCCTTAGAAAACTAAATACAGAGTTACCCTTCGATCCAGCAATTGCACTTCTCGGTATACACCTGGAAGATCTGAAAGCAGTGACAGGAACAGATACCTGCATGCCAATGTTCATAGCAGCATTATTCACAATTGCCAAGAGATGGAAACAACCCAAATATCCTTCAACAGATGAGTGGATAAATAAAATGTGGTATATACACATGATGGAATACTATGCAGCTGTAAGAAGTAACGATGCTGTGAAACATATGACAACATGGATGAACCTTGAAGACATAATGCTGAGTGAAATAAGCCAGGCACAAAAAGAGAAATATTATATGCTACCACTAATGTGAACATTGAAAAATGTAAAACAAATGGTTTGTAATGTAGAAGGTAGGGGAACTAGCGATAGAGAGCAATTAAGGAAGGGAGAATGATAACCCAATAAGAACAGATAAGCTATTGTGGGTAAATTTAACATTCTGGGACTGCCCAGGAATGACTATGGTCTGTTAATTTCTGATGGGTATGGTAGGAACAAGTTCACAGAAATGTTGCTATATTAGGTGATTTTCTTGGGGTAGAGTAGGAACATATTGGAAGTAAAGTAGTTATCTTAAGTTAGTTGTCTTTTTCTTACTCCCTTTTTATGTTATGGTTTGTTTGAAATGTTTTTTTTTATTGTATTTTTTTTTTTTAATTTTTTTATATAGTTGATTTAAAAAAAAGAGTTAATTAAAAAAAAATGAAAAAAAAATATGCAGAGCCCCCCTGAGGAGCTGGTGGAGAATGCAGGGGTGTTGGGCTTCCCCACCGCCATGGTTTCTGATGTGCTCACAGACATAAGGGACTAGTGGTTTGATGGGCTGAGCCCTGTACCACAGGACTTGCCCTTGGGAAGACTGTTGCTGCAAAGGAGAGGCTAGGCCTCCCTATAATTGTGCCTAAGAGCCTGCTCCCAAATGCCTGTTTGTTGCTCATATGTGGCCCTCTCTCTCTACCTAAGCCAACTTGAAAGGTGAAATCACTGCCCTCCACCTACATGGGATCTGACACCCAGGGGTGTAAATCTCCCTGGAAATGTGGAATATGACTTCTGGGGTGGAATCTAGACCTGGCATCATGGGATGGAGAACATCTTCTTGACCAAAAGGGGGATGTGAAAGGAAATGGAATAAGCTTCAGTGGCAGAGAGATTCCAAAAGGAGCCGAGAGGTCACTCTGGTGGGCACTCTTATGTACAATATAGACAACCCTTTTAAGGTTCTAGTGAATTGGAGTAGCTAGCAGCAAATACCTGAAACTATCAAACTACAACCCAGAACCCATGAATCTTGAAGACAATTGTATTAAAATGTAGCTTATGAGGGGTGACAATGTGATTGGGAAAGCCATAAGGACCACACTCCCCTTTGTCTAGTTTATGGATGGATGAGTAGAAAAATGGGGGAAGGAAACAAACAAACAAACACACAACAAACAAACAAGAAGCATTGCCTTGATGATACCTTGATTTGAACATTCTTGTGGCCTCAAACAGTAAGCTAATAAACTCCCATTGTTTAAAGCCAACCCATATGTGCCAGTTTGAATGTATTATGTCCTCCCAAACACCATTATCTTTGATGTAATCTTGTGTGGGCAGACCTATCAGTGTTGATTAGATTGTAATTCTTTGTGTGTTTCCATGGAGATGCACCCCACCCAACTGTGGGTGATGACTCTGGTTGGATAATTTCCAGGGAGGTGTTGGCCCGCCCATTGGGTGGGTCTGAATTAAATTACTGGTGCACTGTATAAGATCAGACAGAAGGAGTGAGCTTGCTACAGCCAAGAGGGACGCTTTGAAGAAAGCACAGGAGCTGCAAATGAAAGACAGTCTGAAGGCAGCTGTTGAAAGCAGACTCTTGCTCCAGAGAAGCTGAGAGAGGACAAATATCCCAAGTGCAACTAAGAGTGACATTTTTGAGGAACTGCAGCCTAAAGAAGAACTTCCTGAGAGAAAGCCATTTTGAAACCAGAACTTTGGAGCAGATGCCAGCCACATGTCTTCCCAGCTAACAGAATATTTCCAGACACCATTGGCCATCCTCCAGTGAAGGTACCCGATTGCTGATGTGTTACCTTGGACACTTTGTGGCCTTAAGACTGTAACTGTGTAACCAAATAAACCCCCTTTTATAAAAGCCAATCCATCTCTGGTGTTTTGCATTCCAGCAGCATTAGCAAACTAGAACACCATTTCATGGTATTTGCTTTAAGCAGCTTCAGAAACTAAAACACTGGGTAACCTGACTGATTCTGTATTTTTATACAAACCTGATACTGCTCTATTTTGATCTTAAGAAAACTTTGTGAAAGTATTATAATAGAAAAATGAGCAAGGGATGTGTTCACAAAGGAGGATGTATGTTCCAGGTTCTACAAATACATGAAAAAGTTCTCAACCTCATTAGTAACAAGAGATATGAAAATTAGAACAGCAATGATACCCTATTTCTCAACCATCTGAGTGGCAAATATGAAAAATGAAGGTAAGTATCAAGTATTGGTGAGGGTGTCAGGAAATTAAATTTGTGGGCACTTTGGAAGACAATTGGTAGTAGCTGCTACAATTTTGAACGTACATTGCCCATAACTCAGTAATTTTATATTCCCATACCCACTTGAGCTAACACTTGCAAGTGTGTTCAAGGAGGCATGTACAATGGAGGATTTGTTGTAATAGCCCTAAACTGGAAAAAACCTAAATGTTCTTCAGTAGGGGAATAGATAAACTATGAATACTATGAAGCTGTTAAAAAGAATGATATATTATATATTTTCTACTCTTGCATATAGTGTCTGTGGAAAGGCTACATCCATAAAACTGGTTACCCCTGGGAAGGGAGCAGAGATGGGAGGAGTGAGGTTGGTCAATAAGGCCTTCAGCCTTATCTATAAAACTGTATTTTTTAATAAGTAGGATATGTTCACATATTATTTATGTAATTAAAAATTCTTAAAAATTAAAAAATTTAAAGAAGATTTGTAAACCAGAGTGAAGGAAAAAAGACATGCATAATCCTGCCATCCAGACACAATCCACTAATACATATAACTGTGATATATATATATATTTCCAGTCTTTTTTTCAAGTGTATATTTTATATAGTTGTGATCTATAATTTGCATCTCACTTCTTTGTTTAATGCAGAGTTTCTCAACCTTGGCACTATTGACATTGGCTGGATAATTCTTTGTTGTCGGGGCTGTCCCATACCTTGTAGGATGTTTAGCAGCATCCCTGCCTCTACCCAATATATGTCAGCAGCAATCCCTCAGTCATGACAATCAAAAATGCTTCCAGACATTGCTAAACGTCTCCCTGGTTGAGAACTACTGGTTGAATACATCATGAGCACAATGACATGATGTTAAGAGTCTTCATAATCTATCCTATGTTTCCAAACTTAATGTCAGTGTGTAGTCTCTGTTTTACCATCAGATCCTGGTCTGTGGATATCCCATCCCAGACCTGACCTTGTTTCCTGACTGCTTCTTTTCTAGGTAAGTTGAATTGGGATCCCTTAATCCTAAACTATATTCTGACACCACCACTAAAGCAATTAAAGGTAAAAGTCAAGCCTTTTCCCCTGACATCTGTGGACTTGTGTTCACATCATGGGTCAGAGAACAAGGATAATAGCCAGGATACCCAATGAAACTCTAGAAAGTAATCAGTCCACAGACAGAGCTGTGCATCAAAGCCACAGAGCCAAGGGCCAAGGCTGAGAAAAGGAAGCCAAACAGAGCTCAGCCCAGGACTCACCTTCAGAACAATCAAAAGCATGGATTGCTTGGCTAACAATGCTCCCCTCTTTCTTGCCTGCTTCATGTAGCCATTGTCTGGTCTCCTAGGGCATGGTCAATCCAGAAATCAGTCATAGACCAATGAAGGGATGGCACCTGCCTGATGAGGTTAAGACACAGAGACCCCAATGCCTATATCCCAAAGCGATGAGGGGAGATTAATGCCAGGTGTCTAGCCTGGCACCACATACAAGCACTATGCTAGGTGGTGGGGATGCAAAGATGACTCTGGAATGATTTCATCCAAAATCTATTTACCCCATAATCTCCAGAGAAAATACTTCTCAGGAATCCAAATGTAAAAACAGTGAGAAGGTCTCTCATTTTGAGAACTTATTTAGACCACGTGTCACTTTACATGCCTATGTTCTCAGTATTTCACTTTGCCTTTCACTGCCAGAGGGTATGAGGAGTAAAAATTGCATTGTGAGAGTCTGTGGCTTCAAGACTCCAATTCAAGGAAAGGGCTGAATACATTTAGGGAGCATAGGAAGGGGAGGAATCAGATTTCATCATGTGAGCTTACAACCTGGAAACTGGAAATTTGAATTTCTTGTTACTTAAACTCCAAAAGTGCTTATCTGGCCCAGGTTTCTGCAGCTCTGAGCTAAGTTGGAGGTGCCCCCTCCTGGCGTCTGTCTGGCTGGCTCCTTACTCCCCAGTGCCCTGGGGGAGTTGGGATGGGTTGAGCACTTTATTTCCTCATGGGCTGGATCACTTCCCTGACTTCCCATCTGGCCTTTTTCTAACAAGATGTTCCTTGACAATTTAAGGTCTGCAGACAAGAAAAATGGAGCCAAGTGAGACTGACCCTGGTGTGATATCTGGTGAAATGATAAAATCTCTTCTTAGCGGGAAAGGAGCATTGCAGGATATCACTATGCCTTGTAAATAACCCACTGTCCTCTGAAGAGCGAGATGAATGCAATCAAAAGAGGTTCCACTAGAATGCTTTCTTGAAAATTGGGGTTTTATCACACAAAGGGTCAGTCACTGGCCAAATGCTGAACAACCCACAATTGACACTGAGTAGAGACAACGCTTTGCTGTCTAATACATATTTAATAACTACTCAATGCTATCCTCTTTGTCTTCCTGTAGTCTTTTTGTCCTGGGTTTCTCTGGCATTAATAGGGCTCAAGGGAGTAATAAATTACAAATAATGTGCTGTGTAGTACGGTACTCAGCAGCCCTTTAGGGCAGATGTCACTATTGTGTCCCAGTGGTACCCATCCCAATTTATATTTCCAAATCCAGGAATTGCTGTTCACAGTTACAGACAGTGGAAGCCTAGAGCAAAATTGAGAATAAGGCAAAGTTTGTCTTGTTAACCTCCAACCTCCTACTTGGCATTCCTTTCCCCCTGGTGGTGAGCCTTACTTCACCCAGGTAGGCAAACTATCATGTCTCCCTCCTTAGAGCCTTCATTCATAATAAAGTATAAACACTGATAATAGCTAAATGTGATGTTTTTTCCTCTCAAGGCATTTTAAGTAAAGAGCTGGAAGTTGAAGGAAGAACTCTTTACTATGTTTGAATTCATACTAGTTGAATGTTCAACTAGCATAAGTTCAGCCCTAGGAACTGGGGTACTGAGTCTTAGGCTTTAAGACTTATGTTTTTAAAAAGCTTAATTGAAGTATCCCTGCCATTTCTGCTCTAATTGTGTCATACCAATCTCCCAAAATTATAACAGGTTTATAGAAAGCCACATGTGGAAAGGCAGGGGTTCTCCTTCTGTGACTTTGGAGCCTTTGGCCACAAGGCTACATGAGAAAATCATAGTTTTAACATCACCTCTGCCAAAAGTATACTGTCCAGTTCAATGGAAAAACTCCAATTTTCTCAGGCCTCAGGCCCTGCAGCTCTTAGAAATCAGCAGTGGTCTGAGTGGCCTGATCTAATTTAAAGAGATTCCTGACCCTTGGGATGCTGCCAAACTCTATGCTTTATTAATGATACCATGATTATTTTATCTTAGGTGACCTGGCTCTCTTTGTTCACTATATTCAATTATTTCATGGCAGCTTTTCCAAGCAAAGAATCTAATGTTGAACAATTTGATAACTTAGTTGGGATCATTCCCATCATTCCCAATTGGATTAGAAAAGGTAGAAATGGGTTTGTGGAAAATTGAAAAATTTAGGAAGAATCCCAATTGCTGCTCTTGTATCTTGTTTCAGTGTTTCCCCTCCTATAGGTCGGATCATCCCACCTCCTCTACCATGTGGTACCCTAGACTTCCCTCTTATCTCTTAAATTAATCTGAATCGTCTAATTTCATACATATATCTATATTTTTATAGCAACTTTATTAAGATATAGTTCAAATACCATAGAATTCACCCATCTAAAGTGGGCATTCAATGGTTTTTAGTATATTCACAAAGTTGTGCAATCATTGCCACCACAGACAAATTTAGGATGCTTTCACCACACCGAAATGAAACCACATATCCACCAGCAATCACTTCCTATTTCCCCCAACCCATGCCCCTTGCCCTAGGCAACCACCAATCTACTTTCCGTCTCTATAGTAATCCATATATTTTAACAGGGACCTTTTAAAAACCCGTGTTATCCAAGAAAATGGTCCTAAAAAGGGGTGCATTCAGGTCACTGTGGCAGCCCATGAAAGGGAACATATGGAGCAGTGGTGGCTTTATGGCTAGCACACCTCAAATCACCTAATCTATTAACACACTTTTCCAAGAGTCAAAGGTAGTGGGCAGAAGTACACTGACAGCAGATTAAGACAGCAATGCTGGATGATTCTCCTCTTTGACAGGTCTAATTCCTGCTTCCAGGTCCTGGGCCTTTAGTCCTTACAACAAAAGTCCCTTTCTGACAAAGGAGCAGGTGAAATACCATGAAGTACTTTTACCTTGCTCTATAGATTTCTAACTTATAATAAAGGGGCCTGAGAACACACAGCTGTTTTATCTGACCCTGCTGCCATCCAAGGGGTGAGGAATACATTCCCAGAGGATACATGCATTGTAGCACTACCCATTCAAATGGAAAGCTAAAGGGCATTCTTTTCTGGCTTGCAGGAGTCCATGACAGTCCTCTAGTCCTCCTGCCTCAGTGGTTACCCTGGCTTGTTACTCTAGTGACAGTCCACAGAGCTGTAGCTGACTTGTCAATTTTTTCAACAAACATTTTTTGAGCACTTACTTTAAGCCAGGCACACTGTGCCTGGTGTTGGATGACTGCACCAGTTTCTGATATGACTCCGCTATATTCTGACAAATAGTTCACATAAACCTTCTTTGGCCTTATGTCAGTCTAACTAAGGAGTCCCTTCTTCTCCTGGCAGAGCTGCCTTCCATATTCAGGGAAGAAACAATCCTTTCTACTAAGTTACATCAATGGCAAAACAAGTCCTGTTCACCAATTCTCATTTAATCAGTAGTCTGTGACCCCTGGCACATTGATTGCAGAAGGGGCTGTTTCTATGTGACTTTAACTTATGGGTCATTTGTGACATGAGGTCTTTTGAACATATGGGCCATTATGGATGAGCAACACTCCAGTTGAAGAGACAGAAAGAGAGGGCATGCAGATCTGAGTGGGGTTGGCAGAAATATATGTGCCTGACCCTACAACAACTCTGGGACTCTGGGAGTTCCTCTTCCCTTGAAGAAATCTAGATATGCTTATTTAGGAACACAATCCCAGACCGGTTCCTTATAAACAAGGGGCAACAGGATAGAAGCCAAAATCCAGGCAATTATGAGCTCTCTCTTGTAGGCCCCGATCTCTGAGGTACCTGGGAACCAGGATCCAGATTCCATGGCACTACCCTCTGTGTTCAGCTCTAGTTGTCTGGTCAGTCACTTAGCCAAAGCATCGGAGTGGCCATCTCTCCTAGAGCTGCAAACTGGAGGCCTAGTTGGGGCAGAACCTGGGGCAGTGATCAGGTGACGGGAGTGGGTGAGAAAGAGAGGTGACTTCCACCTGTAATTTCTCTGACCCTGCTTATTAAAATTTTGCCCAGTGCTACTTTCAGCTAGAGGAAGAGTTTTAAGTTAGGAGCAGAGGGTGAAGGAGTGGAGATATACAAGTGAGAAGGAGGGATGGGCTGTCACTGATTGACATGTGATCAAGACACTTTCAGTTTGGGACCCAGGGACACTTAATTGTGACCTGGTTTTGAGAGCATACAGTACATTGTATTGGTTTTGAAGGCCTAAAGTATGTTATTCATTGGCAAGTCCACACACCAAAATTGGTTAGTGCTCAACTTAACCAGTAGTTCTCAACCTCAATTGTATTGGAATGCATTAGAATCACCTGGGGAGCTTTTAAAACGAACCATACTTGGGCCTTACCCCAGACGAATTATTCTGAAACTCTGAAGGGAACCCAGACATCAGTTTTTTTAAAGCTCCCAGGGTGATCCTAATTTCTTTTCCCAATATTTTATAATGAATATTTTAATCATAAAGTCAAGGCTGTATCACTTAGATTCCGCAATTAGTATTTTACTGTATTTCTTTATCACACATCTATTCAGAAGATCTACCCATCCCTCTATCAATTCATTTCATTTTTGTTACATCCCAAAATAGGCATTGGTATTCTTCACCCTTAAACACTTCTGAAGGCGAATCATTCGAGTTCAGTATTTGTTTACAGTTCCTATTTTTAGATAACATTTACAGTGAAATGCAAAAATTGTATCATTTGATGAGTTTGTCAAATGCATACATCTGTGTAAAGTAAACTCCCATCAAGGTATAGAAAATTCCATCACGTATACTCCAGAGGTAATCACTGTTCTGCTCTGATTTTTTAATTTGCAGCCAGGGAGAACTATGGCCTAAGAGATTTTAGGCAAGTTAACCTCTGTAAACTTCAGTTTCCTCACCTATAAAATAGGGATCATAATAGTATTTGCCACACAGTATTGGTTGGGAGACTTAAATGAGATAATTTAAGTAAAGTAGTAATAAACTGAGCATTTATTAAGTGCTTAAAATTTACTGGGCACTAAGCTAATTTTGTGGGTTATCTAATCTAATCCTCCCTAGTGTTATGATCTACATGACAGATTGGAAACAAGGCTTAGAAAAGGTAAGTAATTTATCTAAGATCACCCAGCTAATAATTGGAAGATCCAGAATATAATCGCAAAGGGTTTAAGTCTATGGATCACACACCTACACTGTTAACCACCACACTTCCTTCTCTATGACTGACACGAATAGTAAGAGCTAAAAAAAATTGCCGTATATTTATTATACATATGCACACACACACGTTTGTGCATGTATTTACCTATTGTTTATATAATATATTTAGTTACAGTGCCCATATGAAGGAATGGGGCTTCTGACCCAAACACAGAAAAGCTTAGAAATCTCAGCAACCCAGTATTGCTGGTCCACACATTGGCATAAGTATCTGTATTTACTGTGTTCTTAACAATGCCTTCTCCATCAAGTATTTGAGACATACCAGCAATGAGACTGGACACCATGCTGACCAAAGCACAAAGCTCCCAGTGACAATATTCCTCAGGAAGAGAGGAGCGGGGGAAGTGCTTTCTTCCCCATTAACACATTCAGTTCCCTGGCGCCCTGGTCTGCAGCTGAGCTGCAGTCGGCTCAGACAAAGGGCTGGCTGGAAAATCAGTTACATCATCGGCTTCAGCTCTGACAGACTCACCAGGAGCAGCATGATTAACATCTCCACAGAACAGGAGAATGGATAGGGCTAGGGCTCACTCAGCCTACATTATGTTACCTTTCCCCCTAATGAAAATCTCATTAAATTGTACAATAATTCAACCCTTCCAAGGTGGCTGTTTAAGCACATCAAGGTCCCTTTTTTTCCCAAGTGAGGCAGCATCACAAGGAGCCATATTACTACTTAGTCTAACAGCCCACCCTCACAGGCTAGATGATGCTAGCTGAGAAAGAGAAGAGAGTGGCACCCACCAGATGGATATCTAGCAGTATATTCTGTGGCTGAGCCTTAAGAGGAAATGTGGTGACAGCTAAAAACAGAGCAGTACTTCTTTTATCACAATCAGGAAGCCGACGAATGGCTGGTAAATTAATTTCAATGCTTTGGAAGCCTCAGTTCAGCAGGCAGGCAGCAAATAGAGTGGGAAGAGGTTGGGGAGTGTGTACTGAGCACTTCAAGCTCAGTGGCCTCCTTTGGAATCTCAGACTGCCAGGCTTCTTCTAATCATGTGAAGGCTATTAGAGACCCTTCCACAAGGGAAGGGAAATAGCTGGCAATTTAGCTAAACAAGTGCCTGGGGTTATGATGAAGTCAGCAATCAAGGTATGCTTTCCAATAAAAGAAAGCTGAAAACACAATGAAATGAAATGAAATGAGGTTTTCTGTTAGGAAGGTCAATGTTTCATTATCACAATGCCTGTGGAGTTAATGTCCCCAGTGTAATCACTATTATGATTTGATGCTATCAATTACTAGGCTTGTGGCCCAAACACAGCAGAGCGCCTGGCCCATTATTATCCTTCTAGCCCCAGAGGGGCTGAGCCTCCCATTTAGATATAGTCCTGTAGAAACACAGGGACCAAGTTCAAGCCTTAAGAAATCCCTGCTCTAGTTCCTGATTCCACAGAAGAGATTCAAGATATCTGTGATTATTGACCAGCAACGGGTAGCTCAGCCATTTAGGAGATTTTGCCTGTGTGGTTACTTTGATTCTCAACCTAAAGATTCAAATATTTGGTGGATAGCTTCAGTTATAATTCAGTTATTAACACACAAAAATGGTGCTTTATGAACCAAGAAATGAGAAGAGTTGTATTAACCCTTGCTCCAGGAATAAAGAACTGTGGTTTCCAGGACATATCTGTTAGACATGCTAAGAGCTACCATTTGGCAGGATCAAATCCTGGCCAAAAAGAGAGTCTGATCCTTTTTCTACCTTTACCCCTCAAGTGATTGTAGGGTCCATAAAATTATACTGAAATCTGAGAGTAGATACCCATGGGAGTTGTAGGTACCCATGAGGGTAAATACCCAGAGGGGATAAAACACCACCATGGACACAGTAGTTTGTTTCAAATGCTATTAAACTAAGCCCATGCCATAACCCTAGTCCCAAAGGAGATAAATAAAACCAAGACATAGTGGTCAGCATTGGAGGAAGTGTGAGGCTTGGGCTATTTCCTTCTAGCTTTCTGGGTCCCACTATCCACTCACACAAGCATACCTAGAGTAGCTTTCAGAAGCTTTCTGTGAGTAGCCTAGCCAGCAGTAGTGCAACACGTTTGAGTTTCCTCACTCTTAAGGCTGTTTGAAGCTTAAGGAGATTTGTGAGCCCTACTCTAGGCTCTTGATTGCTAACTTTATATTTTAGTATTCTCCTCACTCATTCATGTTTACAGTACAGAATGTGGGGAATAGCCCATTGCTCTTAAGTAAGCACACACTTTATATCAAGCCCTCTGTGTCAGAATAAAAAATGTTTTTATATCCTAAGTTATGAGAACATTTTTGTGCTATTCAACCAGAAAGCATCAGAAAAAGACACAGGCCTATAAAACAACACGATTGCCCTGGTTATCTTGACCAAGTGGTAGGATGTGATTATCAAATTCATTAGATTGTCCCCAGTGGGAAATGGAAAAAGGAAGGGACAGGCTGCAACAGCAATCTAGCTTTCCCTTCGTTGCCTACATTTCCGACAACTATTTCCAAAGTGAGGAGCAACAACAGCGTTCAGCACCGTGGACAACACCACTGAATGTCTGCTCTTGTGAAACAGACTATGGGGCTCATTAGCTCCTTGGGATTCCCCTCGTTTTTCCTGCTTCTCTTGCTTTAGTAATCAGATATTTATGAAGTACTGTTTTATGGAAAGAATCAGGAATTAGGTAAGGAGAGGGGTGTTTGGAAGCATATCAGATTTTTAAAAGAATCAGAATTGAAGTCAGCTTTGTTTCAAAACACCTTAAGTGGATTAAAATGTGTTCTTGGTCAGTTATTCCTGTAAACCAACACTCCTCTGAACTGAGTCCTTTGTCTAGTGGTGAGGTGGAGAATGTTTGCAGCAGTCAGGGTATTGCTGACCCTTGCAGAAACCTACACATTAACCCTGACCTCCTGGCGAGGTGGACCTTAGAAGTCCTTGACAAATGAAGGTGGAAATTTAAGGAATACCTCTCTGTTTTGAAATAGAGCCCCTAAATAAAACCAATCTGGAATAAATCCCTGAGGAGGGTGTGAATATGGGAATTGAAGACTGAAGATTGTGCTCCACTGGCAAAGAAAAACAGCCACGTATGCCACACAGAATATTTGAAGTCTCTGGGAAGAATCTTCATTCCCATCCCTCCCTCAGCTCTCCCATTTTTACACCCAGGGGTGACTGTTAGAGTAGGTGGATGTGACAGAAAGCTGAGCTCAAGCAGCCTGATTTGGCAATCGATTCTCAACAGGAAGAGGCTTTGATTCCTGCTTATCTTTTCTCACTCAAGTGTAGTATTAGACCCCAAGACAAAGCTCAGATTGATGCAGTCCCCACCCCACCCTTCTTCTCCTGGCTTCTTTTCTATAAGTCATGTTTTCAGTGTTTGGAGTCTGGCAGCTGCAAAGCCTGGTTGCTAGGTAACAATTTCTCAGCACAAAGAACCCTCAGCTGGGAAGGTCAGGTCTGTCAGTGTGAAACAGCTGTACAGAATTTTTATTTGTCTTCCTCTTGTTTTGGTTAATCATAGGGCATGGAACTAGAATCAAACTTTTCATAGAAATGAGAAATGCTGAAGGATACCAATTCAGCTGCTTCTGTTTTTTCCCCCTTTCTTCAAATTACAGCCTTTCTACTCTGGTTCAATAGAGCCAACAACAAGCCTGGCAGTCTGAAAGTGGAGGCAGGAGCTGGAGGGGTCAGGTGTTCCTCAGCCACTTTAGTATTTGGGCCAGGGAGGGCATTACCAGCTGAACCATGACCTGAGAAGTTGGCTCCTGTTCTTCAAACTGACCAGCATTTTCCTGGGATTAGGACTGCCAGATTAAATACAGGATACCCAGTTAAATCTGAATTTCGGGTAATCAGCGAGAAATTCACATTTATAGCATCCTGTATTTTAATTTGTAACTCTATCAACCCTAACTAGTATATAATCAGATTGCTATGCATTTTCTGGGAGGGCTAGTATTCAACCCCCAACACATGGGTCAGAAATCCATGCACAGTTTAGCTGGGTCCCCTGCTCATGGTTTCACAAGACTGCAATCAAGGTGTCATCTGTATTGTGGTTCTCATCTGGAGCTTAGGGTCCTTTTCCAAACTCATTCAGTTTATCAGAATTGAGTTCTTTGTAGTTGTAGGACTGAGGTCCCTGTTTTTCTTGCTGACTTCCAGCCAAGAGCCACTCTCTGCTCCTAGAAGCCACATGCTCTCAGGCCAAACACACCAGTTTACTTTTTCCTTGCCATCAGTAGAAAAGCTCTCTGACTTCTCCAATCTCTGACCTGTTGACCCTCACTCTTTTTTTTAACTTCAATTCTGACATTCTATGTGACTACTTAGAGATTTTATTTGTGTTTAAAGTTTAAAACAGTGAAGCATTGCAAACCATGAGATACATATTTTTAGTTTGTAAGTGCACATTTTGGTTCATGCATGAACTATATAAATGAATTTGAATATCTTTAAAATGAAAAGCTATTCTTTTAAAAAATAGAAGCTTTACTGAGACATGATTCACAGGCCATACAATCCATCTATTTAAAATGTACAATTCAATGGCTTTTAGTGCTTTCACAGAGTTGGGATCACCATGTCATCACCCCCAAAAGAAATTCCTATGTATTAGAAGTCACTCCCCATTTACCCTGAATCCCCTCAGCCCCATGCAACCACTAATCTATTTTCTGTCTCTATGAATTTGCCTATTTTGGACATTTCAGATAAATTGAATCATACAATAGGTGGTCTTTGTTTTTGGCTTCTTTCACTTAGCCTAATGTTATCAATGTTAATCCATGTTGTAGCACGTATCAGAGTTTCATTCTTTTTATGGCTGAATAATATTCCATTGTTTGGATATACCACATTTTATTTATCCATTCATCAGTTGTTTCCACCTTTTGACTATTATGAATAATGTTGCTATGAACATTTGCATACATGTATTTGTGTGGACATATGTTTTCATTTCTTTGGAGTATATATTTAGGCATGGAATTGCTGGGTCAAATGTTAATTCTGCTTAACTTCTTGAGGAACTGCCATACTGTTTTTTCCAAAGTGACTGCAGCATTTTTAATTACCACTTGCAATGCATGAGTGTTCCAATTTTTCCATATCCTCAACAACACTATTATTTCCCTCAACAACACTGTTAATTTCCATTAAAAATGCATGACCATTGTAGTGGGTTTTAAATAGTATTTCATTGTGGCTTTGATTTGCATTTCCGTAATGACATGATGTTGAGCATCTTTTCATGCACTTGTTGGTTATTTGTATATATTTATTAGAGAAATATCTCTTGGGTTGTCTTTTTGTTGTTGAGTTCTAAGGGTTCTTTGTATATTCTGGATACTAGACCCTTATCACATATATGATTTGCAAACATTTTCTCCCATTCTGTAGCTTGTCTTTTCATTTTCTTCATAATGCCCTTTGCACAAAAATTAAGTTTCTAATTTTGATGAAATCCAACTTATCTGTATTTTCTTTGGTTGCCTGTTCTTTTGTTGTCATATCTAAGAAACTGTTGCCTAATCAAACTTCTATGAGTTTCATAGTTTCAGCTCTTACATTTAGGTCTTTGATCCATTGTGAGTTAGTTTTTGTATATGGCTTAAGGTAGGGGTCTAATTTCATGCTTTTGCATGTGGTTATTAAGTTGTCCTAGCAGCATTTGTTGAAAAAAACTATTTTTCCCCCATTGAATTTTCTTGGCTTCCTTGTTGAAAACCAATTGACCATAGATGTGTGGGTTTATTTGTGGACTCTCAATTCTATTGCACTGATCTATATGTCTATCCTTATGCCAGTGCCACACCGTTTTGATTACCATTGTTATGCAGTAAGCTTTCAAATTGGGAAGTGTGAGTTCTACAAATTTGTTCCTCTTTTTCAAGCTGGTTTGGCTATTCTGGATCTCTTGTATTTCCATATGAATTTTATGATCAGTTTATCGATTTCTACAATGAAGCCAGCTGGGATTTTGATAGGGATTATATTGAATCTGTAAATTCATCAAAATAGGAGTCTTGCCATCTTAAAAATATTATGAATTCTCCTTTGAACTGGTTTATAATATCTGCCTGGTTCTCTCATTGATTATGAGTAAAATAAAAATTTTAAACGGGTTTTCATTTTTATGTCTTATGAGAGTCATGATTTTACCAATTTTTGAAAATTGTTTTTTAACACCTATGATTTGGTTAGAGGAAGCAGTATTTTCCACATTTTATAGGTGTAGAAACATATTCTTGAGAGGCTGACTGGCTTATATGTTGAACAGCAACTTCAGGATAGAGCTGGAACTAAAATCAGCTTTTGTGACTCCCAAAGAGTCAAAGATGTTTTCACCATACCATTATTTCTTTGTTTCTTAAAGCAGTTTAAAATGAAGACATGGCATTTAAAAAAAAAAGTTCTAAGTTTCTGCTGGAAACATAATTCTCTTTTCCCCTTTCTCCCCATGTCCAAACAGTTAGAACTCTTTACTGTGCCGGTTTGATTTCCTCATATTTTCAGCAATATATTTATCTTAGCTGAATATATCAGGGTTGAAATATTTGCTTAGCGTTTGTCTACTGGATCAAAAGATATTTGGAGAATCCAAAGACTGGGCATAGGACATAATGTTGAATGAAAGTACCAATGAAGGACAGTCCATAACACAGGCAACCCCAAAGGAATATATATATATAACAGAGACACTTGAAACAGAATTTTGGTGGTAGAGAATTATTTGTGAGTAGTGTATTGGTAGTAAGGTTTTTATGGGAGAGGGTGGGGGGGCTGGCAGTGAAGAATGCAAAATTGCTCTCAAACTCAAGCAGACAGCCATCTGGTCTACCTATTCCCTGAAGAAGCTAACCCTATCCAGAACCTATTTGAAAAGACATCCTCTTTAGAAAACAAGCATATTTTACCTTCAGTTTTATACATTTGAGCAGAATTTGCCATTCTTGAGCTTTTCCTTGCAATTCACAGTGTCTATATTAAGATGTTAAGTCCCAGTAACTGTGATTGTCCAAAGTTGAAATTCTTCAACATCCACTTATTTTGAAAAGTAGGCTATGTGTTTAAAAAAACACCTCAACAGAGATGAGATGATGCTTCAAGTTTTAGCTTGTATTAAAAGATATGTTTGTACTTTGAATCCATTTTTGAGGGGTTTTCAAAAATGAAACATATTATTCTGGCTTACTAATATAGCTATCTTGTGCAAACCTTTGATTTTTGAAATGTGCATGTAATCCCATTGCCTCCCAGCAGTTGATAAGGTATTTACAAATTCAGAACAGAGGTGTTTATGTCTGTCTGTCTATTGCTAGATACTTTAACTCAAATGGCTGAGTAAGAGATGGATAGGTTTAAAATTTTTAAATAAGGCTTCAGCTTGTTTCACATCTGTGCTTGCAGTAACTAATTACCATGTGGTGAATATGTGAAATGTCTTTTACTGGATCAGTCAGCATGGTATGGGGGAAACAATACTGACCTGGGAGTCAGGAGATCTGGATTCTAGTTCTGCGTGCGTAATTGGTCGGCTCTGTTGACTTTAGGTGAGTAACTTCACTTCATTGAATATCAGCTTCTGTGTCTGACAAGTGGTGACAATCATATCCACAGAGACTACCCCCCAGGGTTGTTGTGACAAGCAAGACAGATAATAAAAGTGAAAGGTCTTCCAAAAGTATGAAGTGCAAGACGTGTAAAATATTTTTCTTACTACTCAATTCGCTTCTTTCAGCTTTTACCAGTGGAATGTCTGCTAAAGCTTAAGCTCTACAGGAAACTAGTACAAACGAGATGCAAGAAAAAAGGGCAGAATTTGAGTGTTTCAATCAGAATCATAGCTACCATTTGCAAAATACCTTATAGTTCACAGGGCACTTTCACATACATTATCTCAATTATGGTGCACAATAACCTTGTGCATTAGGCAAGGCGGTTAGTGAGTTCCTCAAGGGCATAGAATGTATTGTATTTATCTTACAATATTCCCAACACCTAATCAAATACCTGGCAAAATAAACATCTGTTGAACACTAATTAATTAATTAATGGGAATACCATCCTTATTGTACAGATGAGATATCTGAGGTCCACAGAGAGTAAAGCGTAGCTGAGTGACAGAGTTGAGACTTAAACTCAGGTTTTTCAAATCCACTGCACCACTCCCCTGTACATATTACTAGTACTCCTAATAGCAGTGTGAGAATCAGAATCACTGACAGACGGGGCTTGTTGAAATCCAGATCACTGGGCCCCATCCCCAGAGTTCTGGATTCAGTAGGTTTCGGATGGGGCCTGAGAAATTGCATTTTTCACAAGTTCCCAGGTGATGCTGATGCTGCTGGCCCAGGCACCACACTTTGAGAACCATTACCTTTTACAGCCTTGCTATTCAATGTGCAGTCTTGAAACCAGCAGCATCTGCATTACCTTGGAACTCATTAGAAATGCAGAGTCTTGTATACACATTAAAGTTTGAGAAGCAGTAGAAGACATTGAGGCCAGTGGTTCCCAGACATGGCTGCTCATCAGCGTCACTTGGGGAGATTTGAAATAAATGGATTCCCAGGTGATTCTCATGCATAGCCACCTTTGAGAAAATAGCTCCAGACCAGCAATATTCCAACTTACTTTCATCACTCACATCCTCTTCACACACACACACACACACACACACACACACACACACAGCCACATCTTAACTTCCCAGCAATTTCTGTGGGTGGTAAATGAGGCCAGCAGAAGTGTTTTACTGGGATTCTGAAAGGCCTCAAGCAGCTGGAAGAGTGCAGCCCCTCAGACAAGTGATGCCTCAAGCACTGTTTTTGTGAAAATGACATGCTAAATACTGGGGTAGGGGGAGATACAAAGGAGTATAAGACAGGATCTGTTTGGCACATTAAAATAATTACAAAATAAATAGTGAAATGGAAAGAAGGGAAGTGAGTTGGAGTAGTCTAGAAAGCTTCAGAAAAGAGGAGGGCAGTGGACATAAAGATTTTTATGACTTTTTCACTGGCAAATCATTAAACAAATAATCTCTAAGATAAAGAATAAATATAATCCAAGAACATGAGCTAAACAGGGGAACTAGAAAAAGCACTTAACACCCAACTTCACGCTTTGGTAGTGAAAAATGAATCACAAAGAGTGGATTTGATTAAATAAGGAGAGGATGAGAATGGAAAAATGGAACTTGAATGACAATTACCCTGGGTTTTCATCCTCTGCACAGCTCACCATCTGCAAGCTCAGTGTAAGCAGGAAGCCTCTCATATCAGGAGCACGTGAAGGTCCTCTTAACCAAAACTGCCTAATACTATGCTAAAATTTCCAAACTGTATCCCTCTGCCTCCAGGCATGACTATGCCCCAAACAGATGATGTAGGCCAGAAATTTGCTAGCACTAGATTGAACAGCACCCCGTACTATGGATCCATGTCCTCGTACATTTACAATCTACTTACATTTCTTCTTGAAGAAACATGAATTTTCAGGGCAACGTATGCTATCTTTATTTGCCCAGAAGGTGATCTAATAATCTGTATTTTAGCTTTTGGAATAGAAGACTTATTCTTTTAGTAATTTAAGGAGACTTGGAAAATTAAAAGAATGTGGGTTCCATCCATGTCCTACTACTGTAATTTAATGACAAAGGGAATACTTTGCCTGGTTGCCAAGTCATAAGAGGCATAGTAGTTTCTTATAAACAAATAATGGTTTATGTTACTTAAAACACTCACAGATATTTTGATATCGAGGCCTCTTTTTGCTCTGAAGTTTTATGACCTAATATTATCCTTGTAATGGCCCTATGAGGTAGGTTGAGCAAGGAACGTTACCTGCTCTAGGCCTCAGATTATTCATCTATAACATGAGAGGGTTGGAATAAAACAACAGTTCTCAATCTTGACTGAACATTGAATTACCTGGGGAAATTTAAAAATTACTGGATACTGATGTCTGGTTCCCACTTCCAGAGATTCTGATGTAATTGGTCTGGGGTCTGTTTCTCAAAGCTCAAACCCAAGTGTTTCTAATGGGCAGCCAGAAGTGAAAACACTGGACTGGATGATGAATTCTAAGGTCTCTTCCAGCTTTGACATTCCCAGTCTGGATGTCATTTGCATTTTAAGATGAGCTAACTGAGGCACCAAGAGACTAAATGACTGCTGCAGGTCAAAAAAGCTAAGTCAATTCTAAGGTGGGGGTTAAAACCTATGTCTTCTACGTCAAAGCTTAGATCTCTGTTTCAAGCTGCCTTTAGTTTACGTAATATCCAAACCTGTATGGTCCTTAACCCAGACTTTACCCTGTATATCTTTATCAATAGAAATCCAGCATTTCAGAAATATCACTGTCTTAGTTTTCTAGGGCTTCTGTTACAGAGTACCACAAACTGGATAGCTTAAAAACAACAGACATTTATTGTCTATCAGTTCTAGAGGCCAGAAATCTGAAATCTGTAAGGGAGAAACTTTCCTTACCTCTTTCTAGATTCTGGTGATTTGCCAGCAATCTTGGGCTTGAATCTCTGCCTCAGTTGTCAAGTTGTCACATGGTATTCTCCCATGTCTCCTCTCCCCTTCTTAGAGGCACTCCAGTCATATTGGATTAAGGGCCCACCGTACACCAATATGGCCTGATTTTAACTTGCCTAATTCCATCTTTAATGATGCAATTTCCAAATAAAATCATATTCTCTGTTACTAGGGATTAGGACTTCAACTTATATTTTGGGGGGCACAATTCAAACCATACAAATTACTCTTGGGCCATGTCTTCATCTGCGAAGCTCACCATAGCTGCTCCTCCATTACCTCCACCTAGCCCTGATCGAAGCTTGACTTCCTACCCTTAAGTACTTACTACTCACTAAGTCATGCTCCATTCATTCATTCACTCAACATACATATATTGAGCACATGTCATGTTCCAGGGACAGTTTTAGGTACTGAGGATACATCCATGACCAAGCCAATGTTCACGCCCTCAATAGTTGTTCGTATGTTACCCTAAAAAGATTTAAAGCTATATCCTAGGTATAAAGCATGTCTTCCTAACTAGATTGTAAGCACCTAAAGACTAGATTCTCTGTTTTCTGTTACCTATAGAGTACCCAAAGTATCTAGTACAATACTTTACAAATAACAGATGTACACTCTTGTTTAATGGTAATAGAGGACTGTCACAGTCAGTTATCTTTAATGGAATCTACTATTAAGAAAGCTGCTACTAAATTGGAAAGGCCAAGCATTTTGTGCTTTTTTTTCTTTATGTAATAGGTAATTAAAATTTACTGATGTCTGGGACTCTTGCCAGAGTGGAGTCATCTTTAGACATTGCCAGGAAACAGCTTAAGCTTGTCTATTTTGGATCTTCCAGATTTGAATTATAGAACCAAGGAACATTTAAGTATAGAAAGACTGAAGTATGCAGAATGCTTACATTATGTAAGGAAATTTTGGGATAATCAATTCTACCAAAGTAGAAACTGAGATAGAGAGAGGAGTGTGAGATTACCCAGCTATTTAGTGGCAGAGCAAGAGTCTCCAGGTCCCCTTGTCCAGGGTTCTTTTCCACTACTCCTTCCTCTATCACAGAGGTTGTCAGATGTTTTCTATAGAGGGCTATATAATAAATATGCTGGATTTTGTGGGCCACATATGGTCTCTGTTGTGAATATTCTTCTTTTGAAAGAAAAAAATCTGTAGTTTGCTGACCCCTAATCTATTGTATTGTGAGTAATGGAAAACCAAGTTCTCCCTTGCATTCCAAAGGGGAGTTTCCCAGAGACTGCAAACTCTGCTCAGCCTTTATTCTAATTATATTTCACTCTGATTACTCTTGCTTTGTTTCACCACTAGCTCTGCCTTTTGTGTGAAGATTTCCAGGGTCTGTATATTTGCATATATTCTGTATGTGCTACAAGCACAAACCCAGCTACCCCACACCATTCTGTTTTGCTTCAGCTTGGACTTGACAAGGGCAACGGCAGTGTGGAGCAGTTGCCATTATCCTTGAAAGTCACATCCAGCTGGGGGATGGGAACCCATTGATTTCAACAGATTGTTTTTTCTTTTGGTTTTATTGTTTTTTTTTTTTTTTTGTTGTTGTTGTTTTTTGCTTTGCAAGGAAGTAGAGAGAGATTGCTCAGTCTGACCTCAAGGTCTCGTCAAGGTCCCTGTGGAGTAGCCAAGCTCCATTCTGCTCTGTGAGCTGAACCAGAGCCAAGGCTGTTGAGCCAAGGCTGTTAAGCCGGGAGTGGGCGTAGGGGGAGAACTGTGAATTTTTCAGCTTGCTCAGTAACAGCTATTCTCTCTGGAGTCTGAATCCTAGCCCCAGTATATTCTGTGAGGAAAATCTAAAAGCAAGGGTGACTATGTAAGATAATGCCCCATGGTGGGGGGGGGGGTCTGTTCTAAATTCTCACCTTCTACATGAGCTGATATCCCCAATCCCAGCCACCACCAGCTTGCAGGTGGGGCTTATTGGAAAACCTTTTGCCAACAAATTCTCTAGCAGCCAATGTGACAGCAGTAGTAACATTCCAGGGTGGAATGGCTGTTGCTAAGGAATATTACCACTGGGGTTAAGATAGAAGTGTCTTTATTAACCACCATTAAAAATAGGTATGGATTAAAACCAGCCTTCTCTACCTTTTCTCTGGATGAGTTGCAGGAGTTAGTCTCATTGCTAATCAACTTCCACTCCTCTTTTTCTCAGCAACCTTCTGTAGGGTCACAGGCTCAATGACAGAAGCATTTCTAGCCTGGAAGTGAATCATGCCACCCATCAATTCCAGATGCCTCTCGGAACCTGTCTCTGAGGAGACAGATCCCTATTTCCAAATCTGAGCCCCCCAAGTCAAAGAAAATGCTAACTGTCAACCAGCATTACATCATGCTTTATACAATCATCTGTCAGTGACCCTGGGAAGTCCACGGGGAGACAGAGAGGGCAAGCTCCTTGGCTAAAGTTATTCTGATGCAGGGCCAGAGCTGGGATCTGGATCTGCTCTCAGCAGAAATGTGAAATATGTGACTTTTCTCTTTAGCTTCACTTATCCCCATGTTCCCCACAGTAGGAAGTCCACTTTGGAAAGGCTCAGGATAGACTATAAGAACCCTACAGTAGTGATCAAAGAATAGAGCCTTTTTGATGGAATTGCTGATACTGTGATGTCCTGATAGCCCAATGGGTAAAATATTTGGAATTAAGGTAGGGGAAGGGTCCTAGTCATAGAATTATTTTTCACTGCTCAGCCCACGTGAGCTTGCAATAACAGCCCAGGAATCAGCCAGCTGAGTATATGCAGGACCAACAATCCATTAGGCAGAGTAGGCACAGTGCCTAGGGTCCACAATACCTTTAGGGGTCCATGAAGACGATTTAATTTCTTTCAAAAGCCTGAAAAACAAATGAACTTTTAGGTCAAAGAAGATGTTTAAATATATAATATTAAAATATTCATTTTTATACCAAAATAGTTGCATTTTTTAGTGGAAGAACTGATCCACAAAGGCAAAAGTGTGTAGGGCCCACAAAAAGTCATAATGCACCCCTAAATATATCAACTTTTTCTGAAGATCTAAAATCTAAAGGGCAGGATGGCCCACTAGAGAACCCACACTTCTTTTAATCAGGGGAGTCATTGGGAAAGCACAAACATCAATTCCCAGGAGGCAACAAGTCAAACATTTACAACTCCAAGCAAGGCAAGGCTCCATCCTCTTCGCAAACAGCAAGAGGAAGTTCACCTATCAACTGCCATATTAAATAAACTGTGGAGGCAAAGACTGCCAGAGGGAAGCTTTTTATCAAGGCTATAATGTCTCTGGTGAGTAAGACCAGAAATATCCTGACATACAAATATTTATATACGTCTTCATCAAACGAGACAGCCAATACTTAAAAGAAACAGGGGCACTTGTATTAGTGTGCAGACACAAAGAGGCTTCAGGAGGTACTGGTCTCTGGCTCAAAACCTCTTTAAAGGGATATAATCATGCTAGGTGAGCCATTCAGACCCCTGGCAAATTGTTGCCAGCTGAAGAAGTATGGACTTGTACAATAGAAAGTGTGCAGTCTATTTAAACGGCAAGCACTACTTAGAGCAGTTAAGTCTAATCAGTAAACCTATCTCTGATTCCTCCAGAATCAGCATGAAATAGTGGAAGGAGTGCTGGTTTCTACAGGATTAAATCTATTGTGAAGGTTCTGAACCTGGCAATGGAATTGATGTTGCTGCCTCCTTACTGCTTTGGTTAAAGAAGCCAATCTTTAATGCCTGTAATCCAAGGATTCTCCTAATCTCTCACAACTTTGGGAGACTCTTGAAATATCTATCTTCCAAACAAATCTCCCCTTTTGATCAGTTTTTATTTTTTCTTCTAGAGTGTATATCAGAGACTGGTGCTTTCAGACCCTGCCCTGACCATGGGTGAATAGGTGTTATCTTTGTAGTGAATGTTGGTACTCTAATAAAGTCCTTCTTGTCCTACCTTACCAGCCATGTCAAATATTATGGTGCCTGTTTTCTTTCCATTTATTGATTCCTTTGGGCCTTCCTTGAAAGTTTTTGTGTTTTTCAAGATTCTTTAAATCAAATACAAATAAATGCCTGAAGGAGAAGCCAACGATTACCAAAGTGAATTCTACCATATGGTCATGGAAATTATTTTTAAAAAATGGTTTGGTGTTCAAACAAGTTTGGGGAGCACTGAACTAAACAAAATCAAGCAAGTTTATGGAGGACTTCATGCAGTCTTTTTCCAAGAGAGAAACATACTATGCAATGCTACCAAATTTATTTCACAAAAGAACATCTGATCAGACAACTGTTACATGTAACACAATTTGAGAAATGTGCTCTAAGTTGACAGGAGCTAACACTATAGTGAGGACTGAGTCATTAGAGTCTTACCAAGTAAACTCCTGATCAGAGATCAATGCCTTGAGAAATTCATACTTAGTAAATGTCTGATCTATCTGGGGTAGGACTTTAAGACTTCAGGTAGGACAAAAGCACAATTGGACTATAGGATATCCCTGTATATTAAAGTCATATATGGCATAAGTTATATAGGAAGGGCATTTTAGCTAGCAAAGAGTAAGGCCTTAGGAAAACAGGACACTGGACAGGCAAGTTTTGACAGATCTGGAGCATGGGGAGCTGCCAAAAAATATCAAACTCCATAGCCTAACCTAGTCATGGGTCCATCTGCCTAGCCACCTCTGAGGGTCTTCCTGAGCCAGGCCCCACCCTCTGGTCTACTGCCTCCTGTTCCCAGAAATAATTACTATTCACATCACCTGGACTTGAATGGTTTAATATCCTAAATCTTTATCTGGAACAAACCCTGCCTGCTACATTTGACATGGGTGCTCCCTCCTGCCTCAAAATTACTCTCTTAGGTTCTCTGGACACCAGTTTCACCTAGTTCTCCACGGTTCTTTGTAAGAATTCCTGGGATCCTCCTTTTACCCATACCACTAATGCAAAGGGTCTCTCCCATAGGCAACTTCTCTTCTCATCGGCATCCTGGGTGAGCTCATCCACTTGCATGATTTTGACTACTATTGTTTGCAGATGATTCACAAATCCATATCTCCAGCCCAGACCTCTCTCCTGTGCTCCAGACTCAATATATACCACTACCCATCTGGAGTCTCTACTTAGCTGTAGAAAAGACAACCCAAGTTCAAGTATCTAAAATCCTGCTTCTTGCCCTGGTTTTCCCTGTCTCAGTGAGTGGCCCCACTCTTCACTCATATGCCTTAGTCATAAATCTCTGAGTCACTGGATTCCTCCTCTTCTCTCAACCACTGTGGTAGGCAAAATTCTAAGAATGTCCCACAATGACCCTCATCCTTATATAATCTTCTCCCTTCAAGTGTGGATGGAACCTGTGAATATGATGAAATATCTTTCCCATGATTATTTTATGTTACATGCCATAAGGGATTTTTCACATGTAAATAAGGCTGCTCAACAGTTCACTTTGGATTAATCAAAAGGCATAGTAGCTAGGCAAGTATACAAGGTATATTCTTTCCCCATGTTCTTTAGGGCCCTAATACCCAATTTCAATGTTTTCTCTTTTCTATTGTATCAAAATTATTTTTACATTCCAAATCTAATTTACAAAGTTTATTTGGTTGATTCCTTAGCTTAAATTATGGCATCTATTCTTGTGAATATTCTTATCTTAGCTATTTTAATGAGAAATTCAAGTTTTACAATATTGATGATCAAAAATTTTCAATAAAATATTACTGTCTTAAAAAAAGGTGGAGGGGCGATTATCCAAGTCAGACCAATTTAATCACACGAGGCCCTTTAAAAGCAGAGTTTTCTCTGGCTGGGTCAGAAGGGGAAGTCAGAAAGATTTCAAGCATGAGAAAGATTTGATGTACTGTTGTTGACTTGAAGATAGAGAGGGTTGTGTGAGATGGATGTTAGTGGCCTCTAGAAGCTGAAAACAGCTCCTGGTTGACAATCAACAAGGAAACAGGTACTGCAGACCTACAGTCCCAAGAAACTGAATTCTGCCAACAAACTGAATGATCTTGGAAGTAGATTCTTCCCCTGTCTCCAGTTATAAGCCTAGCCTGGCTGACACTTTAATTTTAGCCTTGTGAGACCCTAAGCAGAGAACCCATCCAAGCCTGCCTTAACTGCATAACAGTGACATAATAAATGGATACTATTCTAAGCTGCTGTATTTGTAGTAATTTGTTACACAACAATAGAAAATTAATACACCCCCAAATTCAATTAATCACTAAGTTCTCAGTTTCTACTTCTCAAATAATTTTTTAATCTGTTTTCTCTTTTTCTGTATCCACTACAACTGCCCTGATTTATACTTCTATTTTCTTTCCGGTATTACCACACATTTTCCTACCTGGACTACCTACCAGTTTTGTCTTTCTCAAATCCAAAACAACAGAGTAACCCATCTAAACTGAAAATATGATCATGTTATTCCCCTGCTTAAAATCCTTCAGTGGTTTCTAGCCTCACAGGATAACATCTAAGCTCCTTAACATGGTTTACAAGGTCTTCCCTGGATCTTGACTTAGCTTTTCTCTCAGCTTTATCTTCTGCTAATTCTGCCTCACACTTTATCCTCTAATGCAGGGTTTCTTAATAGTGGCATTATTAATATTTGGGGCCTGGATCATTCTTTGCTGTGGGGAGCTAATTGTAGGATGTTTAGCAGCATCCCTGGATACCCACTAGATGTCAGTAGTATCAAACACCCCCCCAAGTCATGACAGATATTGCCAAAGTTCCCTGGGGTGAAAAATTGAAGACTACTGGGCTAATGATACAGAACTGCTGTGGCTCCCACTGTAAACCAAAGTGTTTTATCTCAGGAGCTGATATCATAAAGCCGAAGGGGGTAGAATCTGTCGTATCAAAAATATGGTATGCTTTTTTTCATTTATAAGGAAGCATTGATGGTTTGGGGAGAGTCTGTCTCCCTTTGGACTGGAGATCCCATCCTTTTAGAAAGCATCTTTGATCTCAAGTGTTAGAGGAGCCAGGGTGACACTCAGATAAAAAGAAGAAAATTATCTCCTTAGGATCCTCTAGCTTTAAGAAAATATGTTAAAGGGACATTCATGTTTCTTTCTATATTGTTTAGGTAAGAACTCTGGTCCAAATCCCTGCCCAGAAGGGAAAATAGGCACTTATTTGTTTGGAGCATCCCTTGGGATACATATTTTAGGAACATGAGTTTGGTGGGTAAGGGATAGGAAGTCAGGAAACCCCAACAAAAAGCAATTCCATTCCTAAGACTCCACCCAAGATAAATGAAAACATATGACCACATAAAAACAATGTTCATAACAGCATTATTCATAATAGTCCAGAAGTGGAAACAGCCCAAATGTCCATCAGCTGATGAACAGATAAACAAAATCTGGTATCTCCATATAATGGGATATTATTTGGCAATAAAGAGGAATGAAGTGATACAGGCAACAGCATGGGTGAATCTCAAAATAATTATGCTTAGTGGAAGAAACAGGCCACATATTGTATGATTTCACTCATTTGAAATGTGCAGAATAGGCACATCCATGAAGACAGAAAGCAAATTAGTGGTTGCTAGGGTATGGGGGGATGGAAAAATGGGGAATGACTGCTTGATGGGTAAAAGGTTTCTTTTGGAGCGATGGAAATGTTCTGGAATAGATTGTGGGAATGGTGGCATAACACTGTAAATGTACTAAATGCCACTGAATTCAGAATTGAACACTATAAATGAGTGAGTTGTATGGTATGTGAATTATATCTCAATAAAGCTGTTACAATAAAAAAGTAATCCATTAATTCTGGGCATTTCCCCATTTCCTCCATGACCCTCCCTGAAAGTATGGACCATGAGACAAGCAAGTTTGGATTAATCTGGGATGAGAACTCCAGGAGTCTAGAGCACGGGGGCACTGCCAAAGAACAATTGTCCCTTTTAGCCTCTCCTACCAAGCCCTCTTGCTTTTTCCTGTTGAATGAGGCTTAACCAACCTCACTGCTGTAAACTTGGAATAAGTTACTATTTCAAAGCATCTAAATAGAAGAAGCTCCTGCTTTATTATAGTTCACACCCACAGTTCTTGAAAGTTCTAGAAACCCTCAAAGGATTTGGCTGCTAACATTTGCTGCCAAATTACCCTCTTTATATGATATGGGCCACTGCTATTTCTAATTGTCATATTAAATTAAAATTCACAAAAAGCTTTTCAACAAGTGGTACTGGAAAAAAGTTGATATCCATATGCTAAAAACAAGAACCTACACTCTTAGGTCATACCATACTCAAAAATTAACACAAAATGGACCAGAGACCTAAATGTAGGAGCTAAAATTATAAAACTTCTAGAAAAAAAGCATGGGAGAAAAATCTTTGGAGCAATGGGTTAGGCAAAGAGTTCTTAAAGCATAATCCATAACAGAAAAATATTAATAAATTGGACATCATCAAAATGAAAAACTTTTTCTCTTGAAACATTAAGAAAACCATGAAGAAAATGAAAAAACATGTTACATACTGGGAGAAAATATCTGCAAATCTTAACATTTGACAAAAGGCTTTCATTCAGAATATATAAAGAACCCTTACAACTCAATAATAAGAAGACAAATAACTCAGTTTAAAAATGGGCAGAGGACCTCCCCCCTACGTGGGACCCGACTCCCAGGGGTGTAAATCTCCCTGGCAACGCAGAGTATGACTCCTGGGGATGAATGTGGACCCGGCATCGTGGGACTGAGAGTATCTTCTTGACCAAAAGGGGGATGCAAAATGAGACGAAATAGTTTCAGTGGCTGAGAGATTCCAAATGGAGTCGAGAGGTCACTCTGGTGGACATTCTTATGCACTATATAGATAACACCTCTTAGGCTTTAATGTATTGGAATAGCTAGAAGTAAATACCTGAAACTACCGAACTCCAACCCAGCAGTCTGGACTCCTGAAGACAATTATATAATAATGTAGATTACAAGGGGTGACAGTGTGATTGTGAAGACCTTGTGGATCACACCCCCTTTATCTAGTGTATGGATGAGTGGAGGAATGGAGATAAAAACTAAAGGACAAATGGGGTGGGATGGGGGGATGATTTGGGTGTTCTTTTTTCACTTTTATTTTTTATTCTTGTTCTGGTTCTTTCTGATGTAAGGAAAATGTTCAGAGATAGATTGTGGTGATGAACGCATAACTATGTTATCATACTGTGGACAGTGGATTGTATATCATGGATGATTGTATGGTGTGTGAATGTATTTCAATAAAACTGAATTTAATAAAAAAAAAAATGGGCAGAGGAGTTCAATGGACATTTCTCCAGAGAAGATAAACAAATGGCCAATCAATAAGCACATGAAAAGATGCTCAACAGCAGTAGTCATTAGGGAAATGCAAATGCATATCAAAACCAGAATGAAATACCAATTCACATACACTAGGATGCCTCTAATAAAAAAGGCAGACAATAACAAGTGTTGACAAGTAGAAATTGGAACCCTCATACATTGTAAAGGAAATGTAAAGAAGTGCAACCACTTTGGAAAGCAGTTTGAGAGTTTCTTAAAATTTTAAACATAACATGCTGTCCTAGTTTGCTAATGCTGCAGAATGCAAAACACCAGGGATGGATAGGCTTTTATAAAACGGGGGTTTATTTCACTACACAGTTACAGTCTTAAGGCCACAAAGCATCCAAGGTAACACCTCAGCAATCGGGTACTTTCACCGGAGGATGGCCAATGGCATCCGGAAAACCTCTGCTAGCTAGGAAGGCAGCTGGCATCTGCTCCAAAGCTCCAGCCTCAAAACAGCTTTCTCCCAGGACTTTCCTTTCTAGCAAGCTTGCTTCTCTTCAAAAACATCACTCCCAGCTGCACTCCTTTTTTCCTCCCCCCAGTCAGCTCATTTATATAGCTCCACTGATCAAGGCCCACTCCGAATGGGTGGGGCCATGCCTCCATGGGAACATCTCATCAAAATTATCACCGACAGCTGGGTGGGGCACACTCCAAGCAAATCCAACCAGCACCCAAGGGTCTGCCCCACACAAGACCACAAAGATAATGGCATTTGGGGGACACAATACATTCAAACCGGCACACATGCCATACAACCTAGAAATTCCATTCCTAGGAATCTTCACAACATAAGTGAAGATATATGTCCATGTAAAAACCTTTACATAAACATTCATATCAGCATTATTCATAATAGCCAAAAAGTGGAAACAACCCAAATGTCCATCAACTGATAAATGGATAAATAGAATGTGGTATATCCATACAATGGAATCCTATTCAGCAATAAAAATAAATAAAATGCTGATACATACTACAGCAAGGATAACCTTGAAACTATGCTAAATAAAGGAAGCTAGACACAAAGGTCACGTTTTGTATGATTCCATTTATATGAAGTGTCCAGAAAAGGCAATTCTGTGGAGCATAAAGTAGATTAATGATTGCCTAGGCTGGGGGAAGTTGTGTTTAAAGGGGACAGCTAAAGTGTGCAGGGTTTCATTTTGGGTTAATGAAAATGTTCTAAAATATATTATGGTGATGGATAGAAAGCTCTGTGAATAAACTAAAAGCCATTGAATTGTACACTTAAAATGACTGTATTTTATGTGAATTTTATCTGAATAAAGCTGCTTAAACACTGTTTTTGGAAACAATGCTTTTTCCATCACTTTGAAGGAATAACAACAATGAGAAAGATAAAAATAAGAAACGAAGAAAAAGAGGGTGGTTACTTGCAGGGTGGTAATGGAAAATCCCCACTTGATGAGTCTCTTCAGGCTACTCAAGAAATAGCAGTTAATTTAGCTCTTCTGCTAACCCTCCACTTGGCAATGAGCCTTACCCCACACTGAAAATAGCACCACTGTGGTGGAGACGCCTTAATAATGGTACTTGTCACAATTTTAGCAGACTGGCTTTTGTCTTGCTTTCTTTATGAGGTCGAATTAAAATTACAAGTTTGAAAATATTCCTTGGTGATGTCATTATATGCAGCAAGAGAGATGTGTGTGCCTATAAGAACTGTGAAAACACCATTTAGAGACTCTTCTAGCAAACAATATACCCACCAAGAGGAGTTCTACATCATGTTAAGAGATCCCAGGAACATATAGAGGTGAGGGAGGGGAGGTGCTTTGAAAAGAGTAGTGGCTTGGCAAAAATATGTCTAGACAGAACCAACACTGTGAAGATAAGTACTCTGTTAACATGGTTCATATACTAATCCCCTCAAAAACTAAGGCCCAGAGAAGCTGGTGGAGAGCAAAGTGAAAACTAGGACTCAGCCTTCAGTATCCAAGTGTGGAGCTCTTTCCACTACCTGAATGATAGATATCCACACACTATTCAGTGTGGGATAATGGAATGCTAAACCAAAGCTTTTAATTGAAATCATCTTTCTGTTCTACCCCCACCTCTATCACTGCTCAGAGCCAAGAGCATCTCATCAACAATAAAATTCTAAGAGGATTTATTACTGAAGGAATGACAGATCACCAGGCTATACTTCCTCTTTCCTTTTTGGAAGGATGCTATATTTCATTTGGCAACCTCTGTTATAAACCCTCTTTTAAAATGCAAAATCTTTCTCAGCATGGGGCATCCTGAAGTACATGCCACATATGGGGAGGTAGTTTGCAAGTGGTCTCCATTCACAGAGCTCAGCCTGGTGTTCCATCTTAGCTCTTTTGTACTTCATGTTCAAGTCAATACTCCAAAAGCCTAGCTAAAGGAATCTGTGAAAGGTTGAGAAGAGGGAGCTTTTGGCAATACAAACATCACCTTGCAAACCTGCTTTTCTCAAGTGAAGGTCAATGAAAAATGGCTACCCTTGTGTGTGTGTGTGTGTGTGTGTGTGTATAATCCATGGGCATGTGGCCTTTTCTATAGAGCCCAATTATGACTGAGAGGGACATAGCACTAGTTGGGTAGAGAGGTTGGCTCTGGGAGAGCTGAAGGCTAGGGAATATAAATCAGACAAGATGTGACTGGAGGGGCAGAGATGCTGGGGAGAGAAAAACTGGCTACATAGGCAAAGGGAAAACGCATCCACCTTGGAAAATGCCCTCAACATTTGCAAGGTTGAATCAAACCTCTCCTCCTGTGTTTCCTGCAAGTGCCTGAATGCTCACAGAACCCAGTTATTTAGCATGGCAAGATGGAAGGTACAAGGCTTTCCTAGAATACTTAGCAGTTTGTTCTCTCATCTTCCTATTTCATCACATTATGCCTCAAAACATTTCCTTAAAATTTCTTTTCTAGCTTCCAAAGCTATAGAGAATCTTGGAATAAGCTGAAAGAGGCCTCTCTTCTTACTCTGAAGCCTAAAATCCCTGGTCCAAGTAGTTGGTACTAGAAAGGTACAGGCAGGAACAGAAAATAAATTCATCCAGTTGAGAATTGGCCTACAAAACTAACACAGTACTAAAGGCCATAATTACCCTCTAGGAATGTACTTTGAAGCAATAGCTAATCTTTTCCTGCACAGACTCTGGGTAGGGAAAAATCTGCACCTAGACATGCCAGTCAGCGTAGCATGAAAAAGAATGGTGTGAGGACCAGCTGCACCCCTGTGTAAGATGCCAAATAGCTAGAAGTCTATTATTAGAGTTCTGCAGCTCTAACAGAAGCAACATGCTCTCTGCTTTACAGTATCAAACTTAAGGTTACACTCTCTATCTGTTGAGCCACTACTACCAATGGAATCAGAAATTTGGATTCCAGTTTTTATGCATCCATGACCTTTATACATAAAGGTCAATGTGGGGTTTGATTATGGAAATTAATAGTTGGCTAATTTTGTTGACACAGCACAACCACTCCAGCTTCCAAAGAATCAAAAGAACAAGCTCACCTGAGAGTGAACTGACATGCATTGTCATCCAACCCTTCATCAAGCACTCTTTGAACTCCTAGAAACCCATTTCAACCCTGGAAGTAGCTAGAGTCCTACCAGACATTCCATATCCCATTAGGACCTTCTTACTGAGGTGAGGAATAAATTGGGGTGCCATCCTACTGGTAATGTTTAGCTTCCCTGTCTACACAGACCACAAATATCTAAGGGACAAGAGGTTAGGAAACCATCTTATACCCTGGCAAAACATAAGTCCTAAAAAGATCAAGGGCTGCAAAAGTACACCCAAACCAAATAAAAACAGCGAGGAAGAGAGGAGAGCCATATCTGCAGATTGCTTGTCAATCAGCATAGGCCATCAGTCAAATGGTACACCTAAGAACAGAAGCAACAATAAATCTGGTATAATAAACTGGGCTATTTTAGCTGATAATTTAGAAAGGGGAAAAAACAATTGCTTGGTTGATTTAGGAACCAGTTAGAATATACAATGAAATCAAGTAATGGCCTTGATTTCATGATTAAACCATTCCATAGCAAATGGCTTTGTCCATACATTGTCCTTTCCAACTTAGTGCCTGGTGCCACATTTAGCCAAAGCCAAGCATGGAATGCCATCCAAGCAAGTCCAGGCCATTGCAACACATGTGCTTCAGCCTCCACAAAGGAAGATCATATTCTCAAGTAGTAAGAATACCCACCAGTAATCAAAGTGTCTGACAGGTGTTAATATTAGAACTGTCATCACTAAAACTGGAAAATAGGCTGGGCTCCAAAATTTTGAGTTCGCACCAAATTCAGTACTTATTTGGTGATTAATAGATCTGTCCCTGTACCCCCAAATTTTGTTATTTAATTTCCATGATGTAACCATGTTAGGACAGTTCCCAATCATTCAGCATCTTCCTTAAACTGCATTTGTTAAGACGCTCTGCTGATATATGTGTCTGTGTGCATGTAAGTGTATGTATGTATACACACACATAGATATATAAAATTTCTATTAAGGAATATTTGGGATTAAATAAAATTGATAAATTCTGAGTCTAAATTAAATGTTTATCCTTTCTGCAGGACTTCTCAGAACATTTAGTATGCTAATGAGTACTGTGAATCTCTAAGAATCTCTGAGAAAGGCATATAATTTGCAGCATTTCACAACCTTATTTGATCACAGAACCCTATTTATAAAGAGTTTCAGGGGTGGGGAGATGAGAATAGTTCTCCTTAGAATATACTTTGGGAAACATTGCTTTGAATGTCTTCCCTCTTTGACTTCCAAGTAAGCAACAGATAAGAGTTGTCTGGGTGGCCTACAAACTCTAAGAAGTCCCCTATCTCCTCTGATAGATAGTGTATGGGGCATTGAAAGCAGAAGGCTTCTCAGTGCATCAACCTGGGCCATGTGAGAATTTCTTTATTTCAGTTAATTCAATTAACAAACATTTATAGGGCATCCACAATGTACCAGAAGCTGAGCATTAAAAATTAAGACTGCTTTAACTGTGCATAGTGGAGGCAGAGAAGTTGTCAGAGATGAAGTGATATTTGAACCAGGACTTAAAAGATGACCCTCTATGAGTCAGAGCTGATAGAGGGCGATATTTTAGAGAGAACAATATGTACAGAGGCACAGAGGCCTGAATGGACATAGTTCACTCCCTGATGTCTCTGTACAAATGAATACCATATTATACAGTGGAATTTTATGATGTGTTTCCTAAAGAAATGGGAACCAGTTCTTGAAGGAGCTGTGGGGGGCTTTCTACTCTTCATGACCTGATGTAGGAAAGAAACCCCAGCCATTGCAGGACTGGAACTTGCTTACCTAGGAGATGAAGTTATACCTTTATATATTATTAGTTGCAGTGACCCAATACTTAACAGATCACAGAATGCCAGGGTGCTATATCGCCACAAAATGTTGAAAATTCATGCTAAGGATGATGGAGTTAAAATAAGGGGAAGAGAGCCAACATTGATTAAGCACTTACCATGTACCAGGCAATTTACACATACTATCTCTTTTAATGATGAATTGCATGGCAATTGCAGGCATATATAACTACATAGTGTGTTCTAATTTATAGAGTGCTTTCATATCCATTATTTCATTTGATCCTCACAAGAATCCTGTGAGCATGGGTAGGGTGGATATGATCAACCCCTTTGTAGAGAGGAGTGTGAGGCTCAGGGTAATTAAGCAATCATGTCCATAGTAAGTGGCATACCAAAACTAGAAATCAAGCCTTCTATGTCCTTGATTTGTATTTAATTCTTTATGCTTCAGGAGGCTGAAGTTATAGGGAAGTAGATTTATATCTGGTATAAGGAAAATTACAGCTATTAAACAATAGAATAGGTTGATTTGTGAGATGGTTGTACAGGATATCCCTGCCTTAGGTGGAAATTTAAATGTCATGTCTCTAAGGTCATTTTCAACTCTAAGATCCAATGATTCTAAAATTCCTAGATACTATTTCTTCCAGATGAGGCTTCCAGCAATTAAGCCTGTTCCTAGTCAGTTCCTGCTTATTATATACTTGGTGCTCTGAATAGAGATACCCCTAAAAGAGATGCTTGGAAGTTGGAAATTTTCCCAACATCACCGGTAAAGTTTTGGTACAAACAAACACAAATCACATAGAACCAATGCCTCCAGGTGTCTCTCAGATCACAAAATGATGGGAAACAGATAGAAGCCACAAATTTATTAAAGTTGCAAAGTATACAAGTTTGGGTTTGCCATGAAACTTAACATCTGGAGTGCATAGGATATACTGGAAATTATGAGATGAGGCACAGTTCTGCGCTTGAACAATTGTCAGTTATTTTAATTTATACTGAATCTGCTTGTTTAGAATCTATATAGTTGGTCAAACACTAAAAGTATTTTAAGAGATAGAAAGCATGGGCTGATAAGAATCCACACTTGTCTTCTCCGACAGGGGAGCACAATTCTCTTTAGAGCCAACAGAACCAGCCACTGTTCCAATCCCCTTGGAACATTTTTGGTTGTATATTTACAGCTCCCGATGCACAAGAGAATGGTGCATCTGTCTAATGGAGACGCCTGGCTGCATTCTTTCCCAGATATTAATATAGGTGCATTTTAGTAGTATAACCAATGACATAAAGAATCTGATTTGGAAGAGGAACAGATGACAGCATCTTTCTTGGGCTTACTTTAAGATCCTGAAATAGTCTCTTTCTCACACAAACCATCAGTGGAACCAAATTATGACAGTTATGTCACATGGGAAACGGAGAGAGAAAAATGTGGTCTATTCTGAGGCAAAGACAATGAATGAGACACTTCAGTGTTTCCTCCTATCTGACTCCTTCATAGCAGATAAGGGTCATTTCATCCTCTTTTCACCAGCATTGATGCTGAATAACAAAGAGGAGGTACATAAGAAGAAATGAGTGAGCAATCTCATTCACAGTCATATGCATTGAAAAATCAAGGTTGCACCATGTAATAGCTAACATAATATTCCTAAGAATATGTAGGATCTAGGATATAACACCTCTTTTCTTAGTAGATAAGGAACCTGAGTCTAAGTGACCATTCAACTTGGTAAATCAGAAACAGATAGGATTTCAAAACATCAAAGTCTTGTTCCATTGCTTTGCCCCCTGAAAATACCTTTCTTCCAAATGAAGCATATAATATCAGGTAGGAGTGACAAGATGTAGAGGAAGAGCCCCCAACTAGAAAGGATGCCTTAGGTGCAAGATGGTCATCCAGTGGTCAACACAAATGAGAAAGAAGAGCTACTCTGCAAAGGTACGTACCTGTTTTCCATCCAGAGTGTAGAGTTTTTTGACAACCCCAGTCTCCAGTTTGATGGCTTCAGTGATATCAGTGAGGACTTGCTCAAATGAGTGGGCCGTCTTCTTGTTCAGAAGCACGCGGACAGCCTTCCGAGGTTTCACCCCACTGCGGATGATGGTCACCAGTTTGGGGCGTACAAAGTCCTTGTTCTCCCTGGCCTGGGCACTGTTGCTGCTAGCCAGGGACTGAGGGGCTTTCATATTGGCAGATGTCTTCACATTGACAGACCAGTTGGGATTGACATTCTTGGTGTACTCCACCTTTTTAAAGAAGTTGTCTGAGGAACAGACATAGCTTTCCCCTAAGGGAAGAAAGAGGTGGTCAGATGATTTGTTTAATAGCAGTTACATGGACTATTCTAAACAAACTAATGCACACAGACATTAGAATAGGACTTTTGGAGAACTGGTGATGAGAACCAAGTTTAGGTACATTTCCTATTTGGGCCCACTAACAACTTGGCTCATTCATATTCAAGAGGTAGTAATCAGCAAACTATCATTCATTACAATGGCATACTTAGTTGAAGAACCTTGTAAAGCCAAGGGTCTTAAGGATAATGAAAACACCTAAATATAATCTAACAAGTGGGTTTCTCAAACTTGATATGGTTTTATTAGAATAGAAATGTTTATGTTAATTTCTAGGAGTTCAGAAGTCCTTTTTCATTTTTTATGTTTATTGACTACTAGGGGCATTACTGGAGCATTTTTAATTTGTCCCTGATTCTTAATGTTCCTGTCCTGGATTTGGATTCATAGCCCAATCTCTTTATTACATTATGAACAAAGGAGAACTTTCAAAGTTAAAACATTTTTACTCCAATTCAAAGTGATCCAAGTATACTTGCATATTGGGTATACAGTATGTAGTTGACAAGAAGCCAGACCATTCTTAGTACAGGGAATGTGGATAAGTGACAGAATATTGAAATATGAAATGTGTGTGTGTGTGTGTGTGTGTGTGTGCTGAATGTGTATATGTGTTGTGCTTGTGACCTCCACTGCCTACCCCCATACCCAGATGGAAAAGCTATCCGAATAGCAACCTGCACACACACACACACACACAGAACATTCATTTTGTTTGCAAGTCTGGCTCCTACTTATGAATCAACTGTCAAACCTCACACCCTGCCTGAAAAATATTCTCCTGTGTTTCCACCACCCACCCCTCATCTTTCCATATTATAAAATGCTGCATACTAAATCTGTGTATCCAGGGCTGTCTTCACCAGTACTCACCCTTGGCTGCCACAAGTAATGAGGTAGAGATGTGAGAATACATTATGCAACCTGATTTATGGATTGGAGGGATCTAGTGTAATTTTTGCATTTACCTTGGACTGGAGGAAATGAATAATACAGCAGAAGAAACACAGGGGCCAGAGGCAAGAGGAGGGGAATGGACACCTGGGACTAAAAGCTGGAGAAAACAGGAAGAGAGGTAAGCTCAGCCTGGGGGAGAGAATATTGGAAAAGGTTGAATTTTTTTAGTAAAATACATTAGTTTCAAGGTATACAGAAGTTCATCCAGAGGTTGAGCTGCAAAAAACCAGTGTGATTTAATAAGGCTTAAGGCATCAGTAATAATTCTAAATAAATAAATAAATAAATCAGCCTTAGCCTGTGCAAAGAAAGCATTAAACACAATTATACCCTGATGGCTTTTCCCTTTCCCTCGGTCTCAGCGGGAGAACCACACAGAGACATTCAGAAACATCGGACTGATAATTCACTCCCTTTGCAAATATTGATTGCTTTTCTTTAGCACCAAATCCTTTAAGTCATGTTAATTAATAAATTTCTCAGTTAGTACTAAGAGAAGATTCAGTCAGATTCTCTAGGGCACCTTTGAGGACATTTACATGTGTGTGGAAGGGGAGGGTAAGTGGTTTCCAAAGTATGCAAAGTGGCTTCCAAAGCTGCTCTGAGTCTCAGAATCTTCTAGTGTTTTATCTTGATAAGAGGATCCAGGGATGATTTGTAGGCAAGCACAGGCATTCTTGCCCACCTCGTGCACCCAGACACATACAGGATGAGATTGTCAAAGCTTCTCTGCTGCCTCTAATCACCTGGGTTGGGTTGAATTAGCCAGCAAGGAAACCCAGAGAAATTAGGGTGTCTCCTGGCTGGGGTCTTTAATTTGTGACAAAAAGGATGAAGGGGTGCTTTCAATTCTTCCATATATTCACAACCAACACCTCCCAGAATGGCCTCTTGCCTTAGAACTTCACCAGATTCACAGGCATCTTCCAAGAGGTGACTGCCTTTGAGTCAGAAGTTTTCTTTCCATAACTTGTCATGTATTTTGAAACCCTGGCAGACAACTGGTGGTGTGGAAATGTGTAAGGTTATATATTTATGCGTTCACTCATCCAGTGTCCTCTGGAGAGTCAGCTGTGTAGTCTTGTTAGGGCTCTGGATGTTTTTTGCTCCTATCTCTTAAACCACTTAAGCCTCTGAACTATGAGTATGATTAACCACCCCAGATGAAAATGAGCATAATGGCAGACAGCTATAGTATCATATGACACCCAAGAACTTTCCAAAGGGCCCAGCCCTCAGCCAAATCTATGTTAAGCACCTTCTGATGGTACATTTCAGTCACCCCACTTTCTCCTTTTGGCCACAATACAAAATAGTGAAAAAAACAAACAAACAAACAAAAAATAGCTGATGTGATTGATGTCTGTCAGAACTGGATCTCAGCTCTGTCTCCAACATTTCCTAGCTGTGTGTCCTTGGACATGTTATCTAACCCCCCAAGGCTTCAGTTATCTTGTCTGCAAAATGGGGATGATAATAAAAATACCTACTTCATAAGGTTGTGGTGAGGCATAAATCAGATGATAGATGTAAAGTGCTTAGCCCAGAACCTGACACATTGTAGGCACTCGATAAATTGCAGCTATCGTTGTTAATTAAGGCCCTAATCTGAAGGAATAGAGAAGAGATCAAGAGGGAATGAGCAAAAAGAGAGAGGAGGAAGAAAGAGTTGAAAGAAAGGAAATGAAAGGAGTTAAGAGGAGAATTTGAAGTAAAGAAAAGGAAAGAAACAAGGACAGCCATCTAGGAACTGAGCTGTGATCACCATGTAACTTGAGCACTGCCCAGGTCCCACACCTCAAAGATAAGAGCTCCTGCTATTTGGGAGGAGGCCTCCAGTTGCTGCAAATGCCAAATGTGGGAGCTCTAAAGCTAACACCCAGCAAAGCCACTACTGCCAATGCTGATGCCCAGTAAAGGCAGGATATTTATGGTGGTTAAAAGCAGTGACTCGGGAGTCAAACAAACCTGGATTCAAATCCCAGCCAGGCATTTATGAGTTGTGTGATCTTAGACAAATCACTTAATCTATCTTAGTCTCAGTGTTTCCATCTATAAATTGAAGGTATTGCACAAGGTGACAAATGATGTCCCTTCCAGCCCTTTATGAAGGATTTTCCAGATCTGTGATAAGGAATTATCTTCTCCTTTTCATCCCAAACAGGCTTTAAGAAACAATGTATTAAAGCTAGTACAGCTTTAACTAGAGGTTAAAGAAATGGAAGAATTAGGTACCCACCACCAAGGACTCTCCAACTCTTATTATTGGAAAGACATCAAAAGTGCTACTTCTCTAGACTAAGGCTTCCTTGTTCTGATTTTGCAAATGTCTGTTGCTAGAGCTCAGTGCTGCTTGCATTTCCAGCAGGCAGCCTGGCACTTGGAACTGGGTGAGGTGTGTTGCACCTTTACACAGCTGGGTTCCCATCCTGCCACAGATTCCAGGGATCATTTCCCATCCACTAGGAGCCTAGAAGCTGGTTTCAGAGCCAACCAAGGTGACAATTTGCTGAAATTGACAACCTGATTCAAGGCGAGGGTGTAACGAAATGAAGTCATGGAAGAGCAGCTGAAAGGGAAGGAAGAGGTGGACTCAAGATGATCTAAAGTCTACCTCCCTTCACTTTCAGGAGAGCTATATTTTCAGAAGCATTAAACATATTTACACCTGAGTGCAAAACACTTCTGTCTGGGATTTCTCCTCTACTTTAGGGCTTCCTGACCCAAAAAGTAAAATAATAAATGCTACTTCATTGTATTTTCATACCAAATAACAATGCATCCCTCCCAGTTACCTTAAAAATTCTCTTCTTTGGCAATGTGCTTGCTTTAGTATTTAGAGGATAAATTAGTGAGAAGGTGGTCTCCTCTCATTGGAAAAAATGAGCAATGGAAGAGGAACTGGATCATAGCTAGTGTTACCATACACCTCAGATTTTCCATGAGCGTTCCAATGGTAGATATTCTGCCCCATGCGCTGAGTGATAATGTTCAAATTTGTCTCAGTCTGGGTCCAGAAAAACTTGGCTAGTCATAAATGTTATCCCTAAGATTGATCTGGGTACTCACATACAAGGAAGTGGAAAGAAAAGTGGAGAGAATAAGAGGGAAAGAACGATTCTGCAAATGGCAAACTAAGCAAGACAAAAAAGAAAGCCATCAGTGTATTAATTCAGTAAACTACCCAGAATATAGCTAATGAGGGCCACATCCTATATGGCCTTCTAAGGGTCTTGGTGTTCTCAAGGAGCTGTGGGAAAATGCACTTGCTAATTTCAGTATCCAGCAGTCTCCAGAGGCATTAGACAAAGGGGTGCCACAAGGCCAGACTGATTATTAATGAATTGCTTTTTATTTGATTTCATTTCAGATATATTTATTAATGTGGCCATTTGGAAACATGTTCTATGCTCCATTATTCCTTCAAGAACTAAAAATCTAAAAACAAAACCAGGATTTCTATATTATTAGGAACACTCACTGCTATAGTTAGCTGAAGGGGTCCATGAGATCACCTAATCCAATACATCCCAAGTCTAAATGCTCATAAGAATTAACTGGGGAGCTTGTAAAAAGACAGATTCCTGGACTCTAGCTAGCCCTCAGGATTCTGATTCAACAAATCTGGGGTGAGGCCCTGGCATCTAAATTTTTCTAAAGCTCTGAAAGATTCTGAAAGGCAGCCAGGTTTGGGAACTACTGGATGTTCCAACCCCTCATTAGCATCATCATTGTTATTATTATAATCATTACAATAATTACTATTATATTCACAACATTAACAATAATGGTACCTTGTAGCTGTAATTTTTACCTTTTCAATGTGTTTTCATATCCATTATCTAATTTTATCCTCACCTTAAGAGACAGAGAAGGCAAGTTTTATTTGTCTGACTTTAAAGATAAGAATATTAGTCACAAAGGATAAACAAAATGTGGTCTCTCCATACAGTGGTATGTTATTCAGCAATAAAAGAATGAAATACTGATACATGCTACAACATGGATAAACCTTGAAAACATCATGCTAAATGAAAGAGGCCTCTAACAAAGGACCACTTATTGTATGACTCCATTTATATGAAATGTCCAGAAAAGGCAAATCTATAGATACCTAAAATAGATTTGTGATTGCCTAGGTTCTGGAGAGGTTGAGGAGAAATGGGGAGTGACAGCTAATTTTTACAGGGTTTCATTTAGGATTAATGAAAATGGTCTAAAATTAGATTATGGTGACGGTTGCATCTCTGGGTAAATTTTCTAAAAATCATGGAATTGTACACCTAAAATGAGTGATCTCTATGGAATGCAAATTCTACCTTAATAAATTCATTTTGAAAAAGAGAACATTGGTTACAGTGATTTTAAAGACAACCCTATGATCATGTAGCTAACCAGCTATAAACTAGGACAACTCAAACAATAATAGCTACTTTTTTGAGTGCTACTGTGTGTCATGCAGAATACTAAGCACTTCATATCCATTTTCTTATTTAATCTTCAGTGTTGCTATTCCCAAATCACAGATGAAAAAATGAGGTTCAGGGAATTTAAATGGTTTTCCCAAGGTCACACAAGATAATAGGTGGCAGACAGTGGATTTGACACTAGGTTTGTTGGACTCCAAAGACTTCTCATCCCATTATAACCTCCTGCTTCTATGACTAGAACCCAATACCTCTGATTCTTCACCCAGGGATCTTTCCAAACTTTCCAAATGTTCTCAATTTAAAACCTCATGGGAAGCAATGTTTATAAATTTTTGATCTTTCATTCAACCTCTTCTAAAGATGAACAGGTGAAGGGACTTCTTACCCCCATCTCTATATATATTGATTAGTTCCAAAGGACAAAATAGGATAGAAAAGACCCATTTACTCTTCCTTCCTCATCCCAGTGCTCTTGTACATCTGCCTCTGTGATAGTGGGAAAATTGTTCACATTTCTCAACACCATCTCAGATTTCCTTAACTGAATGGGCAGTACTCAATACAAGGAGGGCATCAAGGCCTACCGAGACTTGGGGTTATAGATGAGAAATGAACAAATGCAACTAAGCCCAGTTATACTCTACCTAGTCTGGAAATTCACCAGGAAGTACCACTGCTCCCAGGAGTTGTAGATGAGAGGAGTATATTCTGGCAGGACTCAAGGGAAAGGAAAGCTGTAGTCTTTTCAAAATTACATTTATTAGTTGTACTGAACTGTGTCGATCACCACACACACTCTCAACACGCGCACACACACACACACACACACACACACAAATCCAGGGAGAAAAATCAAAATTAAGATCAAGGGCTTGTCCTTGAGCAGGAGATAGTAAAAATGAATTTGGTGGGGAAATCTGTGCATGAAACCTCTCATATCAGGGACAGGAACATTCTAATCCTTGTTTCTAATACAATGTTGCTTGGTTCAAAATTCTGCCCTACATACCTTGTAGCCTTCAGAAGATCACAGCTGATAAAAATAAGGACATGGTGACTCAAAGTGCTTTTTTCCTTTTTTTGAAAGTTATTATAGAAAAACCCCTCAAATTCAATTGAGATATGGATTTTACAATGACAAAAGAAACACACCCAATTGATTACTTTGTTGGACAGCTCCCTCAACCTAGCATCAGGCCCTTGAAGTTTACCCTGACTTTCCTTTATTTTAAGATATATGCTAGGATAGGTCAGGAAAGGGCTAGAATTAACCTCTTCCTGGCCATCCAACACATGATCAAATAACCTAAGCCTCCCTGGCATTGCCTTTTAAGGTCAGTTATGCAGAAAAACCTTGGCCTTGAGCCCTGAGACCTAGATCCAGCAATCATATGGACATTGTCTCTTATAAGTAACTGGCCCTAATCACTTGGCCCAACTTGGGAAGTAGCAGCTACTTGAGAGAACTGTGGTCTTGTACAAGGGCAGCCCTGCCTGCTCCTTTGTCTAGGAACATAAGAAACCTAGAAGCAGACACTTCCACACAAGTTATTTGATATACTATATCTCCTTTGTTGTTGGCCATTTCATAATTTGGTTTCCCTAGATAACTGCCTGCTCTAAACTCATCTTTGCTCAGGGAATAGAGGGAGTGGTGAGGAAAGGCTGGAGAGTAGGGGAGGGGGGTGGGGTGAATATTTTCATTATCACCATTCCTTTAGGCTGTATTTAAAAGCATTGTGTCAAGTTAAACTGATCATATATAACCACAGTTTAAAAGCAGGGGTAGGAGGCATCCTCAATATAATTGATTGTACATGGTAGAATATTAAGAAAGTATCCCTCAAGATCTATTTTCCAGATAATCAAGAAGAAGACTTTAAGGCTGAGAAACTTTTGGCAAGAGCTTGGATTTTCCCTATTTGCTGGTGAGTACAAAGGTTGTCATATTTTCAGCAATCTAGTTAGAAAATAAAGTCACAAAACCACAATCTACAGAGGATTTAAAGGATTTATATATAGTGAGTCAGTTCCTATTCTAATAAGAATAGTCTTTATTAAAATAGCAGACATACCTACAGCTTTCTTTGGCCTTTCTCCCGATGACCTCAGCCTGAGGGACACACCCTGAAGTGGGCTTTTTAGACGCAACAGCTGAGGAGTGGACAATTACTTAAAAGTCTAATCATCTGTGAATATGTCCAGGAAGTCTTGCTTTTAGGGTGCATATTCCAATGAGTTACAATTCCCAGAATAGTCTCAGCAGTTCAAAGGAAATTTGGGCATAATTTCTTCCCTCTGCTAACCCAACCAACCTTCCTTCCTCATAACACCTCTAATTATTTTGTGGTCTGCCTCAATAATGCTACTCAGGGTTAATTATGAACAAGACGTAGAGTAAATAACACATTTCAAATTTTTCTTTGTATACTCTAGCAGATAAGCACAATGCAGTATCACTCAACCCCAGAAGAAACTGAGGGTATAGAGGGTGATGTCTGATAGTGCTGTTGATACCTGAAGAATGAGAAGTCTGAGCCTCAACTCAGTTTTTTTGACAAACGTATTTCCTAATTTCTTTTGGTATAATCCAAGAAATGCAACTATAAACAATGGTGCCACCTCCCACCAAGGACCACCACCCTCCCCTTGAATTACCTTCCTCCAGTTCATCCATGCTTCCAATCTTTCTGGATCCATCAATAGTGTAAATGTATCGCACTCCTTGAGGCAGGTTAATGTTGTCAGACAGAGATCGAGTCAGGTCAGCCAGCAAGGCGTCGAAGCTGCGAAAACGGTCAGAGGACACAGCGTACACAATCCCCTTGAAGTAACGGTCCCCATTGCGGTAGAAACGTACCTTCTTGGCTTTCTTTTCATTACTCAGTGCCTGCAAGGTTCTGGTTCGGTAGAAGCTACAGTGGGCACTGTGAGTGGGGCTAGGCAGTCCATTCATCCGTGTGCCTCGCATGTTCCTGGATGTCTTATCTCTTTCGTCAAAGTGTCCAAAATCAAGTTCCATATTTTGGTGGAATCTCAGAGACCTGAGGGTTGGAGAAAGGGTGGGGGTGAGGGGGGTGAGGGGTAAAGAGAGGGGAAAAAAAGGGAATGAGAAGAATAAAAAGGAACAGAGTTTAAATATTAGCCAGATCCAGATCTGCAATCTGCTGCTTGTGAGAAGAACTGGTTGAGAAAGCCTGTGACCCATCTGCTACTTACCGCTGACCTGCAGGAATATGGATCTTAATAGAGAAGAAGGAGGGGCTAGGCGGTGTTGGTGGTTGTGGGGGTTGGGATGAGAGATACGGAGGGAGGCACTTCTGGCACTGTTCCGAGAAGAGTGGGGGAGGGATTTTGAAATAGCTTAATATCCTAGGACTTACTGACAGTGGCTCCTATCACAATGTAACTTCGGGCTAAATACATTTAAACTGGCATCTGTTTCCTCACACATGCCCACATGACTAACAGTTGTAAATGAATCCATAGCCTGACAAAATTCCCTTTGAAGAGAACAGAAGGAGATAGCCAAGGTTAGCATCTCCAGCTTAGGAAGCAGTCTTTGCATCTCAGTACAATGAGTAAGAAGGAGAGTGTTTTAATTTTATTCCAAACCCTCTTTTCCTGTGGTAATGTGTGCATCCCCTCCCCCCAGAATAAACTAGGATTCTCATTTAAAGGGACAGCCTCTAGGGACTAGCCAGAGTCTTTGTGCTATTCATCAAACCCTTTCCCCACCAAGCTGGTGCAGCTATTCAACATTCATAAGAAATTAGTTGGGAGGAAAAAGGATTAGAAAAATCAGTTATTTAACAAGTTATTAGCTCGGCTTTCCCCTGCACCATTTAGTCACAAAAATCATTTTTTTCTCTCTTTTTTTTAAAGGTGCCCCATCCCCTCCCCACTGCTGCAGCCTAACCTCTTAATGGAATAATTTAATTGTTGAAAGATTCCCAAATGAGTCCCTGAACAACATATGGGACCGTTAGAAGCAAGCACACCTTTCATTGTTCTGGGTTTCCACCCTGATTGAAGGGACATTTTGCCCTCACAGCAGGCAATTCATCCCAAACAAGTCTATTGCCCGGGTGCATTCACTGAGGCAAAAAAAGATGGTCATCTGTCAAGCTTTGCTTTCACCTCTCCTGCTGAACCAAAAACAAAAAAACAAAAACAAACGAACAAAAAAACAATTCAAAACACGAATCCAAATATAACCTAAGCTCCCAAACACTAGCAAAGGTAATGACATCCTAGGAACCAAATTATTAACATGCATCTCATAGATGGGGATAAAAGGACTCACAAAGCAAGCAGGACTTGACTGCTACATACTGCCCCATTGAGGTATTTGCAAGGGATCAAGAGGACAGGAGATAAAAGGGGACTGACAGGTGTTTAGTAGGTTTGCCAGGCTCGGTCCCCCTTTTCTTCCAATGTCACGGTGACCTGTGCTGAGCTCAGCATTGTCTCTGTCAGACAACCTGCATTGATAAGAGACCCCACCTCCTCAAGACAAGGAGCAAGAATTTCCCCAGTCGTGGCAGTACCATTTGCTTTGATATAGGATCGGGTGGCATTATTCTAAATAAGCATCACATTGAAAACAAAGAAACATTAAACTCACTTTTCCAAAGGCAAATCCCAGGTAGAGACTTAGGAAAAAATCCGATAGAATAAAGCAACAAGGAGAAGGAGGGAGAGGGAGAGAGAGGAGGAGGAAGAGGAGGAGGAGGAGGAGAGAAGAAAGCTTTGCCTTCTTGTGCTTTTCTTGTTTGACATCTATTACATTCTGCCTGAAAATCTCTTGAAAGCCCCACTCACCGGTTTTCTGCTGGTTGGGTGGAGATGCCGAGAGAAAGAAAACCAATCTCTCTATGCCTTTGTTGTCTGAGCTCCAAGCAAGAAATTCCTGCCAGGGTGGATAGATGCCTTCTAGGTCCTAGTGCCTTGTCCAGCTTCTCCTCTGTAACTCAGGCTTAGTGAATCCCCCCAACCTCCTATGATTAATTACATGTGTTTTTTTTTTCAATTCACAGGCTCCATTAACAGTTAGAAAGGTTTCATTTATAACAAACAGGAAATTGCAGGGTAGAATAAAGATTGCACGGAATCTTTCAGAATGCTCTAATGAGCAATGTGTGTGTGCTGTCTTTTTCTTTTAGGGAATTGGAACTTTTACTTGGTCAAACCCTTAGCCTAATCTGCATGGGGGCCAGACTCAGATAGCCAAACCAGGCTTCTGAGAAATCATAGCTCTCTTCCGATCACTCCCTTGAGAGAAAACAATCAAATCTGCTAAAATTTTAAGACATATTAGTTCATGCATCCTACAACTTGTTTTTTTTATATTCAATTTTATTGAGATATATTCACATACCATACAATCATCCAAAGTGTACAATCAATTGTTCACATTACCATCATATAGTTGTTCATTTATCACCCCCATCTATTTTTTTGAACATTTTCCTTGTGCCGGAAAAAGTGAAGATAAGAATAGGAAAAAATAAGAGTAAAAAAAGAACACCCACATTGTCCCCCCCCGCCCTATTTTTCCTTTAGTTTTTTGTCCCCATTTTTCTACTCATCCATCCATACACTAGATTAAGGGGAGTGTGATCCACAAGGCTTTCCCAGTCACATTGTCACCCCTTGTAAGCTACATTGTTATACATACATCTTCAAGAGTCAAGGCTACCGGGCTACAGTTTGTTAGTTTCAGGTATTTACTTCTAGTTATTCCAATTCATTAAAAACTAAAAAGGGTTATCTATATAGTGCATAAGAATGTCCACCAGAGTGACCTCTTGACTACATTTGAAATCTCTCAGCCACTGAAGCTTTATTTCATTTCATTTCACATCCCCCTTTTTGGTCAAGAAGATGTTCTCAATCCCACAATGCCAGGTCCAGATTCATCCCCAGGAGTCATATCCTGCTACAACTTGTTTTTGAAATGAAGGTTTAGTGTAGTAGACTAGAGGGGAAGAAGAAAAGGAAGAGGGAAGGAAAATAGTTCTGGAATTTCATGCAGGATGGGATTGAAAAAGGACTGATCCCAAATACTTTTTAGATTGGCGTAAACATTTAATTAATTGGATAAATGGTGATTAGTTTTAGTTTAAGAGTTCAAATCCAATTTGAAGAGGGGATGATGGCTACAAGGAAAATATTAACAGATCTCTCCTCAAACTGCCTACTTGTCAGTAAGGATTCTTAATATCATTTGTGTAATAAAGGGCATGGAAGCATCCAAACAGAACTCATTTGATCTGATCAAATTATAGAACTAAAGAAGAGAAAGGTGAAAGTAAAGGGGGAGCTGACGTTACAATTGAGGCTATGTGAATTAATAGGTAGCAGCTTTGAACTACCATGGTTCCATTTTTGTTTGACTTCCAGGAAGCTCAGGGCTAACAGCATGTTCAATAATTATCTTACATCTGATAAGAACAACTAGCTGTTGGTCTCATATTTAAATACTTTCTGTACTTGTGTTTTAATGTAAACTGCCACAAAGTGGAATAAAAATTAGTCTTCCTTCTCTGGAAAGTCATGGCTAAGCCATATATGTTAATGGAGTGGACAGCCTCAAGTGAGCAATATGCCCAGCCAAATACTCTATTCAGAATCAACAAAAATTGGAAGCAGCCAAATGTCATTCAATAGCTCAAATTAATGGATAAACTACCCACTGTACATCCATACAATAGACTACTAATCAGCAATAACATTTCTGAATTTTTGATACATACAGCAACATGGATGAATCTTAAAAGCCTTATACTGAGGAAAAGAAGTCAGTCTCAATAGATTATATAGTGCATGATTCCGTTTATATGACATTCTGGAAAAGACAAAACAATAGAGACAAAGAGCACATCAGTGTTTTCCAGATGTTAGGCAGGGAAAAGTGTGATTACAAAGGGTTAGCACAAGGGAAGTTCTGTATAATTTTGAATATGGTGGTAACTCAAACTTTACATCAAAGAATTCAATTTTACTGCATAGTAACTTTTAAAATACGACAAAATATTATGATTGGGTAGAACTGGGTGGTGAGTACATGAGTGTTCCATCTGGTTTTCTCTCTACATTTTTAAAAGTTTTTTAATTTGAAATAATTCTAGATTCATAAGAAGTTGCAAAATTGTAGAGAGGTCCTGTGTACCCTTCACCCAGTTTTTCTTCCAATGGTTACATTTTACTTAATTATTGTACGGTATCAAAATCAGGAATTTGACATTGGTACAATGTATATAACTATATCATGTTTAACCACCACCGTAATCATGATGTAGAGTTATTCCATCACTATAAGGATCACTCATAGTCACATTCATTGCCCCAAGCCCCCATCATTCCTAACCCCTGGCCACCAGTAATCTGTTTCTCATCAATATAATATTTTCATTTTGAGAAAGCTATGTAAATAGAACTATACAATTTATAAGCTTTTCATATTAGCATTTTTTTTCACTCAGCACAATGTTCTTGAGATCCATCCACGTTGTTGTGTGTATCAAAAGTCTGTATTTTTTTTGTTTGTTTTACTTTTTTTCTAAGGCTAAATAGGAGTTAGCCATGATCAGAGAAGTTGCAGCATGAGCAAAACTACAGAAGTAATACACATGCTGTGTGCTGAGAGATGCAGGGCAAAAAATACAATGTAGGTTGTGACAATAGATGAAGTTTTCCCAAGTGCAGTAGCAATCATGAAGTACCTGTATACCTTATTAAAGAGCATGACCCCTGTGCCAGTTTAAAGCTATTATGGACCCCAGAAGAGCCATGATCATTTAATCCAATCTTGTGGGGTGGGACCTTCGTTTTTTAAATTTATGAATCGTCGTTTTATTCTCCTGAGATATTATGCATGATCCATGATAAAACATACAGGTAATACAAAGTCCAAAGGTTTGTCATGTCATATTTATGAAATAAACACATGAAAAGTAAATTACAGGACAACATTGTAGGGAGAAATCATGGTTTCATTTATTTTCATAAAAGACAGGTTACCAGTGTGTGATGTAAAAGCTTAAAAATCACCACCAAATTGTGCTAAGGATATTGCAAGAGATTATGCAGAGAGAAGTCTGTGCTAATTCATCTTCTTACTCAGTATTGGTTGGTAGGGGGGAAAAACACCAATATTATTTCTTTAAATAGTTTGCTTATACTCAGGCAAAATACATTTGAAAAATTGAACAAGTAGACATCTGTGGGGTGGGACCTTTTTTTTTAAATTCCATTTTTTTGACATATATTCACATACCATACATACCATGCAGTCATACAAAGTGTACAATCAGTTGTTCACAGTACCATTATATAGTTGTGTGTTCATAACCAAAATTAATTTTTGAACATTTTCATTACTGCATACACAAAAAATAATAAGAATAAAAATTAAAGTAAAAAAGAACAATTAAAATAAAAAAGAACACTAGGTGCCTTTTTTTTTTTTGCCCCCATTTTTCTACTCATCCATCCATACACTGGACAAAGGGGAGTGTGGTCCATTTGGCTTTCCCAATCACATTGTCACCCCTCATAAACTACATTTTTATACAATCGTCTTCAAGATTCATGGGTTCTGGGTTGTAGTTTGATAGTTTCAGGTATTTACTGCTAGCTATTCCAATCCATTAGAACCTAAAAAGGGTTATCTATATTGTGCTTAAGAGTACCCACCAGAGTGACCTCTCAGCTCCTTTTGGAATCTCTCTGCCACTGAAGCTTATTTCATTTCCTTTCACATCCCCATTTTGGTCAAGAAGATGTTCTCCATCCAATGATGCCGGGTCTGGATTCCTCCCTGGGAGTCATATTCCACATTGCCAGGGAGATTCACTCCCCTGGGTGTCAGATCCCCTGTAGGGGGGACGGCAGTGATTTCACCTGCCAAGTTGGCTTACCTAGAGAGAGGGGTGGGTGGGACCTTTTGATTGAATGTTTCCATGGAGGTGTGACCCACCCAACTGTGGGTGAGACCTTTTGATTAAATTATTCCCATGGAGATGTGGCCCTGCCCATTCAGGGTGGGTCTTAATTAGATCACTAGAGTCCTTTAAGAGAACTCACAGAAACAAGGAGCTCAGAGAAGTTGAGAGAGATATTTTGGAGAGAAGCTAAAATATGTAATCCAGAATTTGCCCCCAGGAGAAGCTAAGAGCTAACACAGACACATACACTTGGAGATGCAGACAGAAAGACATTTAGAGATGCTAAGCTAAGAGATGAAGCCCAGAGTTTGCCCCAAAGAAGCTAAGAGAGGACTGCCAGATGCTTAGATGCACAGGAGCTGAAGAAGCTAAGAGAGACAGAAGCCCAGAGACATTTTGGAGAAAGCCATTTTGAAACCAGAATCTGGGAGCAAAGGACCAGCAGACACCAGCCACGTGCCTTCCCAGCTGACAGAATGGGAAACTATGGAAGGTTTTTAAGTGGGGAAGTAATTGGTCAGACTTGTGCTTTAGCGGAGAGAGTATAGGCAAAGAGACCAGTTAGGAAACCATGTGAGAAGCTAATTGTTTTTTAAATATGCCAGAACATCAAACATAAAGGTAGGTAAACAAAGATTAAAGGACAAGCAGGAAGGTCTGTGACCAGGAGGATAGAAAGCACTATGAATGCCATGTGAAGCAGGAATGGAGGAGAAAGTATCAAGGCTAAAGCCAAGAATGACAAGTGTAGGTTTGACGGTACTGTTTATATGGGCTAGAGTATGGTGTAGGGATAGTCATGGCAATATAAACTTTCAGGGATGAGAAGATGAAGATACATTCCTACCACTAGATTATGGACACCTTGAAGACTGAGTGTATATCTTATTTATCTCCGATGTACCACATGTCTTAGTCTATTACCTGGAACATAATTGATCCACCATAAAATTTGGAATAAATCAAGTTGTGGATGTGGATAGTAAAAATGGGAGTGATGGAGAATGCAAAACACGAATATGGGCATTTTGTAGTTGCATCAAAGTACTCTAGTATTTAGAGAAATGCCTAGGTCTCAAGCATTGAGTAATGGTCATGTACTGTCAGAAGATAAAGAGAAGAGAAACTCAGGTATAAAATCATAGCAGGTTGATTGAGCACATTCTGCCTCTTCTTGCTGGATAGGAACAGGCCTACCACTAAAAAGTTAGGTATCTCCTGAGAGGAAATAACACCCAAATGGTCAGCTGACTCTGGTACATTCTCCTTTCTAATCTCTATACTCCTGCCCAATGCTATGGCCATAAGCAGACATTGGGCTGACAACACTGTTTATGCACATAATCTCCCATTTGGAAATGCCAACTACTAATGCATATAAGACCCGGAAGAGGCTTGAAGTTTTGAAAGGCAAATTTTATTTTTGATACTAAGGTAAACCAAACAGGATACCCAACTAAATCTAAGCTTTTATATTGGTCTTGATGCTAGAGAAAGGTGATCTACTCTCATTCCAAAAGAAGTTTGTGTTAGCACAACTTTCAGAACCAATGGAATTCACAGTCCTTTGGCCATCCACTTACTTTCCAGTTGGGTCCCAGGTGACGTTCTTGAGTTCTGCATTGGTTTCTCTTTCTTGCAGGAGGGAACTGCTTCCCTAGATGAGCCCTAAATAATTCCTCTCATGGATGTAAATCCATGATATAACTCAGAGTCCCTCCTTTATGCCATTTGAATGTTTTGAAAGCCTTCAGGTCTTGACTTCCTGGTTCTATGTCTTACTACCTGTGTAACCTGGAACAAGTCACTTAATCTATGTAAGCCTCAGATTCATCAGGTATTAGATGGGACTAATAATAGTACTACCTCACAAGGGTTGTTGTGAAGATTAAATGAATTAATGTCCACAAACTTTTTCCCTGTTTTTCTTTATTAGAGAAGTTGTGGTTTTACAGAACAATCATGCATAAAATATGAGATTCCCTGACATCACTCCACCACCAACACATTGTATTGGTTTGGAGCATTTGTTTCAATTGATGATAGCACATTTTTATAATTGTATTATTAACTGTAGTCCATAGTTCAACTTAGGGCTCACTGTTTGTGTAGTGTAGTTCCATGGATTTTGTAAAAATTTTTATTCCATTACCCTATTTACAATCTAACACTGCCTGTTTTAAACATATTCAGGTATATATTTCATGGCTGTTAATTGAGTTCACAATGTTGTGCTACCATCACCACCATCCATTACCAAAACATTCCAATCATTCCAAGTAGGAACCCTGTACATTTTAAACCTTAACTTCTGATTCCCTATCCCCACCCTGTCCCCTGGTAACCTATATTATAGATTCTGACTCTATGAATTTGCTTATTCTAGTTGTCTTAATCCAGTGAGATCCTGCAATATTTGTCCTTTTGTGTCTGGTTTATTTCACTCAACATGATGTCTTCAATGTTCATCCAAGTTGTCACCTTATCAGGATGTCATTACTTTTTACAGATGAATAATATTCCATTGTATTTATATACCACATTTTTTTAATCCATCCATTTGTTGATGGACACTTGCGTTGCTTCCATCTTTTGGCCACTGTGAATAAAGCTGCCATGAACATTGGTGTGCAAATATCTCTTTGAGTGCCTGTTTTCAATTATTTTGGGTTATATACCTAGTAGAGGGATTTCCAGGTCATATGGTAGTTCTATACTTAGCTTTCTGAGGAGCCACCAAATGGTCTTCCACAGCGGCTGCACCATTTTACATCGCCACCAGCATTGAATGAATTCCTATTTCTCTGCATCCTCTCTAACACTTGTTATTTTCCATTTTCTTAACAGCAGTTATTCTAATGGGTGTGAAATGGTATCTCATTGTGGTTTTGATTTGCATTTCCCTGATGGCTTATGATGTTGAACATTTTCTCCTTTGCTTTTTGGCTGGCTTGTATATCCCTTTTGGAGAGATGTCTATTGAAGTCTTTTGTATATTTTTAAATTGGGTTGTTGGTCTCTTTGTTGTTAAGTTGAAAGATTTCTTTTTATATTCGGAATATTAAACCTTTATCAGATATGTGGTTTCCAAATATGTTCTCCCATTGTATAGGTTGTCATTCTAATTTCATGATAAAGCCCTTTGAGGCACAAAAGTTTTTAATTTTGATGTGGTTCAAAGCACCCTGAGGAGACAATCAGGAAGGGTGCCAAGAGCTTCTCCAATAGCTCTTCAAAGCTGAGTATTTCTGGTCTGCCCAGCAAATGCAGCCCTTTAGCTACCTGTCCTCCATAGCCCTGAGGAAGCACATCAACTTTAGATCTCCACTGCCACCATCCTTGTCCAGGGTGGGTTGAAACAATGGTTGCTGCTTTCATTGTCAATACAAGTTGAAACAACGTCTGTCCTCAGAGCTGAGCCTCTAGTGATCAGAATTCAGTAATCAAAAGCTATGAGCAGTGATCAGCCATGCCCACCCTGGTTTTGGGAAGGGGACTTTAATGTTCCTTTCTGTCACCAGCAGGCTAGCCAGGGGCTGGACCCCGCAGTGTCCTGCTACAAGTGTGGGGGACAGTCACTGGTAGCTGCAGCAGAGAAAGAATTTACTGTTCTTCAGCCTCTCCCTCCCACTATCCATGGATGTTCACATCTCTGGAATTCCAAAATCTTTGTTTCAGACTGAGTCCTGGGTCTCCCTAGTCTGCCATCTTCCCACAATCCTCATCTGCAAACTTTTTAGAGAAATGCCTTTTTCTGGTGTTCTTTTTGTTGTTGCTGACTGAGAACACACTCATCATCATGGAAGTTAAGAATCACTCCACTCTCCAAAAACCTAGGGTTCTCTAGGGAAACAGAATCAATGAGAGATATCTATGAATATAAGGTTTATAAAAGTGTCTCACACAACTGTGGGTGTGCACGAGTCCAAATTCTGTAGGGCAGGCAGCAAACTGGCAACTCCAATGAAGGTGTTCGATGAACTTCTCAGGAAATGAACTGGCAACTTTGATGAACTCCTCAGGAAACACTTCACTGGTCAGCCAAAGAGGAAATGAAAGTCCTCTGTCTGTCTCACTTAAAAGTCTTCAACTGATTGTGTTAAATCCAGCTGACTGTATTCTCTCATTGTGGAAGACACACCCTTCATTGACATCATCAGTCACAGCTGCTGCCAATTGACTAGTGATTTAATAAACCAGCCTGTTGGTTTATTAACCAGCCACAAACATCCTTGCAGCAATGGATAGGCCAGTGCTTGCTTGACCAGACAGCTGGGCACCATCACCTGGCTAAGTTGACACATGAACCTAACATCACAGTCCACCCCTTGTCAATTTGGAAGTTATAAACATCATCTAAAACCATACTTTATCTCTAAATAGAGAACAATAAAAGACATATATTTCATCTAACAATACTCTGCTGTGCAGAGTACAACCAGAAACATACTAAATCTCTCCAGAATAGGGTGCAAGTCCTTGGGTGACATTAACTCTTAAATTTGATTTCCTTTAGCTTAAATACAGAAAAATGAACAACACAGCTTATGTCATATGATAAGGGGATGAGACAGAGAAGAAAGCAAAAATATTTTCTTTACAGACAAATACAAACATACTCATAACAAAACAAGGAGGAAATATTCATGCCATCATAGTCCTCGTTTCTATAACTTGTCACATGGCCATAGTTCATATTTATCACTACCTTCTTCCACTACCCATTCCATGTTCCCTTTACCCTCAGCAAGCACTTCAGCTGGCCATGGTTCTTTGCCTGGTGGGGTGACCCAAACCTTCATTCCTGAAGTTTCTTGGCCATTGGTAGTCCTGCCTGGATTGGGTTGTTGCAGTTTTCCATTGACTAATCACAGGGAATGGTAGTACTAAGAGATGCCCTAGGGGATCTCCTGTATTCCAGGAAAACTCTTCTTTACTTCCATTGTGTAGTTGCAGTGCTATTTCCCTTTGATAGTCAGGATCAATCATCCCAGCCAGTACAGTAATCCCCTTCTTTGCCTATTGATTCAGAGGCATAAGAAGCCCAAAGTGGCCAGGTGGCCATCTTAACTTTCAGTTCAATGGGATTATTGTTGTGTTTCCTGGTGGAAGCACTCCTCCTTTTGGAACCAAGACCTGTAGACCAGCAGAGCTTAAGCTTGCAGGGACAGGAAGCAAAAGTTTTCCTAGTGGATCACTAGGGATGACAGTGAATGGTGCCATTCCCATTTCTACTCCTTGATTCCTGGACCCCTGAATCCTGGCTATGGGAAAAACAGCACCATAGAGTGGATGCTGATTCAGAGCATACACAGCCTCCTGGAGAACACTGCCCCAGCCCTGCAAGGTATTGACACCTAGTTGGCACCGTAATTGAGTCTTCAACAGGCCATTTCCCCATTCTATCAACGCAGCTGCCTCTAGATGATGGGGAACATGGTAAGACCAGAGAATTCCATGAGCATGTGCCCATCCCCTCACTTCATTTGCTGTGAAGTGGGTTCCTTGGTCCGAAGCAATGCTGTGTGGAATACCATGATGGTGGATAAGGCATTCTGTAAGTCCATGGATGGTAGTTTCAGCGAAAGCATTTCATGCAGGGAAGGCAAACCCATATCCAGAGTATGCATCTATTCCAGTAAGAACAAATCACTGCCTCTTCCATGATGGAAGTGGTCTAACGCAGTCAACCTGCCACCAGGTAGCAGGCTGATCACCCCAAGGAATGATGCCATATTGGGGACTGAGAGTGGGTCTCTGCTGCTGGCAGATTGGACACTCAGCAGTGGCTGTGGCCAGGTCAGCCTTGGTGAGTGAAGGTCCATGTTGCTGAGCCCATGCATAACCTCCATCCCTACCACCATGACCACTTTGTTCATGAGCCCATTGGGCAATGACAGGAGTTACTGGGAAAAGAGGCTGATTGGTATCCACCAAATGGGTCATTTTATCCACTTGGTTATTAAAATCTTCTTCTGCTGAAGTCACCCTCTGGTGAGCATTCACATGGGACACAAATATCTTCATGTTTTTTGCCCACTCAGAAAGGTCTATCCACATGCCGCTTCCCCAGACTTCTTTGTCACCAGTCTTCAATCATGTTTCTTCTGAGTCCCTGACCATCCATCCAAACCGTTAGCAACAGCCCATGATTCAGTATACAAATGCACCTCTGGCCAGGTCTCCTTACAAGCAAAGTGAACGACCAGATGCACTGCTCAAAGTTCTGCTCACTGGGAGGATTTCCCTTCACCACTGTCCTTCAGGGACATCCCAGGAAGGGGCTGCAGTGCTGCAGCTCTGCACTTTCGGGTGGTGCCTGCATATTGTGCAGAACCATCTGTAAACCAGGCCTGAGTTTTCTCTTTCTCAGTTAACTGATTGTGAGGAACTCCCCAAGATGCCATAGCTGTGGGCTCGGAAAGAGAAGGTAAGGTGGAAGGAGTGCGGGCCATGGGAATTTGGGCCACTTCCTCATGTAACTTACTTGTGCCTTCAGGACCCGCTCGAGCTTTATCTCATATATACCATTTCCATTTTATGATGGAGTGCTGCTGTGCATGCCCAACTTTATGGCTTGGCGGGTCAGATGACACCCAGCTCATGATAGGTAACTCAGTTCTCATGGTAAATTGGTGGCCCATGGTTAAGCGTTCTGTCTCTACTAAGGCCCAGTAGCAGGCCGACAGCTGTTTCTCAAATGGAGAGTAGTTATCTGCAGAGGATGTGTGCCAGTTTGATGTATTATGTCCCACAAAATGCCATTATCTTTGATGCAATCTTGTGTGGGCAGACATATTAGTGTTGATTAGATTTTGGAATCCTTTGGATGTTTCCATGGAGATGTGATTACATCAACTGTGGACAAGACCTTTGGTTGGATAATTTCCATGGAGGTGTTGCCCCACCCATTCAGGTGGGTCTGAATTAAATTACTGGAGCACTATATAAGCTCAGACAGAAGAAGCATGCTTGCTACAGCCAAGAGGGACACCTTGAAGAATGCACAGGAACTGCAGATGAGAGACAGTTTGAAGATGGCCGTTGAAAGCAGACTTGCTCCAGAGAAGCTAAGAGAAGAAAAATGCCCCCAAAACAACTAAGAGTGACATTTTTGAGGAACTGCAGCCTAGAGAGGAATGTTCTGGGAGAAAGCCATTTTGAAACCAGAACTTTGGAGCAGATGGCAGCCACATGCCTTCCCAGATAACAGAGGTTTTCCAGACACCATTGGCTATCCTCCAGTATAGTTACCTGATTGTTGATGTGTTACCTTGGACACGTTATGGCCTTAAGACTGTAACTGTGTAACAAATAAACCCTCCTTTATAAAAGCCAATCCATTTCTGGTGTTTTGCATTCCAGCAGCATTTGCAAACTAGAACAGGATGATAAAGCTTTGCTCCAAAATCCTAAGGGCCTGCATTGTGATTCTCCTATATGAGCCTGCCAAAGGCTCCAAACAGCATCTTTATTTGCCACTGACACTTCCAGCACCATTGGGTCAGCTGGATCATATAGTCCAAGCAGCAGAGCAGCTTACACAGAAGCTTGGACCTGTCACAGAGCCTTATCTTGTTCCGGTCCCCACTCAAAACTAGAAGCTTTTCTAGTCACTCGGTAAATGGGCCAAGGCAGCACACCCAAATGAAAAATATGTTGTCTCCAAAATACAAAGAGGCCAACTAAGAATTGTGCCTCTTTTTTGGTCATAGGAAGGACCAGATGCAACAGCTTATCCTTCACCTTAGAAGGGATATCTCAACAGGCCCCACACCACTGGACACATAGAAATTTTATTGAGGTGTTGAATTTGTCTCCCATCCTCTGCCATGCAAATACCTTACCAACAAATCTAGAGGAGTTGCTACTTCTTGCTCAATAGGTCTAATCAACATGGTATCATGAATATAATGGACCAGTGTGATGTCTTGTGGGAGGGAGAAACAATCAAGATCCCTGCAGACAATATTATGGCATAGGGCTGGAGAGTTGATATAACCCTGAGGTAGCACAGTGAGTGTAAACTGCTGGCCTTGCCAGCTGAGTGCAAACTGTTTCTGGTGGTCCTTACTAAAAGCAATTGAGAAAAAAGCATTTGCCAGATCAATAGCTGCATACCAGGTACCAGGGGATGTGTTGATTTGCTAAAGCAATGATATCACATCTGGAATAGCAGCTGCAATTGGAGTCACCACCTGGTTAAGCTTAAAATAATCCACTGATCCTCCAAGACCCATCTGTTTTCTGCACAGGCCAAATAGAGTTGAATGGGGATGTGGGGGGAATCACCACCCCTGCATCCTTCAAGTCCTTAAGAGTGGCATTAATCTGCAATCCCTCCAGGAATCCAGTATTGCTTCTGGTTTACTATTTTGCTAGGCAGGGGCAGTTCTAGTGGCTTCCACTTGGCCTTTCCCACCATAATAGCCCTCACTCCATAAGTCAGGGAACCAATGTGAGGATTTTGCCAGTTGCTGAGTATGTCTATTCCAATCATGCATTCTGGCACTGGGGAAATAACCACAGAATGGGTCCGGGGACCCATTGGACCCATTGTGAGATGGATCTGAGCTAAAACTCCATGATCACCTGACCTCCATAAGCCCCAACTCTGACTCCTGGACCAGAGTGATGTTTTGGGTCTCCTGGAATTAATGTCACTTCTGAACCAGTGTTTAATAATCCATGAAATATCTGATCATTTCCTTTTCCCCAATGAACAGTTACCCTGGTAAAAGGCCTTAGGTCCCCCAGGGGAAGGCTGGGAGGAAGATTAACAGTATAAATTTTTGGCAGTGTAACAGGGTCCTTCCCCAAGGGTACCCAGCATTCCCCTCATTCAAGGGGTTCTGGATCTGTAAACTGTCCCAAGTCTGGGAATTGATTAAGGGGCCATGACTCTCTGTTTTTGTAATTCAAGGGAGACTTTTGTTCACTTGACCTAGAATTCTTCTATTTATATAGTTCAAACAAGAATTTAGTCAATTGCCCATCTATTTTACTACTTGATACTCCATGATCTGCTAGCCAATGCCATAAGTCTCTGCGAGTCAGATTATTTTGATTGCTGCTTTGAGCCTGTTTTCCATTATGGTAGCCACACTCACCTTGTCTGTGGTGATTAACTGCAGCCACTTGGCTTCTGCCAACTCGGGATCCAATTATCATCATTGTGTTTAAGGATTCCAGCTCAGTGACAGCAGTTCCTACAGTAATATCTGACCTACAGAGAAGGGCAACTACAGAGCTCTTCAGAGATGATGGAGTTAGTCTCACAAATTTATTCCTCACAGTCCTGGTAAAAGGTGTATCCTCTGGACATTCCAGGGGTGTGTGAGCAGGTCTGCCATGATAAATCCACTCTGACATTCCAATCTCTCTAAGCCTTTGAATCCCCTCCTCTACATTATACCAGGGCAGTTCTGGCATTCAACCTCCAGTAATGCTAGCCACCTTTTGATCCATGTTTCAGCCAACCACCCAAACAAACTGTTAACACCCTTTCTAACCCCTCGAGCTACACTGAATGCAGAATCTCTGCTTAGTGGGCCCATATCAGTAAATTCAGCCTGATCCAACCTTATATTCCTTCCACCATTATCCCACACCCTTAATATCCATTCCCACACATATTACCCTGGTTTCTGTCTTTATAAGTTGGAAAACTCATACAGTTCTTTTGGAGTATAGCATACTTCCTCATGGGTCACACTTTGTACCTCACCCTTCCGGACCTGTTGGGACTTTAGTCTAGTTATAGGTCTTGAAGCAAAGACTGGTGGTGGGGGTGGAACATGAAAAGAATTAGAAGTATCCCTCAAGCAATTTACCTCAGGACATTCTGTTGCATTTTCATCTCTTAAAACAGGATTTATCTCTCCAGACAGAGGAGTGAGGGCTGCTTCCTCAGGGGAGGTGATTACAGGATTAGCAGGCACTGAAGTGTTAATCTCTTTAGGTGGAGGTTGGATGGCAGGCTCCTCAGGGCAAACTGAAGGTGGGGAAGCTGTTTCCTCATGGCAGACTGGAGATAGAGGGGCTGTTTCCTCAGGACAGCCCACTACAGGTAAATCTAACAATGACTCAGCAGAATCCCGGGTTCCAATGTCCTCACTGCCATTATTATCAATCCATATGTCCCCATCCCAACTTTCAGGATCCCACTCTTTTCCAATCAGTGCCTTTACTTTAACAGCAGACACCCTGAGAGGTTGAGATTTTAGTTTATGTTGTAAATCTGCTACTCACACAATGAGAGTCTGCATCTGGTTTTCAGAAATCTCAGGTCTGTGGCCACAGGAAATAAGATTTTCTTTCAGGGCACCTATGGAAACTTTTACATCTGTCATTCAGCACTTAAGTTTTAAATTTGAAGCCTGTAGCTCATCCCTTTCTCTTATAACTTTATCCAGCATATCTAAGAGCAGCCAGCCAACATCATTATACCTCTTAATTCTGCAAAACTCTGTGAAGGTGTCAAAAACACTGTCACCCAGAGCCTTGCTTCATACAAGAGTATGATTAGGAGAATCAAACGGTGCTATTTTGTGTATCTCCTTTGCCAACGCATGCCATGGACTGTCAGTGCCATCCTGATTATTGGAAATGGAGTCATTAGTGCCTTTGAATCTAATCAGAGTAGAAAACAAATTGTGAAAGTCCATTTTAAGATTCTGTTTCTCAAGAACCACTCCTAGTACCAAGTTGTATTAGTTAGGGTTCTCTAGGGAAACAGAATCAATGAGAGATATCTATAAATATAAGAATTATAAAAGTGTCTCACAACTGTGGGTATGCACGAGTCCAAATTTCATAGGGCAGGCAGCAAACTGGCAACTTTGATGAACGTGTTTGATGAGGTCCTCAGGCAATGAACTGGCAACTTTGACAAACTCCTCAGGAAACACTTTGCTGGTCAGCTAAAGAAGAAATGAAGTTCATCTGTCTGTCTCACTTAAAAATCTTCAACTGATTGGATTAAATCCAGCTGACTGCATTCTTTCATTGTGGAAGACACACCCTTCATTGACTCATCAGTCACAGCTGCTGCCAATTGACTGATGATTTAATAAACCAGCCTGTTGATTTATTAAGCAGCCACAAATGTACTCACAGCAACAGTTAGGCCAGTGCTTGCTTGACTAGACAGCTGGGTACCATCACCTGGCCAAGTTGACACATGAACCTAACCAATCCACCTATGTATTTATTTCTTTATTTTTCATTTTTATTGTGAAATATAACATATATACAGAAATGTGATAACATTCAAAGTATGATTTAACAAGTAGTTAGAGAGCCAATTTCAAATAATATTATGGGTTATGGTTCCACAATTTCAGTTATTTCCTTATTATGTTATAAAACATATATACAGAAAGGTGATAACTTTCAAAGTACAGTTTAACAAGTAGCTATAGAGGAAATTTCAAAGCATATTATGGGTTACAGTTCCACTACATCAATTATTTCCTTCTAGCTATTTTAGTACCCTAGAAACAAAAACAAAATATTTATATAGAGTCAGTGTTCAAAATCCTTTGTTAAATCATATCTTGTCTATTGCTACCCCTTCCTCTCATTTGATCACTGTCTCAATCTTCAGAGATATCTGGGTAGTGACCACCCTAACTTGTTCATATTGGAAAGCAGTGTCAAAATTACCAGGAAGTGGACTATGTATTTATTTCTATCTAAAATGTCCTTACTGGAGATCTGGTACATCACTGTTAATGCTCCCAAGATGCTTGCTGGCTTTCTTGGACTTGAACAAGGTAATGAGAATTCCTTTGAGGGCTGCATGACACAACTCTACTTTTTCATGGGCTTGGGATTCACTGAGTGTGTCCTTCTCACGATTATGGCCTACGATCATATGGCCATCTGCCATCCTCACCACTATTCTGTCATTGTGAGTGGCTGTTTGTGTACTCAGCTGCCAGCTGGCTCCTGAGCTGGAGGTTTTAACATGTCCATGTTCAAAATTTTTCTCATTTCTTGCTGTGTTACTGTGGCCCCAACATCATCAACCACTTTTTCTGTGATGTCTCCCCCTTGTGCAACCTCTCATGCACTGCCATAGCCACAGCAGATATAGCCATTTTTATCCTGGGTGGGTCACTCTCTGTCAGTGGGACCTCTTAAATGACCACCAATGGATGTCACAAAGCCTTTTCCACCTGTGCTTCTGACCTCACTATCGTGGTTATCCTCTATGCAGGCAGCATCTTCATTTATGCCCAGCCAAAGGCACTCTCAACATTTTTTTTGATCATTTATATTTAGTTTTATGGCAACTGTTCATTTCCTTTGTCCATTTTTCTGGGGATTATTTTTGTTTTCTGATTGATTTGCAACAAATCTTTGTTTAGTAAGGACTTAGCCATTTTCTCTTTCATATGTGTGTCATTTTCCCCCAAGCTATCTTTTCTTTTTGTTTATGGTAATTTTTTTGTTTTGGTTGTTTGTTTTTCCTCTTAAACAGATTTTATAGAGCCAGTTTATTTTTATTGCTGAATAGCACATCATGGTCCAGATATAGCATAGTTTGTTCATCCATTCACCTATTTGAGGAACATTTTGGTTGTTTCCAGTGTCTGGCTGCAACAAATAAAGTTGTATAAATAATCATGTACAGGTTTTTGTGAGGCTGTAAGTTTTTATTTCTTAAATGACCAGGAGTCACATGATATTTGCGTATTTAGCTTTATAAGAAACTGCTAAACTGTTTTGCAGAGTGGCTGTAATAGCTTATATTCTCACCACTAGTGTCTAAGGGGTTCAGTTTCTCTATATCCTCACCAGTGTTTGGAATTGTCACTATTTTTTTGGCCTTTCTTATATGTGTGTAGTGATATCACTTTTTGATTTTAATTTGTATTTCTATAATATCTAACAATGTTGAATATCTTTTCATGTGCTTATTTGCTAACTGTATATCTTCAGTGAAATGATTCTTTGTGCTTTTTGCCCATTTTGTAATTGGATTTTTTGTTTTCTTTAATGTTGAGTTTTGACAGTTCATTATATATTCTAGGTATGAGTACTTTGTCAGATACACGATTTGCAAATTTTTCTTCTAGTTTGTAGCTTGTATTTCACCTTTAAGTATGACATTAGCTATATGAGTTTTTTGTAGATGATCTATACCAAGTAGAGTGAATTCCCCTTTTTTCTTAGTTTTCTGAGAGTTTTTTTTTTTTTAAATCATGAATGGGTGTGGAATTTTGTCAAAGGCTTTTTCTGCATTGGTTGATATGATCATGTGATTTTTCTTCTTTAGCCTGTTAATATGGCAGATTACATTGATTTCTCAAATCTGTACAAATTTGCATGTCTGATATATTCCTTCACATTTTTTCTTCATTTGATGCAAATAAGAAATAAGGTACTTCTAGGTATTTCTTCAAAATACTTTTTAAAAATTATAAACACAGAGACAGAAGAAGATGGTGGCATAGAGAGGAGTGGAAATTAGTTAGTCCCCCAGGAGCAACTAATAAACAACCAGGAACAACTAGTAAATGATCTGGAGTAATGGCTGGGGGACAACCATGACTGTCCACACATCGTGCACCAATCTGGATTGGGAGGAATGCCTGAGATCACAGCATGCAATCTGTGAGTAGAAACTGTGAATGTGAGCTGGGAGTCCCCTCCCCCCACAGCAGCAGCCTTGTGCTGGTTTGAATGTATTATGTCCCCCAAAATGCATATTCTTTGATGCAATCTTGTGTGGGCAGATGTATCAGTGTTGATTAGATTGTAATTCTTTGAGTGTTTCCATGGAGATGCACCCAACCCAACTGTGGGTGATGACTCTGAATGGATAATTTCCATGGAAGTGTTACCCCACCCATTCAGGGTGGGTCTAAATTAAATCACTAGAGCCATATAAATGAGCTGACAAACAGAAGGCACTCAGGGCAGCTGAGAGTGACATTTTGAAGAGGAGCTACAGCCAAGAGGGACACTTTGAAGAATGCACAGTAGCTAAGAGAGGACAAATGCCCCAAGAGTAACTGAGAGAGACATTTTGAAGAGGAGCTGTGACCTAGAGAGGAACATCCTAGGAGAAAGTCATTTTGGAACCAGAACTTGGAGCAGACCCCAGCCACGTGCCTTCACAGTTAACAGAGGTTTTTCGGACACCATTGACCATCTTCCAGTGAAGGTACACTTTGCTGATGGACACTTTATGGCCTTAAGACTGTAACTGTGTAACCAAATAAATCCCTTTTATAAAAGCCAATCCATTGCTGGTGTTTTGCATTCCAGCAGCATTAGCAAACTAGAACAAGACTGAACTGCAAAGCCTCGCTGTGATAGAGAGCAGCACTGTCTGAACAAGTTAATATACCTCAGGCCAGCTCAAATTGAGCTTTTAATTGGCAAATGTGGACTGCTCAATGCAAGCTGCAAATCCCCAAGCAGACAGAGGCTTTTAGTGATGACTGACCTTGAAGACCCAGGGGACTTCTCTGTCTCAGGAGGGGGAGCCCAGGGGACTGGGTGCTATCTCTGGCTGACAGGTAAAACTAGGGGCCATGGACTGACCCTGAAAGGGGACTTTCTGTCCCTTTTTCTCTCTCTCAACCTGAGCAGCTCAGTGGAGAAAGCCTCAGCCATTTTCATTTCACAATACTCTGACCCAAACAAGGGTGGTGATAGCAGAGTCAGAGAGACAAAAACCTATTTAAATGGAGGTGAAAAATCCCTAGGGGGTATATGTTCCCTAAGAGGAAGGGGGTGGGGCCCAGTTCTACTACCTGCCATCCATTCAGAACCAGACCCCAGGGCCTGGGGGAAAACAATCAAACCAGAAACAACTTAAGCTGAGAATTAAAGGGGCCACTCCTCCTTACACCAGTTGAGAGTGACAGGCTGACAGGCACCACCTGCTGGGCAGGTGAGGAAAAGCACATTGCCTTGAGGCCTCACAAGGTGTGTCAATCTTCTAAGACACACCCTCAGGGAGAACTGATATTGAATATGGCCCCCTTCTGAGATCTAAGCCTGTTCTGGTCTGGGAATACCTGATTGGGGTAACCAAGGAAACCAGATGCATAGAAAAGAGAAAACTACAACCTATGCTAAGAAAAATGAAGATATGGCCCAGTAAAAAGAATAAACTTACACTTCAACTGAGATACAGGAAATGAAACAACTAATGCTAAATCAATTCAAAAAGTTTAGGGAAGATAAGGCAAAAGAGATGAAGTGTGTAATAAAAGCACTGGGCAAATATAAGGTAGAAATCGAAAGTTCAAGAAAACAACTGGCAGAATCTATGGAAATGAAAGGCACAACACAAGAGATGAAAGACACAATGGAGACATACAACAGCAGATCTCAAGAGGCAGAAAAAACACTCAGGAACTGGAGAACAAGACACCTGAAATCCTACACACAGAAGAACAGATGGGAAAAAGAATGGAAAAATATGAGCAAGATCTCAGGGAATTGAATGACAACATGAAATGCTTGAATGGACGTGTCATGGGGGTCCCAGAGGGAGAAGAGAAGGGAAAAGGGGCAGAAGCAATAATAGAAGAAATAATCAATGAAAATTTCCCATCTCTTATGAAAGACATAAAATTATGAATCCAAAAAGTGCAGCATACCCCAAACAGAATATATCTGAATAGGCCTACACCAAGACACTTAATAATCAGATTTTCAAATGTCAAAGACAAAGAGAGAATCCTGAAAGCAGCAAGAGAAAAGTGATCCATCACATACAAAGGAAGCTTGATAAGACTATGTGCCGATTTCTTAGCAGAAACCACGGAGGCAAGAAGGAAGTGGTATGATATATTTAAGATACTGAAAGAGAAAAACCACCAACCAAGAATCCTATATCTGGCAAAATTGTCCTTCAAATATGAGGGATAGTTTAAAATATTCTATGACAAACAGAAAATGAGAGTTTGTGAACAAGATACCTGCTCTACAGGAAATACTAAAGGGAGCACTACAAAAAGATAAGAAAAGACAGTTGTGAGAGGTTTGGAGCACAGTTTTGGGTGATGGTAGCACAGCAATGTAAGTACACTGAGCAAAGATGACTGTGAGTATGGTTGAAATAGGAAGATTAGGAGCATGTGGGACACCAGAAGGAAAGAGGAAAGATAAAGACTGGGACTGCATAACTCAGTGCAACCTAGAGTGCTTAACAATTTTGATAAAATGTACAAATTTTTTTTCATGAGGGAGAACAAATGAATGTCAACCTTGCAAGGTGCTAAAAATAGCGAGGTATTGGGGGGAAAATGCAATCAATACAAACTAGAGACTATAATTAACAGAAAAAAATTTTTATGCTTCCTTTAATCTAACAAAGACAATATACCAAAGCTAAATGCATATAAGAGGGGGACATAAGGGAGGGGTAAGGGACTCTTGGTATTGGTAATGTTGTCTGAGTCTTTATTCTACTTTAGTTTAATGCTATCTATCCTATTGTGGCTTCCCAGCTGTCATGTTTTTTTTCTCTTTCTTTTTTCTTTTTCTTTAGTCTCTCTACCTTCTTTGACTCTTCCTCCATCTTTGTGGAAGAAATGGTGATGTCCTTATATAGATAGTGGTGATGATGGTGAATACATAAATATGTGACTATATAGGGAACCATCAATTGTTTACTCAGGATAGAATGTATGGTGTGTGAACAAAACTGTCTTAAAAAATGGATTGATGAAGAAACCTTGAGGGCACTATATTGAGTGAAATAAGTCAGACACATAAGGACAACTATTGCAGGGTCTCACTGATATAAACTAAGTATAATATGTAAACCCATAGACATGAAATATAAGTTACCAGGATATAGAATCAGGCTAAAGAATGGGGAGCAGTTGCTTATCACTAGCAGAGTGTTTGGGTTGAACTTAAATGTTTGGAAATGGACAGAGATGACATTAGCACGTTGTGAGAATAACTAACAGTGCTGAATGGTGTGTGAATGTGGTGGAAAGGGGAAGCTCAGAGTCATGTATGTCATCAGAAGGAAAGTTGGAGGTTAAAAGATGGGAATGTATAAAACTGAACCTTGTGGTGGGCAATGTCCGTGATTAACTGAACAAATATTAGAAATCTCTTTCATGAACCAAAACAAATGTATGACACTATAACTAGAAGTTAATAGTAGAGGGGCATACAGGGAAAAAAATACACCTATTGCAAACTATATACTACATTTAGTAGCATTTTAACATTCTTTCATCAACAGTAACAAATGTACTATACCAATACTGTGAATCAATAATGGAGGGGGGCTGTGGTTAGGGGTATGGGGGGATTGGAGTTTCCTTTTTTGTCTTTATTTCTTTTTTGGAGTAATGAAAATGTTCTAAACATTGAAAAAAAAATGAATTGTGGTGATGGATGCACAGCTGTATGATGGTACCAGGGGCAATTGATTGTACACTTTGGATCTTTGGATAATTGCATGATATGTGGACAATCTCAATAAAAAATAAAAAAAATATACACACAAGTACAAACCTAAGTGGAGCATATACAATCAGGTAATCAGGAAAATACGTGACAGAAGTACATATACATAGTTAAAAAGGGAAGCAATTTAATAAGTGCAGTAGTATTCAAACCTGGATTCACAGTAGAATCACATGGAAAACTTGTACGAAACACTCTTTACTTTTATTTAATTGATTGGTATGAGTCCAAAACATTAGTATTTTTTTAAGTTAATCCTGTTGATTCTAAAGTACAGCAAAGGTTGAGAACCACTAGAATAGTGGAAAGAACCTAATAATGTGGACTTTGGTATTAGATCTGGGTTCAAATTCTAGTTCCACAGCTCACTAATTGTATGACCTTGATCAAGTTAATAGAGTTTATCTATAAATTGGGAATATTATGAAGATAGTTTTGAGGAGTAAATTAAACATCATATGTAAAATACCTAGTAGTATGCATGGTATACATAAAGAACACATTTATCAGATTCCCAGAATATAGAAGTATCATGTACAATTTATTGGAAGTATGTATAGATGGAGGAACACACCTCTTTCACTCTTTACTCCTTCCTACTGGCTGAAATGTGAATGTGATGATTTGTGCTCAGACATCTTGGACCAGGAAGTGATCCAGAACAAGGAAGTACTGAGAATGGAAGAGTAATAGGATAGACTGAGGAGTTGGATGATCATGAAACAACCATATCAGTCCTGGGCAGCTTCCTTACAAATTTTAAGTAATAGAGAAATAAGCTTATACTTTCTTTGAGCCACTGTTACTTGTTGTATCTACCTGATACAACAGAAAAATGATTAAATATATAGTCATGCTTTAAAACACCCTTGATGGGCCAAAAACTGAGAAGAATCCTTCAAAGACAGGAAGTAGATGGGATCAGATTAAAGAAGGAAACTGCAGCCCAGGATATGTATGGGAGAATATGGTAAAATATTGTTATAGATAATGAAAGCTACCCTAAGAATTCTCATGCCAAATGGTGAAAACAATGACCATGAAGGGGCTTAGAGGCAACCATTTTGCATAACAGTAAGAAAAACCAGAAACTCAACTTTTGTCCATCCCTCCACCCCCTACTCGAACCAACTAGCAGTAACAGAAGGATCTATCAGAATTGAAAGTGTAGTGTCTTGGGTAATGGGCAATGTCCAAATAGATTATAGTATTTAGGAGAAACAGGAAGGCACACAGATTCACCTGGGTACCCTTCCTTGTGGCATGTTCTCCATCTCCCCCACTCTCACTAGAAGCAGTAGCTACTTCTGTCTCCCCTTATTTCGGTTTGCTAAAGCTGCCAGAATGCAATATATCAGAAATAAATTGGCTTTTACAGTGGGGGTTGATTAGTTCACAAATTTACAGTTCTAAGGTCATGAAAATATCCCATTTAAGGCATTAAGAAGTAGATTCCTTCTCTGAGGAAAGGCCAGTGGCATCCAGGGTTCCTATGTCACATCAGAAGGCATATGGCAATGTCTGTTAGTTCTTCTTCTCCTGGTTTCTGGTTTCAAACTGGCTTTCTCTGAAATGTCTCTGGACTTCTGTCTCTCTTGGATTAGCATCTCCAAACATCTCTCTGTCTGCGTCTCCAAGTGTCTGGGTCTGTGTCAGCTCTGAGCTCTCTCTCTCTCTCTCCCTGAGCTGCCTTAAGGACTCCAATAAACTAATTAAGACCCACCTTGAATGGGCAGGGTCATAGCTAAATGGAAATAATCTAATCAAAAGATCCCACCCACAGTAGGTCTGTACTCACAGGACTGGGTTAAAGGAGCATGGCTTTTTCTGAGGTACATAACAGTTTCAAACTGGCATACCCCTATTCTCTGAAATAGGCTGCATAAAGAGAATGGGAAGATAGTTTAATAAGAAACATCAACTACAAAGAGAAACATGTAATAAGAGACTCACAAAACATTTAATTAAATCAAATACCATGAAATAGAGACAATAAGCTTAACAAATGAAAGGATTTTTGCCAGAGAAATAGAGCCCTCACAATGTGCATATAAAAATGATAAATCCTCAGAATGATAGGAAAAGATATCACATTTATGAAAGAACAATTAATTTTGACAAAAAAAGTAAATATGGAAAATAGGTGGTTTTGAAAATAAACAACTTAGTTGAAATTAAAATGTTCAGTAGATGGATTGAACAGCAGTATGGACATGAAAGAGATTAAGTCAGTGAGCTGGAAACTTGGGCTGAGGCATTCTTCCAGAGGATAGTACAAAGAAAGAAATGAATAGAAAGTATGAAAAGAAAGGTGAGAGGCATGAAGAATAGATCAACTGAGAAATTTCCACATTTTCTTATAGAAGTTACATTAAATTGAAATAGAAAGGATGGAAGGAAAGCAATGTATGAAGAAGTAATAGTGACAAATTCCCCTGAAATGATGTCATTAATCTTCAGATTTAAGGGACTTTCTGAGTGCTAAAGAGTATGATTTATAAAAACAAGAACAGTAAAACAAACAAACAAACAAAAACCCTAAATCCAGACACATCACAGTGAAGTTTTAGAGCATCAGGGAAAACAAGAAAATACTAAAATCTTTCAGAGAGAAAATAAACACCACCTACAAAAGAACAAGAATCAGTTGGACATCATGCTTCCCAATGGCAAAAACAATTTCAGGAAAGCAATGGAGCAATATCTTCAATCTGATGAGTGAAAATAATTTTAAACCTTGAATTTAATGCCAAACCAAACTGTTACAGAAGTGGGAGGAAGACATAAAGAAGTTTTGGACACATAAGAATCCAGAAGATTTACCACCCACAGAAACACTTAGAAAAAATTATTAGAGAACATAATTCAGCAAGAAGAAAACTAACTTGTGGAAAGTAATGATGTGAAATAAATAATGCTAACTCAAATATGTATTACTTATATAAATAACAATTAATTTTTAAACTATGAAATATAACCTATATCCCATCTCTGAGAAAGTTTGGCAAGTGTAAGGGCAGTGAAAGGTGTTACCCATAAATTTTACTTGTGCCAAGCAAAACACAGAATTCTCATTCTATATCAAAAAAGGGGATGTGAATGTTTATGTTGCTCTTCCAGAAGTTTAGAAGAGTGCTGCTGGAGGACTCAGTTCCCCTCCATATTTGCCACTCTAGGTGGTCTCTCTTTGTGGGCTAGTTTGGGTTGTCTCACAGCATCATGACTGGATTCCCCTGATCAAGTGTCTCAAAGAAGCTGTGTCTTTTTTATGACTTAGCTTTGCACATAATGTAACATCATTTATAATGTACTCAGTTGATGGAAGCATTCACAAACTCCCACTCAGATTCAAGGGGAGGGAATATAGAGCCCACCCTTCAGTAGAAAGAGTGTTAAAATCACATTTTAAGAAGAATTTATGAGATGAGAGATATTGTTGCATTCATTTAAAAAGATACGATCTTTCATATAATTGAAATTTGGGAGTTTAAAAGGGCAAATGTCAGGTGGGATCCCAGAGATCCCTCTGCCTATAGAATTGTGCAATAGCTACCCTTACTATCAGCCAGCATCCTTCAAAATACTTTAGCCATCAAAAATGAAGATTGTGATTCCTTCTTCCCAGATGCTTGGATAGGATTCAATTTTTCTTATTAGAAATGACTGTATGTCCAAAAACCAAATGATCTGCCTTATGAGACAGTGAGCTCTGTACAATCCATTCTGTCAGATATTTTATATTCATTATCACATTAAATGTCACAATGAACTTGAGTGATTATTTTTGTGCCCATTTTCCAAACTGAGAAAGGCTAAGTTAGGTGGTAGAGTCAGAATTCAGATAGAGATCTGTTCCGTAAGCTGAAGCTGCCATTATACAAAGCACCAAAAATGGATTGGCTTTTATAAAGGTGATTTACCAGGTTACAAATTTACAATTCTAAGGCCGGAAAAGTGCCCAAACTAAGGCATCAACAAGAGGATACCTTCACAGAAGGAAGGCCAACAGAGTCCGGAACACCTCTGTCAGCTGGGAAGGCATGTGGCCAGTGTCTGCTGGTCCTTTGCTCCTGGGTTGCATTTCAAAATGGCTTTCTCCAAAATGTCAGTGGCCTTCTGTCCCTCTTAGCTTCTCTCAGCTCTCTGCTTGGTTCTCCTGGGGCATTTTTCCCTAAGCATCTGGGAGTCCTCTCTTAGCTTCTCTGGGGAGAACTCTGGGCTTCATCTCTTAGCTTAGCATCTCCAAACGTTCTTCTGTCTGCATCTCCAAGCATCTCCAAGTGTCAGTGCCCGTGTCAGCTCTTAGCGTCTCTCCAAATGTCTCTCCCAGCTTCTGTTAAAGGAGTCCAGTGATCTAATTAAGACCTACACTGAATGGGTGTGTGGGGCCACACCCCCATGGAAATGATCTAATCAAAATGTCTCACCTACATTTGGATAAGTCACATCTCCATGGAAACAACCTAATCAAAAAGTCACACCCTAATCAAAAAGACTAATAAGTCTCCCCCCACAAGCTTGCATTAAAGAACATGACTTTTGAGGGGGACATAATATATCCAAACCAGCACAAGATCAGATTCCCAAATCTAACTTTTACTTAATGCACCCTTTGACTCTGTACTGGAAATATTTGAGTATAGGGACCATCAGTTATAGATATTGTAAGAGGGCATTCCTGTACCAAGCAGGAGGTTGGATCAGGACATCTAAACTTCCGTGCAACTCTAAGATCTTAAGTTTCTCTTCTAAACTTACACACCTACTATTTACCAATACTAAATGATTTCTACTCTACAGCATCTTATATATTACAACATCATAAGTTCTTAGCCCTGTGCTGAAAATTTATCCATTTAAACAGAGATATTTTAGTATAGTGATTAAGAGCATGAGTTTTGCAGCCAGACAGACCTTGTTTTTATTCCTGGTTCTGCCATTTACTATCTATGCATTTGTATCAGACAGTATTAATTTAGCTGCCAGTAACAGAAAGCCCAACTAAAAGTGGCTTAAACAAGCCTGGAAGGGCAATCACAGGGTTCTCAATTCTGTGGCTCATCAAGGATCCAGATCTTTCTATATATCCCCTCCACCCTCTCCTGTTTGTCAGCAATTTCTCCTTGCATGAGCCACAAGCTTACAGATATCCTAGGCATTATAATCAGAACTAACCATTTTTAGCAAAGTAGAGGATGTTTCTTCCCATGATAGTCTTTTTATAAACAATGAAAACCTTTCCTGGAAGTTCCTAGGCAGACTTTCCTTCATGTCCCATTGGTCAGAATTTAGTCCAATTTTCATGCTGAAACCAACTACTAGCAAGGGAAATGAGACCACTAATTGACTGAAATTAATTACGATTCACCTCCTTGAGCTTGGAGATTTCACCCTTCCCAGAAAATCATGGATTCACAAAAGGTGAAAAAATTGGGATAATGCTAATAAGGAAGAAGAGGAAGAAATCAACGAGGTTTGTCACAGTTCTTAGCATCTCTGAGTCCAATTTTCCTAATTATAGTGGGGGTTCTCATAGTTTGTTTTTCTTCAAAGAACTGTTGTGATAATTGTATGAGATAACTCTTATTAAGTTGTCAATTGATGAGCTATTAATGCTGTGGTTGATGTTATTTGACTGTTAATTTAACAGATCATCAGTAGCATGTCCTTCCCATATTTCCCTTCTGTCTCCACAGCTTGACATCAATGTGTCATTTAATAGTCAGAAAATGGCTACAACAATTCTCGGAATCACATGCAGATAATGTTTCTGACCCATTTCCCTATTTGTAAAGTTGAGATATTCATATTTAATTCAAAGATATGTTGTGAGAAGTAAATGAGATCATGCATAAAAGAGTTCAATGAAGTTAGCTATTACTGTTGCTGTTATTGACATCAATAACCTTTTGATAGGGCATGACATAATTTCAAGCTCATAGCAAGTGCTCAGCAAATGGTAGCTTTTGTAAATAAATATTTTCATGCCCAGTCCGGGCAACAATGAGTTGGGAAATCTTGACTTTGGGTTAAGCAAAACCTTCTTGGATAGGACATCAAAAGCACAAGCAACAAAACAAAACCTAGACACTGTATTTCATCAAAATTAAAAAAAAAACTTGTGCTGAGGATGCCATCAAGAAAGTGAAAAGACAACCCACACAAAGGGAGAAAATATTTGCAAATCATATTTCTGATAAAATCAAGTATCAAGAAGATATAAAGAACTTTTAAAACTCAACAACAAATATACAAGAAATCCAATTTTAAAAATGGCCAAAGAATCTGATTAGAAATTTCTCCAAATAAGATATATAATACCAGTAAGATATACAATGGACAATAAACACATGAAAAGATGCTCAACATCTTTAGTCATCAGGTAAAGGAAAATCAAAACAACAATGAGATACCACTTCAAACTTACTAGGATGACTAGAATCAAAAAGTGTATAATAACAAGGTTGACAAGTATGTGGAGAAACTGGAACCCTCAGCATTGCTAGTGGGAATGTAAAATGGTACAACCATTTTGTAAAACAGTCTGGCAGATCCTCAAATGGTTAAAAACAGAGTTACCATATGACCCACCAGTTCTACTTATAGATATGCACTTAAGAGAAAGAAAAATATATGTCCACACAGAAACTCATGCAAAAAATATTCAGAACAGCATTATTTATAATAGCAAAGTGTAAAAACAACCTAAATGCCCACCAACTGATGAATGGTTTAAAAATTTGGTATATTCACACACTGGAATATTTTTCAGCCATAAAAAGGAATGAAGTAATAAATGTGCTTTACAACATGAATGAAACTTGAGAACATGCTAAGTGAAAGAAGCAAGACAAAAAAGGTAACATATTATAAGATTCCATTTATGAAATGTCCAGAAAAGGCAAATCCACAGAGACAGAATGTAGATATGGGTTGGAGGAATAGGGAGAGAAGGGAGAGTAACTACTAATGGAGAAAGGGTTTCTTTTGGGGGTGATGAATGTGTTCTGAAATTGTTTATGTTGATGATTGCACAACTCTGTGAAACCATGGAGGTGAGAAGGCAGTGATAATGATATATTTAAGCTACTGAAAAAGAGTAAGACTGCCAGCCAAGAATTCTTTATCCAGCAAAGCTGTCCTTCAAGAATGAGGGAGAGTTTAAGATATTCACAGACAAACAGAAGTTCATCAACAAGAAACCTGCTCTACAAGAAACACTAAAGGGAGCTCTGCAGGCTGAAAGGAAAAGACAGGAGAGAGAGGCATAGAGGAGAGTGTAGAAATGAAGATAATAAGTAAGGGTAAATAAAAGGGTAAAAAGAAAGACAAAAATAAGATATGACATAAAATCCAAAGGAAAAAATGGTTGAAGTACTGCCTTTGCAGTAATAACATTGAAGGTTAATGGATTAAACTCCCCAATTAAAAGTCATTTAAGGGGGGGAATGGATAAAAAAGTATGATCCATGCTCACTTTTGCAACACATATACTAAAATTGGAATGATACAGGGAAGATTAGAATGGCCCTTGAGAAAGGATGACATGCAAATTCGTGAAGCATTCCATATTTTTTTTAAAAAGGGTATGATCCATCTACATGCTGTCTACAAGAGACTCACCTTAGACCCAAGGACACAAAAAGATTGAAAGTGAAATGTTGGAAAAGATATTCCATGCAAACAGTAACCAAAAAAGAGCTGGGGTACTTATATTAATATTGGACAAATAGACTTTAAATGCAAAACTGTTATAGGAGGCAAAGAAGGACATTATAATTAATAAAAGCATAAACCCACCAAGAAGCAATAACATTCATAAATATTTCTGCACCTAACTGGAGTGCCACAAAATACATGAGGCAAACACTGGAAAAACTGAATGGAGAAATAGACACCTCTACAATAATAGTTGAAACTTCAATACATCACTATCAACAATGGATAGAATATCTAGACAGAAGATCAAAAAGGAAAAAGAGAACTTGATTAATATGATAAATCAAATACACCTAACAAATATACACATAACTTTTCACCCTGAAACAGCAGGATATATATTCTTCTCAAGCACCTGTGAAACATTCTTCAGGATAGACCACATGTTGGGTTACAAAACAAGTCTCAATAAATTTAAAAAGATTGTAATTTATACAAAGTACTTTCTCTGGCCATAATGGAACAAAGCAGGAAATTCCAATCTGCTGTTGAACTGTCCAGTGAATTTTTCTTCGACTTCAGTATTTCTGTTTCCTTCCTATTGAGAATTTCAAAGAGATTCCCATATTTTTCACTAATTGTTTGCCTCATATCCTTTAGATAATTCTCTTTGTTTCCTTTATCTCTTTGAGCATATTGAGGATCATTTTTTTATTGAGATTGTTCACATACCATACAATTATCCAAAGATCCAAAGTGTACAATTGCCCCCAGTATCATCATACAGCTGTGCATCCATCACAATTAAATTTTTTCAATTTTCAGAACATTTTCATTACTCCAGAAAAGAAAAAAAGATAAAAAAAGGAAACTCCAATCCTCCCATACCCCTAACCACACCCTTCCATTGTTGACTCCTAGTATTAGTATAATATATTTGATGCTGTTGATGAAAGAACATTAAAATACCACTAACTGTAGTATATAGTTTGCAATAGGTATATTTTTTCCCTATATGCCCCTCAATTATTAACTTGTAGTTATAGTGTCATACTTTGGTTCTGGTTCATGAAAGAGATTTCTAATATTTGTTCAGTTAACCATGGACATTGCCCAACACAAGATTCACTGTTTTATACATTCCCATCTTTTAACCTCCAACTTTCCTTCCAGTGATATATGTGACTGTGAGCTTCCTCTTTCCACCACATTCATGTACCATTCAGCACTGTTAGTTATTCTCAAAAAGTGCTATCATCACCTCTGTTCATTTCCAAACATTTAAGTTCAACCAAGTTGAACATTCTGCTCATACTAAGCAACTGCTCCCCATTCTTTAGCCCCATACTATATCTTGGTAACTTATATTTCATGAGTTTACATATTATGATTAGTTCATATCAATGAGACCCTGCAATATTTGTCCTTATGTGTCTGTCTTATTTCACTCAATATAGTGCCCTCAAGATTGCTTCATCAACCCATTTTTTAAGATGGTTTTGTTCACACACCATGCATTCCATCCTAAGTAAACAATTGATGGTTCCCTGTATGGTCACATAATTATGTATTCACCAGAATCACTGCTATCTATATAAGGACATCCCCATTTCTTCCACAAAGCAGGAGGAAGAGTCAAAGAAGGTATAGAGACAAAAGAAAAAGAAAAAAGAAAGAGAAAATAAAAACATGACAGCTAAGAAGCAACAGAAGGAAATATACCAGTAAAGTAGAATAGTCAGACAAAATTACCAATGCCAAGAGTCCCATACCCCTCACTTATGTCCCCCTCTTATATGCATTTAGCTTTGGTATATTGCCTTTGTTAGATTAAAGGAAGCATAATACAATGCTTCTGTTAATTACAGTCTCTAGTTTGCCTTGATTGTCTTTTTCCCCAATACCTCCCTATTATTAGCACCTTACAAGGTCGACATTCATTTGTTCTCCCTCATGAAAAAATGTATTTGTACATTTTATCACAATTTTTGAGCACTCTAGGTTTCACTGAGTTATACAGTCCCATTCTTTATCTTTCCTCTTTCCTTCTAGTGTCCCACATGCTCCTAATCTTCCTATTTCAAGCATACTTACAGTCATCTTTGTTCAGTGTACTTACATTGCTGTGCTGCCATCACCCAAAATTGTGTTCCAAACCTCTCACTCCTGTCTTTTCCAATCTGTAGTGCTCCCTTTAGTATTTCCTGTAGAGCAGGTATCATGTTCACAAACTCTCTCATTTTTGTCAGAGAATATTTTAAACTGTCCTCATATTTGAAGGACAGTTTTGCCAGATATAGGATTCTTGGTTGGTGGTTTTTCTCTTTCAGTATCTTAAATATATCACACCACTTCCTTCTTGCCTCCATGGTTTCTGCTGAGAAATCTGCACATAGTCTTATCAAGCTTCTTTTGTATGTGATAGATCACTTTTCTTTTGCTGCTTTCAGGATTCTCTCTTTATCTTTGATGTCTCATAATCAGATTATTAAGTGTCTTGGCATAAGCCTATTCAGATATATTCTGTTTGGGGTATGCTGCGCTTCTTGGATCTGTAATGTTATGCCTTTCATAAGAGACGGGAAATTTTCATTATTTCCTCTATTATTGCTTCTACCCCTTTTCCCTTCTCTTTTCCTCTGTGACACCCATGACACATACATTCATGCATTTCATGTTGTCATTCAATTCCCTGAGATGGTGCTCATATTTTTCCATACATTTCCCCATCAGTTGTTTTGTGTGTAGGATTTCAGGTGTCTTGTTCTCCAGTTCCTGAGTGTTTTCTTATGCCTCTTGAGATCTGCTGTTGCATGTCTCCATTGAGTCTTTCATCTCTTGTGTTGTGCCTTTCATTTCCATAGATTCTGCCAGTTGTTTTTTCAAACATTTGATTTCTACCTTATGTACACCCAGTGTTTTCTTTATAGCCTTCATCTCTTTTGCCATATCTTCCCTAAACTTTTTGAATTGATTTAGCATTAGTTGTTTCAATTCCTGTATCTCAGTTGAATGTAAGTTTGTTCCTTTGACTGGGCCATATCTTTGTTTTTCTTAGTGTAGGTTATAGTTTTCTGTTGTCTAGGCATCTGGTTTTCTTGGTTACCCCAATCAGGTTTTCCCAGACCAGAATGGTCTCAGGTCCCAGAAGGGGACAATATTCAGTATCAGGTTTCCCTGAGGGTGTGTCTTAGAAGATTGGCACATGCTGTGAGGCCTCAAGCTGCTGTGCTTTGTCTAACCTTCCCAGCAGGTGGCAACTGTCAGCCTGTATCTCCTGGCTGGTGTAAGGAGGTGTGGCCTGCTTAGTTTCTGTTTTGGCTATTTTCCCCCAGGCTCTGCAGTCTGGTTCTGAATGGAAGGCTGGTAGTACAGCTAAGCACCACCTCCTTCCTGTTAAGGAAGACACACCCCCTAGGGAGATTTCATCTGCATTTAAATAGGTTCTTTGTCTCTCTGTCTCTGCTATCTCCACCCTTGTCTGGGTCAGAGTGCTGTGAACTGAAAATGGCTGTGGCTTTCTCCACTGCAGAGTGATGCAAACTGAAAATGGCTGAGGCTTTCTCCACTGCAGAGTGCTGTGAACTGAAAATGGCTGAGGCTTTCTCCACTGACTGCTCGGGTTGAAAGAGAGAAAAAGGGACAAAAATCCCCCCTTTCAGGGTCAGTCCATGGCCCCCAGTTTCACCCATCAGCCAGAGATAGCATCTGGTCCTCTAGGCTCCCCCTCCCAGGAAAGAGAAGTCCCCTGGCTCTTCAAGGTCAGTCATCACTAAAAGCCTCTGTCTGCTTGTTGGGGATTTGTAGCTTGTATTGAGCAGTCCACGTTTGCCAATTAAAATCCCAGTTGGAGCTGGACTGGGGTGTATTTGCTTGTTCAGAGAGTGTTGTTCTCTATCACAGTGAAGCTTTGCAGTTCAGGCTGCCATGAGGGGAGAGGGCTCCCAGCTCATGCCCCCAGTTTCTACTCACAGATTCCACACTGTGATCTCAGGCATTCCTCCCAATTCAAGTTGGTGCATGATGTGTGGACAGTCATGGTTGCCCCCCAGCAGCTATTCCAGATCATTTACTATTTGTTCCTGGTTGTTTATTAGTTGCTCCAGGGGGACTAGAAGTTAGTCCTTCCACTCCTCACTATGCCTTCATCTTCTTCTGTCTCTGAGGATCTTTTTTTTTTTTAAAGTCTCTGGTAAGTCCAAAGTCTGGTCTTCTTCATTGATGGTTTCTGGAATTTATATTCTTCCTTTGGATGGGCCATCATTTCCTGTTTGTCTTGCAGTCTTCTGTTGCACACTGTACATTTTAGTATTTTAAAGTATTAACTATGGAATTTATTCCCTTAGCTGTATGTTCCTTGAGTTTGTATTCAGCCAGTGGGATAGACATAGATTTTTCTGGAGTGCCAGGAGCTAATCAAAACAAACAAACCAAAGCAAAAAACACATTTCACTGATTTACCAATTGGATTTGCTTTGGCTGGTGCTCTATTTCAGAGCTTTGCCCTCTTATCAAGAAGAGCAACCAAAAACAAATGCAAAGTGTGGGGCCCTCTCTTTCATATGTGAGCCTGAATGGAGCAGGAGCCATGGAACTTGTTTCTTTTCCTGGTCTTATGCTTGCTAAAGGCATTAGGAATTTCCACTTACAGTTTACAGGAGTTCAAGTGAATAGCCCTCCCCTCCCTTTGAAATAGACTTTTTTCCCCTCCTGGGGTCTCTCTTGAATGAATAATGCAGGTAGTCCTTTACCTCAAGTTGTTTCAACTTAATTGTTTCTCATACTGCCCCAGCTGTCTGCAAGCCATTTCTCTGCCTTCATGACAAACTCTGGGTAGGCAAGCCTGGGACAATTTCCCAGCTCAGTCTCTCAGACTTCCACCTGATACATTGGCACTGACATACATGCACCCTAGCATTTGCACAGGGGCCACTCCACTCCCTCTGGAACAGGGACAGGGACCCACAATGGGAGCAAAAACTGGTTCCACCCCCACTTTGGAAGGGACCAGCAAGGACATTAGGAGCTTCTTCTTTGGCTATTGAAGCAGTGTTTTCTTGATAAAGCACTTGCCCAGTTAAAAAGCCCTTTAACTGTTTTCCATAGTTTTGAGGGAGTTACTCTCTTAAGATATCTCTGCCACTTTTGCCCCATGGGAATTGGAACAATGGCTGCTCTCAGAGTCGGTGCACAGCAATTTGAAATAGCTGGTCAAAAGTAATGATCAGTGATCAGACCACACACCTCCAGAATTTAGAGGACCAGGTCTTTTTGTCCCATCTTAGCATCGGCAAGCTGTGCCAGGAGTACAAGCTCCAGACCTCACTGCTGTCCACTTCAAGACTGGAGAAGGGGGGATGATAGCTGTGGAAAGCCGCCTCCCGAATCGGGCCTAGCGTATGCGCTGCAGCCTGCTCTAGAGTTACCCCCGCCCATCGAGTGAGCCAAGATGGCGCCTGCATCCTGTTTCTGCATAGTGACGCATGTATCCGCCACCCGCTCCTACCAATCGAAATCCTGTATACGCGATACTAGCCTAGAAGCTTATTGGTTGTTAATTGTGTATAAAAGGTCTTACCCGGACGGGGTAGGGTGAGACAGCCCACAAGGAGCCGTGCCTGACGGCCACATCGAGGCTGCTCTCCCACGAGGCGCCGTGCCCCGTGTGGGAACCAGTAACACAGAATGTTCATCTAGCTGTAGTAAAGGGCTTGCTTTCACAACTGCCGTGTGGTTCGAGTCGTGATTCATGACCAGGTTAGTTCGCGCAGTCTGCATCTCTCTCTCTCCTTCCCTGTTTCCCCTCGCCGGCCGGGAACCGGGGACCGAGCGGGGCAGCGCCGGACAGATAGCCACTATAGAGTGGATGAAACTCATCAGTATTTATCACAATTTATCAGCTTCTTCCTCCTAATCCTCCCTGGATGCTGCACAGTGTTCCACTAGACTCCAGAGCTTCAAAATATTTGATTCATATAGTACCTATAGTTCCTGCAAGTTCAATAGTTGTTTCCATGGAGGGAATGATTCCTGGAGCTTCCTATGCCACCATCTTCCCACAATCCTCCCACTGCAAATGTTTTGAGTTTGAAATTATTTCAAAATTATAAATTTAAATTAAAAAAATGAAAGAAAAAATCCTCTACTGAAAAAGACAGAACTTTCATATCTATCAGTTATCTGGAATTTTAAAAAACAATTTTTCTCTTTGCAAAATAGCTCAAAGATAATGAACAGGCCTCAGTCAGATAACCCCAAAGGGTGCTCTACAGACAACGCATGGTTTTCCATTAAAATACATTTTTCCTACTGTGTGTTAAAATTCATAGAACTGTATATCCCCAAGTCAATTTTATCTTACAATAATTTTAAAATTAAATTCACAACATGACTTCATGATAATAAGTGATCAGAATGAAAATGGAAATACCAAATAGGAGCCTATTTCTGTTGTCCATACTGAACATAGTGGCGACTAAGGTTATTGCTGACACCATGGACAAGGAAAGAAGCCAATTGATTTGAGATTTTGAAGGTTACATCACACATTGAAAGGAACTTTGAATGACATTTTCCAACAGGGCCATTTATGTGTTGAGAGGAGCTGTGTCCAGGGCACAGGCATCCCTTTGGGCTGGGATGAGGGGTGGCTAGGGCCTGACACCATCTCAGGGAACAGATCACTAAGCTAAGATCCAGTTCACCAGGTCACCATGTGGGAGACATCCACATTCCTTACTCCTGCCCCCCACTCCTACAAATCTCAAGAATTTGCAAAAGAATTGAAGGTAAACCTTCCAAGAGCTTTTGAATACCTAATTGAAATACCCCAGGTACCTCCTCAAATTGTATACATGAACACAAAAAAGCAATGTGAAAAACTTTAATCCAAAACTGGAAGTAGCCCAGGTGAGTATCAATAGCAGAATGGATAAACAAACTGGTACACTCATACAACGAATTATTATCCAGCAATGAAAACAGTGAACCTAGTGATACACTCAACAACATGGGTGAATGAATGAAAGAAGCCTTCCATAAAGAGATCACATAGTATGCTTCCATTATATGAAATTCTAGGAGAGGTAAAACTAATCTGTGTTAGTAAAAAATCAGAACACTTGTTACTTCTAAAGAGTGTTGCATGTGGGGAATGACTGGCAAGGGGCATGAGGGAAATTTCTCATGGTGATGGCCGTGCTCTGCATCATGATAGAGGTTTGGATTACACAGTTGTATATATATGTGAAAACCCAGCCAAAGAACCATTTGAGATGTGTGCATTTTGTTGTATATATATTTTCCATCAAAAAATATTAAAAGAACCTTAAACAATTATTCAACTCTAGCTAATAACTTGCATGCTGAAGGGTTTAGGGGGAAGGGTACTGAAATGCATCAAAAAATAAAATGATTGATGGATAAGTATATGATAGATCAAGTAAAACATAAATTGTAGAATCTAGTTGGAGGGCACACAGGTGTTCACTGTAAAATTCTTTCAATTTTTATGGATCTTTGAAAATTTCATAATAAAATCCTGGAAAATTTTATCTGAAATCCTCCCCACTAAAAAAATAAAGCAACAGATAAGATCCTTCATGAATCCAAACAAGCAGCTCTCAGCTAAAGCTGAAATGCACTACATAGTTTCAGTACTAGAAAAGAAGATCAAGGTGAAATACAAAATTAATCAGGGGTAAATCTTGGTGTCTTTCAAATGGTTTTCAAGGCTTGGCTTTACCTTTTGGTGGGGGGGGGACATTAATTCTTTGAAAGACAAGAATCAGCACTTTTAGAAGATAAAAAAGGATGTAAGTGCTGATTTCCAGATTCATTAAACTGTATGAGTGTGTGCAAAAGAAAAAAAAAAAAGTAAAAAGAAAAAAAAAAAACAACAGGCATGACTACCTCCCGGGTTGCTAAAAGAGCCCTTCTCTCTCTCATTTCCCAGGTTGTGCATTGTGTACTTTATCAGGGGATTAGGAAAGATCCTCTGGTCCCCCTCTCCAAATGTTAAATACCCTGTCCATGTCCTTTCCCCCAGATTGAAAACTGATCCTAGCCTTAAGTTAAAACTTTGATCCCTGTTAAATGTTAGAAAGACTCTATAGTGTAAGATCTAAATGCAGTTAAGTGTGGGGTGATGGTGGGAGGCTGGTGGGGAGACTGCTTAAGTAACTTTAGTGTCTTGGAACAAGAATGGGGAAGAAAAAGCAGGAGGAGATGACCACTTCAATAATTCCTACACTTACATGTTGCCCTTCTGAAAAGATTTTTAAAAATATATATACAAATAATGCAGTTCATTTTCAACAAATTTGAAAATCTTTTCAAACCAAAGGATAAAGTAAAAATCAGCCATTATCTTATCACTCAGAGATTGTATATTGCCATCCAGGTTTTTTCTTTCTATGCATCCTTATTTTTAATTACTTTATTTGAGATAATCAGAGATTCACGTATAGTTGTAAGAAGAAATACAGAGAGATTCTATGTATTTATTACCCAGATCACCCCAATGGTAACATCTTACAAAACTATAGTACAATATCATAATGGGGATATTAACATTGATACAGAACATTTCCATCACCACCAGAATCCCTCATGTTACCCATTTATAGCCACATCCACTTCATTCATACCGCAACCCCTTCTTATTCTGGCAACAATTAATCCGTTCTCAATTTCCATAATTTGTGTCATTTCAAGAATAAACGGATTCATACAGTACATAGCCTTTTGGGATTGACTGTTTTTTCTCTAAGCATGATTATCTAAGATTCACCTATGCTGTTGATTTTATCAATGCTCATTCTTATTTATTGCTGAGTAGTATTCCACAGTATGGATGTATCACAATTTGTTTAAACATTCACCTGGTGAAGGACATGTGGGCTATTTCAGTTACTGGCAATTATTGTAACTGAGAAGTTAGGATTTAGGGGGTGATTATGACTACTGAGTCAGTATATATATATATAGTTATATATATAATAATATAGATATAATAATATATATATTCCTTTTATTTTCTGGCATATTAGAATAGAGGGAAATACCTGAAATCTCTGAACTGTAATCCAGCTGCCTTGATCTCTGATAATGGTTGTATAACTACATAGCCTTTATCTTGTGATTGTAAAAACCTATGACTGACCTTAACTTATACCCCCTTATCCTGTTTTTCATTTTTAGAGTCTTATGATCACTAAAGACAGTCCCTAATGTTTATTAATGAAAGGCTTTGAGCCAACCCAGAATTAACCCATCCCAATTCCAAATCATCTCTAACCTTGTCATCTTGAATCATCATGACCATTATCCTAAAACTTGCCAATCTTCTGGTACTATAAAACCATCAGAGTTATTGTGGTTTGGGGAGACAGATTTTTAGGCCAATAGACTGCCTGATCTCCTGCTTTGCACCTAACAATGAACTCTTTTTCTGTTTGAAACCCCAGTATCTCAGGAATTGGTTGTTTGAGTGCATCAAGCAGAGAACCTACCACTTTTGATCAGTATCAATTTGGCAACCCAGATGGGACCAAAGTTCCTAAGAAGTCCACTGCTCCAAGTTCTGGAGCTCCAGAGGGACAGGTAAACAGGTAATTGAACCTCTTGTGGCTGCTGGACTCTTTTTAGTCTACAGGCTCAGCAACAAGGTTTTTCTCTGTTCTACCAACATTCCAGATGGTCAGTGCCTTAAAAAAACTTCAAAGAGAGAAACCATTCCAAGTCTAGACATCAGACTGGTTGAGTGGGTCATCAAGGTAAAGGCAGGTCAGGAAGTCAGTATGGCAGTTTGAGTCTCCTGGACCTGGCTTTGAGGCCCAGTCCTCCTTCCAGAATGATCCCCCTTTGCTTTGACCTCTACACCTTTTGGGTTTCTTTGGGGTTCAAGGCCCTGACCAGAATTTGACTATTGAGTATACTCCTAGAAAATAAATAATACAACAATTAATTGTTAGTTAATGAAATTTTATGATGACTGTTTAACTGTTAATTGGTGTGTTACTTAAATATAGTAAGTGAAAAGTGTCTGTTTAAATTTGTTAGTTGGTGTGTACTGAATCTGTATTGTTCAAGTGTTCCTAATTGGTTTCTTATTGTGGGAAATTGTAATTCTAATAGCATTCTTCAATGTAGCCCTTTGTGCTATATTTCAAAACATTGGAAAAATTTTAGTTATGAGCCTATCAGAAAACAATAAAAAATAGTTTACTTCTGTAACCTCAGTATGATATAAAATCAGGAAAGAAATGGCCTGAAAATCATTCTATAGAAAAGGACACTGGTTAGAGTTGTTCTGCAAAAGAGAGCAGAAATGAGATGAGCTGATGTATATTCAGTCCTTTATTTGCCTCTCTCAAAAGTATGTTTCTGTGTTTCTGTGTTTTTTTTGTGACTAACTTTCTACTTTTGTCTGTCTGCTTGTTCAATGTATATTTTCATACATACAGATCACAATAGCAAATTAACAAAAAAAAACAAAAAAAGAGCTCTTTTCAAATTGCTTAAACATAAGTAATTGCATATATATATAGTTCCAGTTTGCTAGAGCTGCCATTATGCAAAATACCAGAAATGAATTGGCTTTTATAAAAGATGTTTATTTGGCTACAAATTTACAGTTCTACACCCATAAAAGTTTCCAATATAAGGCATCAACAAGAGGATACTTCACTGAAGAAAAGCCGATGGCATCCAGAAAACCTCTGTTAGCTGGGGAGGCATGTGCTGATCCTTTGCTCCTGGGTTCTGGTTTCAAAATGGCTTTCCCCAAAATGTTTCTGAGATTGTCTCTCTTAGCTTCTCCAGAGCAAACTCTGGGCTAGCATCTCCAAATGTCTCCAAGCATCTCCAAATGTCAGCATCAGTGTCAGCTCTTAGCTTCTCTCCAAAATGACCCTTTCAGCTGCTCTGAGCTCCTTCTGTCTGTGAACTCTCTTTTTTTTTTTTAATTCAGTTTTATTGAAATATATTCATAAACCATACAGTCATCCATGGTATACAATCAACTGTTCACAGTATGATCATATAGTTATGCGTTCATCACCACAATCTATTTCTGAACATTTTCCTTACATCAGAAAGAATCAGAATAAGAATAAAAAATAAAAGTGAAAAGAGAATACCCAAACCATCCCCCCATCCCACCCTATTTGTCATTTAGTTTTTACTCCCATTTTTCTACTGATTTTTTTTCAATTTTTTAACTTTGTTTATCAAAAAATTAAAAACAAACAGGCAAACAACAACCAAAAAAACCCCACAACATTTCAAACAAAGCAATGGATTAAGGAAAACAAATAACCTAAAATAACTACTTTGCTTCCAATATGTTCCTACCATACCCCAAGAAAATTAATAAACCATGTCCAAACAGAGGAGTAAGAAAAACAAATAATCTAAAATAACTACATTGCTTCCAACATGTTCCTACCATACCCCAAGAAAATTAACAACCCCTAAGAAAACAAAGGAATAAGAGAAAAAAAAAACCTAAAATAACTCTAATGCTTCCAACATGATCTTACTATATCCAAGAAAGTTTACAAACCATAATCATTCCTGAGCATTCCCATAACATTGAGATTACCATCCATAGTTTATCTGTTCTTATTAGATTATCATTCCCCCTCCACTAATTGGTATCTCTAGGTCCCCTACATTCTACAGTATAAAACATTGTACATTTTTCACAGAATTCACATTAGTGGTAACATACAATATCTCTCTTTTTGTGCCTGGCTTATTTTGCTCAGCATTATGTCTTTTATTTTTATTATTATTTTTTTTTAATCTTCATTTTATTGAGATATATTCATATACCACGCAGTTACACAAAACAAATCGTACTTTCGATTGTTCACAGTACCATTACATAGTTGTACATTCATCACCCAAATCAATCCCTGACACCTTCATTAGCACACACACAAGAATAACAAGAATAATAATTAGAGTGAAAAAGAACAATTGAAGTAAAAAAGAACACTGGGTACCTTTGTCTGTTTGTTTCCTTCCCCTATTTTTCTACTCATCCATCCATAAACTAGACAAAGTGGAGTGTGGTCCTTATGGCTTTCCCAATCCCCTTGTCACCCCTCATAAGCTACATTTTTATACAACTGTCTTCGAGATTCATGGGTTCTGGGTTGTAGTTTGATAGTTTCAGGTATCCACCACCAGCTACCCCAATTCTTTAGAACCTAAAAAGGGTTGTCTAAAGTGTGTGTAAGAGTGCCCACCAGAGTGACCTCTCGGCTCCTTTTGGATTCTCTCTGCCACTGAAGCTTATTTCATTTCCTTTCACATCCCCCTTTTGGTCAATAAGATGTTCTCCGTCCCACGATGCCAGGTCTACATTCCTCCCCGGGAGTCATATTCCACGTTGCCAGGGAGATTCACTCCCCTGGGTGTCTGATCCCACGTAGGGGGGAGGGCAGTGATTTCACCTTTCAAGTTGGCTTAGCTAGAGAGACAGGGCCACATCTGAGCAACAAAGAGGCATTCGGGAGGAGGCTCTTAGGCACAACCATAGGGAGGCCTAGCCTCTCCTTTGCAGCAACCGTCTTCCCAAGGGTAAAACCTGTGGTAGAGGGCCCAACCCATCAAACCACCAGTCCGCTATGTCTGTGGTCATGTTAGCAACCATGGAGGTGGGGTAGGCGAATACCCCTGCATTCTCCACAGGCTCCTCAAGGGGGCACTACATCTTTTTTTTTTCCTTGTTTTTTTTTTTTTTTAACTTTCCCTTCTTTTTTAAATCAACTGTATGAAAAAAAAGTTAAAAAGAAAACAAACATACAATAAAAGAACATTTCAAAGAGACCATAACAAGGGAGTAAGAAAAAGACAACTAACCTAAGATATCTGCTTAACTTCCAACATGTTCCTACTTTACCCCAAGAAAGTTACCTAATATAGCAACATTTCTGTGAACTTGCTCCTACTATATCCATCAGAAATTAACAGACCATAGTCATTCCTGGGCATCCCCAGAACATTAAATAGCTTATCTGTTCTTCTTGGATTATTGTTCCCCCTTCCTTAATTGCTCTCTATTGCTAGTTCCCCTACATTCTACATTATAAGCCATTTGTTTTACATTTTTCAAAGTTCACATTAGTGGTAGCATATAATATTTCTCTTTTTGTGCCTGGCTTATTTCGCTTAGCATTATGTCCTCAAGGTTCATCCATGTTGTCATATGTTTCACGAGATCGTTCCTTCTTACTGCCGCGTAGCATTCCGTCGTGTGTATATACCACATTTTATTTATCCACTCATCTGTTGAAGGACATTTGGGTTGTTTCCATCTTTTGGCAATGGTGAATAATGCTGCTATGAACATTGGTGTGCAGATATCTGTTCGTGTCACTGCTTTCCGATCTTCCGGGTATATACCGAGAAGTGCAATCGCTGGATCGAATGGTAACTCTATATCTAGTTTTCTAAGGAACTGCCAGACTGACTTCCAGAGTGGCTGAACCATTATACAGTCCCACCAACAGTGAATAAGAGTTCCAATTTCTCCACATCCCCTCCAGCATTTGTAGTTTCCTGTTTGTTTAATGGGAGCCATTCTAACCGGTGTTAGATGGTATCACATTGTGGTCTTAATTTGCATCTCTCTAATAGCTAGTGAAGCTGAACATTTTTTCATGTGTTTCTTCGCCATTTGTATTTCCTCTTCAGAGAACTGTCTTTTCATATCTTTTGCCCATTTTATAATTGGGCCGAATGTACTATTGTCATTGAGTTGTAGGATTTCTTTACATATGCAAGATATCAGTCTTTTGTCAGATACATGGTTTCCAAAAACTTTCCCATTGAGTTGGCTGCCTCTTTACCTTTTTGAGAAATTCCTTTGAGGTGCAGAAACTTCTAAGCTTGAGGAGATCCCATTTATCTATTTTCTCTTTTGTTGCTTGTGCTTTGGGTGTAAAGTCTAGGAAGTGGCCGCCTAATACAAGGTCTTGAAGATGTTTTCCTACATTATCTTCTAGGAGTTTTATGGTACTTTCTTTTATATTGAGATCTTTGGTCCATTTTGAGTTAATTTTTGTGTAGGGGGTGAGGTAGGGGTCCTCTTTCATTCTTTTGGATATGGATATCCAACTCTCCCAGCCCCATTTGTTGAAAAGACCATTATGATCTATATGTCTATCTTTGTGCCAGTACCATGCTGTTTTGGCAACTGTGGCTTTATAATAAGCTTCGAAGTCAGGGAGTGTAAGTCCTCCCACTTCGTTTTTCTTTTTTAGAGTGTCTTTAGCAATTCGAGGCATCTTCCCTTTCCAAATAAATTTGATAACTAGCTTTTCCAAGTCTGCAAAGTAGGTTGTTGGAATTTTGATTGGGATTGCATTGAATCTGTAGATGAGTTTGGGTAGAATTGACATCTTAATGACATTTAGTCTTCCTATCCATGAACATGGAATATTTTTCCATCTTTTAAGGTCCCCTTCTATTTCTTTTAGTAGAGTTATGTAGTTTTCTTTGTATAGGTATTTTACATCTTTGGTTAAGTTGATTCCTAGGTACTTGATTTTTTTAGTTGCTATTGAAAATGGTATCTTTTTCTTGAGTGTCTCTTCAGTTTGTTCATTTCTAGCATATAGAAACATTACTGACTTATGTGCATTAACCTTGTATCCCGCTACTTTGCTAAATTTGTTTATTAGCTCTAGTAGCTGTATCATCGATTTCTCAGGGTTTTCTAGATATAAGATCATATCATCTGCAAACAATGACAGTTTTACTTCTTCTTTTCCAATTTGGATGCCTTTTATTTCTTTGTCTTGTCGGATTGCCCTGGCTAGCACTTCCAGCACAATGTTGAATAACAATGGTGATAGCGGGCTTCCTTGTCTTGTTCCTGATCTTAGAGGGAAGGCTTTCAGTCTCTCACCATTGAGTACTATGCTGGCTGTGGGTTTTTCATATATGCTCTTTATCATGTTGAGGAAGTTTCCTTCAATTCCTACCTTTTGAAGTGTTTTTATCAAAAAGGGATGTTGGATTTTGTCAAATGCTTTTTCAGCATCTATTGAGATGATCAATTGATTTTTCCCTTTTGACTTGTTAATGTGTTGTAATACATTGATTGATTTTCTTATGTTGAACCATCCTTGCATGACTGGAGTGAACCCCACTTGGTCATGGTGTATGATTTTTTTAATGTGTCTTTGGATTCGATTTGCAAGTATTTTGTTGAGGATTTTTGCATCTATATTCATTAGGGAGATTGGCCGGTAGTTTTCCTTTTTTGTAACATCTTTGCCTGGTTTTGGTATTAGATTGATGTTAGCTTCATAAAATGAGTTAGGTAGTGTTCCATTTTCTTCAATGTTTTGAAAGAGTTTGAGTAAGATTGGTGTCAGTTCTTTCTGGAAAGTTTGGTAGAATTCCCCTGTGAAGCCATCTGGCCCTGGGCATTTATTTGTGGGAAGATTTTTGATGACTGATTGGATCTCTTTGCTTGTGATGGGTTGGTTGAGGTCTTCTATTTCTTCTCTGGTCAGTCTAGGTTGTTCATATGTTTCCAGGAAATTGTCCATTTCCTCTACATTATCCAGTTTGTTGCCATACAGTTGTTCATAGTATCCTCTTATAATTTTTTTAATTTCTTCAGGATCTGCAGTTATGTCACCTTTTTCATTCATTATTTTGTTTATATGGGTCTTCTCTCTTTTTGATTTTGTCAGTCTAGCTAGGGGCTTGTCAATCTTGTTGATCTTCTCAAAGAACCAACTTTTGGTGATATTTATCCTCTCTATTGTTTTTTTGTTCTCTATGTCATTTATTTCTGCTTTAATCCTTGTTATTTCTTTTCTTGTACTTAGTTTAGTGTTGGTTTGCTGTTCATTTTCTAGCTTCTTCAGTTGATCCATTAGTTCTTTGATTTTGGCTCTTTCTTCCTTTTTAATAAATGCGTTTAGTGCTATAAATTTCCCCCTTAGCACTGCTTTTGCTGCATCCCATAGGTTTTGGTATGTTGTGTTCTCATTTTCATTCGTCTCTATATTTAGTAATTTCTCTTGCTATTTCTTCTTTAACCCACTGATTGTTTAGGAGTGTGTTGTTTAACCTCCAGGTATTTGTGAATTTTCTAAGTCTCTGATGGTTATTGACTTCTAATTGTATTCCATTGTGGTCAGAGAATGTGCTTTGAATAATTTCAATCTTTTTAAATTTATTGAGGCTTGTTTTATGTCCCAGCATATGATCTATTCTGGAGAAAGTTCCATGAGCACTAGAAAAGTATGTGTATCCTGGTGATTTGGGATGTAATGTCCTGTATATGTCTGTTAAATCTAATTCATTTATCAGATTGTTTAGGTTTTCAATTTCCTTATTGGTCTTCTGTCTGGTTGATCTATCTATAGGAGAGAGTGATGTGTTGAAGTCTCCCACATTTATTGTGGAAACATCAATTGCTTCCTTTAGTTTTGCCAGTGTTTCTCTCATGTATTTTGTGGCACCTTGGTTGGGTGCATAGACATTTACGATTGTTATTTCTTCTTGCTGAATTGCCCCTTTTATTAGTACGTAGTGGCCTTCTTTGTCTCTCAGAACATCCCTGCATTTGAAGTCTATTTTATCTGAGATTAATATTGCTACACCTGCTTTCTTTTGGCTGTAGCTTGCATGAAATATTTTTTTCCATCCTTTCACTTTCAGTTTCTTTGTGTCCCTGTGTCTAAGATGAGTCTCTTGTATGCAACATATTGATGGTTCATTTTTTTTTGATCCATTCTGCGAATCTATATCTTTTAATTGGGGAGTTTAATCCATTTACATTCAACGTTATAACCGTGAAGGCATTTCTTGAATCAGCCATCTTATCCTTTGGTTTATGTTTGTCATATTTTTCCCCTCTGTCTATTAATATCCTTTATTGTACCCATACCGAATCTCTTTAGTACTGAACCTTTCTCCAAGTCTCTCTGTCCTTTCTTTGTTTCTCTGTCTGTAGGGCTCCCTTGAGTATCTCCAGTAGGGCAGGTCTCTTGTTAGCAAATTCTCTGAGCATTTGTTTGTCTGTGAAAAATTTAAGCTCTCCCTCAAATTTGATGGAGAGCTTTGCTGGATAAAGTATTCTTGGCTGGAAATTTTTCTCACTCAGAATTTTAAATGTATCGTGCCACTGCCTTCTTGCCTCCATGGTGGCTGCTGAGTAGTCACTACTTAGTCTTATGCTGTTTCCTTTGTATGTGGTGAATTGCTTTTCTCTTGCTGCTTTCAGAACTTGCTCCTTCTCTTCTGTGTTTGATAGTGTGATCAGTATATGTCTCGGAGTGGGTTTATTTGGATTTATTCTATTTGGAGTTCGCTGAGCATTTATGATTTGTGTATTTATGTTGTTTAGAAGATTTGGGAAGTTTTCCCCAACAATTTCTTTGAATACTCTTCCTAGACCTTTACCCTTTTCTTCCCCTTCTGGGACACCAATGAGTCTTATATTCGGACGTTTCATATTATCTATCATATCCCTGAGATCCATTTCGATTTTTTCAATTTTTTTCCCCATTCTTTCTTTTATGCTTTCATTTTCCATTCTGTCATCTTCCAGGTCACTGATTCGTTGTTCAACTTCCTCTAGTCTTGTACTATGAGTGTCCAGAATCTTTTTAATTTGGTCAACAGTTTCTTTAATTTCCATAAGATCATCCATTTTTTTATTTAGTCTTGCAATGTCTTCTTTATGCTCTTCTAGGGTCTTCTTGATTTCCTTTATCTCCCGTACTATGGTCTCATTGTTCATCTTTAGTTCTTTGAGTAGCTGCTCTAGGTGCTGTGTCTCTTCTGGTCTTTTGATTTGGGTGCTTGGGCTTGGGTTATCCATATCGTCTGTTTTTTTCATATGCTTTATAATTTTCTGTTGTTTTTGGCCTCATGGCATTTGCTGAACTTGATAGGGTTCTTTTAGGATTTGTAGACCAATTGAAGTCCTTATCTCTAATTTATCAGATCTACAGCTTCGTGGAGTACACTTTCTCTAACTAACCAGCAGGTGGCGTCCACGAGCCACCTGTTCTCCACAAGCCAGTTCTCCCCTGCTTAGCCTTTTTGGTGAGTGGGGGAGTGAGTCTTGTGGGGTCCAATTGGTGTACCAAGCTTGCGTGTGTAGTTGGTGTTGCCTGCCCTGTATATGGGGCGTGTTTCTGGGCAGTCAGGGAGGGGGGGGTGGCTCTAACAATCAAATCTCCCTGGTGATCCTAGAGTTTTAAAGCTGCTGCAATAGTCTAATCCTTCAGTTCAGTCCTGCCACAGTTTGTCTCTGCCACTGACCCACAAGTCCTTGGTATTGGCGTATGGCTCCTGAGACTTGCAAGTGGGCCCCTCTTCCAGGCCGTGCACCCTGGGTACTTTGTTGAGGGATGACTGTGCTATGTCACAGGTGAGTGCCGTCCCCCCAGGGCAGTTCTGGGCTGCTGGGCTGTGTAGGGAGGCTCCCAGTCTGCTCAAATGATGGCTGAATGGGGCTTTGTTAATTCACACTGCTCTACCTTCCCAACTCTGGGACAATCAGCTGAGGTTGCAGGGAAGGCTAATGTCCACGCCCAGTTTTGTGGTGTGTGCCTGTTATTTGAAGCACTTCCGTCACACTGGGTTGTCTGGGGCAGTTGTGGGCTATGGGGCTGGCGATGGGCAGGAGTGTTTCCTGTCCACCAGGATGATGGCTGTGAGCGGACACCCCCCTTTTCTTGGGAAGTTGTGGTGTTTAGTGAATTTTCTCAGCCACTGGATTATTGCGTTTTGTCTCAGAGCTCTCCTAGTTCTGCTCTTGACTTGACCTGCCCAAACAGCAAGTCTTTGAAGCTTTCTGTATTGGGCTTCTTAGAGTAATTGTTTTAGAAAAAGAAAAAAGGATTAAAAAACAAACAAACAAACAAAAAAAAAAAACAAAACAAACAAACAAAAAAAAACGGGCCCTACTCAGAGATCTAATGGGTTATTGAAATGCTAAGAGACAAAGCAACCAGGGCCATTAAGGAAAGGTCCACAGGGCAGAGAGATCAGCTTTTCTTCAGGATTTGCATATGCGCCTCAGGGCCCTTCCCCTTTCTATGTTCACCAGAACTCCAAAAATCCTCCGCTTTTATTTTGGAGTTTTTCGTGTTGTTTTTTTTCTATGCCTGTCTCCTCTCTGCTGGGCTGGCTGCTCTCAGGTTCTCTGGTGTCTGGTCTCAGTCTATCTATGGTTGGAGTTTGAATCAGTAGAATGAGTTTCCGATAAGGGCTGCCACTGCAGTTCTCCCTTCTCCTTCCCGGAGCTGACAGCCCCTCCTCCCCTGGGACTGAGCCTGGCAGGGAGGGGCGCCGGTCCCCTGGCCGCAAGAACTTACAGATTTTGCTGATCTCAGCAGTTCCACGTTTTCATGAGTGTTGTATGAAGTATGCCCAAAGTCAGATTGCTCTGTGGTGTCCAGTCCACGCAGTTCCTGGCTTTCTACGTACTTTCCTGGAGGAGTAACTAAAACATACAGCTCACCAGTCTGCCATCTTGCCCCGCCTCTGTGAACTCTCTTATAAGAGAGAGTTAATCACTCCAGATATTTAATTAAGACCCACCCTGAATGGGCAGGGTCCACATCTCCATGGAAATAATTTAATCAAACATTTCCACCCTAATCAATAGTCTAATGGCTCTGTCCCCCACAAGACTGCGTTGAAAAACATGTTTTTTTCTGGGAGACATAATATACCCAAAACAGCACATCCCGCCCCCTGGGACTCAAAAAGACATGTTCTTGCCATATACAAAATGCATTCAATCCATCACAATATCACAAGAACTTAAATCATTTCAGTAACTATAGGTAAGTACAAGATCTTATCAAAATCGTTTACAGGCATGGTCTGTCCTAAGGCAAAATTCCCCTCTAGCTGTGTACCTGTGAAACTTAGAACAAGTTATCTGCTGCCAATATACAAAGGAGGAATTTTCACAGGATAAATGTTCCCACTGCCATAGGGAGAAATTGGAAGGAAAACAGGGGTCACTGGACCTAAATAATTCTGGAAACCTGCAGGGCAAATTCCATTAGATTTCAGAGTCTAAGAGTCATCTGTATAATGACATTTTATTCTCAGGGCTTAAGAGAGTGGCAGCCCCACCCTTTCCAAAGGCTTATGTAGAGGCCTTTATCTCTCCAAATGCTAGAGTGAGTATGCAATATATCCACATATTGGGGAGACCACCATCTCAGACCCACCCTCCTCAAACATTGAGGCAGCACCTGGACTCTCTTCCATCTCCAGTGCACATGCTCAACCCCTTCAGAACAGTGGGATGGTGGCCAGGCTCTGCCCAGTCTCCAGGGAATGTGCTCCACCCTCTCTGAGGCCTGGGGTGGCAGCACTCTTCCTGAGCATATAGGCAGAAGCCTGTCCTCTGCCTCTGGTGCAAATACCCTTTCCACATGCATGGATTGCTCTGCTCTCCTGGCCTGAGATTTCTTGGCTTCAGACCTTGGCTTCCATGGTTCTGCCTTCTCTGAAGAAGTGTTTCCTTCAATCTGTCCCGCTTCTGTCTCTTTTAGTCCAGACTGGCAGTAGGTTCATTTATACAGATCTCACAAAAAAATTGTTGGCTTGGCATGAAGCCTACAGGGGTCAAAACCATCAGACAATAGGACTTTCCACAAATCCTTTCTTGGTAACTTGTACTGAAATGGCTGCCTAGCTCCAGGTTTCATTAAATCCTCACATGGGGCTGTAGCCTCTGGTATTTACTTTCTGTAAGCCCAGAGTTTTCCAGACCATCAATCTCTGGTTTCTTTGTACACAGAGTTCAGTTCAGAAAACAGGCTGCATTTTCCGTATTTAGTTTGGAGATCTCTTCAGCTAAGTATCCCAGCTGGATGCTTTTAAATTCTGCCTTCCATCTGACACCAAGACTGAATTTTGCCAAATTCTCTTCCACTTTAAAACAAGGATCATCTTTCTTCCAGTTGGCAATGACACATTCATCATTTATGTTCAAGCCCTCATCAGAAGTATCTTTAGAGTCCATATTTCCACCAACAGTCTCTTTGAAGCAATCTAGGCCTTTTCTGTTAAGGTCTCCACAATTCTGGAATTTTCCCCTTATTCATTTGAAAAGCTGTTCCAATATGTTTGGTATTTGCAAACTCAGCAGCACCCCACTTCTCTGGTGCCAAAATCTGTTCCAGTTTGCTAGAGCTGCCATTGTGCAAAATACCAGAAATGGATTGGCTTTTATAAAGGGGTTTATTTGCCTACAAATTTGCAGTCTACAGCCATAAGACTATCCAATCTAAGTCATCAACAAGAAGATACTCCACTGAAGAAAGGCTGATGGCATCTGGAAAACCTCTGCTAGCTGGGAAGGCATGTGGCTGGTGTCTGCTGATCCTTTGCTCCTGGGTTCTGATTTCAAAATGGCTTTCTCCAAAATGTTTCTGGGATTGCCTCTCTTAGCTTCTCCAGAGCAAACTCTGGGCTAGCTTCTCCAAATGTCTCCAAATATCTCCAAATGTCAGCATCAGTGTCAGCTGTTAGCTTCTCTCCAAAATGACCCTCTCAGCTTCTCTGAGCTCCTTCTGTCTGTGAGCTCTCTTATAGGATGCCAATGATTTAATTAAGACCCACCCTGAATGGGTAGGGTCCACATCTCCATGGAAATAATTTAATCAAACATTTCCACCCTAATCAACAGACTAATAAGTCTGCCCCCACAAGATTGCATTAAAGGGCATGGCTTCTTCTGGGGGACATAATATATCCAAACTGGCACATATATATTCATACCCCTGGATTCCCAGAGAAAAAGAATTGAAAAAACCCTCTACTCCCAGGGTTCAAAGCCTTAGTACCTGTAATCACCATAAACAAACCTGGACATTAGACAGAAACAGCCCCTGGAATTGAAAAATCCCCTGCAACTAGGTCTTACAGTTAATTTGAAAATGACCCTGCAACTAGGTCTCACAGTTCCCATCTTTGACAATGGGGACACTGCCCATCCTTGTTAAGGGGAAAACAGTATTAAATCTTTGTTCTTCTTTGTAAAACCCTTTGCAATTAAGTTTCTTAGTTCCTGCCTATGCTGATAAGTCCTAGTTGAATCTTATTCTTTTCCAGTCATGCCAATCTTTCTGACAAAGGGAGAGTTGATCATCCTGAACAATAAACAGACTTCCAAGCCTTGACCAAATGTTCCCCTGGGCAAATGACCAAATGGTCTCTGAACCAAATGTTTACATTATAGTCACAAGTAAGCAAATTTGTTAACCCAAATGTAATTGTTCACTGATAGAAGTAGCTACATGGACCATGGTAAATTTAAAGTGGGATATTCTGTAGTTAACTTTGAATGAATCTCTTGAAGTCAAGACCCCACTCCCAGGAACATTGACACAAATACCTGAACTGATTGCATTAATATGAGCATTGCAGTTAAATGCTGGGCAGAAAGTGAATATGTACACTTATTAGAAATATGCTTTTGCTGTCCTGCATGCCCATGGGGCAATTTGGAAAGAGAGAAGACTTTTAACTTCAACCAATAAAGATATAAAACATGTTGATTTAATTTAAAAATTACCAGAAGTTGTTCACTGGCCAAAAGAACTAGAAGTTATATATTGTCAGGGACACCAATCAAATAATAACAAAGAAGCTGAAGGAAAGGGTTTAGAAAATAAGCCATCAAAGCCATGCTATACTTTCTCCCAAGGACTTCAGTCACCCTCTAGTAGCCCAGAATTGGATGGAAATAAGCCTTAATCCATTTGGTCAACCTAAATTCTCAGAAATAGATGTAGCAAGAGCTAAAGAATGGGGGTACACCACATTGACTAAAGAAGGATAGCTCCGTAGGGAAAATGGAACCTTAGAATATGAAGATTATCACAAACTCCTGATCCCTTAAAACTTAGTAAAATCTATTGTTTCTCATTTCCATCAAATAACACATTATGGATGAGATACTTTGCATAAATATCTTAGCCAACTCCTCATAACACCCAATTTACACTGAGTCATTCAAATTATTAATGAACAATGCATTACTTGTGCCCAAGTCCACCCCAAGTAAAAACCAAAAACATCTAACCTAACTAAAGGAGTACAATACTGGGGCCTGGTGAAGACTGGTGAATAGATTTTACAGTAATGCCCTAAGATCCTGGAAACTACAAATATCTTCTCATCTTAGTAGATACCTTCACTGGATGGGTTGAAGCCGTTCCCTGAAAAACAAAAAAAGCACAAGTGATAAAGCTCTCCTTGTTTCTTTTGTCTCTCTGCCTTCTTTGACTCTTCTTCTTTCTTTTGAAAGAATGGCAATGTCCATATATAGATAGTGGCAATGGTGCTGAATACATAAATACATGACTGTACAGGGAACCAATGATTGTTTACTTAGGACAGAATGTACAGTGTGTAAACAAAACCATCTTAAAAAATGGGTTGATGAAGAAACCTTGAGGACACTGCATTGAGTGAAATAAGACAGACACATAAAGACAAATATTGCAGGGTCTCACTGATAGGAACTAATTATACTATGTAAACTCATAGACATGAAATATATTACCAGGATATAGAATGAGGCTAAAGAATGGGGAGCAGTTGCTTATTATGAGCAGAATGTTCAACTAGAGTGAACTTAAACATTTGGAAAAGGACAGAGGTGATGGTAGCATGTTGTGGGAATAACTAACAGTGCTGAAAGGTGTGTGAAGGTGGTGGAAAGGGTTAGCTCAGAGTCACGTATGTCACCAGAAGGAAAGTTGGAGGTTAAAAGATGGGAATGTATGAAACAGTGAATCTTGTGGTGGACAATGTCCATGATTAACTGTACAAATATTAGAAATCTCTCTCCTGAACTAGAACAAATGTACGACAGTATAACTAGAAGTTAATAATAGAGAGGCATATAGGAAAAAATATATACCTATTGCCAACTATGTACTACAGTTAGTAGTATTTTAACATTCTTTCATCAACAGTAACAAATGCACTATACCAAAACTATGAATCAATAATGGAGGGGGGTGGTTAGGGGTATGGGAGGATTTGAGTTTCCTTTTTTTGTCTTTATTTCTTTTCTGGAGTAATGAAAGTGTTCTAAAAATTGAAAAAAAATTGTGGTGATGGATGCACAGCTATATGATGGTACCATGGGCAATTGATTGTACACTTTGGATCTTGGGATAGTTGTATGGTATGTGAACAACCTCAATTTACAAAAAAGCTCTCCTTGAAGAAATTTTTCCTATATTTGGCCTCCTGCTTTCCATGCAGAGTGATAATAGTCCAGTCTTCATATCTAAAATAATTAAAGCTGTGTCTGAACTTTCAGGTATTGAATGGAAACTACATTCCTCTTGGAAACATCAGTCTAGTGGGAAAACGGAATGAATGAGTCAAACTCTGAGAAAAGTAATTATTAAAATTTGGAAACTCACCTAAAGTGAGACAAAGCTCTTCCCATTGCCCTCCTGAGAGTGAGAACCACACCCCTAAGTGGACTTGGTTTAAGTCCTTATGAAATGACAAATGGGAAGCCATTTCTAAAGTCTGAGTATGCAGATAACATGCAACCAAGTTCTGATCTTGTTACTATGCAATATGTTTGATCTTTAGGAGCTACTACAATGAAATTAATAATTATGCCTCTATCTTAAGTTTCCTACAAATACCCCTTTGCATCACCACAAACCTGGACACTGGGTGTAGATACAAACTTGGAAAATTGAGCATCCACAAGATCAACTTAACCCAAAAATGGATTAGGCCATATTTAGTGTTGCTTGTCAATCACTCTTCTCTTAAATTACAGGGCATTAAGCCATGGGCTCATCATACTCATGTTAAACCACAACATTTCCAGGAAGGAGATGCACCACCTCTGAGCTGGAAGACCACTGTGACAATTACCCTATCTTGCAGACCTGGACCATAAGTATACCTGTAAACCCTTAGATGGATTGAAATACCTTTTAAAGATGCAGCCAAAGAAAATTGCTTGAAAAGAATGAGCCATCAGTAAAACTTGTTTATCTATTAGTTCTTTTTGTACATTATTTACCTTTTATATATGTCATAGTTAACTTGAATTGTAATTAACTCCAAAGAATAATGACTAGCCTTGTGTTTTTCCACACATGCCCATGTCTACTTTTCCTCTCTAATCCAGTTAAGACTCATGATTTTTTTTCTTCAATGGGCACACACTTATGTTTCAACAGTAAATAAGTCAAACTGTTGAGTTGGTGGTCAGCTACCCATGTCTAGTGTCTCTACATTGCCTTGTGGGTGTCTCCCCTTCAAGGAACAGATTGGCAAATGCTTAAAAACTTAATTAAAGAAGTGCAAGTTCAACAAGGAAACTTGAATTCTATAAACAAAACTAAGGCAGACCCAGAGAAATGGCCAGTTGACTTAAATCCTTAGGGCCTTGAATTATTTTCTCTTATAATATGACAATGCCTAAGGCATTTCAATATGCTGGCTTTTAGATGATAATCCTGAAAACTTAACTATCTGAGAGAAAGGACACCTACAGCCTTAGAATGGCATAGGTAGCTAACAACCAGATATAGAAGGTTAAGCCATATAGCCCCTCTTTGTTAGAAAAACAAAATCATTCTCAACAACATAATCCCTCAAACACAAGGGGAATGGGGCATTTACCTCCAGAATAATGTCATCAAACTATTTCTTTAGCTACTTGTTATTGGTATGGCACAAATTGGATCAATAGGCCTGGTATATATCCTGGTATATATTGGCCAGACCCAAATGATACTCAATGGATATGTGGCACCAACCTTTAGCCCTGGTTTCCCCCAGGATATTTAGAACACTGTACCTTAGGATTACCCTAGATTCATGGAACAGTGCATTCTTCCCTTCCATCTGAAGTAGACAATTTACCATTATTATGAGATACATGGATCAGATCAGTTTTCCACTGCTAGATCACATTGCTGCAATCAAATAGAAGACATTATAAGTAAGATAGAAGCTCTTAATACTTTTGTGACTCAAGCTCTAAATGATAGCTTGTACAGTATTACCTTAAAAAATACAGAAATTACCCTAATGAGAAAAGCTGTTTTACAGAATTAGATGGCTTTAAATATTCTGAGAGCATCCCAAGAAAGAACCTGTGCTATAATCAAAATTGAATGTTGCACCTATATTCCCATTGAATCTATTGATATCATCACTCTTTTAAATGATATGCAAAAACAGATTAAAGTCCTGGATGCCCCCCCACCTACTTTTAATTTTTTTTTTTATCTTTTTAGTTAGTTACCCTCAGGAATCCATCCAAACTGGACTAACAATAATAATACTGGTTTTCCTCATTTTCCTTGCCTACAAATGAGTAGTTCTATTAGCTAAAATTTGTAGAACTTGCCCAAAGAAACTTAAAACTGTTCTTCTGTACTCCACAGAAAATCCACACCAAAAATCTCCATTAAAAGAAGAAACAATAACCAAACCAGTTAAGACCAATGAACAGTTTCTACACAGAATGAGTCTACTATATGTTTAAGAATCTCCTCCCTGCAATGCCCCATATCAGCAGAGAGTAGTCAGGGCAATATTTGCCCCTTATCCTCAAGATTGGAAGATGTTAATCAGGGGAGAATTTGAAAATGCCCTTGCAACTAGGTCTTAAACATTTCCCATCTTTGACAATGGGAACACTGCTCATCCTTGATAAAGGGAACATGGTATTAAATCTTTGTTATTCTTTGTAAAATCCCTTGCAATTAAGTTTCTTAGTTCCTGCCTATGCTGATGAGACTGAGTTAAATCTTACTCTTTTCTAGTCATGCCAATCTTTCTGACAAAGGGAGGGTTGATCATCCTGAACAATAAACAGACTCCCATGGCTTGATCAAATGTTCCCTGACCAAATGACCAAATGGTCTCCAGACAAAATGTTTACATTTTAGTCACATCTAAGCAATTTTTTTAACCCAAATGGAATTAGATGTTACTCCCTAATCCTTCTCACTTCCTAAAGAATCCTTCAATGTTATCTCCCTGTTTTTCCTTTGTCCTTCCCTAATCATCTTCCTGTTCCGCCCTAACTTTCTTTGATACCAATAATGTATAAACACATAACTCCTACAACCCTTTTTGGAGGCAGCTCTGTTTGAGACCATGAGGTCGCTGTCTCCATAGACTATTATATCACTTTCCTTTGGAGTCAAACCAGTGCAATAGGCAAGGACCCAAGACCCACAGGGTCCCCTTCAGAATTTACCTAAGACAACAGAGGGCTGCCACAGAGCTGCCTCAGGAAAAGGCAAAGAACTTTTCCAATTGTCAGCATCACAGCTTTAAGTGAAATAGATCTAATAACTGGGAAAAAGTAAAAGTAGGGTGTAGGAATTCTCATCAACACTAAGGCCACCTTAGGGGTCTTAAATTCCACTGCCCTGATTTTAAACTTTTAAAACAAAGTTCAACAGACCAGGCTTCATTCTTTCTGCATCTCCTATCCCTGTGCTCAGGGCCTAACCAGCTAAGGCAGCTACGGGGGAAGGCTTGGGTGCAGAAATATGGGGAAGGTGGGGGTTTAGTTTAGAATTCTTTCTACTGGACCTGGATATTAGAAGTTGTAGGCACAGAAGAAATGCTGTGGAATAGGCTATGTTTGTTCTGAAAGAAAATAAAAGTGTGGAGTTTTTCCTTGAGAATGTGTATGACAAAGCCTGAGTGAATATGGAAAATTGTAGAAGGTTTGTGTAACATTCATGTGTCTAAATTAATAAGGTTGAAAGAGACAATAAGGACATTCTTAAAATTCCTCTCAAAAAGTAGCCTAACTAGACAGGTTGCATAAACTGAGCAATGTACCTGGTATTGATGACATTTATGTAAAATATAATAAAATTGATGATCTGCTGATGCTTCAAATATATCCTATTTAAGTAGTCAGCTGAGTTTAGTAAGCAATATAAATGAGATTTTTATAACCTTTATTACCTGGCTCTCAAAGAATCTGGCTTCTTAATTACTTTGCCATTTGTTACCCCAGTATGCGGAAGAATTTGGATTTGTAGTGGCTTTGTTATGTCAGTCAGTATATTTTTGATGAGTATATTACATAATCAGGTTAGTAAGTGCTATCAGGAATGGGGAAGACATAATTCTTGGCTTCAAGGAGTTTAGTAGTATGGGCATAGTATAAGACAGTAGTATTTAAAGTACCTGCCAATTATCTTAATAAGGGAGTAAAATGCTGGAGGAATTCAGAAAGAAAGGAAGAAAGGTAAAGAATGACATAGGGGAAGATCTCATAGACGAGATGACACTTGTAAGGTCTTTGAATAAAAGAGTAGCATTTGAATAGTTAGAGCTCTGAACCAGTTGTTTTTTTGGAAGCCGTAACTTAGTTTTGTGAACTAACATATTCCTGGTATTATTTAGTACTTGGGAATAATATTGAAAAAAATTTGAGTTTCTTCTGGATATAAATCTCTTAATCACTGAGGAGTTGAGTATATTTCAAACTTGGACTTTCTGACCTTTGAGGGCAGTGCTGGACTGGCTGAGAGATTTTAGGCATATTGTGAAGTAATCATTTGTATGTTGTAAGTATAAAGTATATAAATGCCTGGCTTCATTCCAAACCCAGGCATACTTGGGTTTGGAAAATTTTAATACATTTATATTCATATAAATATATACATATATTTAGATATTGTATAAAATTCCTAAAGACTTGACAATGTTCTCATTGTCCATGTTATATCCTGATACTGTTCTGCATGATGTTAGACAACAGTATGATGTTGTCAGGCATGATTTTAGAAAAAGGTTACAGATTACGGGAACAACCAAATTTAGTTGTCAGTTACACTATTTGCTGTAATGCTTCTCTAAAAGCACATGTGGTCAGCTGTAAGTCAGAACTTCATCTTCAACAAAAAGGGACTTTATAAAAGAAGTCAGTTCAAGATGGTTTTGACTGTTCAAGGCCCCTTGCCCTTCTAAATAGAATTGATGGTTGGCTTCTCCATTTCTGCAAGGTGGTCTGTTGGAATTGTGATTGGTGTTGCATTGGGTCTGTGGCTCAATTTGGGTAGAATTGACATTTTGACAGGGTTTGACCTTCCAGACCATGAGCACAGAGTGACTTTCCATTTGTTTGGGTCTTCTTTGTTTTCTTTTGGTGGTGTTTTGTGGTTTTCTGTGTGTTGGTCCTTTACATCCTTGGTTCGGTTTATTCCTAGATGTTTGATTCCTTTGGGTGCTATTGTGGGTAGAGTTTTTTCTTGGTTGCCTCCTCAGATGACTCATTGCTAGTGTAGAGATGGTAGAGACACCATTGGTTTTTGCAAGTTGGTATTGTGTCTCACTACTTTGCTGGACTCGCTTGTTGGCTCAAGTAGATTTGCTGTTGTTTTTTCTGGATTTTCAAAGTGTCATCTGTGTATAGTGACAGTTTTACTTCTTCCTTACCAATTTGGATGGCTTTTATTTCTGTTTCTTGCCTGGATGCTCTGGCTGTAGCTTCTAGCACAATGTTGGATGGCAGTGGTGGTGGTAGGCATACTTGTCTTGTTCCCAGTATTGGAGGGAGAGCTTTCAGTCTCTCACCATTGAGTGTGGTGTTGGCTGTGGGTTTTTCATGTATGCTTTGGTCATGTTGAGGAAGTTTCCTTTGATTCCTACCTTTTGAAAGGTTTTTGTCATGGGAGGATGCTGAGTTTTGTCAAATGCCTTTTCTGTGTCAGTCAAGATGATCATGTGATTTTCCCCTTTTGCTTTGTTGATATGGTATACTACATTTGTTGATTTCCTTGTGTTGGGCCACCCAAGAAATAAAAAGGTCATAAGTGGTTACTATGAACAACTGTATGCCAACAAAATAAACAACTTAGATGAAATGGGCAACTTCCTACAAATACCCAAACAACTTACAATGACTCAAGAAGAAATAGACAACCTCAATGAACCAGTCACAAGTAAAGTGATCAAATTGGTCATCAAAAACCTACCGACAAAGTAAAGCCCAGGACTGGACAGTTTCACAGGCAAGTTTTACCAAGAATTTCAAGAAGAATTAATACCATTCCTGCTCAACTCTTCCAAAAAGATCAATAGTTGAATTTTAAGCAATGCCAGGGTGGTTCTGTGTTGAGTAAGTCTAACTTAAGACATGAAAACAGCCCTAACTCAGTGGAGTTCCCTGCAGAGGACCCCAAACTCCCCTTAGGAGTCATTTGAAACCCTTGAGAAACCATGGGGGTCAGCAGGTGGCATGGGAGTATGCAGGTGGCCAGCAGCTGTGGTATAATTTCCCTACTTTTCATAGCATTCACCTCCTGCCTCTCTGCCCCCATCCACCACACCGTTTGTCATTGTTCACCTGGAGATTGCTTACATCTCACTTGTGCTTATGCTGCTAGAGGGAGGCCAGCACCTCAGTCAGTTCACTACCCTCCAGGGAGCTGGCATACCCTGAAATGACTGAACTGATGAATCCTTATGCCTCCATCATGTCATGGAGTGCTTTGTTGGCACACAAACTGTTGGAGCAAGATACATATCACCATCTATAAGGAAGGAGTCTCACCACATAGAGGATAGAAAAGCATCCACGCACCAAGAAAACACACAACTTACACAGGCACTGAATGGAACAACATTTACTTGCAAAGGGAAGAGACAAAGCAAGCTCAGCATCACTTGTGGCATTTGTTCCCCTATGGCCAGAGTGTCCCACTCCATAGCCAGTGCAGGGAAATGGTTTACACAAACCCCTCTTGTGTACTCTATGTGAGGGTCCTGGTTCCCTCCTGATAAGGAACAGACATAACCACAGGTGGGATGAGATGTTATAAAATAATACATGTATTTGGCCAAGTAGTATCCAATGAATGTTTACACAATGCTCTGGGCAAAAGAGGAAGGGATTTTCCAGCTGGCCACCATCTGCTAGAGAATGCCTTTTATCTCTAAGCACTCCTGAAAAAGAAGTGAGTCCATATTTTTCATCCCATTCCAGTTGTTGGGATACCACATCTACTCCTAAGCACAGGGTTTATTTGTGGGTCAACTTGAAAGGTTATAGGCCTCACTCAGACTGTCCCTTTCCACATTATGTTCTACTTTCCATTTAATCTGAACCTGTAGCAAGTTCATTCTATTATTTTTGATTAATGTTTTTATTTGGATTAGATAGAATCAGAGTTTGTGAGAGAAAAATTCTCTAAGAGATGTAAATTCTAAGTAATAATTCCTTCAGGCTGATATTTATTCTTATAAACTCCTTCAACTGAAGTTTAAATACATTTTTATTATTTAGCCACTATAAGAAAATTGGGTAGAAGTGCAAGATGATGTAGTCTACCTAATGTTTATGTACTTTGTGGAGACTACTTGAATAGTTTACCTTAAACAATAAATTCAGATAACTACTTGTATCTGTCCTCTTGCAATTGTCTTTCAGAAGTCTGGCATTGGTCTCACAAGGTTAAAACCAAGGAGTCAGTAGGGCTGAGCTCCTTTCTGGAGGCCCCAGGCATGGGTCAGTTTCCTGCTTATTGAGAGTGTTGGCAAAATGCTGTTCCTTGTGATTGCTGGACTGAGATATGAGAGCATTGGAAAAATTCTGTTCCTTGTGGTTGCTGGACTGAGATACATCTTTTTTTTGCTGGAATGCAGCTGAGGGCAATCCTCAGTGTATTAGTTAGGGTTCTCTAGGGAAACAGAACAACTAGGAGATATCTGTAAATAGCATGAGATTTTATAAAACTGTCTAAGATGGCTGTGGGGATGCACAAGTCCAAATTCCATAGGGCAGGCTGTAAGCTGGCACTCTGATGAAGGTCTTCAATGAATTCCCCAGGAGCAGCTGGCTGGCTGGCTGAAGGAGATGAGAGTTCTCTCTTCTGACTGCTGAAGTCATCACCTCCCCCTTAAAAGCCTTCAACAGATTAGATTAAACATCTCTCATTGCAGAAAACATTCCCCATAGCCGACTGCAGATGTAATCAGCTATAGATGCAATCTATGTACTGATGATTTAAATCCATGAAATGTCCTCACAGCAACAGATAGGCCAATACTTGCTTGACCAGACAGCTGGGCACCATCACCTGGCCAAGTTAACACATGAACCTAACCATCACACCCGGCTTCTAAAGATCACTTATGTTCCCTGGCTCATGGGGCTTTCCTCCATCTTCAAAGCCAACAACTGTGTGTCAAGCCCATCTCACTCTTTGAATCTGTCCTCTTATCTTGTCTCATTTTGCCAGCTAGCCAGGAAAGGCTCTCAGCTTTAAGAACTCATGTGATTCTATTTGGCCTGCAGAGAAAATTCCGATTACCCAGGTAAATCTCCCCATCTCACAGTCATCATATCTGAAAACTTCCTTTTTCTATATAAGGTAATATATTCACAGGTGCTGGGGATTAGGGCATAGACATATTTTGGGGCCATTATGCTACCTACAACCCCCCAAACTAAAAGCTTCATGCACAGATACTATTATTGTTAGAACTGAATATTCTGAAGCAAGGCATGTATATAAATTATTCTAGCTGTTAATTAACATAACCCTGGTAAATGTGTAAAGGTGAGACAGGACAAAACTTCTGCTATGGTTTGTGGTTCATGACCCCAACCTAAATCAAACTGTCAAATGTTTTTGTTTCTCAAAATAGCTTCATTTAGAAAATTCATATAAGAAAATTAGGGCCTAGATTGTAAGCTTTTACAGCAGTCACCAGTGAAAGAGCTTTGCTCTTTGTGTATAACCTGCTGGATCCCTGAAACTTTCAGTTTCTGACACCTGAGACTCAGAGTTAGAATTCTCCAGCTCTGAAAGTCAGCATTACTCCATACAGCAATTGTTAAAGAAGGCGAAAAAGAGATCAGACTCTGGTTAGAGATGTAAATGAAGCTGATCTTGTTAAGACAAATTTGAATCAGAATACAGGGTAAAATATGATATTTTCTGTATTTTAAGACTTTAACTTATGTGTGAGACCAAAGGAGGAAACTATTGTTTTGTCTAAAATTTAAATATTCTGTAGCATGCTATCTAATTTAACCTGCCTGGTCAGTTTATTTAAACAACGTAATTACATGGAACCTAGAATAGGGAATGAGAGCTTGATATTCTGTGCAGGTTAATGAAATGCTCTGATGTATTTCAGAGTATTTTTGGTGGAAAATGAAAAAGTATTTGTAATGTCCCTTGAGAGTCCAGAGAAAAATGTGGAACTACTAAACTTCTCCATCTGAGGAATTTCTGCTATTGTCTTAAGCAATAGGGGCTTCCAATTTAATAAGACAAGCCCTCAATCTTGAAACTTACATCTGCAATGGCAAAGCTAAGCCTACTTATAATTAATGCCTGAGCATCACCCCCCAGAAAACTTCTTATGTAGCTCAGATGTAGTCTCTCTCTAAGCCAAACTCTGCAAATAAACTCACTACCTTCCCCCCTATATGGGAAAAGACTTCCAGGGGTGTAAGTCTCCCTGGCCTTGTGCAATTGGTTGACCAAAAGGGGAAAAATAAATAAAACAAAATAAAGTTTCAGTGACTACGAGATTTCAAATAGAGTCAAGAGGTCATTCTGGAGGTTACTTTTATGCAAGTTTCAGTCAGATATTGCTAAACTGCCACAGTATGCCAAGCCCCAACCAATGGTGTTCATGAAAACCCTAAAGAATACCAGCTCTATCTAAGAATCTGTAACAGTTTTACTGATTAAGCTTATTTTTCAGAGACTTAAAGTCTCTGGACTGTTCCTATGTTAGATAAGCCCTGAAACCCAGAAGTACTGGTCTCTCTGAGAACAACAACCAGTTTCATTTCTCTACCCCATAATGTTTCATAAGTGCCCCTTTTCAGCATGAAGAAGTTAGAATGTTCTTTGCCCAGATATCCCTCAAGGTTGAGAGAATGATCAAATGAGAAGGCAGAGTTGTAACTGAGAAGTTAGGATTTAGGGGATGATTATGACCACAGAATCATTATATAGATATTCCTTTTTACTTTCTGGTGTATTAGCATAGACAGAGGGAAATACCTGAAATCTCTGAACTGTAATCCAGCTGCCTTGATCTCTGATAATGATTATATAGCCTTTACCTTGTGATTGTAAAAACCTTGTGACTGACTCTCACTTATACCCACTTATCCTGTTTTCAACTTTAGAGTCTTAGGATCATGAAAGTCAGCCCCAAACATTTATAAATGAAAGGCTTTGAGTCAGCCCAGAACTAACCTACCCCAATTCCAAATCATCTCTAACCTTATCATCTCAAGTCATTGTGTTCATTATCCTAAAATCTGTCAATCTTTTGGTACTATAAAACCATCAGAGTTACTGCAGTTGGAAGACAGTTTTCTAGGCCAGTAGGCCATTTGATCCCTTGCTTCACACCTAATAACTCTTTCTCTCTTTGAACCCTGGTGTTTCAGGAATTGTTCATGTAAAAGCATCAGGCAGAGAGCCCAGTGCTTTTGATTGGTATCATTAGGAATAAAGCTGTTATGGATAAAGCTGCTGTGAACATTTCTGCATGCCTTTTGTGTGAACCTATGTCTTCAGCTTTCTGGGATAGATACCCAGGAGTGTAATTGGTACATTGTGTGGAAATTGCATGTTCATTTCATTTTTTAAGAAACTGCCAAACTGTTTTCAAGAGTGGCTGTAACATTTTACATTCCCACCAACAATTTATGGAAGAACCAGCTTTTCTATATTCTTACCAGCAATTGGTGTTGCCATTATTTTTAGTTTTTACCATTCTAATAGGTTTATAGCTATAGCTTATTGCCCCCCCCCCCACCATGGGCAATAGGTTTTTTAAATTTTTATTTGAAGTAAATATAGACTCAAGAGATTGCAAAAAGTGCCCTGTGTACCCTTCCTGCCTCCCCCAATGTCAGCATCTTACATAACTTATATAGTATTGATACCAGGAAACTTACATTGGTTTGGTCCACAGAGCATATTTCAGATTTTCCCAGCTACACCTGCACTCATTTGTATGAGTGTATAGCTTGACACAACTTTATCATGTTTAGCCTTGCATAACCACCACTACAAGACTCTATTATCCACTTTATAGCCACATACACCTTCCTCTCCACCCCTAACTGCTGGCAACAATTAACCTGACCACTATCTCTATAATTACATTATTTCACCAGTTACATAACTGAAATCATGTGACACGTATCCTTTAAGATTGGCTTTTTTACTCAGAATACTTTCCTTGAGTTTCATGCAAGTTGTGTGTACAGTAGTTTATTTTAAATGGCATTGAACTGAAAATGTCAGTGTTTCACACACATTACAAATATTGTTTTGTAAAACTTATTTCAACTTTAGATGCTGTATGTAAAGGTATCCCATATCATAACGTAAAATACTTGTTATATGGGTTTTGTCCAGAAAGAGAAACACTGTTGTGCCTTAGTATTCATTTTCTTCATACTATTTTACCACTGTTTCAAATTCTTATTTATTCATATTTAAATGCTCATGTCTCTCTAAGAAAATAAATTCCATGAAAGCTGCTTGACTGATTCAAGACCTGTGATCCCAGAGCTACAGCCCGGCATATAGTGGGCCCTAAGATGTGAAAAATGCATCAACACCAAGCACCAGGGAACATCCTGTCCAGAAAGAGTAGCTGTTGGCATGGAACTTGTTGAGTAGTGAGGTAGAAAGGCAAAATGCAAAAGTGGCTTTGCAGCAGGAAAACTTAAACATCCAGAGCACAGACAAGAGCAAAAAGCCTAGCAGTAGATTCATATCAGCATTTCCAGCTGCATGTGGAACATGGCCCAACACAGAGCAGCCTCAACAGGCAGATGAGACTAAGTGACTCCAGCCAGGAAGCCCCTCAAGGCCTGCAGCTTCCTAGGTGTGTTGGCCAAGGCTCCCAGGCTCTTCCCACACCTCCCAGCCCCACCTCAGGAGGCCCAGTGTAGTTGCTGCAATTGCAGGCATTACTTGAAGACTGCAGAATTCAAATGTCCCTTCTCTGTTTTTTTTTTTTTAATCTAGAAGATTAGCAGGCTTCCCCTCTCTCCTCATTAGCCAGAAATGCTTATTCTTCAACCAGCCACCGCCAAAGAGAGGATGGAGATACCATGGTTGGCTTAGACACATCCAGTTGCCCCCCTGGGATTGGGGGTGGGGCTGGTTCTTCTTCATACTCAACTCTGTGAATCACATGCACACATACCCCTGCCATCCACATGTACATACACAGACCTGGGGAGTGACTCTACAGTGTACAGGAGAAAATGTATGAGAAGTGGAAATTGTATTCTTTAATTAATGCCCTTCTGAAAAGAGAATTTTTTGCCTCAAATTATGAATTCTAAAGTGTTTGACCCATTGCCTGCAGCCACATTGGGCCTAGACATGTGTGTGACACTAAGCGGAGGGTTCCCACCACACAGTGGGGCTACTATGCAACCACAAGACACTCATTTATTACTAGTAAGAGTCCTCTCTAAGAACTAGGGTCCTTGTTGGTTTGCATACAAAATTTAAATCATCTACAAGAGTAGAAGCATACAAAATTCTAATACTACCTGAGCACAACAATGTTTGGTGCAAAATCTAACACATGTGGATCTAATTTTCAGCTATGATTTGTAGTCCAACATATGAAATAGTTCTTGAGGTACTCCACATTTTCTAAAAGCAGCCAGGGGAAATTTTGAGGAAAGGAGACCTAAAGTCCACATGTCAGGTTTTTTTAAGCCAACAGCCCATGAGCACTTTTGATGCAAGGTTGTGTGAGCTGTAGCAGTATGTATTTTTTTTTAAATCAATCTCCAAAAGGCCCAGGTGTGGCCTGAAAGGTGGAGAAAGCTGGTGCAGGGAGCCAGTGAGCACTGTCTCCTAGCCAAGACTCACCACTCCTACTATGTAGACAGCACAGGTATGTGGGCTCAGCACTGTGTGCTCCAGGTTGGATGCCCATAGTGGGCAATTCCCAGTCAGTACTAGGCCTGAGACATTCTGGCCTGTTCCCCAAGGAGCAGGACCAGTGGTCTCAGCAGCACTTCATTTATCAACTGTCTTAGTTTGCCAGGCTGTTATGAGAAACACCACACAATGGGTTGGCTGAACAACAGAAATTTATTGGCTCATGGTTTCAGAAGCCAGAAGTCCAAATCAAGATGCTGGCAAGACCAGACTTCCTCCCCAGCATCTGTAGTACTCTGGTGCTGACTGACTGCTAGTAATCCTTAGGATTCCTTGGCTTATATCTTTCTTCCATCACATGATAATGTTCTCTCTTGCTTCTGTGACTTGTGGGTACTCTTTATAAGGCCTCTGGTAATACAGATTAAGTCCCACCCTTGTTCAGTTTGCCACACCTTGACCTAAAAATAACATCTTCAAAAGGTTCTGTTTACAATGGGTTTGCATCCACAGGGACGCAGATCAAGATAGGGAACATGCGTTTATCAGATACACACTTCTCACAGCCACCTGTGACCCTCCCAAGTGTCCACACAGGTCTTGGATAACCCTCAGGAGCTCATCTGAGAGTTCAAAGCCTCACAACTGCCATCTCCTGTGTTCTGGCTGCTCACAGGTGCCTTAATGCCGCCTGGCATCCTGGTAGCTGTGGAATGGACGCAATTGTCTTTCATACTGAATGCAACTGGAGCTGGGGCCAGAGGCACTGCAGGCATCCTGCTCCATGTCTCAGGGGCCAGGTGAGAGCTCACAGGGACCCATTAAATTGGGATGGTCAGTCCTGAGGATCGCACAATAGCCCTGCTTCAAAAGCCATATGGAAACATCACAGGCCATGGGCAATAGTACTCATCACTCATCTTTCTCCTGTGGCTGTGGGTGGTGCCAGTCTGCAGAGATCTCTAACTCAGGGTCCAAACTAGAGAGTGGTTGTGTATAGCCTGTATTCATGATTGCCGTACCTCAGCACCACAGAGTCGCTCCCACTCACGGCAGCTGGCCAGGTCACTGCATCATGGCTCGTAGTCCAGTCACTCACCGAACACATACAGGTGGTGCAGGAGGTGCCAGGCACAGGTGAACAGTCTCTGCTTGGAGCCGTAGGCCTCACACAGGTGCAGTGGCCACCAACCATTGCAATCTGTCATGATGAGGGCCTCAATCATTGTTTTTTAATTTACATTTCCCTAATGGCTAATGATATTGAACACCTTTTCACATGTTTACTTGCTATCTGTATATCCTCTTCAGTGAAATGTCTGTTCATGTCTTTGCCCATTCACTTTTTTTTTTTTACTTTTTATTTTGAAATAAATTCAAACTTACAGGACTTTTGCAAAAATAATACTAACCCCATACACAGAACTCCAGCCTACCCCAAACCCCTCCACCGATAACCAGATCTACCAACTTCAGTATTTTGTCACTTTACCATTTCTTTCTCCCCCCATCATCCATCATCTATTGCTCTGTCTTCCGAACATATGAGAGCAAGTTGCACACATCCTTGTACAAATAATATAATTTACATATACATTTCCTATGAACAAGAATATTCATTTATGTAATCACACTAAGTGTAGTTAGGAAGTTCAAGAAATTTAACATTGATATAAAGCTTACATTCTATATTTCATTTTTTTCTTATGTCCCAATTGTGTCCTTTTGAGCCTTTTCTCCTCTATTCTTAGATCTCATCCAGGATCATCTATGGCATTTAATTGTCATTATCTATTTAGACTGTCTTTTTTTTCCACTGTGGAAACATATACACAGCATAAATCTTCCCATTCCAACCCCTCCCAAGCATTCCATTTAGTGGGATTAATCACATTCATAATGTTGCAATGCCACCAACTTCCCACCATCCATTACTAGAAATTTCCCTCCACCCCAAACAGAAACCCTACAGTCACTTCTTATTAGTTCCCCATTGCCCCTTCCCCCTCTTCTCATAACCCCTACTCTACTTTTCATCTCTATGATCATATTCTCTGATACTTTCTTTGTGTTTACCATGGGGCTTAAATTTAACATCCTAAATCCATAACAATCTTGTTTTCTTTGATACCAACTTAACTTCAATGGGACACATAAACTATGTTCCTATACTCCTCCATTCCCCCACATTTATGTAGTTCTTGTCAAAAATTACATATTTTACATTGAGTCCAAAACCACTGATTTATCATTACAGTTTATGTATTTTAGATCCTTTAGGAAGTAAATTGTGGAGTTATAAATCCAAAATACAGTAGTATTGGTATTTATATTTACCATGTGATCTTTACTGGAAATCTTTATTTCTTCATGTGGTTTCAGTCAATTGTTTAGTGTCCCTTCCTTTCAGCCTGCACAATTTCCTTTAGCATTTCTTATAGGACTGGACTACTGGTGATGAAGTCCCTCAGCTTTTGATTATCTGGGAATGTTTTCATCTCCCCCTCATTTTTACCCTCCAGTTGTTTGTGAATTTTCTAAGTCTCTGATAGTTATTGACTTCTATTTGTATTCCATTGTGGTCAGAGAATGTGCTTTGAATATATTCAATTTTTTTTTAATTTATTGAGGTTTGTTTTATGTCCCAGCATATGGTCTATTCTGGAGAAAGATCCATGATCACTAGAGAAGAATGTGTGTCCTGGTGATTTGGGATGTAATGTTCTATATATGTCTGTTAAATTTCTCTATATATCTCTCTCCTTTCTTTGTTTCTCTATCAGTAGGGCTCTCTTTAGTATCTGAAGTAGGGCAGGTCTTTTATTAGCAAAATCTCTCAACATTTGTTTGTCTGTGAAAAATTTAAGTTCTCAATCAAATTTGAAGGAAAGTTTTGCTGGATAAAGTACTCTTGGTTGGCAATTTTTCTCTCTCAGAATTTTAAATATGTCATGCCACTGCCTTCTCGCCTCCATGGTGGCTGCTGAGTAGTCACTACTTATTCTTATGTTGTTTCCTTTGTATGTGGTGAATTGCTTTTCTCTTGCTGCTTTCAGAACTTGCTCCTTCTCTTCAGTATTTGACGGTCTGATCAGAATATGTGTTGGAGTGGGTTTATTTGGATTTATTCTGTTTGGAGTTTGCTGGGCATTTATGCTTTGTGCATTTATATTGCGTAGAAGGTTTGGGAAGTTTTCCCCAACAATTTCTTTGAATACTCTTTCTAGACCTTTACCCTTTTCTTCCCCTTCTGGGACACCAATGGGTCTTATATTTGGATGTTTTATTTTATCTATCATATCCCTGAGATCCATTTTGATTTTTTTTTATTTTTCCCCATTCTTTCTTTTGTTCTTTCATTTTCCATTCTGTGGTCCTTGAGGTCACTAGTTCATTGTTCAGCTTCCTCTAGTCTTGTACTATGAGTATCCAGAATCTTTTTAATTTGGTCAACAGTTTCTTTTATTTCCATAAGATCATCTATTTTTTATTTACTCTTGCAATTTCATCTTTTGCTCTCCTAGGGTCTTCTTCATGTCCTTTATATCCTGCATCATGCTCTTCTTCATGTCCTTTATATCCTGTGCCATGCTCTCATTGTTTGACTTTAGTTCTTTGATTAATTGCTCCAAGTACTGTGTCTCTTCTGATCTTTTGATTTGGGTTTTGGGGTTTGGGTTATCCATCTTGTCTGGTTTTTTCATAAGCTTTAAAATTTTCTGTTGTTTTTGGCCTCTTGGCATTTGTTTTACTTGATAGGGTTCTTTTAGGATATGAAGGATTATTCAGACACCAATCTCTGATTTGTCAGATCTACAGCTTGGCAGCATACACTTTCTCTAACTAACCAGAAGATGGCATCCATGAGTCACCTATTCCCCTCAAGTCAGTTTTCCCCAACTTTGTCTTTGTGTTGTGTGGGGGTCTGGTTCTTGTGGGGTCCAATTGGTGCACCAAGTTTGGGTGTGTTGTTGGTGCTGTCTGCCCTGAATGTGGGGTGTGTGTCTGAGTGGTTAGGGAGGCAGGGCAGCTTTAATAATCAAACCTCCCAGGTGTTCCTGGAGATTTAAGGCTGTTGCAAATGTCTACACCTTCATTTCAGTCTCACCACAGATTGTCTCTGCCACTGACCCACAAGTCCTTGGTATTGGCGTATGGTCCCTGGGATTTCCGAGTGTGTCCCTCTTCCAAGCCGTGCCCTTCTAGGGCCTCTGCTGAGGGAAGGTTGTGCTATGTCACAAGTGCACACCATCCATCAAGGGAAGTTCTGGGCCGCCAGGCCATGTACGTGCATTCCCAGCCTGCTGTAAGGATGGCTGTATGGGGCGTGTTAATTTCCCCCTTTTCACACAGCTCCACCTTCCCAGGTCTGGAACAATAAGCTGTGGGTGCAGGAAAGGCTATTGTCCATGCCCAATATTGTGGCGTGTGCATGTGCTGCTGGAAACACTTCCTGTCACACTGGGTTTTTTGGCACAGCTCTGGGCTGTGGCACCTGTGCTGGGCAGGAGCACTCCCAGTCTGCCAGAAAGATGGCTGCAAGGGGCATGGTTTTTTCCCCTTTTGGCTCACCTCTGCCATCCTCGCTCCAAGACAACTAGCAGTGGGTGTGTGAAAGGCTATCTTCCATGCCAGATATTGAGGCATTCGCACAGCCCATTCTTGCCACGCTTCACTGTGCAGTTCTCACTGCTGTATCTGCAGCTGCTTTTGGGTTTTTTTAAAAAAGAACTAGTCCACCTCCAAACACCAACCCTCAGTTTCCCCACACTGCAACATGGCTGCCAGATATTCAGCAAGCTTACTCACTTATTTCAGATCACAGACTCCTGGTTTCACCAAGTGCAGGGTCCCTGTGGATTTAGCAGACCTTGTCCAGCTGGTGCATCGCTGGAACTGGTGCTCTGGGTCACTTTCTTACTTTTATCTAGTATTTTTCATGGAGGTGTATTTTTGCCCTGTCTCTCCTAGCCACCATCTTCAAGATTTCTTTCTGCCCATTCACTTTTTTATAATGCACTTCTAATTAACTGAGGTATAATTTCAGTGAAATGCACAATATTTAAGTGTTCATTTCAATGAGTTTTTTATTGAAGGAAAATTCACATAACACAAACTTGTTTTAAAGTGTTCAATTCAGTGGCACATAGTCAATTCTCAATGTCATACAACCATCACCTTTATCTAGCTCCAAAACATTATACTCACCCCAAAAGTAAACCCCATATCCATTAAGCAGTCACTCTCCACTCCTCACTATCCCAGCCCCTAGAAACCACTAATCTGCTCTTTACTGATATTCTCTTTTTCTTCATCTATCATTTTCCTAATGTCCTTGAGTTCTTTGTTCATGTTCTCCTTTAGCTTGTTGAGCATATTTAGGACCATTTTTAAATAGTTTCTTAGTCTGGTATGTCCCTCATTGTTTCTAAAGTTTGATCTTCTCCTTTGCATGGGCACTTCTGGTTTCTACATATGTTTTGTAATCTTGTTGAAACCTGGACATTTCAATATTTTAATATATTACTGCTGAAATTTAGACTCAGAGATATCTGTTCCTTAAGCTTGTATCCAGCTAGTGTTATAATGGAGATTTCCTTGAATGCCAGGATATATTAAAAAAAAAAAAAAAAAAGGAAGGAAGGAAAAAACAAAACATCTTTCCCACTTATTACAGATTAGCTTGTGCCAGTGCTCTCTTTCAGAGCTTAAGCATAATGAGTTTAGAGAATAGTACAACACAAAAGCATAGCGTCCTCTGCAGTACTTTCTGCACATGTGCCTTATCCTGGGCATGCATGTGTAGCTCTAAGAATCCCCTCCCACATTTACATCAATACAAATATCCCCTTTTCCCTAGGAAACAATTTCCTCATGATCCCGGGCACTGCATTGTATGTCCCACAGCCAGCAATCTTTTGCCCAAGGCAACCAGACTTGACTCTTCTCCCACAGCATTCTGTAAGAGACCTCTGTGAGTCACCTATTCATGCAGGGTAAGTTCTGGGTTGGCAAACCCATGATGAGTGTCCTTATTCAGTCCTTCAAGTTTCCACTAGAAAGACTGGGTGATACACACATGCTAAAATGTGTGCATGAGGGTTACTCTGCTCCCTCTGGAACCAGATAAGGAATCTGCACAGGGAGCATGGGCTGGCTCCATCCTGAGCTGTTCAGGGGATGAGGGAGGGACCAGCAAGGGCACCATGGGATCCTCCCATTTTTTACTTGTCTTTTTCCTGATTTGGCACTCAACATATTACTGTAATCCTTTAGTTGTTCTCTGGAGCTTTAACAAAAATATTTCTGCCAGTTCTTGCTGGTTGTTCAAAGCTTCTATGGGGAGATGGAGCCCTGGAATGCATCATTTCACCATCTTGATTGACTTCTTTTAACTTTAAACATAAAGTGTTTTTCTAATAGCCAATATATCATTGGACCATGTCTTCTTATTTCTTAGACTAGTCTGGCAATCTATCTTTTGATTGGAAAGTTTCATCCATTCACATTTAATGTTATTATATATACATATAGTTGGATTTATTTCTGATATTTTTCTTTTTGATGTCTATATATCTCATGTCATTTTTGGTCCTCTATTTCTCCTTTACACTTACTTTTGCATTAAGTGAATATTTTTAATGTAACTTTGACATTTCTTTAATGATTTTCCCTATATATATATTTTTTAATTATTGTGGTAATATATACACAACACAAAATTTCCCATTTTAGTCCTTTACATAACTATAATTTGATGACATCAATTACATTCACAATCTTGTGACATCATCACTACCATCCATTTCCAAAAATTTTTCATCACCCCATTCGGGAACTCTTTACTCATTAAGCAATAATTCCCAATTTTCCACCACCCCACCCCAGCCCCTGGTATCCTGTCTACTTTCTGTCTCTATGAATTTGTTTGTGCTAGGAACTTCATGCAAGTGAAATGATGCAGAAATTGTCCTTTGTGTCTGGTTTATATCATTCAACATTATATCCTCAAGAATCATCCATGTTGTAGTGCATATAGTGCTTGATTCCTTTCTATGATTGAATACTATTCTGTCATATGGATATATCACATTTCATTTATCCTTTAATTTGTTGATGTATGCTTGGGTTGCTTCCACCTTGTGGCTATTGTGAGCAATGGAACATTGGTATACAGATATCTGGTTGAGTACCTGCTTTAAATTCTTTTGGAATATACCTAGAAGTGGAATTGCTGGGTCAGATAGTAATTACACATTTAAATTTTTGAAGAACTGACAAACTGGTTTCTTCAGTGACTGCACCAATTTACATTCCTACCATCAAGGTATAAGTGTTCCTATTTCTCTGTATCATTGCCAACACTTGTTATTTTTTTTTAATAATAGCCATCCTGGTGGCTGTGAACTGGTATCTCATTGCGGTTTTGATTTTCATTTCCTAATGGCTAATGTTATTCATCTTTTCATGTGCTTATTGGCCATTTCTAGATCTTATTTGGAAAAATGCCTATTCAAGACCTTTGCCCATTTTTAAATTGGGTTATTTTTCTTCTTGATTTTTTAATTGTAAGACTTCTTTATATATTCTGGATATTCAACCCATGTCAGATATACGATTTGCATATATCTTCTCCCATTCTGTATGCTTTGTTTTCACTTTCCTGATAACATCTTTAAAATTTTTTTCTTAATTTCTTTATTAGAGAAGATGTGAGTTTACAGAACAATCATGCATAAAATACAGGGTTCCCACATATCATTCCACCACCAACACCTTGCATTGGTGTGCAACATTTGCTACAGCCAATAAAATCACACTTTATAACTGTATCATTAACTATAGCCCATGTTTTGAGTTAGGGTTCACTATTTGGGTATTGTAGTTTCATGGATTTTTTTAAAAAAATTATTTTGTTATTATATATACACGCAAACATTTCCCCTTCTAATCACATTCATATATATGTTCCAGTGCTGTTAATTGTGTTCACAGTGTTGTGCTACTATCACCACTATTGATGCACAAAAGTTTAATTTTCATTAATTACAATGTATCTATTTTCGTGTTGTTGCTTGTGTATTTGGTGCCATACCTAAGAATACTTTGCCTAATACAAGGTCTTGAAGATTTTCCCATACATTTTACTCAAAGAATGTTATGGTTTTAATTCTTATATTTAGGTCATTGATCCATTTTAAGTTAATTTTGTATATGGTGTGAGGTTGGGGCCCACTTATCTTCTTCTGGATGTGGATGTACAGTTTCTCCAGTACTATTTGTTGCAGAGACTATTCTTTCCCCCTTGACTATTCTTAACTCCCTTGTCAAAAATCAATTAGCCATAGGCATGTGAGTTTGTTTTTGAACTCTCAATTCCCCCAAATTTTTAGGCATTTCCTCAGTGACTTTTCTAGGGCTTACCATATACATTTTAACTTATTAGAATCTGCTTCAGATTTATTCTAACTTAATTCCAATGAGATGTAGAAATTTTATTCCTATATATAGCCATATTCTTCCTTTTCCTTGTGAAATCATTGTTATGCACATTACATCTAATATGCTACAAATTTCAAAATGCAATTGTTATAATTATTACTTTATATAACTTTATTTTTAGAGAATCTCCAAGAAGAAAGAAAAAGTATCTATTTATAGTATTTATTAATCTTATTTATCATTTCTGTTTCTTTAAATTTGTTCCTGTGAATTCTATTTACCATGTGGTGTCATTTACTTTCTCAAATACAGAATTGTTCCCATCAATCTCCTTTTTGCTGTTATTGACAGTGAATTTCTATATGGTATAAGACCAATTATACAATTATAAATATGTTGGTTTATACAATTGCTTTATAAAACCTTTTTCTGAAATAATAATTCAATATATTCTTTCATAAAAAAATTTCCTATCTGTATTAGTCAGGGTTCTTAAGGGAAACAGAACCTATAGGAGATAATCTGTTTTTAAAGCTTTATAAAATTGTCTCATGCAACTCTGGGGATGCACAAGTCCAAATTCCATAGGGCAGGCTGCAAGTTGGCAACTCTAATGAAGGTTTTCAATGAATTCCCCAGGAGAGGTTGGCTGGCTGAAGTAGAGATGGAAATTCTCTCTTCTGACTCCTGAAGTCATCACTTCTCCTTTTAAAGCCTTCAACTGATTGGATTAAATGTCTCTCATTGCTGAAGACACTCTCAGTTGATTGTAGATGTAATCAGTCTTGGATGCAATCAACTTACTGATGATTTAAGTCAAAAAAAATGTCCTCACATTAATGGTTAGGCCACTGCTTGTTTGACCATTACCTGGCCAAGTCGAAACATAAACCTAACCATCACACCATCCACTTTCTTGCTTCTCTTCAAGTTCCAGAGGTACTCAAAATTAGAGTAGTATTTGCAATAGATGTATTTATTGTCAGTAATATATTTTAACTGACAGTTGTTTTTGTCAGTTAAAATAAGAAATGAGAACAAATATGCATTTATACCATCTTTTATAATTACATAATTACACTTTTGGTTTTTCTTTATTTTATCAATTTTATTAACATTACAATATGGGGTCATTTGCTTTCAACCTGAAGAAATTTCATTAGTATTTCTTGTAAGGTGGTTCCTCTAGCAACAAATTCTCACAGTTTTTGTATACCTTGATGTCTTTAATTCACCTTCATTTTGGAAAGATAGTTTGAATATAGAATTTTTAGTTCACCTTTCTTTTTTTTCCAGCACTTTGTATATGATATTCCAGTGCCTTTCTGGCCTCCATTGTTTCTGGTGAGAAGTCAGTTGTGAATCTTGTTCAGGTTGCCTTACAAGTGATGAGTCATCTTCCTCTTGCTGTTTTTAATATTTTCTTTTTGTCTGGCTTAAAGCATTTTTACTACAATGTCTCTGGGTGTGGTTCTTTTTTATTTATTTTTTTCTGCTTAGAATTGTGCTTCTTGGATGTGTGGATTAATGTTTATCATAAAATTTGGGAAGTTTTCAGGCATCATTTCTTCAAATATCTTTTCTGCTCCATTCTATTTCTCCTTTTCTCTGGTACTCTAAATTGTGCATATGTTGGCATACTTGTACTTAAGGTTGTCCTACATTTCTCTGAATCTCTGTTTTCTCTTCATTCTTTTCATCTCTTTTCTTTGGTTTGCATATTCTCTATTGATCTCTCTTTAAGTTCACTGATCTTTCTTCTGTCAGTTCAAATCCACCATTGAACCCTTGTAGTGATTTATTTTTTCATTTTGGTTATTGCAACTTTCAACTACAGAATTTCCATTTAAAAAAATTCTATCTCTTTAACACTCTTTAATTAATGAGACATTGTCATCATAGCTCCCTTTACTTCTCTAGGCATTGTTTCCTTTACTTATTTCAACAGATTCATAATGGCTTTCTGAAGTCTTTATTTATTAAATTCAACATATGGGCCCTCTCCTAGGCAGCTTCCCTTTTCACCTTTTTCTTTTGTATGTGTCAAATGTTGCTGTTGTTTTACATGTGCTGTAATTTATTGTTGAAATCTGGACATTTTTTGTAATATATTGTAGCAATGCAAATAGTGATTTTCTTCCACATTCTCTGGGGCTTTTTTTTTAATTTTTTGATTAGAGCAGTTGTACGTTTACAGAAACATCACTCAGAATGTACAGAGTTTTCTGGGGCTTGTTTTGTTGTTGTTTGCTTGTTCATTTGTTTAGTGACTTGGCTAGGCTATTTTAGTGAAGTCTATTTTCCCTGAAGTGTGAAGCCTTTGGTGTCATTCTCAGAGGGCCCAGCCTTGGACATATGCCCAGACACCATGCAGTGACAGTGGTTAACAGAACTATCTTTGAAGGTCTCTTTCCTTGATCTCTACCATTAAGTTGTCTGCTTCTATTGGTATCACACCACCTTTTAGACTCCACTAACTGATGGCTGATTGCTCTATTGTTTTTGACAATACCCTGGGGCATAAATTGCTCCACAGCCTGGTCCAATTAAACTGTTTTGGGGGTAGTTTTTACAGTCAATCTTTAAGGTTTATTTTGATCATAGAAGGGCTATTCTTAGCTCTCACTTTCCCTGGTTATCTCTGGTTAAGTAGCTAGCATACAGGTTAGCCTGTTGCCCTTAATTAAGAGGAGCTGCCAACCTCCTCTTATTTGCTTACCACAAAAATCTCCATTGTTTTCAAGAACACTGTGCCAATTTGAAACTGTTATGTACCCAAGGAAAGGCCATATTCTTTTAATCCAGTCTTGTGGGTGCAGACTTATTGTGGGTGAGACCTTTTGATTAGGTTGTTTCCATGGAGATGTGACCCACCCAACTGTGGGTAAGACACTTTGATTAAATTATTTCCATGAGGTGTGACCCTGCCCATTCAGGATGGGGCTTAATTAGATCACCGGTGTCCTTAAGAGAGCTGAGAACCCACACAGACCCAGAACTTGGAGATGCTGGGAGATGCATACAGAAGTACATTTGAAGATGCTAAGCTAAGAGATGAAGCCCAGAGTTTGCATCAGAGAAGCTAAGAGAGGACTTCCAGATGCTTAGAAACACCCCAGGAAAATCAAACAGAGAGCTGAGAGAAGGTAAGAGAGCCAGAAGCCTAGAGACATTTTGGAGAAAGCCATTTTGAAACACAACCTAGGAGCAAAGAACCAGCAGATGCCAGCCACATGCCTTCCCAACTGACGGAGGTGTTCTGGATGCCATCAGCCTTTCTTCATTGAAGGTATGCTCTTGTTGATGTCTTAGTTTAGACACTCACAGCCTTAGAACTGTAAATTTGTAACCTGTAAATCCACTTTATAAAAGCCAATCCATTTCTGCTATTTTACATAATGTCAGTTTTAGCAAACCAGAACAAGCAACCTTAAACTTCAATGTCCCCACATTCTGTTTGAAATAAAGTCAGTCCCTTTAGGGAGAACTGCAGAGCTCTCTGTTCTTCCCAATTCCTCTCTATCTGGGCAAAATCTCTGAACCACTACTCTGGGAATTGGGTGGGGTGGTAACCTTTGGTCTTCTTGGCTTGCTCATCTTACATGGAACCTCTGCTCTAAGAGGGAGCTGGTGTCAGAGTGGTTGTAGTTATGTCCCCAGTATTCTCAGCCAACTGTACCTAAAGTAAAGCCTCCATGCTATATGTGACTGGGTGGAAAAAAGTATCCCCAGGGTTTTGGCTGCCCTCACCAGGAATTTATCCTCAACTTGGAATTGGAGGGGGTGAGAAATACTGGCAGCCTGCTCCTCCCATTGAGATACTGCATATATTAACTTGGAGCTGAGGAGAGAGGGAGCGCTGGTTTTTTGCCACACATGCCCAGAGTAGAGATTCCATTAAGCTGACCTAGAGGTGGGGGTGGGAGGAGGGAGGGAATGGGTTGTGATTCAAGTGTCACAGACACTCACTGATCTTACCAAGTTTTAGTAGATTTTCTTCAATAAATGTTTCATTTGCTGTATGTCCTTAGAACAATTTCCAGAGACATTAAATAGTTATTTTTGCATGTTCTTTTAAATATACTTTTCACCAGTTATTCTGCTTTTGCTGAGGAGTGGGTCTGTGGAGCTTGTCATACTGCCATAGCAGAACTCAAACTCTTGCTCATTTTCTAAATGGATTGCTTTTAATGCTAAATATTGAGAGTTCTTTATATATTCTAGATATCAGTCCTTGGCCAAATATGTGGTTTTCAAATATTTTCTTCCACTCCACAGCTTGTCTTTTCATTGTCTTAACTGAGTCTTTTGCAGAGAAAAAGTTTTCAATTTTGATTAAGTTCAATTTATCAACTTTTCCTTTTATGGATTGTGATTTTGGTATCAAGTTTAAGTATTCTTTGGCTAGCCCTGGATCCCAAAAATTGTCTCCTGATGTTTTTTCTAAAAAGTATCCTGTCCGGCGCTGCCCCGCTCGGTCCCCGGTTCCCGGCCGGCGAGGGGAAACAGGGAAGGAGAGAGAGAGATGCAGACTGCGCGAACTAACCTGGTCATGAATCACGACTCGAACCACACGGCAGTTGTGAAAGCAAGCCCTTTACTACAGCTAGATGAACATTCTGTGTTACTGGTTCCCACACGGGGCACGGCGCCTCGTGGGAGAGCAGCCTCGATGTGGCCGTCAGGCACGGCTCCTTGTGGGCTGTCTCACCCTACCCCGTCCGGGTAAGACCTTTTATACACAATTAACAACCAATAAGCTTCTAGGCTAGTATCGCGTATACAGGATTTCGATTGGTAGGAGCGGGTGGCGGATACATGCGTCACTATGCGGAAACAGGATGCAGGCGCCATCTTGGCTCACTCGATGGGCGGGGGTAACTCTAGAGCAGGCTGCAGCGCATACGCTAGGCCCGATTCGGGAGGCGGCTTTCCACATCTCCCCCTTTCTTATTTATTTTTGACCCAGTGTCTCCAGTGATGAGCGTGCTCCCGTGAACCCAAATGGTTCACAACCTCTTTGGTGCTTTGGGGAGTCTGGACTAGGCCTCAGCCATCCAGCGGCGGAGCCTCTAGCACCAACCAGAATGCTCACGTCATATGGAGACCGGAGAGTCCGTAAGCTGGAAGCAACGTGACTCTCCCTGCAGTGCTTTGCCTGGCAACTGGGGAACAACGACGGGGGCAGGAACAGCAGTAACCAGAGTCGGGGGTGTCACTAGGTGTCTCTGTGCAATGGCTAGGGTCCAGTCTGGCCACAACTAGGACTCTGCCCTAGAGACCCACCTGAGACAAAATTATGACTACTGGTGTCGCCTTTTACACCCGAGAAACAGCCATGCGATTCGCTACAAATTTTGCTCCAAAGCGCCCCACCTGAGGCGACCAGGAAGGGGTATGGTTAATAAATCGGTCACTATCGGGGGTAACAGAGGTGGGAGTCATAGCCATCATAGTGGTAACACGCAATTGCTGCTGCGCTTGAAACAGGCGTTCTAGCAAACATTTAACAACGACTAATCCCACCAATAATCCCACTGCAATGAGGATCCAATTAGTTAAATTGGGCCAAGAGAACCAGGAAGAAACACTGTGCAATAGTTTCTGTAGAACCTCGCCTAACCCGGAGAGATCGACTTTAACGGGTTTTAACTTGATCCCCCCAATTGTGTCTAAACTAGATTCCACCTGTTGGGAGAGATTAACAAATTCAGGAAAATATGACCTTTTCAGCCAATCAGAGACTCTGGAAATGCTTCCGGTCACGTTGGCCCTGACAGGAGTGACACAGAGTTTAACCGTAAGCCACCGGGTGTCACATGTTTGCTGAAGCACTCTCCAGAGTCCATCTATTTCCAGTCCAAGTTCATCTATCTCCGCTTGGAGTTTCTGAATGGCCTGGAAATTTAAGTTCAGCATCTGATTGTGGCGGCGTAGCACGTCTCGGGTAAGGTTGACCAAGCCATTTACCGTTTCCATCGTTATGGCGAGCTGCCGATCTGTCCATGCTTGTAGCACAGCCTGCCCGATCGTTGGGACAAACAAAGAGGAAGCTACACTGGCAGCATTCGATAGCCATTCTTTTATGCCTCTTGGACGCCTAGACTTAGAGAAGGGGATATTGTTAAGTGAAACAACTTGAGAAACAGGGCCAACCCAGTCGGTTGCCTTGACGGGGAGCCAGACATAACTTGGGCGATACACTAGGATAGCGGGGCGGCGAGGCATCCGGGTCTTTGGAACGGTTGCAGACTGTAGGAGCAAACCCCGGAAGGAAAAGGCACCTTTGAGTCTCCTTTTTACTCAAGATCCCTTCACAAGACTGGCGGCTCTTCCCTGTAACGTTAAGAAATTCAAGCAAGACTCCCTTACTTAACTCGCCATTACCAGTTTCACAAGTAGCATTCGCCGCAACTGTGGTGTTGACAACCTTGACAGAGAGGTTAGCAAAAGAGAGGATCAGTGTGTCATTGGTGAGGGGGAAGGACTCGTTGAAGCTTGTGGAGGGTCAGAAGGCAGGTGGTGGAGACCTAGAGACAGGGTACGAGTGAAAAACACAGGAGAGGCGGGAGACCCAGCAGAGAATGGGGCCAGGGTCGGGGGATGATGCCACAGGCCCCAAAGACCACTCTCCTGCGCTACCACAGTTCCACTAAAAAGAAAAAGGCAGATTAGAAGGATTGCTATAGGAGAGCAAAGAACAGAGTTACCGATCCTCTTTTTGGGCAACCGCGGGGTGGTCAGTCCTGTCGGTCGTCGCCATCATCAGCAGGGTCGGAGGCTTGGTCTAATGGTTCAGGTTGTATATTCGTTGGCGTTTCTGACAGCTGTTCCTTGGCTTCTTCAGGTGATGTCACGGTTCTCACCAGTCTTTCTGGAACCCACACTGGTTGACGTCCTGGTTCCTGGGGAAAAAACACAAACAGAGCCTCTGGCCCAGCTGAGCACCGGGTCAGGGCCTTTCCACTGCCCCGACAGGACATCCTTCCAACGGACTAGACCTCTATGCGGAGGACTCGGGGTGGTGTGTTGCAGGGCAGGTGTCATTCCTTGTGAATTTTCGTTTAAAAAATTATATGTGAGCAAGGCTACAGACAGTCGAGCTTTTGGGGACAGGCCGTGGCCTATACCCTCTTTCTGTTTTTTAAGCAAGTCTTTGAGAGATCTGTGCGCTCTTTCAATGATTCCTTGCCCCTGAGGGTTATAGGGGATGCCATGTTTTAATTGGACATCCATGTTGTCACAAAATTTTTGGAAGGATTTACTAGTGTAGGCAGGCCCGTTATCCGTCTTTAACGTCTTTGGCTTACCCCAAGCTGCCCATGCAGCAAGGCAGTGTGCAATGACGTGGGAGACTCTTTCTCCTGGTTCAGCAGAGGCAAATAAAACTTGGGAGCATGTGTCCACCGACACATGTAAGTACTTGATCTTACCATACTCTGAATGATGAGTGACATCCATCTGCCAAGTATCCCCTGGGGTGAGACCCCTAGGGTTGACCCCAACCGAGGGGACTGCTCTCTGCTCTGCACAATTGTTGCAGGCTCGGACAATATCTCGAGCAGCTGCACGTGGTATGCTGAACCGCTTAGCTAGGGTACCTGCATTGATGTGAAACTTGGCATGGAATTCTCGGGCTTGTTGATACGGTACCAGCGTCGGAAAGATGTGCAGCTGTCGAGTGGCTACATCTGCGCTATGGTTCCCCTGGGCCATAGGGCCAGGCAAACCTGTGTGGGCTCTAATATGGGTTATGTAAAAAGGGTGTTGCCTGGTCCATATAACCTCCTGTAGTTTGGCAAAGAACGTCCTTACTGTAGACGAATGTTTAACAATGCCCACCGTTTCTAAAATTTGTACAGAGTTCACAACATAAGCAGAATCCGAGACGACATTTAAGGGCTCGGAAAGGCTTTCCAGGACTGCAATGATAACCTGCAGTTCTACCCATTGAGGCTTTTGTGGTTGGAAGAGCACTGTTTTAGGAGTGTCCCCCTCCACACAATACGCCCCTGTTCCAGAGCTGGAGCCGTCCGTGTATACGGTGGGGGCGCCTGCTAGTGGCCTAGGAGAGGTTACTTTGGGAAAAATCACTGGGTGCCGGGTGACAAACTGCAAGAGAGGAGCCTTAGGGAACTGATTGTTAATGGGACCAAGAAATGTACACCGGAGAATGGCCCATTGATCTATGCATCCGGTGAGTATCTCAAGCTGCTGGGAAGAATAAGGCACCCTGAGATTTTTGGGCTGCTGACCGAAATGCTGCACAGCCCTTTTAATGCATTCTAGGGCCAAGTCTGCAACCGCTGTAGGATAGTGCTCTAGGACTTTTTTGGGGGAAACTCCAGGGTGGACCCAGAGCAGCGGCCCCCGCTGCCACAGTACCGCAGTGGGCTGTAATTCTGTCGGCAGCACGCAGGCTTCAAAAGGCTCATCAGGGTCTATTCTCTTCAATGCAGCGCCACTGAGCGCCTGTTCCACCTGGCATAGTGCTCGCCTTGCCTCTGGAGTGAAGCTTCGAGGTGAGTTTATATTAGAATCCCCCTTCAACAGGTCGAACAAAGGTGTTAGTTTGACATTGGGTATTTTTAGGTATGGACGGATCCAATTGATATCCCCCATGAGTTTTTGTAGATCATTGAGAGTGTGTATATTGTCTAGCCTGAGAGACACCTTTTGGGGGGAAACATGAGTGGGTGCGACTTTCGCCCCCAGGAAAGTGGTAATGTCAGTCATTTGGATTTTTTCAGGGGCAATCTCTAGGTTAGTTTCTCTAAGACTAAGGACTAAATGTGACAAAACTGTTTTAAGAAGATCTGTGTCTCTATGGGCTAAGAGAATGTCATCCATATAATGGATGATTTTCACTTGAGGGAACTGCTGCCGAGTGCTAGCTAGCTTCGCAGCGACATACAGCTGGCACATGGTAGGACTATTAGCCATGCCTTGGGGCAGGACTGTCCATTCAAAGCGTTGACAGGGCTCCTCTTGATTACTAGAGGGCACAGTAAAGGCAAACTTAGGGGTGTCTTCAGGGTGGAGCGGAATAGAAAAGAAGCAATCTTTCAGATCTATGATGAAAATCGACCAGTGCTCCGGTAATGCCGAGAGGAGGGGCAGTCCCATCTGAACGGGCCCTAAAGGCTCCATGCAATCGTTAATAGCTCTTAGATCATGTAGCAGTCTCCATTTACCAGATTTCTTTTTTATTACGAATATAGGGGTGTTCCACGGTGACGTGGAAGGGGCGATATGGCCCTTTTCTAGTTGTTCTGATACTAGGGCGTGCAACGCTGCAAGTTTTTCCTGTGGCAAGGGCCACTGAGGCACCCACACCGGAGCCTCGGTTTTCCATTTTAGTTTTATAGGTGTGGGTGGGAATCTCTCCTCAGTGGCCCCTATGAAAAACCCAAGCCTCGTCTGTCAGACTTGGGGGCAGCTTGTATAGGCTCCGCACGTCCGTGCAGTGAAGCTCCTAAACCCTTGCCGGGGGTATACCCCATTTCTTTTAGCAGTCGCTTAGAGGTTGGGGAGTAGCCGCTAATTAAAGTAACGTCCATTTGGGTCAGAATGTCTCTTCCCCACAAAGACACAGGCAGGGCTAATACATAAGGCTGGAAACTGCCTTGGTGTCCTTCTTCATCGGCCCAATGAAGGGCAGCTGCACTAAGCATGGGCGCTGAAATTTGGCCTATTCCTCTAATGGGCTCTTCCGCCCTGCTCGTTGGCCAGGTGGGGGCCATTCTTGTTGTCTTATGATAGACCGATCGGCCCCTGTATCGAGCAGGCCCAAGAAAGATCTGCCTTGCACCTTAATGGTTAGCATAGGTCGAGACTCCAGGGACATATGGAGTCCCTCAAAAATCGCTCCACTGGATCCGAACCCTTTTTCCCCTCTCTGTCTGATTCTGCTTGGAAAGACTGCATGTAAGCTGGGTAAGAGCAGGAGCTGCGCCAGCTTATCACCTTCTGCAATGACTAAGGTGCCCCGCTGAGATTGAACCATAACTTGGGCACGGCCTGTGAAATCTGAATCTACAAGTCCTGGTATAACTGTTAATCCTTTCAGGGCCGTGGATGCTCTTCCCAATATGAGCCCTACAGTACCAGCCGGTAAGGGCCCCTTGAAGGAGGTCCCTACTAACTGGACACCCATGGAGGGGGTTAGTACGAGTCTGGAGGTGGCACAGAGGTCCAGTCCTGCTGAGCCGGGGGACGCACGAATTTGATCGGATCCTGTGTTGTCGAATGGCATGCAAGGGGGTCCGTCGAAAGGGCGGACCCCCTCTTCCCGTTTTTTGGAATCTGCTCGGGGCGGCCAGAGAGGCGTCTACCCTGCGCATCGAAAACCGATTTACAGTCTTCTGCGCGGTGGGGGCCTTTGTGGCAACGGCCACACGGCCTGGTTGCTGCACCTGGTTCGCCAAACCGTTGAGTGGCAGGGGGTTGACGTCTATTGGGACAATCTCTCTTAAAGTGCCCTGATTGGCCACAGCCATAGCACCCGTTAGACTTTGCCCCTAAGGTTCTCGGGCTGTTTGTAGCCACCTGTAGGGAGCTGGCTAGCATGGCAGCTAGACCTGCATTAGTTAAAGGGCTGCCAGCATCTCTACAGAGCCTGACCCACTCTGTCAAATTTTTTGCTCTGTTTTGTGCCAGGATAACTTTGCACTCCTTGTTGCACTGCTCAAAAATCATTTGCTTAACCACAGTCTCTGCTACTCCTGGATCTGAGAAGATTCTCTCAGCTGCGGTTTGCATCCTGGCTACAAAATCCGCAAATGGTTCTGTGGGGCCTTGGTGTATATTGCTGAGTGAGGCCTGAGCCTCTCCCTCACCTGTTAGCTTTTTCCAGGCACCCACAAAACAGCGGAAGATCTGGGCATAGACCTCTTGTGGGAAACCCGTTTGGTTCTGGGCATGGGCGCCTCTCCCCAACAGCATGTCAGCATTCCACCCGCCACGTCTCCCCGCCGCATTCCTTGTGGCCTGCTCTTCAGCTAACTCCTCAAACCATGCTTTCCAATCTATGAATCGGCCTGACGGCAAGCAAGCACGGGCTAGCTGAAAAATATCTGCGGGTGTATGATTTAGAGCAGAGAGGTTCTCGATCATGTTCAAGGTATAAGGGGCATTGGGGCCATACTGATGGACGGCCTGCCTCAATTCCCTCAATAGTTTGTAATCATATGATTCGTGCCGATTGCCACCTTGGGGATTGATAATAACCGGGTACATTTCTGAGACTGGCTGCGGCTCAAGTGGCTGGTAGCCACCCAGCATGCCAAAAGGTCTAAATGTTGTGAAAGGGTTCCATCTCCAGAAATGTCTCCCACCACTACCTAATGGCAAAGGGTCCTGAGGGCCTGTATACTCGGGCGGGGGGGTACGGCAAAGGTTGCCCCTCCCCTGACCGACCCATCGGGGTTTCCGGGTCTGGCAGCAAAGGATAATTACATTTACTGGGCATGGCCACTAGAGGGAGCTCTCGGCAAGGTCCTTTGGTGGGACCGCCCAAGGCGTCAGTTGGGAGCTGGGGTGTCCCTGGGGGTGCAGCGGTAGACATTGGCGGGGCGGAAGGCCGCACGGGTGTGGCGGGAGGCTCCTCCCACTCAATTAGCGGGGATGCTTCCGCCTTCTCGTCAGTATCGCTATCTGACTCTGAGTCAGAGTCACTGGACTCCGGCGGTTTGCCCTTACAGGAGCCGTCCGCTGACGAAACTGACTGGGTTTCTTGGAGCGCGCACCGTGCTTCTTGCAAGACAGAGGACGGGCTTAGGCCGGTAGCCGATTCTAGTTCAAGGACCGCACGGACGGTCTCCCATATGGGTACTAGAATCGGGTCCATACACACGCCCGTCTGGCGCGCTCGGTCTATGTCGCGACCGAGCTTCATCCAAGAGGGTAGGCTAAGGCTGCCGGTGCAGGCAAACCAAGGGGCAAAAGTATCAACATCATCAAGAAAACGCTGAAGGGAGCTTTTCCTGACCGAGATACCCCGTTGTTTCAAAAGGTTCTTTAAGGGAGCTAAGAGAGGTGAACTTCCGGACTGCCCCATGATTGCAGTCGGCACTATACTTCAGTCACTCGGAGAGCTCTTCCGAGTCCCCCGGGGTCACCTGAAAACCCACGGGCCCTAACTATCATGTAATAAGACGCACTCACCTTCTCGCGTTGATCAGGCGCGGGAAGTCCGCCGTAAGCTCGACGCGCAGCGCTGCTCTCCTCACAGAGGGACCGTCGAGAGCGAGGCAGGAGGAGGAGCTTCCCCGTACGGGCCACCACTTGTCCGGCGCTGCCCCGCTCGGTCCCCGGTTCCCGGCCGGCGAGGGGAAACAGGGAAGGAGAGAGAGAGATGCAGACTGCGCGAACTAACCTGGTCATGAATCACGACTCGAACCACACGGCAGTTGTGAAAGCAAGCCCTTTACTACAGCTAGATGAACATTCTGTGTTACTGGTTCCCACACGGGGCACGGCACCTCGTGGGAGAGCAGCCTCGATGTGGCCGTCAGGCACGGCTCCTTGTGGGCTGTCTCACCCTACCCCGTCCGGGTAAGACCTTTTATACACAATTAACAACCAATAAGCTTCTAGGCTAGTATCGCGTATACAGGATTTCGATTGGTAGGAGCGGGTGGCGGATACATGCGTCACTATGCGGAAACAGGATGCAGGCGCCATCTTGGCTCACTCGATGGGCGGGGGTAACTCTAGAGCAGGCTGCAGCGCATACGCTAGGCCCGATTCGGGAGGCGGCTTTCCACAGTATCCAGTTTTAAGTTTTACTTTGAAGCCTGTGAATCATTTTGAATTATTGTTTTGTATAAGGTGTGAGACTTAGGTAGAGTTCAATTTTTGCCTACAGATTCCAATTTCTCCAGCACCTTCAATTTTCCATTGAATTACTTTTTCACCTTTGTCAAAAATCAGTTGAGCATATTTGTGTGAGTCTATTTCTGTGTTCTCTATTCTGTTCTATTGGTCTATTTGTCTCTCTCTCTTCCAATACCACACAATCTTGATTACTATAGCTATGTAATAGTGAGGACTTGGGTAGACTGATTCCTCCAACTTTATCCTTTTTTCCAACATTATTTTAGCTCTTCTGGGTTCCTTTGCCTTTTTGTATAAATTTTAGAATAATGTCTAAAACCCTTGCTGGAAATTTGATGTGAATTTCATTAAACCTGCAAATCAATTTGGGAAGAATTGACAACTTTACTGTGTTGAGTCTTCTAGTCCATGAGCTCCATATATTGCTCCATTTATTTAGATCTTCATTGATTTATTTTATCAGAGTTGTGTAGTTTCAGAAAAGTCCTGGCCATGTTTGGTTAAGCTTATAGCTAAATATTTCTATTTTAGAAATTGTAAATAATATCACATTCTTAATTTCTAGGGTTCATCATTAGAATATAGAAATACAATTCATTTTGTACATTTAGCTTGTGTCCTGCACCATTGCTGTACTAACCGATTAATTCTAGGTAGGTTTTTGGGTATTTTTTTTTATTCTCTACATAGATAATCCTGTCACCTGCAAACAGGGATAGTTTTATTTCTTCCTTTCCTGACTATATGTCTCTTTTCCTTTTATTGCCTTATTGCACTTGAGAATTTCCAGCACATGTCATATGGAAGGAGACATCCTTGCCTTGCTTCTAGGCAGTAAGAAAGCATACAATCTTTCACCTTTAAGTTGTAATGTCAGTTGTAGGTGCTTTGTAAATGCTTTTTATCAAGTTAAGGAAGTTACCCTCTATTCCTATTTTTCCGAGTTTTTAAAATCAGGAAAAGGTGCTGAATTTTGTCAAATGCTTTTTCTGCATCAATTGATATTATCATGTGATTTTTCTTCTTTTGCCTGTTAATATGGTGGATTATACTGATTAACTTTAGAATATTGAACCAGCCTTATATCCCCTGGAAAATGTCTACTTGGTCATTGGGATGCTTGGTTTCATGTGTCAACTTGGCTTGGCTACTGTACCCAGTTATTTAGCTAATTATTAACCTAGGTGTTGCTGTGAACATGTTTTGTAGATGTGGTTAACATCTACAATCTCAGTTTATGAGATTAACCTCAATAAATTGGATGGGCATGAGCCAATCAATTGAATGTCTTAAGAGTAAAAACTGAAGTTTCCTGAAGAAGAAATTCTGCCTCAAGACTGCAGCATTAATTCCTGCCTGAATTTCCAGTCTACCAGCAGCCTACCCTACAAATTTCACTCTTGTCAGCCTCCATAATCACATAAACCAATTCTTTAAAATAAATCTCTCTCTCTCTCTCCCTCTCTCTCTCTTGCTCCCTCTTTCTCTCTCTGTGTGTGTGTGTGTGTGGTGTGTTCAATTGGTCCTGTTTCTCTGGCGATCTCTGACCGATGCAGTCATAGCATATGGTGTATAATTCTTTATATATATATTGCCCTCTGGCAGCTACCTTGTGTCATGCCTTACCTCCTTCCTCTTTGGCAACTAAATCACTGCCAGAATCCGGGGATGGGAACTAGTGGAGATTTTGGAGTAATTATTTCAGTCAATTAACAAAGACTCCCTCAATTGTAATCTGGATATAATAAATACTATTTCTTAAAATATTTTTATGGATTTTTATATCTATACTCATGAGGCATATTGGTCTGTGTTTTCTTGTTTTTACTGTCTTTATCTTTTTTTGGTATCAGGGTAATACTAGTTCATAAAGTGAAAACTAGTAATTAATCTCTCATATTCTGTTTTCTGGAAGAGATTGTGTAGACAAATGTTAATTCCTCAAACATTTGAAAGAATTCTCCAGTAAAACCATCTGGGCTTGGAGGTTATTTGGAGAATGTTTAAATTAGTAATTCAATTAATTTACTAGTTATAGGACTTTTCAAATGATTTTATATTGGTTGTTGTGGTACTTTGTGTTTTTTAAGGAACTGGCCTATTTCATCTAAGTTGTCACATTTATATGTATAGAGCTGTTTGTAGTATTCCCTTATTATCCTTTTGATGTCTATAGGGTCTGTAGTGATATCTTATTTCATTCCTGATAATAGCAATTTGTGTCTTACATTTTTTGCCACTCTTGCTAGACGTTTGCCAATTTTATTGATCTTTTCAAGGAAGCAGCTATTTGTTTCATTGATTTTCTCTATTGTTTTTCTGTTTTCAATGTTGTTGCCTTCTCCTCTTATCTTTATTATTTTATTCCTTCTGCTTGCTTTTGGTTTATTTTGCTCTTCTTCTAGATTCTTTTGGGAAGAGCTTTTAATATTGATTTGAGACTTTCCCTCTTTTCTAACATATACATTCAGAGCTAAAAATTTCTCTCAGTACTACTTTAGCTATGAGTCACAAATTTTGATATGCTGTACTTTTATTTTCTTTCTTTTAAATATATTTTTATTTAACATTTTTAACTATTTACTTTGAAATAATTTCAAACTTACAGGACAGCTACAAAAATTCTACAAAAGAAATACAGAGCACTCCAACATATTCCCCATCCAGATACCCAGATCTACCAACCTTTGACATTTTGCCACATTTATCATATCATTCTATTTATCTATCTATCCATTCATCTATCTACCCATGTTCATCTATTTTCTAGACATTTGAGAGTATTTTGTAGATATCATAAGCTTTGAACACAATACTTCTATGTACATTTGCTGAGAAAAAGGTATTCATTCGTATAACCAACTTAAGTACAGTTATCAAGCTCAAGAAATTTATCATTGATATAAAGCTTACAGTCTGTATTCCAGTTTTTTTCATATATCACAATAATGTCCTTTGGGGCCTTTTCTCCTCCATTATTAATTCCAGCCGAGGATCATGGGTTACCTTTAATTATCATTGTCTCTTTAGTTACTCTTTTTTCTTTGTATAAATATATAAATATACAACATAAAATTTCCCATCTCTGTTGTTCCAAAACATATCATTCAGTGGGATTAATCATATTCCCAATATTTTCTACCCTCACTATCATCCATTACTTTCTCTTCACCCAAACAGAAACCCTACACCTATTATGCATTAACTTCTCATTCCCTTTCCCATCCCAACCCTGGTAATCTGCTATCTACTTTCTGTCTATGAATTTGCACATTCTAGCTATTTCACATAAATGGAATCTTAAAATATCTGTCCTTTATGTCTGACTTATTTCAGCAAACTTGATGTTTTCAAGTTTCATCCATGTAGCAGCATGTATAAGAACTACATTCCTTTCTATGGCTGAATTACATTCCATTGTACAGGCATACCTCAGAGATATTATAGGAAAGAGCTCAATAAAGCAGGTCACACAGATTTTTTTTTGTTTCCCAGTACATACAAAAGTTTCATTTATACTATAATGTAGCCTATTAAAAGTGCAATAGCATTTTGTCTAAAACACAATGTACACACTTTAATTTTAAAAAGTACTTTATTGCTAAAAATGCTAGCCATCATCTTTTTCCTGGTGGAAGGTCTTGCCTTGATGTTGATGGCTGCTGACCAATCAGGGTGGTGATTGCTGAAGATAGGGGTGGCTGTGGTAATTTCTTAAAATATGACACAATGAAGTCAGCCACATCAATTTTCTCCTCCTTTCATGAAAGATTTCTCCACTGGTTATGATGATGTTTGATAGCATTTTACCCATAGTAGAACTTCTTTCAAAATTGGAGTCAATCCTCTCAAACCCTGCTGTTGCTTTATCAATCAAGTTTATGTAGTATTCTAAATCCTTTGTTGTCCTTTCAGCAATGTTCACAGCATCTTAACCAAGAGTAGATTCCATCTCAAGAAATTACTTTCTTTCCTCAGCCATATGAAGCAACTCCTCATCCATTCAAGTTTTATCATGAGGTTGCAGCAACTCAGTCACATCTTTAGGCTTCACTTCTAATTCTAATTCTCTTTCTATTTTCAACACATCTGCAGTTACTTTCTCTACTGAAGTCTTGAACCCCTCAAAATCCTCCATGGGGTTGGAATCAACTTCCATACTCTTGTTAATGTTGATATTTGGACCTCCAACCATGAATCAGGAATGTTCTTAATGGCATCTAGAATGGTGAATCCTTTAAAGAAGATTTTCAATTTACTCTGCCCAGATCCATCAGAGGAATCACTGTCTCTGGCACATACAGCTTTATGAAATGTATTTCTTAAATAATAAGATTTGAAAGTTGAAATAACTTCTGATCCATGGGCTGCAGAATGGATGCTGTGTTAGCAGGCATGAAAACAACATTTATCTCATTGTACATCTCCAGCAGAGTTTTTGGGTGACCAGGTGCATCATCAATGAGCAGTAAAGTTTTTTTGTTTTGTAAATTCATTTTTATTAAGATATATTCACATACCATGGTGTACAATCAGCTGTTCACAGTACCAACTTATAGTTGTGCATTCATTACCCCAATCTATTTTTTGAACTTTTTCCTTACACCAGAAAGAATCAGAATAAGAATAGAAAAAAAAAACACCCAAATCACCCCCCCATCCCGCCCTATTTTTCATTTAGGTTTTGTCCCCATTTTTCTACTCATCCATCCATACACTGGATAAAGGGAGTGCAATCCACAAGGTTTTCACAGTCACACTGTCACCCTTGTAAGATACATTGTTATACAATCGTCTTCAAGAGTCAAGGCTACTGGATTGGAGTTTGGTAGTTTCAGGTATTTATTTCTAGCTATTCCAATATATTAAAACCTAAAAAGTGTTATCTATATAGTGCATAAGAATGTCCAACAGAGTGACCTCTCAACTCCATTTGAACGCTCTCAGCCACTGAAGCTTTATTTCATTTAATTTCTCACCCCCCTTTTGGTCAAGAAGATGTTCTCAATTCCATGATGCTGGGTCCAGACTCATCCCCAGGAGTCATATCCTGTGTTGCTAGGGAGATTTACACCCCTGGGAGTCAGGTCCAACATAGGGGGGAGGGCAGTGAGATCACCTGCAAAGGTGGCTTAGTTAGAGAGAGAGGGCCACATCTGAGCAACAAAGAGGAACTCAGGGGAAACTCTTAGGCACAATTATAAGTAGGTTTAGCCTCTTTTTGCAGCAACAAGCTTCATAGGGGCCAGCGCCAAGACAGAGGGCACAGCACATCAAGCCATGAGTTCCCAATATTTGTGAGAACATCAGCAACAATCCAGGTGAGGAAGTCCAACACATCTGCATCCTCCCCCAGCTCTTCAGGGGGCCCCCAAATATATATTTTTATTCTCCACCCAAATTACTTTAGGATGTGTTGCTATTTCATTCTAATCTATACAGACCTACCATATCTCACTTCCTATTCAAAGTTCCATGTAATTGTGGTGTTTGAACAAACTGACTGTGGAAGCTATATTGTTTAGAAAATATAGATCCTACACCAAATAAACATCTCTTCCCTTGGTCTCACATGGAAGTTGAAGTTTTAACACACAGTAAGTTTCAACCTTTACCCTTTGGCCCAATTTGCTCTAGTCTTAACCAGATCTGATTTATTCATATCTCTAATTGATGTCTGGGCTCTATTTCAGCTTTTTTTTTAACAGTTGCTGTATGCATTAATACTAACATTTATATCTGCCAAGCTCTAGCTCTGAGTTTCAGTTGTAATACAGATGCCCAATGTTCCAGACACCAATCAGGTTATACAATAAGAGATCAACATCTCAGAGAGTTTGGAGATAGCCATTACAATTCAGGAAAAGATTTGACTGCTGTAAGAGCTTACAATCTAGGGACCATTACAATAATCATTTCCCTGTTAGGCTGTGCTCTAAGATTCAATTCTGAGTTCACACATCGTAGTTAGTCCATATTGGTGAGGCATTACACTGTTTGCCTTTGTTTCTGGCGTACTTCACTCAACATGCTTTCTATAGGATCCATTCACCTCGTTGCATGTCTCACAGCATCACTCCTTCTCATAGCTGCTCAATATTCCATTGTATGCATACACCACAGTTCACCATTCTGTTCCTCAGTTAGTGTACACTTAGGCCACCTCCACCCATTGCAAATCATGAATACTGCCTCCATAAACACCAATGTGCAAATGTCCATTCATGTCTCTCCTCTCAGATCTTCCAAATACATACCCCATAATGAGGTTGTAGGACCTTATGGCCTCACATACTTAGCTTCTTGTGGAGCCACCACAGTGACCTCCAGAAAGGCTAAACCATTCTGTCTCCTCATCAACAGTAAATAGGCACATCCCTCTCTCCATGTTTTCTCCAGCACTTTTACCTCTATTTATATTTTTCCTACAATCTTATGGAGATATATTCACATAACATACAACCACCCACAGTGTTAAATCAGTTGTTCATGGCATCATCACATAGTTGTACATTTATCACCACAAACAGCACTTGAACATATTGATTATTATGAAAAAGTTTTTTGCTGAATAATGAAAAAGATAATAAAAAGAAAAATAAAAATGTCATACAATACAATATAATAGTAAGGACAGAAAACAACACCACTACCAAGAATCCCATATCCCTCCCTTATATCACCCTCTCATACACATATGACTTTGGTATATTGCCTTTGTTACATTTAATGGAAGCATATTGGAATCTTACTGTTGACCATAGACTCCAGTTTGCTTTGATTCTGTTTTTTCCCAAATACTGTCCCTTTTTCAACACTCTGAATGGTTGACATTCATTAGTTCTCCCACATGTGAGAACATTTTTATATTTGTACATTTAGCAACAGTCATTGGCCACTCCAGTTTTTGCCAAGTTATACAGTCCCAGTCTTCATCATCTATCTTTACCTCTGGTGTCATACATTCCCCTATCCCACCTCTTTCCGCTTTACTCACAGACATCTTTGTTCCATGTACTTACAATATTGTGGTACCGTTACACAGTATTATGCTATCTACTTCTGGATCTATACAATCAATTCTGCTGAACATTTCTGTAGTCCTTCAGCATCAAATGCCTGATCTCTACCCTCTTTCTATCTCCTGGTAGTCTGTGTTATCAGCTTTTAACTCTCAAAGTTTGCTCATTAGTGTTATTTCATATTAGTGAGACCATACAGTATTTGTCCTTTTGTTTCTGGCTAACTTCACTCAACATAATGTCCTCAAGGTTCATCCAAGTTATTATATGTTCCATGTCATTGTTCTGTCTTACAGCCACATAATATTCCATCATGTGTATATACCACAGTTTGTTTATCCACTCATCCATTGATGGAAATTTGGGCTGCTTCCATCTCTTGGTAATTGTGACTAATGCTGCTTCCATCTCTTGATAATTGTGAATAATGCAACCAATGGACATTGGTTTACAAATGTCCATTTGTGTCATAGCTTTCAGTTCCTTTGAGTATATACCTAGCAATGTAATAGCTGGATAATATGGCAAATCTATAGTTAGCTTCCTGAGGAACTGCCACACTGTCTTCCAGAGTGTTTGCACAATTCTACATTCCCACCAGCAATGAATAAGTGTGCCTCTTTCTCCACATCCTCTCCAACACATGTAATTTTCTGTTTTTTGGATAATGGCTATTCTGGTAGGTGGGAGATGATATCTCATTGTGGTTTTGATTTGCATTTCCCTAATAGCCAGTGAAGTTGAGCATTTTTTCATATGTTTTTGAGCCATTTGTATTTCCTCTTCAGAAAAGAGCCTGTCCATGTTTTTTGCCCATTTTTTAATTGGGTTGTTTGTCTTTCTGTTGTTGAGTTGTAGGATTGCTTTATATATTAAGGATATTAAACCCTTATCTGATATGCGGTTTCCAAATATTGCCTCCCATTGCGTAGGCTGCCTTTTTACTTTTCTAACAAAGTTCCTTTGAGGTACAAAAGTGTTTGATTTTAAGGAGATCTCATTTGTCTATTTGTTCTTTGGTTGCTCATGCTTTGGGTGTAAGGTCTAGGAAACCACCTCCTATCAAAATATCCTTAATATAGTGCCCTACATTTTCTTCTAAGAGTCTTATGGTCTTAGTGCTTATGTTTACGTCTTTGATCCAATTAGAGTTAATTTTTGTATAAGGTGTGAAGTAGGAGTCCTCTTTCATTCTTTTGGAAATGGATATCCAGTTCTCCAAACACCATTTATTGAAGAGGCTGCTCTGTCCCAGTTGATTTGGTTTGACTGCCTTATCAAAGATCAATTGTTCATAGATGCGAGAGTCTATTTCTGAACACTCAATTTGATTCCATTGGTCAGTGTCTCTGTCCTTATGCCAGTACCATGCTGTTTTGAGCACTGTAGCTTTGTAATGTGCTTCAAAGTCAGGTAGTGTGAGACCTCCCACTTTTTTTCCTCTTCCTCAAGATATTTTTTTGTTGTTCTGGGAAACTTGCCCTTCCAAATAAATTTGGTTATCAGTTTTTCTATTTCTGCAAACCAAGTTGTTTGGATTTTAATTGGTATTGCATTGATTCTATAAATCAGTTTCGGTAGAGTTGACATCTTAATTATATTTAGTCTTCCAATCCATGAACACAGTATATTCTTCCATTTTTTTAGGTCCTGCTTGATTTCTTTTAGCAGTTTCTTGTAATTTTCTTTGTATAAGTCTTTTGTGGCCTTCGTTAAGTTTATTCCTAAATACTTGATTCTTTTGGTTGCTATTGTAAATGGAATTTTTTTTACTTCTTCCTCTTGTTGCACATTACTTGTGTATAAGAGCACTACAGATTTTTGCATGTTGATCTTGCAGCCTGCAACTTTGCTGTATTCATTCATTAGCTCTAATAGCTTTGCTGTAGATTTTTCTGGATTTTCTACATATAGAAATATGTCATCTGCAAACAGTGAAAGTTTTACTTCTTCCTCTCCAATTTGGATGCCTTTTATTTCTTTTTCTTGCCTGATTGCTCTAGCTAGAACTTCCAGCACAATATTGAGTAACAATGCTGACAATGGGCATCCCTGTCTTGTTCCAGATCTTAGAGGGAAAGCTTTCAATCTCCCCCCATTGAGTACAATGTTAGCTGTGGGTTTTTCATATATTGCCTTTATCATATCAAGAAAATTCCCTTCTTTTCCTATCCTTTGAAGTTTTTCATCAAGAAAGGATGTTGAATTTTGTCAAATGCCTTTTCTGCATTGACTGAGATGATCATGTGGTTCTTTTCCTTTGATTTATTGATGTGGTGTATTACATTAATTGATTTTCTTATATTGAACCAGCCTTGCATACCTGGATTAAACCCCACTTGGTCATGGTGTATAATTCTTTTAATGTGCTGCTGGATTCTATTTGCGAGTATTTTGTTGAGGATTTTTGCATCTATATTCATTAAAGAGATTGGTCTATAATTTTCTCTTTTTTTGTAGTATCTTTGTCTGATTTGGGTATTAGGATGATGTTGGCTTCATAGAATGAGTTGGGTAACTTTCCCTCCTCTTCAATTTTTTTGAAAAGTTTGAGCAGAATTGGTATAATTCTTTCTTGAATGCTTGGTAGATTTCACATATGAAGCCATCTGCTCCTGGGTTTTTCTTTTTTGGGAGCTTTTTGATGACTGACTCAATCTCTTTGCTTGTAATTGGTTTGTTGAGGTTCTCTATTTCTTCTCGGGTCAATGTTGGTTGTTTATGCTTTTCTAGGAAGTTTTCCATTTTGTGTAAGTTGTCCAATTTATTAGCATATAGTTGCTCATAATATCTTCTCATTGTCTCCTTTATTTCTGCAGGGTCAGTAGTTATGTTTTCTTTCCTATTTCTCATTGCATTTATTTGCGTCTGCGCTCTCTCTCTCTCTCTCTCTCTCTCTCTCTCTCTCTCTCTCTCTCTCTCTCTCTCTCTCTTTGTTAACCTAGCTAGGGGTCCATTAATTTTGTTGATTTTCTCAAAGAACCAGCTTCTAGTTTTGTTGATTCTCTCTATTGTTTTCCTGTTCTCAGTTTCATTTATTTCTGCTCTGATCTTTGTTATTTCTTTCCTTCTGTTTGCTTTGGGATTAATTTGCTGTTATTTCTCTAATTCCTCCAGGTGGATGGTTAATTCCTCAATTTTTGCTCTTTCTTCTCTTTTAATATAGGCATTTAAGGCAATAAATTTCCCTTCAGCACTGCCTTTGCTGCATCCCATAAGTTTTGGTATGTTGTGTTTTCATTGTCATTTGCCTTGAGGTATTTACTAATTTCTCTTGTAATTTCTTCCTCTACCCACTGGTTTTCAAAGAGAGTGTTGTTTAGTCTCCATATATTTGTGAATTTTACAATCTTCTGCCTGTTATTTAATTCCAACTTCATTCCATTATGATCTGAGATAGTGTTTTTTATAATATCAATATTTTTAAATTTGTTGAGGCTTGCTTTGTGACCCAGAATGTGGTCTATCTCAGAAAATGTACCATGAGCCCTCGAGAAGAATGTATATACTGCTGTTGTGGGGTGTAGTGTTCTATAAATGTCTGTCAAGTCTAGTTCATTTATCACACAATTCAACATCTCCATTTCCTTGTTGTTTATCTGTCTAGATGTTCTATCCATTGATGAAAATGGTGTATTGAAGTCTCCGACTATTATTGTGGAGTTATCTACTTCTCCTTTCAGTGTTGTCAGTGTCTGCCTCATGAATTTTGGGACACTCTGGCTTGGTGTATATTTATGATTGTTACATTTTCTTGATGAATTCACCCTTATATTAATATATAGTTTCCTTTTTTGTCTCTTTTAACTGTTTTACTTTTGAAGTCTACTTTGTCTGATATTAATACAGCTACTCCTGCTTTTTTTTCTGGTTGCTGTTTGCATGAAATATCCTTTTCCAACCTTTCACTTTCAGCCTATTTTTGTCCTTGTGTCTAAGGTGAGTTTCTTGTAGACAGCATATAGATGGGTCCTGTTTTTTTTCAATCCATTCTGCCAGTCTGTGCCTTTTTATTGGGGAGTTTAATCCATTTACATTTAGTGTTATTACTGTAAGAGCAGTACTTTCTTCTATCATTTTGTCTTTTGGGTTTTATATGTCATGTCTTATTTTTTCCTTTCTCTCTTTTTACCCTTCCTGATAATCTTCATTTCCACACTCTTCTCCAAACCTCTTTCTTCTGTCTTTTCCTATCAGCCTGTAGCACTCCCTTTAGTATTTCCTGTAACACCAGTCTTGTATTCACAAACTCTCTCAGTATCTGTTTGCCTGAAAATATTTTAATCTCTCCCTCACTTTTGAAGGACAGTTTTGCTGGATATAGAATTCTTGGTTGGCAGTTCTTCTCTTTCAGTACGTTAAATACATCATACCACTGTCTTCTTGCCTCCATGGTTTCTGCAGAGAAATCTGTACATAGTCTTATCAAGCTTCCTTGTATGTGATGGATTGCTTTTCTCTTGCTGCTTTCAGAATTCTCTCTTTGTCTTTGACATTGGACAATCTGATCAGTAAGTATCTTGGAGTACGTCTATTGGGGTCTCTTCTGTTTGGGGTGTGGTGTACTTCTTGAATCGCTAATTTTCTGTCCTTCATAAGAGTTGGGAAATTTTCAGTGATTATTTCTTCTATTATTCTTTCTGCCCCTTTCCCACTCTCTTCTTCCTCTGGGACACCCATAACATGTATGTGTGTTTCATGTTGTGACTCAGCTCCCTAAGACCCTGCTCATATTTTTCCATTCTTTTCACCATCTGTTTTTTCATGTGTGTGAATTCAGATGTCTGATCTTCCAATTCACTGATCCTTTCTTCTGCCTGTTCAAATCTACTGTTGTATCCCTACATTGTCTTTTTCATCTCCTCCATTATGCCCTTCATTCCCATAAGTTCTGTTATTTGTTTTTTCAAGTTTATGAATTCTTCCTTATGGTCATCCAGTGTCCTTTTTATATCCTTCATCTCTTTTGCTATGTCTTCCCTCAGTTCATTGGCTTGATTTTTAAATTGATTTAGATTTGTTTGAACATCTCCAATTAGTTCTTCCTTCAGGTCATTGAATTGATTAAGCAATAATTGCTTCATCTCCTGTATCTCAGTTGAACTATTAGTTTGTTCCTTTGGCTTGTCCATATTTTTGTGTTTCCTAGTATGGCTCATTATCTTAAGCTGTCTAGGAATCTCATTTTCTTGATTAGTTTATTCTGGAGCTTGTTTTCACTCTTTTACCTAGGATTTTCTTGTTGATTGGCTTTGTTCGCTAACCTTTGGTGTTTAGTTCAGCTTATCCTAGACCCTTAACTTAGATTCTGTTTAGTTGATCACAGTTTTTCACCTCTTATTTTTGTTTCTTGCCCTGCCTCTATGTAGCATTTTTGTTTGGTGATCTCCTCAGATATGGTCAACCCCAGTCAGGTTTTCCTAGTCCAGAGAGGTCCAGGTCTTGGGAGGAGGGTATGGAGTTTCCTTGAAAATGAGACCATCCTGTGAGGCCTTTAGATTCTGTGCTTCTCCTATGCTGTCCAGCAGGGGGTGCTTGCCAGCTCTCAGTTCCCCAACCAGTGTAGGAAGGAGGGAAGCCTTTAGTTCTCCAGGTGACTCTGATCCTGTCAGGGGCATGGCTGACTGACACTAGTGAATGAATTCTAACCCCTGGGATATGAGTTCTCAAAAGGGTTGGGAAGTTTTCTCCACCACTGGACTTATTGCTTTGTCTCTCAGAGCTATCTTAGCTCTGCTCTTGCCTGGACCCAAATTGCAAGTCTTTGAGGCTTTCTGTAGTAGACTTCTTGGAATAATTGTTTTAGAAAAAGAGAAAAAAAAATTTTTTTAAAAATTTTTAAAAAGGTCCTTGCAGATCTAATGGGCTATTGAAATGCAAAAGATCAGGCACTGAGGGCAATGAAGCAGCAATCAAGAAAGCAGAGAATCTGGCTTTTCAGACAAGGGCTCTCCCTCCCTGGATTTGCATATGTATCTTATGCCCCCTGGCCATGAGAACTTACAGATTTTGCTGATCTAAGCTGTTCCACACATTCATGAGTGCTGTATGAAGTTTGTCCAATCTCAGATTCCTCTGCAGTGTCCAGTCCATGCAGTTCCTGGCTTTCTACCAACTGCCCTGGAGGAGGAACTACAACCTAGACCTCACCATTCCACCATCTTGCCCCACCTCTCCACCGAGCAGTAATGTTTTGAAAGGAATCTTTTTTCTGAACAGTAGATCTCAATATTGGCCTTCAAATAGACCTTGAACCATGTTGTAAATAGATGTGCTGCCATCCAGGCTTTATTGTCCCATTTATAGCTCACAGGCAGAGCAGACTTAGCATAATTCTTAACAGCCCTAGGATTTTCAGAATGGTAAATGAGCATTGGCTTCAACTTAAATCCCTAGCTACATTAGCCCCTGACTAGAACCTGTCCTTTGAAGCTTTGAAGCCAGGCATTGACATCTTCTCTCTAGCTATGAAAGTCCTAGATGGCATTTTCTTCCAATATAAGGCTGTTTCATGTACATTAAAATATATTTTTGTGTACATTAAAATATGCCTTTATCCATTATCTTAGGTAGATCTTCTGAATAACTTGCTGTAATTTCTATATTTAGCACTTGCTGTATCACCTTGCACTTTTATGTTATGGAGACTGCTTCTTTCCTTAAACCTCATGAACCAACCTCTGCTAGCTTCAACCTTTTCTGCTGAAGCTTCCTCACCTCTTTCAGCCTTCATAGAATTGAAGAAAGCTAGGGTCTTGGTCTGGATTAGGGTTTGACTTTAGGGAATGTTTTTGCTGGTTTTGTCTTCTATCCAGATCATTAAAACTTTCTCCATATCAGCAATAAGGCTGTTTTCCTTTCTTATCATTTGTATATTCATGGAGTAGCACTTTTAATTTCCTTCAAGAACTTTTTCCTGGCATTCACAACTTGGCTAACTGGCACACAGGCCTAGCTTGGCTTTTAACATGCCTTCCTCACTAGGCTTAATCCTTTCTAGCTTTTGATTTAAAGTGAGAGATGTGCAATTCTTCCTTTCACTTGAACATTTAGAGGTCATTGTAGGGTTATTAATTGGCTTAGGTTTCAATATTGTCATGTCTCATGGAATAGGGAGGCCTGAGAAGAGGGAGAGAGATAGCAGAACGGCTAGTGGTTGGAGCAGTCAGAACACACACAAACATGTAACTGTTAAGTTTCCCATCTTATATGGATGTAGTCTGTGGTACCTCAAAACAATTACAATAGTAACATCAAAGATCACTTGTCACAGATCACCATAATGGATATGATAATAATAAAGTTTGAAATATTGTGAGAATTACCAAAATGTGATACCAAGACACAAAGTGAGCACATGCTGTTGGAAAATGCCACCAATAGACTTGATCAACACAGGGTTGCCACAGACCTTCAGTTTGTAAAAAACAAAAAGCAAAAAACAAGAAAAGCAATGCAGTATCTGTGAAGTGCAATAAAGCAAAACACAAGAAGTCGAGGTATGCCTGCATCTATATACCTCATTTTACTTATCTGTTAATCTGCTGATGGACATTTGGGTTGCTTCCATCTTTTTGGCTATGAACATTGCTGTAAAAAGATCCATCAAAGTCCCTCCTTTTAATTCTTTTGAGTATATACCTAGAAGTTGGACTGCCAGGTCATATGGTAGTTCTAGTTTAACTTTTTGAGGAAATTCCAAACTGCTTTCTACAGTGGCTGCACCAGCAACAATGTACTAATTTTCATATTTCTCTGCATCCTTGCTAGCACTTGTCTGCTCCACCCACCTTGTAAGATATTTTGGAACTTACACTGGTCCAGGGTGTAATCCAGAGCAAGCAGATGCAGAAGGATTATGAGCATGGGCCTAGGGTAACTGGTCACTCCACTGCTGGTCCAAGGAGGTTTCATTGGTCCAGGTGCTGTCTGAGTCATCAGGGAAAAGAATCCTAAAGAAGATTATACCTATACTAAATCGTGATAGATGGATGAATGGAAGTTTTCTAACTAAAGGGTTTCAGGGAGACAGGACTGGACTGGCTGCATGAGAGCCCTCTGAGAACCTTGCTAAAAATGAGAATTGCAGAGTCAGCTATACCCTCCAGAGATTCTGATTCAGTAGATCTTGGGTAAATCCCATAAGTCTGTGTTTTGAACAAAGATGCCAGCTGATTTTAACGGAAAGATAGGATTGGGAATACAGAAGATGTCAGTGACATAAAGGAGTAGAGGGTGCTACATTAGGTTAGCATGAGCTTTAAAGGTATCAACAATCTTGTTGGGAAGTCAGAGTTGATACATGAAATAATGGGTACCTGTTACAAGAATGCTCTTAAGTAATAGCTTAGCTGGCACAAGCACTATTGGTAGCAGGAGGAGAGGAGGATTGAATGAACAAATATAAGAGGAGGTGAGAATGAGTATGGTGGAGTTCTTTGGGACAAGGGCCTGTATTCCTGATAGAGGGTCTTTCTACAAAAGTAGGGAGAGATAGGTTGGTGGATTAGGGTGGGGCCAGATTTAGAGAGCCTAGAAGATCAGAGGGAAGCACTTTCACTTAATGTGGTGGTTGACGGGTTAGCATTTGTTGGAGGAACCACATGAAAGCCTTTTTGGGCTTCCATACTCACTCCTCTAACTAGCTGGTTGGCAGCTCAACTTCCCCAGGCCTAGTGGGTAGAATATGGCAAGGCTGAGCCATCGCCATGGGGGAGATCACGCCTAGAAAAGTGGTGGGGATAGGAGTCTGAACCAAGACTAACCAATGGTGGTATAAGAGCTCCAGGATTAAGGGTCAGATATATAAAGATAATCTTTCTAGAGGAAAAGAGTAGTGCTGTCAAGATACATGAAATAATAAGATGAAGTCTATTTTATATATATTGATCCACCTAGGACCCAAAACTTTTGGGGAACTATCAATGACTGACTTAATACCTGTGTCTTCCCAAATCATGCCTTGGCAATGCTCAACAAATTTGTGTGGAAAGGAAATGATTTTCTCTTATTTAGCTTACTGATTATATGATCTTAAAGCTCCTAGGGTAGACTGGGTAAAATAAAACCATCTATAAATTGATTATTTATCATCTCCTATGTGCAACAGACTGCTATTGAGGTAGTAAAAAAACACAAAACATTTTCTTAAGGGGTAATGCAATAGCTCTTAGACATTAATATATTATACCTCTGGGGTTGGCTACATAACTTTGCCTTCCCAGAAAGATTAATAACATCTATGATTTCAACTTTCAAAGGCAGACACAATCAAGACAAGCAGTATGCACAGTGGCTGAGAGCACAGACTCCTGAATCAAGCTTCTTGTGTTTAAATCTTTGTTGTGACAATTACAGTTTGACAATGGGCAAGTTAACCTCTCTGGGCCTCATCTTCTTAATTTATAAAATGTAGTAATAAATACCTACCACCCAGGGTTGTTGTGAATAATGAATGAATATATAGTTTCATTAGTTCCTGGCACATTTGTAAACTTTTGGTAAATGTCAGCTGCAATTATTAGTATTACCTAGTCTCCCTTAAACAACTTCTCTTATTGATATTGGTTATTTATAATAGTTAGTTGCACATAACCCTTAAGCAACAGTCTTATTGACTTTAAATACATTATTTTTATAGCTTTGTAGTAACTGCAATTGTCCCTGTTGATCAGCTGAGTAAAACACCAAGAGATTGCCATGTTCCAGGCTTTGGGGTCAGATTGCTTGGGTTCCAAACTAAGTTCTGCTTTTTACTAATTGTGTGAGCCAGAACAAGTTATTTCAGCTCTCTGAACCTTGGTTTCCTCACCTATACCTCAAGGAAAATATGATATAACTCATAAGGTTGTTGTGAGGCTTAAATGGGGTAATGGATATAAAGTATTTGACAAAGTGCCTGGCACAGCATAAGTGACCAAAAATAGGTAGCATAGGGGCACACACTGTAATTCTTCAGGGAAGAGAAGTGGGGGGCTCAAACTCCCTCCTCCCAATCAGAGTAAGAGCTCTGCTGCAGATCAAGAATAAAATAGAGTTCTGGAGTCTGGAGTCCACAGGGCCAGACAATTAGACCACCATGCTAGGGTGGAGTTTAGGAAATATAAATAAAACTGGCTTAAGACAAACAAACCCTTGCTTTCTTTTGACTCTTTTGGATCCCTTCTTTTATGCATAGTTGGCACTTTTTATTCTTTCTACGGGAAAGGAAACAGAGAGTGAGTGTTTAGACCAGCTAAGTTTCAGGTCTCATAAAAAAGAGAAGGGGGGGAAAAGAGAAAGAAAGTTTTTTCTATGTCTTCACTTCCTCTTTTTAGGCCAAAGTTCTAAAATCCAGTGAAGCAAGATACGGTGTGGCCTGCAGAGAGAATGAACAAAGAGCATCTTGTTGAGCTTGCCCTCTTATATGAGCTCCATTCTAAATGGGAAAAAGAAGTTCTTGTGAGCATATATGTTCCAATGTAGGATTAAAGAGTGTTCTGTTGGTGCTTTTTATAGTAGGGGTTTTAAAAAAATCTGCACATTAATTGACACTCCTCCCATCCAGAGGTGGCAACTACATTCCTTCTCCTTGAATCAAGGGGGGCTTGTGACTGCATCAACAAATAAAATATGGCAGAGGTGACACTATATGATTTCTGATGCTAGGTCATAAAAGATCATGCAGCTTCCACTTGGTTCCTTCAGGATAATCTCTCTAAGAGAAGCAAGTTGCCAATTACCCTAAGACTGTCATGCTGCAGAAGCCACACTAAGTGCTCCAGGCAACAATCTGAGCTGAATCCAGCCTTTCAACCATTCCCAATCAAGGCAACAGAAATGGGAGTGAAGCCATTTCCATCCTCCAGACTATCCTATCCATCACTTTAAATACACCTGAGTGACCCCAGTTGACACCATGAGGTGCAAAAGAATTACCCTGCCTAGCCCTGCCCGAATTCCAGAACCACAGAAATGCAGAATTTGGGGGGGTATAAAGACTCTTAGGGGTCTTCTAGCCCAATCCCTTCATTTTACCCATGAGAAAACTGAGACGTAGAAAGGGAAAATGGCTTGAATAAATTTACTAAAACAGTAAGTGGCAGAAGTGGGAAGAGTAATAACTTCAAATAACTCCTAATCCAGATTTATTCTCTCTATACTTCACAAACTTTAATGTGCACACTAATCATTTGGGGATCTTGTTTAACTTCAGGTCTTGTGTAGGGGCATGAGATTCTGCATTTCTAACAAGCTCCCAGTGGTGCCAATGCTGCTTGTCCTCACACCACACCTCATATGGGGAAAGTATTAGGCATAATTAGGGGGAGAAGCCACAAACCCTTTATTTCTTAAAGTGTAGGTATCACAGCCAGTGTTCTGTGACTTATGTCTCTTACTCCATGAGCAGAATATTTTTCATTTGCAACCTCCATATAACCCCCTTTTCTGTTGACCTTTTTGCCGCTTGCCTTGGTATTAACACCAGGAGATGAACACAGACAAGAGAAAAGATAAGAAGAAAGCGAGGACATGGCTAAGTCTATTCAACTTCTCTTTAGTGGCCTATTGCACAAGGTTTGTTGAAGGTGGAGGTAGAAACTGGTTTCCAAACAAGTTTGGGGGTTATTTCTCGATTTCCTGTCCCCTGTATTCATGGAAAATTCAGAGCATGCAGTATGAATATTTAATAGTGTGCCCAGTTTTCTTGCGTGGTTTGTGGAAACTGGTCACATTGCTTTATAGCCATACCACATATATTTAAAGACTATAGCAACGCAATGGGGTTTCTGCCCAAATGATTCAGAAAATTGCTTCAATCCTTTACTTCATCGGTAGAGTTCTGACTGGTACTTTCAGAAGAAAGGGATGAAGAACAGGGAAATTTATGCCTTCTTTTAAAGTTATACAGTACCTTCAAAATATGCAAGTTCCCTTTCCTTCCCATTGTAGAAGAAATAAGCTCTTATGGGAGCTGGTTCTACCCCTTCCCAAATCTGTGACCCCTGTGATCTTGGGTGCTTCACATCTCTCTCTGGGCCTCAGTTTCCTTATTTGTAAAATGAGGGACTGGACTATTTCTAAAGTTCTTGAATTGCAATTACCATCTCCAGGCCTGGACAGTGGTCACTGATGATCAAGATGATGTCTAAGCCATAAAAACATCTGCTTGACCATGCTCTCTAGGTTTTCTTGCTTCCTAAATTAAAAAAGAGGACTATTAGAAGGATTTTCAGCCACAGGGGTTAAACAATGATGCATTTTCTGATTACTCCTCAATAACCTAGAAAAATAAATCAACCAGAACTCTTCCCTCAGCCACCAAGAGTTCTGGTAACCTGAGACTTACCTTTGATAAACTTTTCTGCCTGTGTCCTTTATGGCTGTTGTTGACAAGAAGCAGTACTAGGGATAAAAGTGGGAGCAGCTGAAATCTGGACCAAGTGGACTGCAGGGTGGGCTGACAATCATGTTTTATTATTAGGTGTCAAGAGAGACATTGGTCATATATGAAATATAGGTGATGCCAGGGAAGGTTTAGCAGGTCTCTTAAAGGATATTCAGATTCAAATTCCTCTGTTACCATTTTAGAACAAGAGCAGAAGAGAGGGAATTATCAGGCTGAGGTCAGCTCCCTCACCTTGTAACTCAGACCTTGGGAGAGTCTCCTTGGTGAACCATACTGTGCCTTTCTTGTGCACGGCAGGCATTCAATTTTTAATGAACTAACTTGAATGCTTCTTGCCTAAGAAACACTTAAAAAGCAAATTTATATAATAAAATATGAATTAACCCAAATCCACCTGCATTATTTCTCTACAAGTCCTTTTCCTGGCTTCTTTGCAGACACTGCCTCATTTATTTCTGTTTCTTTATTGTCTTGTACCTGCCTCATATGAGAACTCAGAAATACCCTCTAAGGTGCCACATTATTTTACATTATAGTACCTCAGTATTTTTGACACTTGAAGCTAGATAGCTCTTTGTTGCGGGGAACTCTCCTGTGCATTGTAGGATGTGTAGCAGCATCCCTGCCCTCTACTCACTAGATGCCAGTAGCAACCACCCTGTAGTAGTGACAAACAAAAATGTCTCCAGATATGACCAAATGTCCTCTGGGGGAGCAAATAACCTCCCCTTGTTTCTATCCATCTAGCCCCCTTATAATGAGCCCACCTCCCAATTAGAGGTTATCAAAGCAGATTGCTGTGCATACCTTGAAGTCTGCTAATGGTCTTCCTCCTCTGTTTGCAGATGTCCTCATCCATCAAGGCACCTCTCGAAAGGTCCAGGCTACAAGGATAGATATCCTTCTTCTTTGCTTAACACTTTCATCTGCCCCATGGGATCTCTCCTGCATGTCCTCTGAAGCAATGACAAAAGAATCATGACACAGAGGTGCCATGTGGTCTGTTTAAGAGAGTCATTGCTTTTGATTTTAAAACATTGGTGGTTCCAGTGGCTTAAATAGTGATTTAAAAAAAAAAAAAAAACCTTAGAAAGAAAGAAGTGAGAGAGAGAAAGAAAGGGAGACAGAGAGGGGAGAAAAACAGAGAGGACACCATCTGGTCTATCCTCCACATCTAGAGAAGTAGAAACCTAAGCCAGCTCAGGCAGAATAGACCATATGCTTTTTTAAAATGTCCACAAAAGTAAATTTCACATTGCAGCCTGTCAATGCAGCTAATTCTCATTACGAATTTTCTATTACATTTGAGAATTCTATTTTTCTGACTTTTAAAAGGAGGGGCACGTCTTTGTAAATACCCTCTTCCAGGACATGGTAATAAGGAGCCAGAGGTGAAAAATAGGAGTTTTTACGCAGCTAAGTGTGGCAGAGCACGTTTATAGCCTAGAAACTTGGGTTTTAGGCCTATGTTTTCTAATCGGCAGTGTGACCTTGGGCAAGTTATCCTTCAATGGATTTATTTTTCCTATGTGGACAATTAGAGAAGGCTAGACTATAAAATCTCTAAGTTCTCTTCTTCTAAGACAATACATCAAATGTTTGGTTTATTAAATCTGTTGAAGAAACCTTGGAATGTGATTTCCAAGCAACTAATGCTGCCATCTTGTGGCCGAAATCTTCTATTGGTACTAAAGATGATTTTCTCCATTTAAGGCACCAGTGAGTTGCATTCACTCAGTACATTTTCGATATATATGTATATATATGCCATTTTAATCTTTTTCTTGAAGTATAACATGCATACATAAAAGTGCACTATTCATGAGGGTGATGAATTTTCAAAACCTATGCATACCTAGCACTCAAATCATGAAACAAAACATTAGCAAACTTTGACAAAAAGGAGCCAGATACAAGTCACTACCCTCGTCACTCCCAAGAGTTACCACTATCCTGATTACTAATATCATAGATTAGTTTTGCTTGGTTTTGTACTTTATACAAATGGAATCATATACTATATACACTTTTGCATCTGGCTCCTTTTGCTAAACATTAGGCTTGTGAAATTCATCCATATTTTCATTCTGTATAGCATTCCTCAAGAGCCTTTAAAAAATTATTCTGTAATTAAATTAAATATTATTTTTCAGTATAAGAGTAATGTATGTGCTTGGTAGAAAAGTAAAAAAAACAAAAAAATTTACTCATAATCCTCCATCCAAAGATCTTGGTGTATTTCATTCCTGTTTTGTTTCTATATCTATTTTTCAAAGTATTTAAGATAGTTTAATATAGAATTGTATATATAAATTTTTTACCTTACTACTATAATGTAAACACTTTACTATGTTATTGAAAGTCTTTATGCATGTCATCTTTAATAGCATTCCCTTACTTTTAGACTTTTGATATGCTCAGGATATATATATATACATATATATATATGTATATATATATATACATACACACACACATATATATATAGTAACTTTTTTACAAGAGACACTCTCTCTCTCTCTCTCTCTATATATATATATATATATATATATATATATATATATTTTTTTTTTTTTTTTACTCTTATCAAACCCAATGAACATACTTGACCAGAAAATGTTTTATGCTCTTTGGGTTGTTTCCTTGTAATAGAATTTCTGAAGTAGGATTATTGGGTCAAAGACTTTAAAAACCGGTGACTTCAGTTAATGCTTAGAATGCAGTGATAAGAGTGTGGGGGAAAGCACTGCATATATTAAGCACCTAGCATATGTACCAGACTTTGTGCTAGGTGCTTTGCCAGCATTCTCTCATTTAATTCTCACGGAAACCCACGAGGTAGGTATAATCTGCAGAGAGGTTAAATAATTTGTTTAAAGACACACAAGGAGTACAGTGGCAGAACCAAGATTTGGATCCATGTCTGTCTGGTTGCAAATCCTGTGCTCTTTCAACTCTACTACACTGCCACCCAGAGCATGATTTGAATGATGCCATTGAATTGCACCCTCTTCTCCATTTATCTTCTCCACAGGCCTGTCTCAGTCCCCAATAAACTGCACATGTTATCAGGGCAGGGGCCAAATACACCTTCCTCAGCTTTTACCAGAGGGCAAGTGTATCAGTGTGGCTTTGGTTTTCTAGCAAGGCCTCAGGGATAGAGGATAGGCCCCAAGGCATTATAGGTAATAATGTGTGCCAGATGAGAGGAAGAAGCTCTGTTGCTCACCTATATTCATATTTCTCGAATTCCCTCCACAGTGAGAAATTCTCTTTTTTTGTTTGTTTCCCTGCTATTAATATATTTGGGTGCATGCTCTTCCCTGCTGCAACCCTCTCCAGCTTCAATGCTATTGTGACCAGCTGGTGCAATACTGGAGTTCTTCTCTATCTCTTCTCTCTGCAAAAGCTAAAACCTCTCTGCTGAGTTTCTGGATACTTATATTGTTCCTTCCTAGTTTTTTTCTAGTTTCCCTACTCCTCCCTCCTCTTCATCTCCTGCAAAGACCATCTTCCTTATTTCCCCCAATCTCTTCTTGTTATCTGTCACTATTACTACTACTGCTACTACAACCCCACCCCATCCCCACCAATAGGATCTTAGTTGATCTCTCAGGTAAATTGCAGCTACTTTGCAGAGCAGAGGATAAAGTCCTGAGAGAATGGAATGAGAGAGGAGGGACAGATCTTTGCCTGGGGCCCAGAGCAGCCAGGCCCCAGTCCCAGCCAATTGTTCCACCTTACAAAAATGTTGGGCAGGTGGAGAGCAGCATGAGCACTCTGAATATCTACCACAAAGACGAATCCCAGTACCTGTGCATTCTGGCCTAAGGCTTAGCCTAAGGAAGATGCCAGTATGTCCTGCTTTGTTCACTCAAAAAGCAAGGTTTCTCCCAAATAATTGTATTCTCCTCTAACCTGACACCAAACAAAACCTCTCTCAACAACATCCTCACATTGATATTACAGACTACACCAGGTTTAGGGGACTGATGAGTACAAGGCTGATGGGCATTGGAACACTAGTAGAGGCTGGAAGCTCCAGAGTCTCATGTGAGGTGTTCTTTATTCACCACAGCAAGCACCAGGCTGTGTCTTCTGCAGTCTGCCTGAAAGGAAAAGATGCTGGAACCACAGAACAGCTTGACTGACTTTCTAGATTTCTAGATTTGTAGAGCATGGGAAAGATGGAAGTTTTTCCACTTTTCCCACCTCCAGCCTCTAGAGAGACAGGATGGTGAAGAAGCTGAACCTGAAGAAGAGTCAGAGAGACCACCTATTCCTGTGCCTCCAAAGTAAACAGGTAAAAGGAATATATGCCAACTGAATGCTCAGAGATTAATTTCAGAGAGAGGGCTTCCAACCTTAAGGCATTCATTTGATAGAGCAAAATTGAAAGGCAAAGGTCATGAGACTGAAGACTTGAAGTCGTTAATCAGACACATGGAGCACTGGGCACGTAAGCTATACCCTAAATGGCAATTTAAGGATTTTATTAACAGAGCTGAAATCCTGAGAAATAAAAAGGAAGTTTAGACCTGTTTAAAGCTGTTGAGCGTCTTTTCATTTGTTTATTGGCCATTTGTGTATTTTATTTGGAAAAATATCTATTCAAATCCTTTGTCCATTTTTGATTGGGTTATTGTCTTTTTATTGTTGGTTTGTAAGTGTTTATTTTAAATATATTCTGGATAAAAGCCGTTCAACATCATTAAGGAAATGCAAATCCAAACCACAGTGAGACACCACTTCACAACTTACAGGATGGCTCAATAAAAGAGATGGAAAATAACAAGTATTGGTGAGGCTGTAAAGAAATTGGAAATCTCATCCATTGCTAGTAGAGATGAAAAATGGACAATCACGTTAGAAAAGAGTCTAGCAGTTTTCCACATGACCCAGCAATTCTACTCCTATAAATATACCCAAGAGAAATGAAAACGTATGTTCATACAAAAATATATACATTAATGTTCATAGCAGCATTATTCATAATAGCCAAAAAGTGGAAACAAGCCAAATGCCCATCAATTGATGAATGAATTTAAAAAGTGGTATTATCCATAAACGGAATGTTATTTACCTTTTAAGAGAAAGTTCAAGTCTGTAAAACTTTTCTGATTCTTTCTCACTTCCAGGACAAGGGATCATTGACCACTCCTACCTCCATGCTCCCACAACACTCCATACATGTGTTTATAATGCTTTGCTGTACTTGTGAGAAGTGAAACCATCTACCATCACACAGTCTACTGTCCACATTAACATGACTTTACTATTTTACTCTTTTCATCAACCTAACTTTACTATTCCAGGAAATTTTTGCCCAGGAATTAAAAAGTTGCTAGAAACTCTTCAGTAGAACATCAACCAAAGGACAGTTTATACCCCAAGACTCTTTGAATACCTTCCCTCAAAATCTGCACCTTGTTGGGTCCATCACTGTTGATCTATTATATCATGATCCTCACCCAGTCATAACCAAGCCCTCTCCCCATTGAAAGACCCACCTTAAACCAGACTTCAAAATCTCATATATATCTTGAATTCACCCTCCTCACTTATAGATGCTCATAAATCTCTGTTGAAGTAGTGCTCTCTTAATGCAGAGAGAATAAACTCAGCTTTTACTTACCAATGTACTTTTTGGTGATATTTTGAAGGAACCAGAATTCCACATTTGTCTACATTTTTGTCTCCCTCTATTAGACTTCAAGTTCCTTGAAAGCACAGATTGTGTATGCTTCATTTAAAACTTTTTTCTTATCTATATACTGCCTGGAACATTGTAAGGATTTAACCAAGAATCTTTTTTGAATGAATAAATAAATGAATGAAATAAAGAAAAGTGAGAAACTCTGGAGGCTGGTAAAACACTTAGGCTATTGAAATAATGCAGGCTGAAAAAGATACGACTGTGGTGATGGCTGCACACATTGTAAATATAACTAATTCCACTGAATTGTACACTTAAAAATGGTGAAAATGGCAAATTTCATATATTACCATGATAGATAGATAGATAGATAGATAGATAGATAGATAGATAGATAGATAGATGATAGATAGATAAAGATAAAGCTTCTCCAGTCAAAACGGAGAAGAGGGCAAAAGGGATTTAGAAGGTAGAATCAACCAGACCACATAACATATTTTGTGGGGTGGACAAAGGAAAAGACAGAATTTAAACTGACTTTGTTTGGGATTTCTTTCTTGAGTGACTGAGTAGGTGCCACCAACAATGGCCATAATGAATTTAGGAGGAAGAATAAATTTTGGGGCAAGATAATGAAATCCATTTGGACATTTAAGTCAAACTCAATATTATTTTTATTCTTCTATATTGGCAATTCTGATTAAAGAGCACTTAACTTAGAGTCAAGAAACCTAGTCTTGACTTGGCTGATAGACACTTCACTATGTGTCTGTGCTTTACTTTCACATCTCCAAGGATCAGTCCCACTCTAATAATCTTTGAATAATAATATAGACCAAGTATCATGTATGGTCTGAAGTTAAGATATACAAGAAAACAGCAGAGGGCATCATTTTATAAAAGGTAGCCAAAAGGGAAAAAAGCAGTCTGAAGAATGGATCAGCATTTTCAGGCTGTAATGGACCTTTAAAAACAATCGTATGCCTGTATAATATTTATAAAATTAACAAAATATTTAATATTTATTTAACTATAAATAAATTTACTATGGACTTTCAAATACTTGGTGTTTCCTCACCATAACAATGTGAGCTAGACAAGAGATAGATTATCCCATTTTATGGATAAGGAAAGAAGCTCTGAGAGGCTAGCAAAGTTTCTAAGCCATAAACCTGTTAAAAAGCAAAGATAGTACTAGAACCAGGTCTTTCAATTAATCTGTTTCAATTAGCTGGCTTGACCCAGAGGCCCCAAAGTAGCTTGGAATGATTTAGGTAAATTAAATATGTTGATGTCCACTTTTCTGTATAGTGAGTAATTTATATACTAGAAATAGATTTACAAAGAATATAAGGCCTATTTATTTACTGTAAGTGGTCTCATCTCAGTCAGGAGCTCCCCACACCAGTGAATAGTAGGTAATATAGGGGAAAGTTTACAGATTCTCCTAGAAATTGGAGGAAGGATAGCCAATTCTCAATGTCATCCCTCTCTGCTTGCGTCTGCTGGTCTTTGTTGCTAGATGGCTGATCTAGTCTGGTTTCTAGACTGGCATACCCTGAGTGCAAGCATTTCCATCTGACACTTTGACGTGAAATAACATCCACTGCTGCTGCTTGCATCACCTCTAGATAGTGAGGTCCCTACCCTTAGTGGTCTTGTCCTACTTCTAGGCCTGTTGCTCCCGTGCTCCTAGCAGTATCTTCGTGTCCCTTTACTGAGGCCTATGATAGGTGAGTTGATTTGGAACTTTCAAGAAGCAGGCACTGAGGGATTTAAATATGCAAGAGATTTATTGGGGTAACCAAAGAGGAGGGAGCTGGAGTTGACAGAGTCTTCATACACCGAAGCAGGTCTGAACCCTGTAAAAGGAGAGAGGGAAAGAAGGAGGCTTGAATTAAAAGGCTTTCAGACTGCAGCACAGTTCTAAGAAAGTTTTGGACAGGTTGATGAGGAATTCCCAAGCCAAGTTACCTGTTAAAGAAATCCTGCATCCCTCGGGAATGGGCCAGAACTAGTATGCCCAACATGCTCAATCATTGGCTAGGAGTGGCATGACCTTGGCAAAAACACAGTGGTGTATCCAGAGGGATGTCAGCTGGTGCTGTTAGTTATGTTCCCTGCAACAGATTCTTGAAGGAGATCTGAGTAAATCCTTTCCATTGCCACCACCACAGGGGAAACAGACAACAAACACAATGACAACTAAATATAGGATATAATGTCAGATAAGTACTAGGGAAAAATATACAAATCAGGGTAAGGCCATAAAAAGCGGCTTTTGTTTGGAAGTGTGTGGAGGTATTCTATTTTAGATAACATGGTCATGGAAGGCCTCTCTGAGGAGGTGACATTTGAGCAGAGGTCTGACTAAGGAAAGAAGCAAGACATGGGAAAGTTTGGGAAAAGAGCACTCAAGTGGAGGGAACAATTAGTGAAAAGGCCTTAGGCAAGAATGAGTTTGATGATTTGGTGGAACAATTTTTTTTTAAATGTGTCTAGAGAAGAGTGAGTAAGGGAGAAATAGTCAACTATAAGCAGGGGCCTTTTATGCCATGGCAAGGAGTCTGGATTTTATTCTGTGATGGGAAGTCATTGAAAGGTGTATAACAGGGGTGTGACATGATCTATGTGTTTCGTTTTGTTTATTAAGAGAAGTTGTAATTTACAGAAAAGTCATACATAAAATACAGAGTTCCCATATACCTCCTTATTATTCACATCTTGCATTAGTGTAGTATATTTGTTGTAATTCATGAAAGAAGATTTTTATAATTGTACTATTAACTATAATTGTACTAACTATAGTCCATCATTTACAGTAGGGTTCACTGTTTCTGTTGTACAGTCCTATGTTGTTGTCGGTTTTTTTTAATTTTTATTCTGCTAACATACATACAACTTAAAATTTCCCCTTTTAACCACATTCACATATATAATTCAGTGCTGTCAATTATACTCACAATGTTGTGCTACCATCACCACCATCCATTACCAAAACTTTATGATCAACCCAAATATAAACTCTGTACAACTCAAGCATTAACTCCCCATTCCCTACCCCAATCTAGCCCCTGGTAACCTATAGTCCAGATTCTGACTCTGAGTATACTTATTCTAATTATTTCATATCAGCAAGATCATACAGTATTTGTCCTTTAGTGTCTGGCTTATTTCACAAAACATGATGCCTTAAAGGTTCATCCAAGTCATTGCATGCATCAGAACCTCATTCCTTTTATGGTTGAATAATATTCCATTGTATGTATACACTACATTTTGTTTATCCATTCATTGGTTGACAGACAGTTGGGTTTCTTCCATCTTTTGGCAATTGTGAATAATGCTGCTATTGATCTATGTTTTTAAAACATCACTGAGCTTCATGAGAGGCATACAAGTGGAAGTAGGAAGACCAGATAGGAGGTTATTGCAGTAGTCCTGGCAAGAAGAAATGTTGACTTGACTAGGATGGGAGAGATACAAGTGGAAGGAAGTAGTTAGATATGCAATATGTTTTAAAGCTAAGGCTGTCAAAACTTGCTGCATGAGGGGTAGGAAGTAATGAGAGGAGCCAAAGATGATTCCTAGATTTGGGGCTTAAAAAGGCAGGGTTAAGTGGGTAAGAATGGGAATAGTATTGTTTGGGCAGTGGGTTGGGAATCAGAAGTCTGTGTTCCATCTCTGTGAACATTCTAAAAATTGTTGAATTGTACATTTTAAAAGGGAGAATTGTACAGTATGTGACTTATAATCTCAGTAAAGCTGTTTTTTAAAAAACTGTGTGGGGAGAACCTAAGATGGTGGCTAGGAGAGACAGGGCAAAAAAACACCTCCATGAAAAATACTAGATAAAAGGCAGAAAGCAACCCAGAACACCAGTTCCAGTGATGCACCAGCTGGACAAGGTCTGCTAAATCCACAGGGATGGTGCACTTGGTGAAACTGGGAGTCTGCATTCTGAAATGAATGAGTGAGCCTGCTGAATGTCTGGCAGCCATGCTGCAGTGTGGGGAAACTGTGGGTTGGCATTTGGAGGTGGACTGGTTCTTTTTTAAAAAAACCCAAAAGTGGCTGCAGATATGGCAGTGAGAACCACACAGTGAATCGCAGCGGGAAAAGGCTGTGCAAATGCCTCAATATCTGCCATGGAAGATAGCCTTTCATGCACCCACTGCTAGTTGTCTCGGAGCGAGGGGGGCAGAGGGAAACCAAAAGGGGAAAGAAACCATGCCCCTTGCAGCCATCTTCCCGATGGACTGGGAACACTTCTGCCCGGCACCGGAAATGCAGCCCAGAGCCACACCAAGGGACCCAGTGGGACGGGAAGTATTTCCAGCAACACCACGCACACGCCACAATATTGGGTGTGGACAATAGCCTTTTGTGCACCCACAGCTAATTGTCCCGCAGCTAGGAAGGTGGAGCTGTGCAAAAGGGGAAATTAACACGCCCCATTCAGCCATCTTTACAGCAGGCTGGGAATGCCCCTGCATGGCCCAGCAGCCCAGGGCTTCCCTTGAGGGATGGCATGCACTTGTGATGTAGCACAGCCTTCCCTCAGCAGAGGCCCTAGAAGGGCATGGCTGGGAAGAGGAACCCACGCAGAAATCCCAGGGACCCTACGCCAATACCAAGGACTTGTGGGTCAGTGGCAGAGACAATCTGTGGTGACACTGAAATGAAGGTTTAGACTCTTGCAACAGCCTTAAATCTCCAGGAACACCTGGGAGGTTTGATTAGTAAAGCTGCCCTGCCTGCCTCCCTAACTACTCAGACACACGCCCCACATTCAGGGTGGACAGCACCAACAACACACTGAAACTGGGTGCACCAATTGGACCCCACAAGAACCAGACTCCCACACACCACAAAGACAAAGTTGGGGAGAACTGACTTGAGGGGAATAGGTGACTCATGGACTCCAGCTGCTGGTTAGTTAGAGAAAGTGTACGCCACGAAGTTGTAGATCTGACAAATTAGAGATTGGTGTCTGCATAATCCTTCATATCCTAAAAGAACCCTATCAAGTAAAGCAAATGTCAAGAGGCCAAAAACAACAGAAAATTTCAAAGCATATGAAAAAGCCAGATGATATGGATAACCCAAACCCAAACACCCAAATCAAAAGATCAGAGGAGACACAGTACTTGGAGCAATTAATCAAAGAACGAAAGACAAACAACGAGAGCATGGCACATGATATAAAAGACATGAAGAAGAGCATGGCACAGGATATAAAGGACATGAAGAAGACCCTAGAAGAGCATAAAGAAGAAGTTGCAAGAGTAAATTTAAAAAAATAGAGGATCTTATGGAAATAAAAGAAACTGTTGACCAAGTTAAAAAGATTCTGGATACCCACAGTACAAGACTAGAGGAAGCTGAACAATGACTCAGTGACCTAGAGAACCACAGAATGGAAAATGAAAGAACAAAAGAAAGAATGGGAGAAAAATTGAAAAAATCAAAATGGATCTCAGGGATATGATAGATAAAATAAAATGTCCAAATATAAGACTAATTGGTGTCCCAGAAGGGGAAGAAAAGGGTAGAGGTCTAGAAAGAGTATTCAAAGAAATTGTTGGGGAAAACTTCCCAAACCTTCTACACAATATAAATACGCAAAACATAAATGCCCAGTGAACTCCAAATAGAATAAATCCAAATAAACCCACTCCAACACATATTCTGATCAGACTGTCAAATACTGAAGAGAAGGAGCAAGTTCTGAAAGCAGCAAGAGAGAAGCAATTCACCACATACAAAGGAAACAACATAAGACTAAGTAGTGACTACTCAGCGGCCACCATGGAGGAGAGAAGGCAGTGGCATGACATATTTAAAATTCTGAGAGAGAAAAATTTCCAACCAAGAATACTTTAGCCAGCAAAACTCTCCTTCAAATTTGAGGGAGAGCTTAAATTTTTCACAGACAAACAAATGTTGAGAGATTTTGCTAATAAAAGACCTGCCCTACTTCAGATACTAAAGGGAGCCCCACTGACAGAGAAACAAAGAAAGGAGAGAGAGATATAGAGAAATTTAACAGACATATATAGAACATTACATCCCAAATCACCAGGATACACATTCTTCTCTAGTGATCACAGAACTTTCTCCAGAATAGACCATAGCCTGGGACATAAAACAAGCCTCAATAAATTTAAAAAAATTGAAATTATTCAAAGCACATTCTCTGACCACAATGGAATACAAATAGAAGTCAATAACCATCAGAGACTTAGAAAATTCACAAACACCTGGAGGTTAAAAATGAGGGGGAGATGAAAACATTCCCGGATAATCAAAAGCTGAGGGACTTCATCACCAGTAGATCAGTCCTATAAGATATGCTAAAGGGAATTGTGCAGGTTGAAAGGAAGGGACACTAAACAATTGACTGAAAACACATGAAGAAATAAAGATTTCCAGTAAAGATCACATGGCAAAAAAAAAAAAAAACTGTCTGTATTAGACATGTTAGATGTCTATTAGCCATCCAGTAGGTATAAGAATTCAGGGGAGAGGTTGGAATTGCAGATATAAATTTGGGAATCATCAGCATATTGATGGCATTTATTTTGAGTTCTCTATTGCTGTATTGTAAGATCCCCCAAAACTTAGAAGCTTAAAGCAACAGTGATTTGTTATTTTTCATTGTTTTGTAGGTTTCTTATGACTTGTGGCTACATTTAGCTGGGAGCTCAGCAGTGGCTGATATATCCAGAATGTCCTCACTCTCATGCCTAGGATATTAGTGCTCACTGTCAGCTGAGACACTTTCATTCTCCTCCATGTGGCTTTCTCTCCACATGGTTTCTCATCATTTAGTCATGTAGCCTAAGCTTCAAACATGGACACTGGCTTTTGAAGGAGAAAAAGCAGAAGCCGCTCAGCCTCTTAAGGCCTAGTCCCAAAGTTGGCACATTCCAATTTTACCACATTCCATTTCACTCTTTGGGTCAAAGCAAGTTACAAGACCAGCTTATATTCAAGAAAGAGGAGAAATAGACTCCACCTCTTGAAGGAGTAACTATATGCAAATATAGGATGAAAGGATGTTGTCAGCCATCTTTGCAGACAAAGATCCACCATGATATTTAAAGTTATGAAATTGACTGAGATAACTAAGGGAATGGGTCTAGATAGACATACAAGATTTGAGGATTGAGATTTGGGGCACTCCAGTGATGAAGATGAAGCAGAAAAGAATACTGAGAAAGAGTGACCTATGAGGTAGTAGGAAAACCAGGTGATAGATCTAGGTCCAAATCCTGTCTCTGTCACTTACTAGCTGTGTTACCTTGGATACTTACCAGACCCTGGGTGTATTTTGCAACCTTGCTAAGCCTCAGTTTTGTCATCCATAAAATGGAGATAATAATAGTAGCTACTTTTCTATTCCTTTTCTTGATCATGAGTCAGAGAAAGAATGAATAAATTAATGAAAAAATAAAATTGTCCTTTGGATCTAGCACAAGGAAGCCATTGGTAACCTTGGAAAGTGGAGTGGAGGAAACAAGATAAAAGAATGAAGGAATGAATAGGAGCTTCTTTCAGGAAACTTATCTGAAGGAAAGAAAAGGTAGGAGCCAGAGTGGAACAAAGTATCAACTGTAAAGTTTTTCCTTTAAAGATAGTAGATATTTGAATACGTTTAAATAAGAAGGATCTAATAGAGAGGCAGTGGCTGAAAATACAAGGGAAAGAAGGGATAAGAGATGGAAAAGGATTTTCAGAATATGAAGAGGAGGGGATCCATGTACAAGTGGGATGATGAGGTTTGGAGGCAGGACCCTTCTCCTACCAAATCAGATGCAAAGAGGAGTGCAGATACAGATAAATTTGTAGCTAGTCTGTGATGCAGAAAGGATGGCAGTGAGGTATAGAGACTAACAAAGGTTCAACAAATGTTGAAATGTTGTGGAGAATGAAAAAGATTGCTGAAGAGGTGAGACAGATAAAATGATGGTTCCATTCTGAGAACTGAGTTGATTTTGGGGATCATGTGGCTCCAGTGCACATGATGGTATTTGTGCTGGTTTGTATATGTTATGTCCCCCAGAAAAAGCCATGCAATCTTGTGGGGACAGATAGATAAATCTTTCTGATTAGGGTGTGACCTTTTGATTGGATGTTTCCATGGAGATATGACCCACCCAACTATAGGTGATAACTCTGATTAGATTATATCCATGGAGGTGTGGCCGCACCCATTCAGCATGGGTCTTGATTAGCTTACCAGAGCCCTATAAAAGCTCAGAAAGAAGGAGCTCAGAGCAGCTAAGAGTGACATTTTGGAGAGCAGCTAGGAGTGACATTTTGGAGCTGCAAGCTTAGAGAGACATTTTGAAGAGGCTGTTGAAAGCTGATGCTGACATTTTGGAGAATGCCACTTTGAAATGCAACTTGGGAGCAAGCAGACGCCAGCCACATGCCTTCCCAGCTAAGAGGTTTTCCGGATGCCGATGGCCTTTCTCCTGTAAGGGTACCCTATTGTCAATGTCTTACCTTGGACACTTTATGGCCTTAAGACTGTAACTTTGTAAGCAAATAAATGCCCTTTGTAAAAGCCAATCCATTTCTGGTGTTTTGCACCCCAGCAGCATTAGCAAACCAGAACAATATTGTTGTCTCCAGCAAAGCTCTTCAGTCCTGGAGAAGGAGTGGAGGTTGCAGGGAGGGTGCAATGATCCAGGCTTGGCTTTTATAGGCAGATGCTTTGCTAATTTTAATGCTGAATTTTTATAAAGACTGAAAGTGAGGAGCCAGGTAGGAGGTCTGTGCTGAGCTTAAATTCTTAGTAAGAACCAGTGACCTAGACATGTCCAGGAACTGAAGAAGAGGGAACTGAAAAGTTCTGAACACATGTGTGCATTTTCTTATTTAAACCACACAACCACCATGAAATGCAGGTAAAATTATCCTTGTTTTACAGAAGAAAATAATCAAGGCTCAGGGAGGTTAAGGAACTTGCCTTGGCCTGGTTTTCTTGTGTTTCCATGGGAATGCCAGGGCACACTGGATATTGATGGGGCAAAGTGAGCATTGGGGTGTGATTAGCTTTTATGACATTATTATTTTGAGTCCCCACACATACAGCGTGCTTGGTGTTCTTTTGGGAAATAACAGAGAAGAGGCCAATCAGCAGGCCTCTATCTGTCTGGATGAAGGGACTGTACTCATTTATAATTCTACCTTTTAAGATGCCAGTATTGCAGCTTAGAAACTCTGTCTCGCTTTTCTCTCTTTTGCATTATATTTCTTCTAGCAATCTTTCCCTTCTTTTTGCCAGCCTTAATCCATCCCTGTCTTTTTTTGTTTGCTTGTTTTTGTTTTTTTTTTTACATTTTTATTGTGAAATATAACATATATACAGAAAAGCGATAGCTTTCAAAGTACAATTTAACAAGTAGCAAATTTCAAAGAATGTTATGGGTTACAGTTCTACCATTTCAGTTATTTCCTTCTAGCTATTCTAATATCCTAAAAACCAAAAGAAAAATTATATAAAGATTCAATATTCATAGTCCTGTGTTAAATCCTGTCTTGTCTGTTGCTACTCCTCTCTCTCATTTGATCACTTTCTCAATCTTCAGGGATATCTGGGTGGTGACCAGGGATATCTGGGTGACCAGGGATATCTGGGTGGTCAACATTATGCGGAAGGGGGATGCATCTAGTTGATGTTCTTGAAGAGGCTGTTGCCTTTGGGTTTTGGGTCTGCCATAGGAACACTCTGGAGGTTTTAAGTTTCTGAAAAATAAACTTAGTGAGTGAAACTTTTATAGTGTCTAAGATAGGGACCTAGGTATTCCTTAGCATTTTCGGGACTACTGTTGATTTGCAGCCCCTGTCTTTTAAAACCTCATTTAATGTCTCCTCTGGTTCCCATTTTTTAAAGGTTTATGTTAAATTTCCTTTTGACTAGGATCTGAATGGAATTCCTTACTCTTATACCTCTATATCTGATTAATGACATCACAGTTGGCCTTCCTTGCCAGCTTCCTGACTTAATTGCAAAGGGAGCATCACACATTTTAGGGATAGAGAAACCAAGACACATGTCAACAATGACCAGAACTGTGGGAAGTTTTCTAATACTAGGACTCAGCCTCTAGCACAGGGGTGATCATCACAATATTTAACAACCTGTATTGGACTACAGTAAGCAATCAGAATGGCCACTGGCCTTAGCCCTTCAGCAAGCTTTCCAGAAGCCCGTTACTAGGCCAGGCATTAACCCTTTAGTTTCTGGATCATGGGGATTACAGAATAGGGTAGTAGGGAATGGATCAGTCAGGAGGTAAGTGGGGGCCTTAGAGTAATAGTTACTTATGAATAGTATAGAAGGATTTCAATCATTTAGTAACTGCCTCTGCTATGTACTTACTGAATGTCAGCCCTGCCGTGGTGGCTATAACGCTGCCTAGGGGTGTTTATGGATAGAAATGTTGCCTAAGGTTGTTCATACACAGAAGGCAAGAAGGTTAATGGTTTTCTCCTGAAAGCTCAAAGACAAACAGTTTTTCAAAGTACTATTGCTTTCTTTTACAGATCATGGGGACATGGTGATTGAAGTGAGGTCCCTTTCCCTTAATCCCAAAACATCTGCAAAGCAACAGTGTTGTGTAAACAGCATTAGGCCATGAGGAGGGGGGAGTGAGACTGGGCCTGTACCAGTTAAAGAAATCAAAACTTTACCTTTTAGGGGAGGCAAAGCTGCAGCTGCACGCATCAGCCAAGCGTAACCCTTTTAACAATAACTGCTCCAGGTCCAAGTGAAACTTTTTGTAACCCTTTAATAATCAATAACTGCTCCAGTTCCAAGTGAAACTCTTTGTGTAATTGTTTTTTGTGATCAAGAGCTAAACTGCCAACTCTGCTTCTGTTAGAATAGCTTGCTTGCTTGCGTTTCTAGGATACGGTTTCTGTCTATATAAGGCACCAGCGCACACAGGTGGGGGCTGCTTGCTGAACTCCCTGCGTGGAGTGAGAGACGGCAGCCGCCTGCTAGCTGGCTAATAAAAGGCTCTTTAAATTCTGTTTGGCTGTCTCGTACTTTAACTCGCGGGCACCGTAACAGTGATGACATGGCCATTTGCTCAGGACTATTCTTTGTTTCCTATTAAACTTTCTCAGCCTTCTTCCAAAGTTAAAAGGATTATTAGCTGGGTTCACTGCCACCCAGCTAAGTGCTACATTTCCCAGGCTCCCCTGCAGCTATTTGTGGCCATGAGATTAATTTGTGGCCAGTGGGATGCAACTAGGAGTTATATGAAAAACCGCCTGGTCATACTCTTTAAAGGAGAGGGCATCCCCTGCTTCTGCTTCCTTTGGCCGTGTTGCCTGGTTCATGGATGTGATGAAAGGCTATTTTTAGCTGTGTGGATAAGAGAAATACCCTAGGAATGGTTGAGCAATGGGATAGAAAGAGTCTGGATGCCTGGACAACTTCATGCAGCAAAGCTGCCACGTAGCATGCCCTGGACTGCCTATACTCCACATTGTTATGTGATAGAGAAATAAACTTCTATTTGTTTAGAACATTGTCAATTTGGATCTCTGTTACAAACAACTGAAACTATATCCAAACATAAGAGGGTTTTATGGGTTTCTGTCTCTGCTACTCTTGATCTGCCTGAGCCACATATGTGTATATGTATTGCTTTCGAACTACTGAGTTGGGCCAAAGTAATGCTAGAAAGGTTCAGGTACCTAGATCTGAAAATGATTTAAGGTCCATTGTTTCCTCCTGCTGAATTACGATAATGAGACCAATTCCTTCTCTACCCGATATCATTCCTGAGGTGGACATTAGTCACTCTTAGAGGTGGTATTGATTATTTAAATGACTCCACATACCTCTCTTGGATTAGGAAACTGATATTAATGTGCCATCTGGAAGTGGAATGGAACAGATCTTGGCCTTGCTTTCTATAGTCTGGGGCTCAAGCAGGGACAAATTCATATTCCCCTGGAGCCTTAATATTCCCACAAGGAGAAGACATGGCACAAATCATGGAGCAGTGGAGAGGAAGGGGCCACCTGTGAAGGGGCCACCTTTTCAGATGATCAGGTCAATTTAGCTCTAGTGATCATTGGGGATAAAGAAAACACAATTGGAACAGATTGTTTGTTTGCTCTAATTGGGCAGTAGGATAAGTGATTCTATATGTTAAATAGTAACCTGATACCTGTTAGTCTTAATGCTTACTTTGATGCTGAGAAGCTACTTTTTCCCTAAAATAATCTATCTTAGGTTCAAAAACAAGAACTATAAAATACCATAGAGCAAGTTCTTGGCTCTTTTTTCATAGAATTTAAGCTGCAATTCCAGAGCTGCTTATCAAGAGTTTACTCTAAAGTTCCAGCCAACAGTTATGATTTTATCAGTCATAAGGCAAAGCAGCATAAGGCAAAAACTTGGCCCCCAAGTAGCCAAGACAAACATTTTCCAATCCCCTTAACATTTACTGATCACATATGTGATCTCATTTAACGCTCATATCAACCCTATCAGGTAAGTACTATTTTCCCCATCTCATAGATGATGAAAATGAGGTTTCAAAGTTTAAACAACCACAAAATTATCCCAGCTAGTATTACAAGAGAGTAAAGATTTGAACTCAGGCCTGTCTGCCTTCAAAATGCAAGCTGAAAATTAAGTTCTGCATCTCAAGTTAACTTACGAAGGACATGAGATAGGGCAGACCTGCCAGCCCAAGTTGATTCACCTCTCAAGGCCTGAAGCTTCAGCAGTTAATTGGAGATCTGTTTTTACAGAAATACCCAGTTTCTCATGATTCTTGATATCTGGGTGGCAACTGTCAAGGACGATATTTTAGCTCTAGTGGGGCTACTGATATGCATTGAAAAGTCCAAAAAGCCAGCAGAATGGGGAGATTAGGGGGAAGCCAAGTATCTGAAGAATCCATAATCTAGATCACCAGCTAGCCTAGAAAAAAAGATGATTGTTATCTCCAGTAGTTTGGAGCTCATCATTGGGAAACAGCTTCCTCATTAATGGAAAAATGTAATTCCAGGAAACAGCTATACTTCTAAGCACAGGACTTGCCTATGCTTTCCACAAAGTGTTTTTCTCACTTCAAAGTAAACTTCAGGGTCTCTAATGATCTTTTCAGTACTATGTAACTCCCCACACTCTCATCTGAGAGTAAAGACAGGAAACCCAGTTTTAACAAATTCTAGATATCAGGAGAGGAAAGCAAACAAGGCTTTCTGTTTTGTTTTAGCCTTCTGCCCTTCCCAGAGGGAATCAGAACTAAGGACTAGGGTGATATGAGGACTTTGGGCAGATAGGTCCAAGGTCAGTGGACCAGGCCTCTTTCCTTGGGGACTTGAGAAAGATCGGTTGTTTGGGTGCTTGGCTCAGCCTAGTGATTTAGCAACAAATAACAGGGAAAGAAAAGGTCCCTGAGGGAGGCAAGATAGGGTTTGCAAAAGAAACTGAGTATATAAGACAAGCCTCTGGGGCAACAAACAACTCCTATGCATGTTCACCTTCAAACACATGCCAAGCCAGACTTTGGTGAAGTATACACAATTCCTGCAGGTCAGTACCACAGAATCATTAAACAAGGGAGGAAATTACACCAATAATCAAATTAACAAAATTGTCATTCATTCATTAAGCAAATATTTATTGAGTGCTCTTCAGGTTGTTCTCAAACCAAAATGTCCATCAGAATTTTTTTTCACAGCCAATCCCATCATGCAGTGAGTACCTATTATCAAGCTCCCCAAAACAGTGGGGCTGCATAGTTATAATTCACTGAAAGACTGAGATTGGTTATTTTACTTTTGGTTTATCAGGTATATCATTTAGAATGCTCTTGGCTGCAAATAACAGAAAACTCCACTCAAACTGGCTGAAATAATAAGTGTATTAGTTTCCTATTGCTGCTATAACAAATTACTACAAACTTGGCTTAAAACAATGCAAATTTATTATCCTACAGTTCTGGAGGTCTGATTCTATGTTAGCACAAGAGGGTAGAAATGAATTTGTGACTTCTTTAGAGATCTCAGTTCCTCATTTCTCAATCAGAGCTAAAGATTGCTATGTAAACACTCTTAGGAGAGGGAATAGGGTGATTCCAGTCTTTACTGATACATATTTCTGCCTACATATTTCTGTATGAGGTGGTATAAACAAAACCATGGATCATGTACTTTGGGATGGTTTAATACATTTTCAAGGATAGTTTTGACTAGAAGTGGTTAAACCTTACATTGCTGCCTTTAAACTGAATCCCACATCTCCATCCCTACCCCAGTCCTGGCACTTTAAATGACTATTCTAAGACAGGAGTGGCAATTATCCAGGTGGAAAAGTAGGAAGAGGGATTCCAGGTAGTGGGAAAAATGGTTACATAATGGAGCTATTAAGGAGCCTGACACATTTGGGGAAGAGCCAGCCAGAAGTTCAGGAAAGCTCTCAGAGAGTATACAGAGTAAAGTGGCAGGAGATTCAGTCAGACAGGTCAGATTGGGGTCAGATTATTAATTCTAAGGAAATGAGCCTTTAAATGGAAGAAAATATAAGCCACTGAAGGAGAATAAGTGAATGGCATTATCAGATTTGCATTCTGGAAAGGTCATTTATTGGCCAGATGGCAAATACTCTGGAGCAGTAGAGATAGGGCCTCACAGAGTTCCAGGGAACATCAGCCCAGTTCCATCTTGCTAAGACCCTTGGTATAAAAAGGAATGCAGAAACGACAGAACAAGTCACAAAAAGTATGAATTACCATAGATTACTATGTTTAACAAATTAACATTCTTACACATGCAAACAAGATGACTATTTGCATGGTCTCTTACAGAGATGTTGCAAATCTAAATAGGAAGCCTAAGCCACCCGTTGATCTCCAACGTGGTTTTATTTCCATATTCCATCATGTCCTGAAATATTGAGCAAGAAATGTAATCTCTCTGAGCCTCAGTTTCCTGACTATAAGGTTATTAATAAATACTTTGTGAGGACTGAGTGAGATAACATGTGCACGGTACCTGGCATCCTTGGGTGCTCAGCAAGTGTTAATATTTCCTTCACAGTCATTATAAGAATGATCCTGGGCTCATGCACACTCATACAGGAGCACACATGCACACAAATGCATGTACTCAAATTCTGATACACTGCTGTGGGGTCAAGGTTGGAAACAAATAGTATCCACCATGCCCTCCCGGTGCCTCTCCCTGCTTCTGTGCTGAACCCTCATCACTGAAGAGGATGTATCCTCTACCTCAGGAGCTATTAAAGCCTTCTGCCTGCACATTCACCTCCATACGGATGAGTTGTGCCATCACCCTATTCCCTCTCCCAAGAGTGTTTGCATAGCAATTTTAGCTTGAATTGTAGAATTGAACAGTGCCCTTTACCATGTTAAAGAGATTCCAAGCCTCTGTTAGTCTAAATCAGAAGTCCCTCAGAAGTAAGGGGGACTTTCTCACTGCTCCTGAGGTTACACCTAGAAAGGTATCTATCCTCAAGTGTTTTCAGTGTCCCTACCCTTTTCCCCCGCTCAAAGATCTGCACTCCCTTTGGGATCAGTGTTTTTGTCTGGAGCACAGAGGCCTGTAACTCACAGTAACAAATCCCTAGCTGAACAACAGCAATAACTCACAGTGCTGCAACAAGCTTCCTGGGTTCCTGTTAATTTTGCAGAGCCAAATCATTGAGTTGACATGCGATTTGGCACTTAAAAGCTCTGCTTCACAATCAGAGTGATTTCAGAACATAGCATCAGCTAAATGGGTCCCTGGGTCTGAGCCAACCTCCCAGGGCTCTAGTTTCAGGACACAATTTGCAGGATCTTGTCACTTAGAATTCTTTGGGGATGGTATATTTTAAGAGCTAGTAAAGGCCTAACCTGAACAAAAACTTTGGGGGTTTATTCATTCCACTGTGGTTAAAAATTTCCATTTATCACCATTATGTACTCATAATAGTGCTTGATTGTGCCCTGAATATATCTAAATCTCTTACCAATGAAGGTGATAGAGGGAAGGGTGAAAATACAAATGGCACCCAGTTTCCATTCACTTTTAATTTCCCATTCATCCTTAAGAAAAAGATATTACCATTATTCTCTATATCTTTCTCAAATATGGAATCATAAGATTTTGTAGCTAAGAAAAGACTGTATTATGTTATTTAGTCCATCCTCCTATCTCTAAGTAAATCTTGGCTTACCCCACACAGATGAGTATCTATTCATTTCTTGGTGACCCACTTCAGGGTTTAGCAATCTTTACTACCAATAGTATTTGCAATATCTCTATCCTAAATCTCTCCAGCTTCATCTTAATCTTTTGTTCTTTAGTTTTGAATGGAAGACAAGTCTTCCCATTGAATGTCCTCCAGCTGCTAACTGGTCATATTCCATTCCTGTGGGATTTTTTCCCACCATTTTCACTCTTTTAAACATCCTTCACAGGTTCTGTGTGCCCATCCTTTAATTATCTCTGCTAATCGTCTTAAAAGTCTCTCCAAATCATTCTTGCCTCTCATGGATTGAATGAATATGAACAAAAAAAGAGAAAGAAAGGAAATTCAGAAAGATGAGAAATGGTGAATTTAAAAAGAGTTTCCCCACATTTCTACTATTTATATCATTGATGTTTCAAATAATATTTATTGCTTTTTGGTAGAAATCATGCAATATATATATATGCCCACAGTAGAAAACTTTAAAAATAGAGAAGAGGATAAAGGAGAAAAACCAAAAATCTCTAATCTGGCCACCTAGTCCAAGGGTTAGGATTTCCTTTGCACGTGTATGTGTGAGTGTATGTGTGTGTTTCCTCAAATTGGAATCATACTATATTTGTACTTTTTATCTTATTTTGTTCGGGTAACAATATTTCACAGGCATTTTGCATATCATTATCCACTCTTTCAAAATGTGCTTTTTAAATGGTAGCATAATTCTCCACTTCATGAATGTACCTTAGCCCATTTAATCATTCCACAGTCATTGGGTATTTAAGTGGTTTCCAGTTTCTCACCATTTATAAATAACGCTGCATGAATATCCTTATACATAAATCTTTGTCCACATTTCTGATCTTCTATATATATAGTGCTGCTTTCCTGAGTCTCATAATCTGTGAATCTGTGATTCATTCAGACTCTCAGGTCTCTGGATAATTTTCTACCAAGTTCTTGTGTACACTCTGATTAACAAATAAATAATCCATGGCTTTCAATTTTTAAATAGCTCTCCCTCAACTATAGGGTAAAGCCACAACTACTTGGCAGACTTTCTAAGCCCTATCTTTTGCCCCTCCTGCGTGGAACTGTATACTCTAGTAATTCAGACTTACTTCTAATTACTTGCACACTCTATGGTGCATAAAACCTTGATGACTTTGGTTTCCCTGTTCCCTTTACCTAGAAAGCCTTTCCAACCTTTTTCACCTCCCTAAGTCCTAGGAATTCCTTCAAGGTTCAGTTTATATATCATTTCCTTCAGGCAATCTTCCCTGAACCCCTAGGTTGGGCTAAGTGCAACTCCAGTGCCCACCCATAGCACCTTATGTGTTTTATATTGAAATTTGCTTTGCCTTTGACACAAAACCATAATCATCCTGAGAACAAGGACCATGTCTAATCCATCCTCCAATGCCTAGTACATATGGTAGGTACTTAATGGGTATCTGTTGAACTGAACTGAGTGCCATTTTGTACCCTTTCCTGTTCTGGTTGCTGATAATTCGGGGAAGAATTATTTAACAAAGAATCAAACTCATAATCTAGTAGAAGAGATTGACATATACAAAATTACTGTAATTCAGTGATACAAATTATTCTGGGTTGATGGAGGAAGGAGTAAGCAATTCTGTTTGGAGCTGGGAAGTGATCTGGTCCTTATGTTTCTTGTTTACTGCCCCTGAAGCATAAGAAACCTTAGTAAGTCCAAATGATCGTTGGTCAGTTGGTATCTGTCTTTTTGAATAAGATATCATTTTAATTTTAGTGTGATTTCTACTGTTTTCCTTGAAATTTTCATCCCCATAGTCAACCAACTCTGGCACCATTTTCCTCCTTAGAAATGTATTTTGGAATGTGGAACTAGCAGAAGAAAATGGGAGATTAAAATACAAGTATCTTTGGACAAAAGGAGGTGCTTTAATGTTTCTGAAAAATACTCCACAGACTGTATTTCTCTTCTGACCCACCCCATCAGAAGTAAAATGACTGCTCTACAAAAGGCAAGGCCCTGGTTCAGTTGCATGGGGCACATTGCTGCTTCCTCCTTCAGCATTATTATAAACCCCATCACCAGTTAGTTGTCTATTAGCACAAAAAAAACTATTGTTCAGGAAGAAGGGCAGGGAAAGATCAGAGACAACTGTCAGATGGATCATTGACAAGGCAGGACTGTAGGAAACTGCAGTAAAAGAGCATTACAAAGGCATTCAGTGCAGAGGGTTCAGAGGTCCTGAAAGGGTACTAAATGCCTATGCCAAGCATGTCCTCTGACCTGCAGAATAGCAACTAAACCAAAGCAGCCCTCTACCAACTGACTTTTCTTAGGAGAAGGCAGTAGGTGGAAACCCAGAGCAACAGAGATAATTACTGACCCACAGGCCTTCCTCTAGGTGGGAGCCTAGGAGCTATGATTGAAGCATGTAAAACTTGTTAGCAAGTGTATTGGTATGATGCACTCAAGAGCTATGGATTGACAGAGCCCTTAATCAATCACAGATGTACCAACAGCCAACCAGCTGATTAAGCTGACTCTGGAATTTCCACATGGAAAACAGACTTCTTTTTCCGATGTACTTTAAACAACTGGTAACTTTATGGAATGGCCAAATCCAGTGGAACAGGTGAGATTGTAACTATAATTTTAATACGGTCAGTCCTCCCACCCCAGTTTACAAATGAGATGTATTCCAAAGGTTTAATGGTTTGGAACTCAAACCACATTTTTCCATAGAACTAACGTTGAATCAGCCATCCTATCCTTTGGTTTATGTTTGTCAGATATATTTTTTCCCTCTCTCTCTTAATGTCCTTTAACTTACCCATACTGAATCTCTTTAGTACTGAACCTTTCTCTCTATCTCTCTCTCCTTTCTTTGTTTCTCTGTCAGTAGGACTCCCTTTAGTATCTCAAGTAGGGCAGGTCTCTTGTTAGCAAATTCTCTTAGCATTTGTTTGTCTGTGAAAAATTTAAGCTCTCCCTCAAATTTGAAGGAGAGCTTTGCTGGATAAAGTATTCTTGGTTGGAAATTTTCTCTCTCAGAATTTTAAATATGTCATGCCACTGCCTTCTCGCTTCCATGGTGGCCGCTGAGTAGTCACTACTTAGCCTTATGCTGTTTCCTTTGTAAGTGGTGAATTGTTTCTCTCTTGATTCTTTCAGAACTTGCTCTTTCTCTTCAATATTTGACAATCTGATCAGAATATGTCTCAGAATGGGTTTATTTGGATTTATTCTATTTGGAGTTCGCTGGGCATTTATAATTTGTGTATTTATGTTGTTTAGAAGATTTGGGAAGTTTTCCACAACAATTTCTTTGAATGCTCTTCCTAGACCTTTACCATTCTCTTCCCCTTCTGGAACACCAATGACTCTTATATTTGGACGTTACATATTATCTGTCATATCTCTAAGGTCCATTTTGATTTTTTTAAATTTTTTCCCCATTCTTTCTTTTGTTATTTCATTTTCTGTTCTGTCATACTCAAGGTCACTGATTCACTGTTCAGCTTCCTCTAGTCTTGTACTATGAGTATCCAGAATCTTTTTAATTTGGCTGACAGTTTCTTTTATTTCCATAAGATCATCTATTTTTTTATTTACTCTTGCAATGTCTTCTTTATGCTCTTCTAGGGTCTTCGTCATGTCCTTTATATCCTGTGCCATGCTCTCATTTTTTGTCTTTAGTTCTTTGATTAATTGCTCCAAGTACTGTGTCTCCTCTGATCTTCTGATTTGGGTGTTTGGGTTTGGGTTATCCATATCGTCTGTTTTTTTCATATGCTTTAAATTTTTCTGTTGTTTTTGGCCTCTTGGCATTTGCTTAACTTGATAGGGTTCTTTTAGGATACGTAGACTGATTCAAACACTTACCTCTAATTTGTCAGATCTACAGCTTGTTGGAGTACACTTTCTCTAACTAACCAGCAGGTGGTGTCCACGAGCCACCTATTCCCCTCAAGCCAGTTCTTCCCAAATTTGTCTTTGTGGTGAGTGGGGGTCTGAATCTTGTGGGGGTCCAATTGGTGCACCAAGTTTGCATGTGTAGTTGGTGCTGCCTGCCCTGAATGTGGGGCATATGTCTGAGCAGTTAGGGAGGGAGGGTGGCTTTAATAATCAAATTACCCAGGTGTTTCTGGAGATTTAAAGCTGTTGCATAGTCTAATACTTCAGTTCAGTCTCACCACAGTTTGTCTCTGCTGCTGACCTACAAGTCCTTGGTATTGGTTTATGGTTCCTGGGACTTGCGAGTGTGTCCCTCTTCCAAGCCATGCCCCCCTAGGGCCTCTACTGAGGGAAGACTGTGCTACATCACAGGTGAGCACTGTCCCCCAAGGGAAGTTCTGGACTGCAGAGCCATGTAGTGGCATTCCCAGCCTGCTGATAGGATGGCTGAATGGGACATGTTAATTTTCCCCTTTACACACAGCTCCGCCTTCTTAGCCCTGGGACAATTAGTTGCAGGTGAGCAAAAGGCTATTGTCAATGCCAGATATTGTGGCACATGTGCGTGTTGCTGGAAACACTTCCTGTCACACTGGGTTGTTTGGCGCAGTTCTGAGCTGTGGCACCAGCACCAGACAGGAGCATTCCCAGCCCACTGGGAAGATGGCTGTAAGGGGATGCCCCCCTTCTCTTGGGAAATTACGGTGTTTAGCAAATTTTCTCAGCCACTAGACTTACTGCTTTGTCCCTCAGAACTATCTTAGCTCTGCTCTTGCCTGGGCCCAAATTGCAAGTCTTTGAGGCTTTCTGTAATGGGCTTCTTAGAGTAATTGTTTTAGAAAAAGATTTAAAAAAGAAAAAAGAAAGAAAAAGAAGGGCCCTCATTGCAGATCTAATGGGCTATTGAAATGCTAAGAGACAAGGAGATTAGGGCCATTAAGGAACAATCAAGAAAGCAGAGAAACCAGCTCTTCAGACAAGGGGACTTGCCCTCTGGATTTGCATATGCGCCTGCTTCTGTTTGAGCACTGATCTTCTCCATAGTATGTTCACTGGAACTCCAAAAGGTCTCTGTTTTTATTTTTGGGTTTTTTTTTTTTGCTGTTTTTTCTAGCTCTATCTCCCCTCCACTGGGCTGACTGCTCCCAGATTCTTCAGTGTCTGGTCTCAGTCTATCTATTTTTGGAGTTTTTGATCAGCAGTCTGAGTTTTCAATCAGCGCTGCAATTGTAGTTCTCCCTCCTCATTCCCAGCACTGATGGCCCCTCCTCCCATGGGACTGTGCCTGGCAGGGAGAGGCATGGGTTCCCTAGCTGCAAGAACTTACAGATTTCACTGATCTCAGCTGTACCATGCATTCATGAGTGTTGTATGAAGTATGCCCAAAGTCAAATTGCTCTGTGGTGTCCAGTCCACACAGTTCCTGGCTTTCTACCTACTGCCCTGGAGGAGTAACTAAAACCCACACCTCACCACTCCATCTTGCCCTGCTCAATATTTATTTGAACTAATGTTATATGTTAAGTCTCAGGTTCCCAAACAGCCCCCCAAAATCTGTTAGCTGAGTTATAATACTGTAGTATCAGTCACAATTCTGAGTCCTAGTTGCTGAGGGCCATGTAATATAGAGGGAAAGAGAGGAAGGAGAAGAAAGAGGAAGAGAATTTCACAACCTCTGCTTCTGTCTTTCTTGGAAATAGTCCTTCCCTGTTTGAGACTGTCCTAGTTTGCTGATGCTGCAGAATGCAAAACACCAGAGATGGATAGGCTTTTATAAAACGGGGGTTTATTTCGCTACACAGTTACAGTCTTAAGGCCACAAAGCGTCCAAGGTAACACCTCAGCAATCGGGTACCTTCACCGGAGGATGGCCAATGGCATCTGGAAAACCTCTGTTAGCTAGGAAGGCAGCTGGCGTCTGCTCCAAAGCTCCAGCCTTAAAATGGCTTTCTCCCAGGACGTTCCTCTCTAGCAAGCTTGCTCCTCTTCAAAACATCACTCCCAGCTGCACTCCCTGAGTTTTCTCTCTCTCAGCCAGCTCATTTATATGGCTCCACTGATCAAGGCCCACCCCGAATGAGCGGGGCCACACCTCCATGGGAACATCTCATCAAAATTATCACCCACAGCTGGGTGGGGCACATTCCAAGCAAATCTAACCAACACCAAAACTTCTGCCCCACAAAACTACAAAGATAATGGCATTTGGGGGACACAATACATTCAAACCGGCACATTCCACCCCCTGGACCCCAAAATGACATTATCTTTCCAAATACAAAATACATTCATTCCATCACAATATCAAAAAAACTTAAATCATTTCAGTAACAAAAGTTAAGTACAAGATCCCATCAAAATCAATTTAGGCGTGGTCAGTCCTAAGGCATAATTCCCCTCTAGCTGTGGATCTGTGAACTTAGAACAAGTTATGTGCTTCCAATATTCAAAGGAGGGACATTCATAGGATAAACATTCCCATTGCCATAAGGAAAAACAGTAAGGAAAACAGGGTTAACAGGAGCAAAACAGTTCCTAAAACCCACAGGACAAACTCCATTAGATTTCAAAGTCTGAGAGTCATTAACAGAACAACGTTGCATCCTTGAGGCTTGAGAGAGCGGGAGCCTAACCCTTCCCAAGGGCCTTTTTGGCAGCTGTTTCCTCTCCAAATGCTTGGGTGAGTGCTCCAACATATCCACACATTGGGGAGACCACCTTCTCGGCCCCACCCTCCTCAAACATCGGGGCAGCTCCCGGATTCCCTTCCATCTCCGGGGCACACGCTCAACCCCTTCAGAACAGTGTGGTGGCAGCCAGGCTCTCCCCAATTCCCTGGGAATGTGCTCCGCCCTCTTTGGGACCTCAGATGGCAAAACTCTTCCAGAGCATCGAGGCGGAAAGCCCGCCCTCAACCTCCAGGGCAAACTCACCCTTTTCATGCATGTGGGCTGCTCTGCTCTCCCAGCCCGAGACCTCCTGACTCCAGACCTCAACCTCCATGGCTCTGTCTTTGAAGAGATTTTTCCTTTAATTTTTTCCTTGTCTGTCTCCTCCAGTCCAGACTGGCAATGGCTCTGTCTATAAAGATCTCGCAAAAATTCTGTTGGCTTTGCATGAAACACACAGGGGTCAAAGCCATTAGACAATAGGACTTTCCACAAATCCTTTCTGCTTAACTCCTTTTCCAATCTTGGCTTGTACTGAAATGGCGGCTGGGTTCCATGTTTGGTTCCATCCTCACGTTGGGCTGTAGCTTCTGGGATTCCACCCCCTGGAAGCTCGTAATTTTCCAAGCCATCAGCTTCTGGTTTCTTTGAACCCAAGAGTTCAGTTCTAAGTTTATCTCTTTCCGCTCGCATTTTACTATAAGCTGCAAGAAGAAGCCAGGGTATCTCCTCCACACGTAGTCTGGAGATCTCCTCAGCTAAGTATTCCAGGTTGTTGCTTTCAAATTCTTCCTTCCATCTGACACCAGGACTCAATTTTGCCAAATTCTCTGCCACTTTAAAACAAGGATCGCCTTTCTTCCAGTTCACAACAACACGTTCATCATTTCTGCTCAAGTCCTCATCAGAAGTATCTTTAGACTCCATATTTCCACAAACAGTCTCTTTAAAGCAGTTTTGGCCTTTTCTATCAAGCTCCTCACAATTCTTCCAGAAACTTCCCCTTATCCATTTAAAAAGCCGTTCCAACATGTTTGGTATTTGCAAACTCAGCAGCAAAAGCACCCCACTACTCTGGTACCAAAATCTGTTAGTTTGCTGATGCTGCAGAATGCAAAACACCAGAGATGGATAGGCTTTTATAAAACGGGGGTTTATTTCGCTACACAGTTACAGTCTTAAGGCCACAAAGCGTCCAAGGTAACACCTCAGCAAACGGGTACCTTCACCGGAGGATGGCCAATGGCATCTGGAAAACCTCTGTTAGCTAGGAAGGCAGCTGGCGTCTGCTCCAAAGCTCCGGCCTTAAAACGGCTTTCTCCCAGGACGTTCCTCTCTAGCAAGCTTGCTCCTCTTCAAAACATCACTCCCAGCTGCACTCCCTGAGTTTTCTCTCTCTCAGTCAGCTCATTTATATGGCTCCACTGATCAAGGCCCACCCCAAATGGGCGGGGCCACACCTCCATGGGAACATCTCATCAAAATTATTACCCACAGCTGAGTGGGGCACATTCCAAGCAAATCTAACCAACACCAAAACTTCTGCCCCACAAAACTACAAAGATAATGGCATTTGGGGGACACAATACATTCAAACCAGCACAGAGACAAATTTTCAAACTCAACAAATTGTTTCTGAAAATTTCCCTCATTCCTTTCTGCCCCTTTCCCAGACAGGTTGCTAAGTGTCTTCAGGCTACCCTAAACCCCCAAATCTTGACAGCTCCCTAACCTGCCTTGACAACTGCAGTCACCTAGGTTTCTTAATTCCCTATTCTCCCTCACCTTCCACCAAATTATTATTTCCTCATAGAAGTTATCCAAAACCTAGCTCATCTACCCCCATTCAAAACCTGTTTTGCTTCCTGACTTTCCCGGCTCTCAATAGGCATACAATTCCTATTCAGTAAATTCAAAAGCCCAGTGTCCTCTTTGATGCCCTTTTTTGGCACTCTATGCAGCTCATCAATCAAAAATCTTGATGACTCAACTTCTGGAAAGTCTTTGGATATGACCATTCTTGTTTTGGCT